>NC_058092.1:60187500-60812500 GCF_020171115.1 Neogale vison
TTAAATACAAATATTATTTTATTATTAATTCATTTTCATTGTTTTATTGTATTATTCAGTTTTATTGTACAAATTATGGGCTTAGTTTTGTCATCCCAGTCATGTGAAATTTTAGATAGTTTGATCAGAAGTCACTCACATAACACACTTTTCCCCCTTCATTCCTCTTTTCCTCCCCTTGCCTCTTCTTCTTTCTCACCTTCAATTCCTTCATACAACATTCAGATTTTGAGCACTAAAAATTGTGTCAAGCAATGTTAGGCAGTAGAGATGCCATCAATCCCACTGACCAATTACAAGATATTAATCAAAAACAGGTTGCTTATAAACCAAACATATCTAAAGAGGTTCTCCTATAAGAAATATGTTATCTGTAAGATTAAGAAAACATTATGATTACTTTGATTTATTCATTTAATATCTCGATACAATAGTATATAATGTTATTGCAGAGAATATACAAACAATACACTTGCTTTCTGATTACAGCAATTCTGTTCGCAATGTCTCTTAAATCCTTTTAATATCTCTAAATTTAATTCAGTTGCATGAGGGGAAAGGGGTTTCTGAAGACAACTGAACACATTTTTCCATGGCCCTTTTATTTTTACTTTTTTTTTGCATGTTTAGTTTCTTTTTTTTTAAATAAACTTATTTATTTTTTTTAATAAACATATAATGTATTTTTATCCCCAGGGGTACAGGTCTGTGAATCGCCAGGTTTACACATTTCACAGCACTCATTATAGCACTCATTATACCCTCCCCAATGTCTATATCCCCACCACCCTCTCCCGTCCCCCCTCCCCCCATGGCCCTTTTAAATCACCCAAAACGTTTCACTACTTTATGGCAATAGCTATAGCTTTAAAGAAACCCTATCTTGTATCAGTTTGGGCACTGGACCTGTGTCCAAACAACTTATGAAATTCACTAAAGAACAATTTAGTTCTGGACCAAAAAGGGTTATAAACATCTTCCTTAAATTGAACAAATTACCAGCTATCTGGAAAGTATAATGCACTGGCTACTGTTCAAAAGAACAACACTTAATGCTGGCAACACCGCTAAATTCCTCCTTTCCTATATTCCCCTTTTCCTAGAGAAAGTGATTAAAAGACTGATTCCCATGCCAACTGGTTGCTTAAGAGCATCAAAGGTCCTCTGTCAGGATTCAGAACTTGATATGGCTTAGAAACCACTATGCTAATAGATAACCTCTTCAACATTATAAATCAAAGCCATATGACCACATTAAAATTCTATGCGCTAGTATCAATACCCTGTGGTTTATAAAGTACTGTTGACCTGCCTCTGGGAGATGGTTGGAATGTTACAAAAGTTCTGCTAAGGTTTGGGGCATATAGTTACTCTTCAAATGAGAATTATTTGTCCATAGCAAATAGCCATTTCTCTCTACCTCTGTATCTTTATTGATTTGATTTAATTGAAATTTTAGGAAAAAGGAAGAAGAGGCTCATGAGTTCAGGTAGAAACAAAAAATGTTAGAGGTCACAATAGACCTATTACTATTTTGAACTGTTCCTCTTATTTGATTAGAACTGCAAATGGCAAAAGCCTTACTATATAACTTAAAATCTTTGATCTTCTTAAAATTATAACTACAACTTAAAATCTTACAACCATACCACCGCATTTCAAACTTACCCTGCTGAAACCCTCAGTAAGCAAAACCTCTAAAATCTTGGCACAGCATGTGTATGCGTGCACACGTGCACACACACATAGAAGTTTTCTCAAACAGTACTCACCTTCTACTCTACTTAGTACATTTAATTAAAAAAAAAAATACCTTTAGTATCCAGTACATTTCTTCAAGACCCACCAGTAGGCTGTGTCTTACACTGAATGATTCCAATGTATCTGTCTTAACCCCCTGGGATTTCTGCAGCAATCACTTAAGACAGAGACTTGTGATATATAGGGATTCAATATATTTAATTACTATATACTTATATACTTATACTTATATAGTGATTATACTTATATAATATACTTAGTCACTATAAATATGCAGATCCAACAAAGTATTAAATATACTACAATTATTAAAATGTGAAATAATTAATAAACTAAAGCACAAACAAATTTATCCCCTCACTTATCCTTCTACAGAGTCATTAATTTAAAAAATAGTAGATGCTAGCCTGATATATGTAAGGTTTGGTGTTAAGGCCCTAGAAAGAGTTATAGTGCTTACACACCCAGCTGGTTTGTCAATTAAAATGAACATAGCAGAAAACAGAAAGTACACTTTAACAAAACACCAAAGAACTTTTTTGTATTATTAAATTTCTTCACTATCTTTCAAATGATATTACATTTTTAGATAAGGGGACTAATTAAAATCCAATTTGATAATGAGTATGACCATGTACGAAAATCCTAAATTTTACTCTCTAGGAGATGGGAAGTTCTTGTTTCCACTGGTACATCTGAAACACATAAAATACCTGACAAAAGAGCATGTGACCCAATTTTAAAATCCCTTTACAAAAGCAAAAAGGCAGCTAATACGATGCATCTAGGAAAGAAAGAGCAATAAATTTTATTTTCTCTTATACATGGAAAGCATCTATGACAATCTATAATGAATCAGCAAACCTTTGAAAAGGATGGCATGGCAGAGATCATTAAGTCCAACTTCCCTCCCAATTCAGAAATCCTCTCTTGAACATCCTTGAGAGAGGCTCACTTCATTAATGATGGTTTTTAAATTACCATCTTTCTTTCAAAAGCAGGGAGAAATACACCAAAAGTAGACTATACCTACATAGTGCCTTTAGAAAGTATTTTGAAGAAGTTAAAGGAAGGATGCCAAATGATCTAATACTCAGTTAACAAGGAGAAAAAAAAAACAAAAAACAAAACAAAACAAAACAAAAACCTTATTAATGAATCTTCCCTCAGCTCTTCTTTGTACATTTCATGATGTCTACAATGTCTTAATTTATGTCATGTTGAATATGATATACAAGTGATTTGATTTCTAATCAGAAGATTCAAATGGCTTGAAAGACTAATTCCTACGGTGGTCAAACACCAGAATCATGGGCATTGTTATGACCATATACTTCATAAGAAACTGAAAATTTTTATTAGTTCCTCAGGTATTAAGATACATAAAAGAAAGGCCTTTAATTCCTATTGATTTCAATAGGCAACTCGGTAGAAATTATCTCAGCATTTTGATCCCATATCCACAAACAGTTTAGCCCTCCTTTACTTTCACTCAGTTAAAAAAAAAAGATATGGAATTACTGAGTCTTGCCAATATTTATTAATCAATGTCTTTATTTTCCCACCCTCAACAGCATTATTTCCTCAAATATTAATCAGCATATATTTAATTAAATATTTACACATTTGGTTTATTATTCTCATTATAATCTGGGTGTGGGAAAATAAATCCATCTTTTTTCTTTGTAATATGCCCCAATGTCATTATGGTTTAACTTCTATGATGTCTCCCTCAACAGCTATTATACCCAGTGCCGGTAAGCAACATTTATGGTGCCATGGGCAAAGCAGCCATTTAATCAAATATAATTAAAATCACTGAAATTATTACCTTTCACTATATATCAATCAAGTTTCCACCAGCAAAACTTAAAACATTCTGGACATTTAAAACAGGGAATGTAATGAAAGAAATTGATTGCAAAGTGTGTAGAACCGAGAAGCTGTATAGATAATGGTAAGACAACCCACGAGTTCAAACAGCAGGAAGCCACTACTATTCCTAGGAGAGAAGAACAAAGAGATGAGAGCGTAAACAGAAGCCCAAGAGCCAGTTATCTGGTAGATGATGGAGAATGAAGGTCCAAATGGGAGATGGAAGACACTGCTGGACACTGCCCAAAGCCATGAAGAAGGGGAGAAACACTGTGGAGTCAGACTCTTCATATATCTTCCCTTCTTCCAAAATTACCCTCCATTGGGCAACTGCACAACAAGAAGACAGATGACGATGGCTGCCTGGGAAATGCAGGCTCAGGGATTAGCTCTGCCCTCTATCTCCACTAGCACAGGGTACAGAATGAAAGTTGGACTGTTCAATCAGGTCCAGAACTGTCACAAACAAGGTGTGAACCTTTCCCTAAGTTCTTCAGAAGTCAGGTATTACAGAATTAACTTATTCCATGGAGCTGTTCAATTGCAAAGCCAATCTACTGAAAATAAGTACTTCATTAACAAGAATGTGTTCAAAGATTTACACAATCACATAGGTTTATCAACTCTTCTAAACAAAAAAGGCTGGGCAAAATAAATCTATCTAGAAAACTTTAAAATAACTACACTGTCCTTTAACATAACAGATATACCAAGAAATATGTCATGCTAATTGAACAGCATTGCAAATCACTACAGGTAATGGTGTAGCATTTTATTCAGTATTCTAGAACACATTTTTTCCAAAATGACACACTAGGATAATCTATTGCCCTTTCTTTTTTGAAGAAGGGAAAAAAATTCAGAATTTTAAATATATTTGTCCAACACTACTGAATAAACATTTAGGTCTTTAAATAATGCCTTAATGTTCTAAATTGAAAATGCTTATATAGTTAAATAATGTATTTGAAATATGTATTGCATCAATGTGCAAGAATGACTCAACAATGTGAGACAATATGATGATACCTAAAAGAACAGCACAATTGATTTCTACTGCTATAGGTAATTCTGCAGTCTCATAAATAAATCCTTTACTTTCTTATAACCAATAGAAAGCATTTCAAAACAAAACTAATTAAGGTAGTCTAATCAAAATGCCAATGTTTTGGACAAATAGTTCTGAAAAGTGATAAATACTCATCATATCCACTTATAAATCTACTTGAGAAAGTTTTGTGGCTTCCAATAAAAATATCTTCTATGGAAATGTGCTCTACATTCTCTGTTGTAAGCAAAAATCATCCCTTTTATTACAATATTATATTGGGATTTCATATATAACTTCCATTCAAACCTACTATGTTAAAATGACAGAGTTGTGTTTAACTTTGCTAAGGTAAAAGAAGATATCACATTTAAGAAAAGAATCTCTTCCTTTCTTTGATTAAAGCATGACAAGTAGAGAAAAGGATTTTTTGAATTCATATCAGGAAGGCGGCTTAAAATGTACAAAAATCATACGTAAGAGCTGAGGTAGAAATAGACTGAAAGAATTGGCTTAAAAATGACATGTGTTTAAAAAATGTTCATTCACTAAGAGGATATAAATGAGGATGTTCCTTGTATTGTTTCCAAAGAATATTAAACATTTTGGACATGTTAACATAACTGTGTTTGTTCATATGATAAGAATAAAAAACTGTCTCACATTAAAGTGACTGCAAAACTATATTTTAAAAATCATCTAAAATTTACATATTGATCCAGAGCCCTGTTATGTTTCCCCTGATTCTCCAGGTCTAGAAACAGAGGGTCCTAAAATGTGACCAATGTGGTTCTAGCATCTTCTGGTCTTTGCTATGTCACATCACGAAAAACATTATCTTCCATGTACTACAACATGCAATTTGAAGATTGGAGAAAAAGTTAATTTCTCCATAGACAGATTAACAAATTTTGTTACATATAAACTACTAATATGAATTAAACATAGAGCAATTGAAGTCAATATTTAATAAGTTAATGAAAACATTAATTTGTGTCTGTAGCAAATTACAATGTATTCGAAGACATACATGCATGTACTGAAATCCAAAGTTTAAGTAAAGGCAGTACCAAAGGTTCTGTATTGAACAGATGCATCATTGAAACTCTATCAGGAAGGTCCAAATAGCTCAAGTGAATCCTTCAGAGATTTATCAGTGAATAACATTATTAGGAGTAAGGGAAATTTTGACACCTAATATATTGCTTCACTAACTTTAAAAGCAAAATTAAAATGATAAGAATGCTGTAGTTATTAAAAGAAGTTTCCTTGTAAGTCCACTATTTAAGCTAAACAGAGAAGATGATTTGTAAAATGATAGTTATAGTTAGTAGATCACAGAATGATTTCCCTGTTGTATTATAATGCCACTTAAGGAAAGTTTTGTTTTCCCTGATTTTTTTTTCCTCTAAAACAGACATTCTGGCATTTAGGAGATAGAAATGTATCATTTGACCTTTACACTTCTATTTCATTAATGCAACCACAAGCAAGAGTCACTGACTGACATGTTTGCACTTTCAGACCTTTAGCTCTTAAAGTTATTTGATAACTGTTATGCCACTATTTGTTCTTTCTTAGAGACACTTTGAGGAATGTGTTACATTAAAAACAGAGCATATTGGGTAAAGTTTAATAAATGATATCATGTAATTTCAGTAAAGTGTTCTCTTGAGCACTAGATTTTTGTACTTTGATGGGAGGGGGTGTATGTTTGAAGGCAAATTTTGTTTTGTTTTGTTTCCTAATGAATTAGAGAGCAACATCAAATATGATTCTAAATCTCCAATGTAAAAACATAAAATATAACTGTGATGTTACTTTTGATGAAAAATGTGACACCTGACTTACATACTCAATTGACAGTCCTGAAGCTCTGTCTGCATTGGTGCGAACAGAGCAAATACCAGATGCAGCAGGAAGAGTCAAGAAAAATAAATGATAGAATTGAACAATTTTTAACAGAGAATTTCTTATAAACACATATATTAAAATAGTTTAAAAAACCTACGGACAATGTAAAAAGGTAAAAAGTGGGATACTCCCTACAGAATTACAGAATTACTATAAGCGAATTACTTTGGGTAAAAAGTAATGTAGATCAGACTTCTGTTTCATATGACAAGAAACTATTGTGGTTATTTAAAAAATAAACACTGTAATTGGTAGAAACATCACTTAAAAGAGATAGAGATTTTATTCTTTTTAAAAAGTTTAAGAGTCAAAATCTCCCTCATTAAGATATTACAAAAGTCAGGATAGAGCATCTCAAAGAATGTGTTACAGTGCACACAAGTAAACAAGGGCTGCACCAAAGCAACAACACTGGAAGGATACTGCCCCAACTAGCTAGAGAAGCTTCAGCAGTCTAACCAATGAGAGAACTAAACCTAGGTCTCCTAGAAGCAGAATGCAGTTTCAGATATTTTAATTAGCTATAGCAGGTATTAGATTCATTAGAAACAAAATGCCAAGATATATCATCCAAGACAAGTAGTGTAACAAACCCTTTAGGTTGAAAATGTTCACACTCATTACAAATAAGTAATATGCTGCCACACACACATAGATTGCAGCTCCCATGATCTGTGTTTGCAGCCTCTCAAGGTAGTGCTTCATGCTCACCACTGTTGTTCAAACTTCCAAAACAAACTTAATATAAAGAACATAAATGGGGGTTTTATTTATATCCTTTATGTGACATAGAGTTCATAGCTTTCACCAGCAATGAAAAGACATTTACTAAGTTAAAACAGATTATATGTTACTTTTGTATACATTCAGTGGCATTCTGTATTTACAGCATCATAGATAACATATTATGAAAGCATATTAGTCATTAGTGTATATCAAAAATTATAATAGTATGCCAAGTGAATTCGGAGTCCTAAGCGTGTTTCAGAAGGTGTAAAACATATACCACACCCAGATCCCAGATCATTAAATTTAAGATATGTTGCACAATTCAAACAGAAACCTATCCCACACTCTGTCACCTTAGACATGCCGTGTATACTGATTTTGTGCATCCACACTTACAAGCCAACTACCACCCAGTGGAGAGAAAGGAGATCTTTCAGGGAGATTTGAAGTATACGTCAGCTGGGGGTGTCAGGGGGAGAAGGTAGGGAGATGGGAAATGAAGGAATAAGAGTGTTTAGCCTTGTTTAGATCGAAGCACTGCTGATCATCAATTCATATTTTCACAAGAGAAAAAAAAAGAAGCTCACTCTACAGTGTTGCTCGGGGTAAAATCAGGCTGTGGATGTTCACTAATGACAAAACATTTCAGTGCTCAAGCTTAGGGAAAAGAAGAGAGGAAGGGAGAGTAAGAAAAAGAAGTAAAAGTGAACATGAAGGAGGGAGGAAGGAGAGGAGGAAGAAGGGATCAAGAGACACAGAGAGATGGGGGGGCATGTGTACACATGTGTGAGTGACAGTGTGTGGAACAGTGAAGGAGTGTGTGCCTTTTAGACAGTGAAAGAGAACGTGAATATGAAAGTGGTTGTTAGAGCATGGAAGTGCCAGTGTGTGTGTGAGGATGTGAAAGAGAGTATGGGAGTGAGTGTGTTGAAGGGAAAGAGATTTGTGAGTGTGAGAAAATGGTAACTGGAAAGGTTCAGAGGGAACATGCATGTGTGTGTGACGGTGATGGGAAAGGAATGGGGAGAGGGATGGGAAATGTGACTCAAAAAAGGGAAGACAAGATCACAGAATAGGGACATGAACGAGTAAGAGAAAGAAGGAATGGGGAGAGGTGATGCGTGGAGGAAAGGGGGGGCTAAACAGGATCAGAAATCAGAGTGGTGAAGATAAACAGGAGGAGAAAATAATAAAAAAGGCAGGAAAGATTACATAGAAAACAGAAAAAGGATGAAAACAGGCAACAGAGGAAAAGGAGAGTAAGAAGGAACTGGGAAAACAGGAAAAGAAAATGATGAGGGGGAAAAAAAGAAGCGAGGAAACAATCAGTGGAAGGAAAGAAAGCTGAAGACAGAGAATTTGAGCCTAAGTGTCCAAGTGAAAGGGAAAATAAATGGGAGCAGGGAGCCAGCAGTTTGCAAAAGTCGCTTAGGCTAGAGTAAAATAGACCTGATAAACTTGTCAGACTCTCCAAGAGTACCCCATGACAGTAAAACACAGACCTTGTGAATTGAGTTTCAAAGTGGCACCTGCCCCTCCTAAACCTCACTCCTCACTCATCCCCGGACTACTTGGCGATCCGGCAAAGTGCTTTAGCATCACGCGTCCAGCCTGCTACCTGCCCCAGTGTAAAGGGGCCAGGCTCCAGGCAGATCCAGCACCTGGATTTCTTGAGAGGTGTGTGTGTGTGTGTGTGTGTGTGTGTGTGTGTGTGTGTGTGTTTATGGTGATCACCATCAGCATTATTACTCAGTGTTAAAAAAAAAAAAAAAAAAAAGCAAGAAGGGCGGAAAGAGAGACAGAAAGAAAGACTGAGACAAGTACGAAAAGCACGCCGTTCCTCCTACCTAAGCACCGCCGTGTCCCCTTTTCTGACCATCATGTTGTCCACGGCCGCCCAGGGGAAGTCCACACTCTGTCCAGCCGGGAGGCAGGAGGGTAGCAGGCAGCACAGGCTGAGGAGCACCGCCGCCAGCCACTGGTTCGAGCAACAAGCACCCTGCACCAACAGCATCATGTCCATCCCTGCTAGGGCTGCTCACTCTCCAGCAGCTTTCAGCTCGCACTCCCCCACCCCCTGGTGCTGGCGAGTCTTCCCGGGAACCAGGCGGCGCGCCACAGGATTTTTTTTTTCCTTTTTTTTTTTTTTTCCTTTTTTTCCCCTTTTTTCTTTTTTCTTTTTTGTGTGTGTTTTTTTGGGGGGTGGGTGGGTGGGTTTCTTTTCTTTCTTTCTTTTTTTCTTTCCCTTCTAGTTGTTGGCTGTTGTTTCTCTCTCTCTCTCTCTTTCTCTTTTTTTTTTTTTTTTCTTTTGCCTCCCCTCCTCCTTCTCTTCGCTTTCCCTCCCTCCCTCCCCTCCCACCCCCTGGCACCACGCTACACCTCCTCTCGGTTGCGTTTGGCCGAGTCCGGAGTGAGTCTAATTCTCGGGCGGCTCGCACACCATCTAGCGAGGAGGCGAGCGCGCCGGCGAGTGAGGGAGGAGGCGCGGCGGCGGCGGCGGAGGCAGGGCGAGCGGCGGCGGCGGGCGGCTGCAATCGCAGCAGCAGCAGCAGAAGCAGCGCGGGGCGCAGCGGCGGCCGCTGGCCCCCGGGCTCGCGCGCGTTGCCAAGCGGCCGTTTCCTTAGCAACCCCGCCCAGGGATTGGGGATGCAGCAGGGAGGGGGGGCGGGAAATGGAGGGGGGAAAAAAAAAGAAAGAAAGAAAGAAAAGAAAGAAAACGGGGGGAAAAATCCAGAGGAGGAGGTATATCACAATTATGCAAAGTGAGGGAAAAAGAGATGCGTCTTAGACAAAATGCTTCCCTTCTTGTCGTATGCACGAGAGGGATGTTTCGCTAGAAAAGTCTCTGTGTCGGTGCTGAGGTGGAGAGCCGAGGGGCGCTTTGCTTTCCCTCTCCGGAGCGTTTTACCTCTTGAGACACCGTAACTTTAAAGTCCTCCAAGTTGTAGTCGGCGCCATCATGACGCCAGGGACTGTGAGATTTTGTTGCTTATTTAATTTTTTCCAATTTCTCCGGGGCGGCCGCGCTACAGCCGACAAGTTGGCTACAATCGGCCAACTAGTTCACTCTTTACCTCTTTTCGGAAATAGGTAGGGACGGTGGCGGGGGTGCTGCTTTTTGAGGGCACGGTGCATGCGAGGCCTTGCGGGGAAGAAGCTGGTGGATTTATTGGTTCAGTCAGTACCGACGGGAGGGCGCCCACTACCCGCCCCCCAACCCTGTGCGTGCTGACACTAAATAGTGCGTATGTGTGTGAGGGATGGTCGAGAAGAGGGTGTGTGTGGACGTGTGTGTCTGTGTGTGTGTGAGTGTGTAGTATGCGCGTGCCCGGGCTGGTGCGCGCGCCGCACGCAGGCGCGGTGGGAGGGACGGGGCGGGTCGTGGCTGGACGCAGTCGGAAAGAGACTGCAATCAAGTGTTTTAATTGTGTAGAGCCAGGCAGTCCTGTTATGCAAGAGGCAGGTTAACCCGTTTGAGCGTATCAGGCATAATGATCCGCGCACCCGAACCTGGGCAGGACTGAGTTTTCGGGTTTCACGAGTCCTAGGGTTATATTGTTTCAGCAGCCTCCAAACCAGGCTGGACAGATTTCCTCCTCGGCGGCGCAGAGAGGCTCCCCCTGCTTCCCAAGCCGCAGCCTCTTCCGCGCTCGCCCCGCCGCTGGGAGCCGCTGTCCTGGCCTCAGGCTGAGCCGGGTGCTGACTGGGCGAGGGGCCGCCCCCCCTACCCTTTCCTACTCCTTCCCTTCTTAAACTCGTTTCCAGATTGAAGACCCTTTAGCTATTCCGGGCCATTTGCAGATCAATGCGAGAACCGAGGCTGGAGTCTATAGCAGTTACGCCAATCAATCTTGTTCAGTGAGGAGTTTGGGAAGCAGAGCGAGGAAGTGGAGAGAAACAAGTAATTAAAAAATATGCTCACTACCACCACCACCCCCTCACCCCCCTTAAGCAGTCTTTGACGATTTTCTTCGCCTTGACTCCAGTCCTCCTTCCCTTGGAGGAAATAAATAAAGCAAAACCGCACATCTCTAACTCGTTTTCCATAATGCTAGCAGGATCCTTTGGCAAAGCGCACAGAAGCAATAATCTCTGCAGGGGTCAGCATCCGGCTGCCTCCCCAGACTGAGCTCTTTACGAGGCAGGCAGGGAGTCGTTTTGCTTCGCGGTATCGGTGCTCAGGGTGATTTTTATCGCAGTGCATGAGGATATATGGGGAAAATGGGGAAAGGGAAGTGTTCCCATCACCTGTGACCACCCAGACTGACTGCTCCAAGAGCCCCTAACTAGCATCACCTCCCCGCTGAACTGACACTCCCGTGCTAGGCAATTAACCGAGGCGCTTGCGGCAGAAGTTACTGATTTATTAGTATGCAAGCTTAACTCTCAAACCCGGCTCAGAGATTGAGAGTGCAATAGTATTCAACCGCATTTTGAGACATCAATAAAATGTTAGTCATTTACGGATGAATGAAAACATTTTCTTTACCGTCTGGTATGCTAGGGAAATAATTGTCAAATGACAGACTCTTGCTAATATTGATGCCAAATACCTAGATAACACTGTCATCTTGTTAACTGCGGTTTTTCTCTCGCGCGAGGTACGCTGATGGATAAAGCTTAAAATTATGTAGGGCAAACGGGAGATTAGAAGAATCAGCATGTCACATGCATGGGCAAAACTATACAGTATTATTTAATAGTTTCTCTAGAAATGATCTAGATCCCATTGAAGAGAAGCAGAAGGCACAGCTTCCGGCATTGTGACTCAGTTTAGTGCTATTTTATGCGGAGATGGGATGCCAGCGTTTTCTAGTACAAGCTATGAAAAGCATCCTTTTGTAACTGCTGTTTCCCAGAGATCTGACATCTTGGGGGGGGGGCGGGGGAGGGAGAATTTCTGTGACCAGGGATGGAGCTGTGCAGCAGTTTTAATATGTACAACAACCCTTCAGGCTTGTAAAAGGAAACTGGAACCACTTATGTTTAAAGGCAAAGAGTTTATTTTCTTCATTTCTAGTTTTTATCTCAACTTACATTCACTGATCACAAACCACTTAAGTGTCACAAAACCAATCCAAAGGAAGCAATAACTGAACTTAGTTTATAGTTGCATAGGCTATTGCAAAGATTATTTTCATGTACATCAGGCAGCCCCTATTACTATGTGTACTTTTGCTGTCCTTCTGACTAGGGAAGAATTTGATTTTAAAAGCGCCATGACTTTCTTTTCATTCTTTCTAAAGGCATTTTTCTGAGAGGCTTTTACAAGGTTTCCAATATTTGCTTTTGTGGTCCTACATTTCTTCCAAGCAGAGACCTAAATTCTGGCGGTCTTGGCTTCTTCTAAGGGAAACCAGAACAAAAACAAATAACTAAATGCAAGAAAGAAATCTCCCAGCTCAGATAGCATGTGGTTCCTTAGAAGAATATTTTTAAAGTATCAAGAATAGGTAACAGCATTGTCTGAACTTCTTAGATGGGGAGGGTTGGAGTGGTTATAGTAGGATGTAGGATACTCTCTTGGTCAGAGTATATAAGACCTGACATTGGAATGAGTTACTACTTCCTTTTGAATCATGTACATTTATTTTATTTTCAAAGCTCAACTTCTAATATTCTAAGAAATATGCAACTAATTTGAATTCCTTTGGGAGGAGAAAGATGGAGAGTGATGTGTGTGATAACTGATTATGTCATTATCTAGATTGGTTTACATCCCTGTTTTTCATACCCTGAGACCTCAGAGGTGTTGGAAAGGTAAAGTTATAAGGAAGTTTCTTAAGCTTTCATAGTTTAATAAGCTTTGTTTTTACAGTGTAAATGAGATCCATATTAGGAAAAAATTAGAATATGAATTCACATTTGTTTTCTTTTCTTTTTTTTTAAGATTTTTTATTTACTTATTTGATGGAGAGAGATCACAAGTAGGCAAAGAGGCAGGCAGAGAGAGAGGAGGAAGCAGGCTCCCTGTCAGGCAGATAGCCGGATGTGGGACTTCATCCCAGGACCCTGAGATCATGACCTGAGCCAAAGGCAGAGGCTTAACCCACTGAGCTACCCAGGTGCCCTCACATTTGTTTTCCGATGATGAGTGAGTAGACCCAGATACATCTTTCATATTACTGTCTAGGCATAAAAAATTTTAGGCAAGATAGGTCCCAGGACCTAATGGAAACTGCTAATGAGAGCACTTTGTAATTCCTGAGAGTTGGTCAGGTAGCCCTTATAAACAGGACATATGAATAATAGCTCTCTAGCATGGGCCATAATTGATTCTGTATTTAAATTAAGCTGGTTTAAGTTTGGAACACCTTGCCAACTTACACTCACCTATCTAGAGTAATGATTTGCAGGGCACTGTGAGAATTACAAAGCTAAGAATTTTGTTGGGGGCAGGGAAATATCCCTTTACTGAAAAGTTTCTCAAGCTAGACACTTTTGACACTTTGGGACAGGTAATTTGTTATGGGGATTGCCCTGTGCACTGGAAAATGTTTAGCACCACCCCAGGCCTCTACTTATCAAATATCAATTGTACTAAGAACTAACTTAAATCTTTGTATTCTTTAAATAGTGACAGCTACAGAGTATGCAGTCAGGAAATGGCTATTGAATAAAGGAAAGGAAAAGCAAAGTCATTTCATTGTCGACTCCATGTAAAAAATATATATTAATTTATTCACTTACTCATTTTTATCACTTTATCTATTAAATGGGGATGAGATAAAAAAAAAAAAAAAGCGGGGTTGAGTAGGGGTGCAAGAATACCTATGCTACTTCAAAGCTCTTCAAACCATTCCTATGGAATGACCCTAGAAAGTTCACCTAAGGACTTAAACCAGAAAGTGAAGTCTTATGATAAATGTAGGTGGAAATTATTTTCAAAGTATTGAGATTGTTATGCACTTGTAAGGTAATGAGTACAGCTTTGCTATTTATCATCATATATTTGTATGGGTTTTGGAAAAAAAACTAAGAAATACTTCTATCATTATTTATTTAAGATTTTTCCTCATCCACTTCCAAAAGAACTTTAGGGACCTCAAGTGCATCTATCTAAATGTCAATTTTAATATTTTGGACTATCAGGAATGTAAAATCATACACATTCAAACTACTATTTTATTATGCTATTTTTTTATTTCCTATTACGTTCCGTCTCTGCAAATAAAATATATATATATATATATATATATATATATTTATGATAAAGATTTTATTTGGCAAGGGCAGTTTTAGTTTTACAACAAAACTGAGAGAGACACAGAGATTTGCCTTATACATTCTGCCCCACACACGTACACTCCATTATCAGCATCATTCGCCACAAAGGCACTTTTACTTTTTTTTAACCAAGGTTGAACCTACATTGACAGAGCGTAAGGATTCACTCTTGATGTTGTACATTCTATGGGTTTGGACAGATGTATAACAACATGTAGCCATCACTATGATATCATACGGAGTATTGTCCCTACTCCAAAAATCTGTGCTCTCGCCTCTTCATCTCTCTTTTGGCCATTCCTAATCTTTTTGTCTCCATAGTTTTGCTTTTTCCAGAATGTCATATAGTTGCAACCATACAGTATATTATCTTTCCAAACTGGCTCTTTCACACTTAGTGATAAAACATTTTCATTTCCTCTTTATCTTTCTATAAATTAATAGCTCATTTATTTTTAGTGCTAATACCCCATTGTCTAAATGTTTATTTAGCCATTCACCTAATTAAGGATACATTGATTACAAGTTTTGGCAGTTATAAATAAAACTATTATAAACCCATATGCAGGGTTTTTTGTGGACATAAATTTTCAGCTCATTCAGGTAAATACCAAGGAATGGAATTGTTGGATCATATAATGAGTATTGTTTACCTTTTTAAAGAAATCACCAAACTGTTTTCCAAAGGAACTATACCATTTTTACATTCCCATCACCAATGTATGGGGGTTCCTCTTGTTCCACAGTCTTACTAGCATTTATTATTTCCAGTGTTCTAAGAAGTGTGGAGTGGTATGTCATTTTCATTACATTCCCTGGTTACCTGTGATGTGAGGCACCTTTTCATGTGCTTATTTGCCATTTGTACATCTTTAAATGAGGTGTATATTAAGATCTTTGGCTCATTTTTTAATCAAGTTGACTGTTTGCTTATCATTGAGTTTTAAGAGTTCTTTTCATATTTTGGATAACAGTCTTCTATCAGATATGTCCTTTGCAAATATTTTCTCTCATTCTGTGGCTTGTTTTCCAGTTCTCTTGATATTGTCTTTCACTGAGCAGAAGTTTTTAATTTTAATGAAGTCTAGCTTGTCAATTATTTCTCTCAATGATTGTGTTTTGTGTTGTATCAAAAAAGGCATCACCACACCCAAAGTCATCTAGATTTTCTTCTAAATTGTCCTCTAGGAATTTTCAAGCTTTGTGTTCTACATTTAAGTCTATGATCCTTTTTGAGTTAATTGCTGTAAAGGGTGCAAGGTCTGTTATCTTATATACTTTCATATCTTAAATGACTCATTTTATCCCTATATCACTTTTTTCTTAATTGGTAGATATTTTGTATATATATATATATATATATATATATATATATATAGAAGGGGAGGGTCCTCATTTTAAAGATTTATAAACCATCTTGACTAGAATTAGTCATTTTTTAATTAGGATGAATTTTTACTACTAATGTAGTTTTCATTACATAGGTATAAAATCATGGCTTTAAAACATGGTCCTAAGCAGAAAGAAAAGAGCTCGTGCCATTGTATTCCATGACCACTTCTAGCAACTATCGGGATTTTTATTGCTCTTTAGTAAACTATGATATTCATAGTGAAGCGAAGTGATTGTTTTTCCTTACATTAGAAAAAAACAGCCAGGTTTGAAGTGGAATAACTTTAAAGGACTGTATGAAATACCTTTGCAAATTTATTAAAGCTACCCATGTACCTGGTATCTTTTTTTTTTTTCTAATAAACTGCACATGGTTAACAACACATTTTCAGAAAAGTACCTAAGTATAAAGGTGAATCTTAGTGCAGTATTATTTAAAGTTAACCTCCATTTAATTCCACCCAGATTAAAATATGGAAAATTGCTAGCACCCCTAGCAGCATCCTGGAAGCAACTTTTAATCCTAACCCCTATTTTCTCCCATAAAATTGACACTATAATTTTTATGGTTTTCATTTCCTCGTTTTTTAAAATATTTTCACTACTTAGTTTTGTATAAAAGACATAAAAACAATAAAAGCAACCAATAAAATTATTTCATGGTTATCATGTTCTTTTTTTTAAATGTTTTACCACTAAGTTTTACATCTCTTCTGAACAATGGCTTGCTTTTCTATGTACTCTTACAAAGTCGTATCAATTATACAATATGTAATTTTTAAACAGTATAGATTTTTTTGTGTCTGGATTCTTTTGCTGAATATATTTTAAAATTTTGCTATGCCATTGTACAGCTATTGTCACTTCAGTTTTTTTGAATCTATGCAGCATTCCATAGTTTAAATATACATTTATATTATATATTTATCCATTATAATCCATTATATTGTTGACAGACATTTATATTTTACATTTCTATCTCATAAAGGCGATGATGATATGAACATTCTTGCACATTAGTGCTGAAAACTTCCCCCAGCTTGAATAAAGCTGGCCTGCAAGTTTGTGGGAAGCACACACCTACACACACACACACACACACACACACACAGATTTATTTTAAGGAATTAGCTCATACAATCATGAAACTGGCAAATCCAAGGTCTGGAGTTAAGGAGGCAGGCTCTAGACCTAGAGAAGATCTGATGTTGCTGCTTGTATCTAAAGAGAGTCTAGGGATGCGTGGGTGGCTCAGTCGGTTGAGCACCTCCCTTTGACTGAGGTCATAATCCCGGGTTTTGACATGAAGTCCTCCATGGGGCTCCTTGCTCAGTGAGGAGTCTGCTTCTCCCTCTGCCTGCCACTCTCCCTGCTTGTGTGTTCTCTCTCCCTCTCTCTGACAAATAAATAAATAAAATCTTAAAATAAAAAATAAAAAGAAAAGATAATCTAGAGGCAGAAAGAACTCTTCCCCCAGAGACCTAAGTCAGTTTTATCTTAAGGCCTTCAGTTGATTGGATGAGGCCCACCCACATTATGGAAGGTAATCTGCTTTATTCCAAATCCATTGATTTTAATCTTAATCTCATCTAAAGAATTCCTTCACAGCAACATCAAGACTAGTAATTGACCAAATATTTGGATACTGTAGTCTTGTCAAGTTTACACATAAAATTAACCACAACAGTTTACTTCCAATTCATTGCAATGCTGATGCGTACGCCTTCCTCATCTCAGTTTAAAGTAAGAGAGTTATTAATATACCAAATTTTGATTGACCCATATCCTATTCTGACAAAATTTCTAGTCAGTGTTAAAAATTCTCTTGTTGCTTAAATCAAAAACATAGCATTAAAAAGGCTTGTTTTTCTCTTAAATCATATTAAATGAATGATATAGGAGATAGTTTTTATTTTATGGTTGATGATATTGTCTATGTTTGTTTTAATCATAGACCTTTAAAAACTTCACTGCATACCAAAACTATAATAGCAGAAAAAAAAATTTTAATTGGAGCAGATGAGAATGTTGAAGCATCCCTACCTTGAACTTAATAGACCCACTTCTGTTAGTGCCAGTGGAATCCTATGAATGAAGCAGAATGTCAATCATTGTCCAGAAAGACTGTGTTTACATATATAGGACTCTCTGGCCCAGTAGGTTTACTAAGATCACATTTTTCAGGTGGCCTGTTACCTTATCAACACCAGTCTCTCAGTCACCTCTAGGATTTGAATCACCACTAATTCATTCTCCGTTGCTATTATTTTATCATTTTGAGATTGTTATATACAAGAATCATAGGGAATGTATCCTTTTGAAGCTGACTTTTATTCAGACAGCAAAATGCCTCTGAGATCCATCCAAGTTGTTTCTTGTATCAGTAGTTTCTTCCTTTTATTGCAGAGTCATCTGCATAATGGATGTACCACACTTTGTGTAATCATTCACTTATCTGAAGATATTTTAGTTGTTCCCAGATTGGGGCTATTACAAGTAAAGCTACTATTAAAAATCATGTCCAGATTTTTAGGCACACTTATTTTCATTTCTCTGGAATAAAGACCCAGAAATATGATTGTGGGGTCATGTAAATGTCTGCTTAGTTTTTTGCAAAGAAACTAGTTAGCAACCTAACGCAGAGTGGTGATACCATTTTATATTCCAGTAGCCGTCACTGTATGACAGATCTGGTTTCTTCACTTCCTCACAGCATTTTCTTACTGTCATTAGTTTTAATTTTAGCTTTCCTAATTTGTAGTGATATCAAATACAAATATCTCATTCACTGTGGTTTTCATTTTGTATTTCATTCATTGTGGTTTTAATTTACATTTCCCTAATAACAAATAATGCTGGATATATTGTCATGTCCTAATTCACCCTTGAATCTCCAGTGAAATACCTCTTCATGTCATTTGCCCATTTTCTTTTCTTTCTTTTCTTTTCTTTTTTTTTTTTTTTTAAGATTTATTTCTTTATTTCAGAGAGAGAATGCACCAGTAGGGGGAGAGTTAATGGAAGGGATGGGGGGATGTGGGGAAGCACAACCTCTGCTGACTGGGGAGACTGACCAGCTCAATCCCCAAATCCAGAGGTCATGACCTGAGCTGAAGTCAGATGCTTAACTGACTGAGCCACCCAGTCGCCCCTCATTGCCCATTTTCTAACAAATCATTTATTTTTCTTAATAGGTCTGAATGTTTTTCTTAAATATATTCTAGGTATGAGTCCTTTTACAGATATGTGTTTTGAAAATATTTTCATTTAGACTTTGCTTTTCATTTCATCCTCTTATAGTTTTGCACAAAGCAAAATTTTTAGTTTTAATGAAGTTTCATTTTCATTTGTCCATTTTTTAAAAAATTATTTTATGGATCCTGGTTTTTTTTTTTTAAGATTTTATTTATTTATTTGACAGAGAGAGATTACAAGTAGGCAGAGAGGCAGGCAGAGAGAGAGAGGAGGAAGCAGGCCCCCTGCTGAGCAGAGAGCCCGATGCGGGACTCGATCCCAGGACCCTGAGATCATGACCTGAGCTGAAGGCAGCAGCCCAACCCACTGAGCCACCCAGGCGGATCCTGTTTTTGATATTATATCTAAGAACATTCACCAAGCACTAGGTCCTGAAGGTTTCCTTCTATGTTTTCTTCTAGAAGTTTCATAGTTTTCCATCTAAATTTTTGATTCACTTAGAGTCCAATTTTATACAAGGTATAATGTTTAGACCAAGACTTTTTTTTAAATTTTGCTTATGAATATTCAGTTATTCCAATTGAATTATTCCAATTAAATCACACCAATAATTTTTGAAAAGCACTGAATTCTTTTTGCACGTTTCTTAAAAGTCAGTTGTGTGGGGCTATTTTCTGGATTCTTTATTCTCTTCCATTCATCTGTGTGTTTATCCCTTAACCATTCTTGATCATTATAGCTGTAAAAGTCTTCATTATAGCTT
Source organism: Neogale vison (assembly GCF_020171115.1). Classification (NCBI taxonomy): domain Eukaryota; kingdom Metazoa; phylum Chordata; class Mammalia; order Carnivora; family Mustelidae; genus Neogale; species Neogale vison. Next base: position 60,207,405 of record NC_058092.1, read on the forward strand.
ATAAGAGTGGTTCTTTCCACTTTATTTTTATCAAAATCCTTTTATTTATGTATGCAGATTCCACAGCTCTATACCTTATGCTGTGTTCACCACAAGTGTAGTTGCCATCAGTCCACTAAACTTTTTTAGTATCACCCCCTCTCTCAACTCCCAACACCTTTATCTCTACCTACCCTTATAAGAAAGGAAATTTGATAAGTAAGTTTTGTTGCAGCGTGGGAGGCTAGGCTATGCTCTTCATGGACCTTTGCTGGCAAAGGTGGTGTGGGGATGCAGTGTTTTCAGTGATATTTGGCAAGACTAGAGCAATTATCATCTAAAAGCTTTCTTCTTGCTAGGCTGGCCCTTTTCTGGTACTTTGGCTAGAGAAAGCAGGCTTTTTCTGGCAGGGTGTTGTTTCGTTTTTTTTGTTTTGTTTTGTTTTGCTTTTTGTCTATGCCTATTGGTATTTCTGAGTTGCCATCTTCTCTGTCTGGCATAATTCATGAGGGAAAAGGAAAACCTGGGGAATGCAGAGCCATGTTGTTCTTCAGATCCTTAGGTTACTAGCCAGTTGGTCTTCTTTTCCCTACCTTTTGCAGTCATCTTGTGCTTGTTTTGCCTATTTCACGTTTTTAATGTACTTAAAAGAATGGGATAAAATACATATAATCCATCTTTCCTAACACATAACTGCATTATTTTTTTCATTATAAATTTATTTTTTCTGGTTAGCTCAACCTAGGTTTTCATGTCTTCTGTCTCATAATGTTGCTTGAATTGACTTGTTCATTACCACTGTAGGATATAATGTCAGTAATGTTTACAAGGGAAGCATAAAACTATAAGGAAGAAAAATGTAGTGTTTAATGAACTTTCTTAATTACAGAACTTCTCTGACCCAGTAAATATTTCAGAACACCCAGGCTGTGTTTATGTGATACCACTGAAATGACTATGTCTCTATCAATCTTTACTTTTGCAATTCTGTCACTATTATTGATTGTCTAAGTCAATTAGAAAATCTTGATTGCAATATAAATAAATACAAAGATGGCTATATACAGTGGAAAGACTTTGTGGCTATAAATGAAGAAAAAGTCAAAATTTTTATGAGTGTAGCTAATTTTAATCAGTATTTTTAAGTTAAATGATGTATTATAACTGGAATGAACTGAAATAGAGGATAGGAAACTTCAGTTCTTACCAAGTTTTAGCTACCTAGTGGTAAAGGATAAGAGACAAATCTTTTTTGTTGGACTCTATTCCAACTCTTGCCAACCAGCAGAGTTGGAATAATATGTAATCTTTAAGGTTATTTTCAGAATAATTGGACAGGCTATGTATGTTTAGTGATTAAATAGTGTGGATTAATGCTACCTGATCACAGGTCATCTCAGTCCTTCTCCTCAGGCACTCAGTATTTACTCTCCATCCCTCAATTCTTTTTGATATGCTGACTGGATGTGAGCTGTCCACATAATTGATTTCTGTTTTATTATTATTATTATTATTATTTAAATATCATAGTTTAAAAATACATCCTCCAATATAAGAAACATTCAACCTCACTTTTTCCTTGGAGTTTAAGGGTAACATTTATTTGGACTATGAAATGGAGATATAAACATGGATATGTTATACATCCATATAACAATAAACATGGGTATGTTAATAATAATGAACAAAGAATCAAAGTTGGATTTATAGGATTAAAAGAATTAAAATATCTCTAGACTATAATTTTGGCAGGAGGATAAATGCTTTACTTTTATCATGGTACACATCCTTTCCTGGCCTGTGCATGCAAACACAAGTACATAAACACACTTTATTAATAATGCAAGATATTTAAGAGACTGGTATTGGTTTAAAGAATATTTTACAAAACTCATGAAAATAGTTTTTTAATTGAGAAACGTCTGAAACTTAAAGGATATCTTCCCAAACTTCACAATCTCTTAATGAGGCATATAAATGATCAGGTCTTAGGACAAATAAAATTATGCTCTATTTCTATAATTATAATCTAGGGGCTACACTTATACTTATCTGTCAGTTTTAATTGAATTTATAAGGTAAGATTTATTTGTGATAATTCATGGATAATCCAATTATCCATATTCCAAAAAGCAGATCCAGAGGCTATTAGGAATTCTTAATAATATTTAGTCGTGATTCTCTGAGAAATAAGAGAAGGATTGTGGCCAGACAACAAGATTTCTCGTAGTCTGATTAGCTCATTTTTCCAAATGCTTTTTCTGTTGCCCATATCACCATACAGAATCCAATTTTGGCATTCCCAAATGACTCATTTATCTGGATTATTTGTATATAATGAGTGTGTTATTTTGTGGTGCAGGATCACATGGCTTTTGGAGACTGAAACCAACTTTATTTCATTATGACTGATTTCCTAATGTTCCACACGATTTTCACTGCAGAATGGAGGCAGCAGCTTGGAAGTGATGATGAATTAGTATTTACTATAATTATTTCTCAGATAATTGCTATTTATATTTATCATAACTCCACCTCAAAAATGTATTTGTTTCAAAAACATTTTTGTTCTAGATGACTAGTGATTTCTCCAAATTATCTTGTGACCTGAACACCATTGTCACTATCAAGTTTAACAAGAAAAGCAGGTGCCAAGACAAGAGGATTTAAGACAAAATAGATATAATGTATGAAAAAACAGTACAAAACCCCCTACAGACATTCATTGAGAACTTACATGCCAAATGTTGTAAGTTTTTTTTAGCTAACTATTTTTATAGATTATTATTTGATATACTTGTATGTTATCTATTTTCTACTTTGGCAAACAAACTGCGTAATAAAAACACAAGTAACTTATATTTGTTTAAAAATATTTGTTAATCATAGCTATAAGATAAAACATTAAGTTATAAAGCTATTTATTCAACAAAATTTTTTGTTTCAACATAATTCTGAAACCTGTTTCCCTTTTTCATACTTTAAGTATCACAAATTTGTCATTATTGAGTTTTTCATCAAAGAACTTTACCATATCTCAAATTTAATATTCTAAAGCTAAATATTATTAAAAATTATTTTAGTGAGCCTATATTAAGCTTTATTTTTTTAAAGAATAAATACTAAACAAAATTGTGTTTATTATTTGCTAGGTATCAGTAAAAAGTAATTGAAAATGCTTCATCTCTGTTCACCATAAAATGATGACTCTCTATTACCTAAATAACTAATTTCCAACATTCCTTTTTGCTTGCCATTAACCAATCATTCAGATAAGATTTTTTTTTAATTATTCTGTCACAGACAGTGTACAGAATTGGAGAAAACTCAAATTTTCTCCAATGTTTGGATAAGGGGTTAATATTCAAAATACACAAAGATCTCAGTCAACTCAATTAACAACAATACCAACAATAAAAACCCCAAACAACTGAATTAAAACAGGGACAGAAGACATCTCTCCAAAGAAAACATCAAAATGGCCAACAGACACATGAAAAATACTCAATGTCACTAATTATCAGGGAAATACAAATCAAAACCATAATAATATATCACCTCATTCATGTTAGACTATCTATCATCAAGCCAAGCAACAACAGGTGCTGGGGAAGATGTGGTGTAAAAGGGATCTCTTATATATTGTTGGTAGTGATGTAATTGGAGCCACTATGGAAAACAATATGGAAGTTCCTAAAAAATTAAAAATAACCTACCATACAATCTAGCAATTCCATTGCTGTGTATATACCCAAAGGAAATAAAAACAGAATTTTGACAAGATACATTCCCATGTTTATCACAACATTATTCATAATAGGCAAGATATGGAAACAATCCAAATGCCCATCAATGAACGAATGGATAAAAATGATGTGGTACATATACATAATGGAGCATTATTCAGCCATGGAAAAAGAACATATCCTTCCATTTGGCTCAGATTTTTCCACTTGTGAGATAGACATATTTGGGGGGGCACCTGAGTGGCTCAGTTGGTTAAGCATCTGCCTTCCGCTCAGGTCATGATTCCAGGGTCCTGGGAATGAGTCCCACATTGGGTTCCCTGCTCAGCAAGGGAGTCGGCTTCTCCCACTCCCTCCCTCTTTGCGTGTGTGCTCACTCTCTTACAAAACTTCTCTCTTAATAAATAAATAAAAACTTTAAAAAATAAAAAAAAGATGGACATATTTTCACTTCCAGAATTGGAGCCCCAGACATTTAAAGAAAAGTTGGCTATAAATAATCACTGCCCGTGAGAATGACTCCTGATGAACCGGTTTCCCACTCCAGTTTCTCTTCAGTGTACCTTTGGTAGCTGTCCCAGTTTTGACCTAGGCTGATCTAGAGAGTCTAGTAGATCTCTTTATGGGAGGTTAGTGCAATGGTCACATCCTTTCCAATGTGGAGCAAAGTTCTATCTCAGAACACAATATGTATACCATTAACTCATTCAGAAATTAAAGGAACCTTTGTATATATGGATCCATTATTTTTAGAAAGAGAAATTATATATATTTTCATCTATCATCATCATCTGGATATCAGTATTATGTACTTTTCCCTGAGGTTTTTTCTGAGCAAGCAATCCAAGAGACAGCACAAAAAGCCTTTATGATCCAGCTTTGGAAGTTATGCATCATAATTCTGCAATCTTATCTGTGATTCAACATGGGAGGCTCCTTCTTAAATACCAAGAAACAAGATCACTCTGAGACCCATCTTAGAGGCTAGCAGCCAAATATGTTTACTTGACTTTATAAAACTGAATGTTTTATATTTTCTTAATATTTAAAAATATTTTAATTTATCCAGCTTTTCAAGTCATTCATATATTTCTAAATTTTGGCTTAATTTCAGAATGATATTCCATTGTTTAGCTATGTGTAACTCTGTAACTATAATTTATTTAATATATCTATTATTGGAACGTTTAGGTCATTTTATTTTTGGCCGTTTTAAAAAACCAATGAGCAAAGTCAATGCTAAATCTTTACATAGAAATAAATTAACATGCAGCACTCAGCTGGCTCAGTCAGTTAAGCATCTGCCTTCAGCTCAGGTCATGATTCCAGGATCATGGGATGGAGTCCCACATTCGGTTCTTACTCGGCAGGGAGTCTGCTCTTCCTTCTCCCTCTGCTGCTCCCCTGCTTGTGCTCTCTCTCTGTCAAATAAATAAATCAAGTCTTTTAAAAAGAAATAAATTAATATGGATCCTTAAAATGCATGACTAAATTTAAACTATCTAGATCCAGTGACACAAGCCAAAAGGATAAGTTTTGAATATATTGGAAAATTGTTCTCCAAAGAAGTTATCTCAGTTTAATTTTTTATTAGCAAAGAATTGTGTTGTCTATTTTTTTCTGATTTGATAATAAATTGTCTTGTATTTTACTTAATATTTCTCTGATTACTGATTTTTCTGAAATTTATTTATAAATTCATTGGTGATTCATATTTTGGAGATTGCACACATATACATATATAGATAGATAGATAGATATGCACATACATAGATTTATAAAATTAACGTTTCGCTTTTTAAAAATGAATTCTTAGAGTGTATTACATACATTCTTAGAGTGTATGTATCACTTCCATATAGGCTTTATTGTTAGAACAGTTCTAGATATACAGAAAATTGAGAAGATAATACAATTTCCATTATATTAACACCTTACATTAGTATATTTGTTACAATTAATGATAATTAATGAACAATTATTGATCCATTATTGTTAAAGTCCATACTTTGTTCAGATTTCCTTAGATTTTACCTAATGTTCTTTTTTGTTTCAGGATCCCATCTAAGATATTATCTTACCTCCCTTTTAGTTGTCACATATCCTAAGGTTCTTCACATGGCTGTGAAAGTCTCTCAGATTTCCTTTGTTTTTGAAGACCTGCCCAGTCTTAAGAAGTACTGATCCAGGTATCTTGTACAATGCTCCTCTATTTGAATTTGTCCAATGCCTTTTTTATGAATAGACTAAGGTTATAAGTTTTTTTTTTTTAAAGGACTTCAGAGGCAAAGTGCCATTTCAATCAAACCTTGTCAAGGGCACATACTATTAAAATGATTTAGCACTGTTGATTGTGACCTTGATCACCTGGAAAAAGGTATTTGTCAGGATTCTCCACTATAGTTTCTCCACTATAGTCTCTCTCTCTTTCTCTCTCTCTTTTACTTTGTACAGCCCATATGTAAAAAATGAGGACTTATATTCCCATGGTATCTATATAAAATATTTATAATTCTGCATCAGAGATTTGCTTTGTCTCAAATATTACTTTATTTTATTGCTCAAATTGTTGGAGCTTGGTAATTGGAGCTCTTTCATCAGATCCTTTGACATACCCATATCAATGGAGGTTCTTGTTTTTGTATTTTCTGAGAAAGTCTTTATTGTCTTAGCACTACTAGATGCTTTAGACAAACAGGTTCATCTTGTGTATTTCTTGCATCTGTTCTGGAGGCAGGGATTCTCTATGAAAACTCCGTGTGTGTGTGTGTGTGTGTGTGTGTGTGTAATTGGAGAATGATATGAGAAACCAGTATGTTACCAGGTATGCTCACTTCCACCAGGGTAGTTCATTGCTTCTAGCCCATGTCACCCAGTATAGCAAAGACAAACATGTTTATGTTAACCTGTGTATATCCACACATGCATAAATTATTTCTATATGTATTTGTATCTATCTATATTAAGCAAAACATAACTTTGTATTATATCTTCAAGTCTACTTCATTAGAATATGAGTCATTCTAACTTTTCCTCTTAGTTTTCTGGAAATTCCCACTCCAAAGAGTGAGAAACTTCACTCTCACTTCCTGCCATCTAGTTACTTAATTGTTCAATTTCCATTTTCATGTATTGTAGTATCAGAATTGTTAGCCTATTCCTCCATGGGAAACTACTTTATTAACTAGAACACAGAGCTTATATGTAGTTCTCTTGACTTCAGTCTTGTAATTCCACTAATTTTCAAAGTTACTTAAAAAGTCAGCACCTTTTCTTCCCACCCCCTTCAGTGATATTGTTTCATACATTTCAAATAGCAAATTCTTTTGCCACCATCTGCTTTCCATCCTGGAAGCTATCTATATCTTAAAGGAGATGTTTTAAAATTTTTCATCCATAACTTTGATTTTCTGTGCTAAAAAGTGTTACAGATTTTGACCAATGCATGGTATTGTGTACCCACCTATTATAGCATCATTTAAAAAGTTTTACTGCCCTAAAAACTCCCCTTTGTTCATGTATTCTATCAACTTCCAAATGCTTAACAACCACTGATCTGTCTACTGTCTATAGTGTTCCTATTTTCAGAATAATATTTAATTGGAAACATATAGTATGTAGCCTTTTCAGATTGCTTCTTTCACATAGCAATATGATTTGAAGGATCATACATGTCTTATTATGGCTTAATAACTAATTTATTTTTATCACCGAATAATATGTCATTATATGGACATATCACAGTTTATTCATTCACCTGTGAAGGACATCATTGTTGCTTCTAAGTGATTTTAAATAAAGTGTTATAAACTTTTATGTGCAGTTGTTTTTTTTTTTTTTTAAGATTTTATTTATTTATTTGACAGACAAAGATCACAAGTGCAGAGAGGCAGGCAGAGAAAGAGGGGAAAGCAGGCTCCCTGCCAAGCAGAGAGCCCGATGTGGGGCTCGATCCCTGGACCCTGGGATCATGACCTGAGCCGAAGACAGAGGCTTTAACCCACTGAGCCACCCAGGCGCCCTTATGTGCAGTTTTTTATGTGGACTCAGTTTTTCAGTTCTTTTAGATAAATACCCAGAAGCACAACTGCTGAACTGCCAAACATCTCCTAAGCTGGTGTACCATTTTGCATTTCCATCAGTAATGAATTAAGTTCCTGTGGCTGTACATCCTTGCCAGCATATGGTATTGTTAAGTTCTTTGGATTCCAGCCATTCTAATAGGTGTGAAGTGGTATCTCACTGTTGTTTAAATTTCCAATTCCCTGATTACAAATGATGTTAAGCATGTTTTCATATGCTTATTTGTTAACTATTTATCCTTTTTTTTCGTAGAGTATTTGTTCAGATCATTTTATCCATATGAACTGGGTTGTTTGCTTTTTTTACTGTTGAATGTTAAGTATTTTTTTTTTATATTTGAATACAACTCTTTTATCATATGTGTGGTTTGTTAACAGTTTCACCCTGTTTGTAGCATGCATTTTCATTCATTTTATGGCATATTTTGCAGAACAGAAATGTTAATTTAGTAGAATTTAACTTTAATTTTTTTCTTTCATGAGTTATGCTTGTGGTTGTTTCTGAAAACCTTTCACCAAACCCATACTCTCCTAGATTTTCTTTGTTATATTCTGGATTTTTTTAGTTCTCCAGTTTATATTTAGTCTGTGATCCATTTTTAGTTCATTTTTGTGACAGACATAAGGTTTGTGTCTGGTTTCTTTCTTTTATATGTACATAAATACATAAATATTCATGTATTTATTTTGTCCTTTCCATCATATCTAGGACTGCAAAGTCTGAAGGAAAATGTTGGCTATAAATGACTCTCTTCAATGATAAAAATGTTTTAAAATCTTTGTTGCCAGAATTGCTATCCATTAGCCACATATGGTTACTGAACACTTAAAATGTGGCTACAGCAACTGATGAACTAAATTTTTAATTTTATATAATTTTACTTAGTAGTTACATATTAAACAGCAGAGAAAAGAGTTTTTTGTTTGTTTGTTTGTTTGTTTTTTAAGAGAGCCAGTGCAAGAGGGGAAGGGCAGATGAAGAGGGAGGGAGAGGGAGAGAATCTTTTTTATTTATTATTTTTTTAATTTCTTAGAAGATTTTATTTATTCATTTGAGAGAGAGAGAGGGAGAGAGAAAGAGCATGAGAGGGAGAGGTCAAAGGGAGAAGTAGACTCCCCACAGAGCTGGAGAGGTCAAAGGGAGAAGTAGACTCCCCACAGAGCTGGGAGCCCAATGTGGGACTTGATTCCAGGGTTCTGGGATCATGATCTGAGCCAAAGGCAGTCACTTAACCAACTGAACCACCCAGGCACCTGAGAGAGAATCTTAAGCAGGTTTGACATGTGGCTGACTTTGAGATCATGACCTGAACTGAAATTGGATGCCTACCAACTGAGCCACCCAGGTACCTCTATTGTAATCTTTTTTTTTTTTTTAAATATTTTATTTATTTATTTGACAGAGATCACAAGTAGGCAGAGAGGCGGGCAGAGAGAGAGGAGGAAGCAGGCTCCCTGCTGAGCAGAGAGCCCGATGCGGGGCTCGATCCCAGGACCCTGGGATCATGACCTGAGCCGAAGGCAGAGGCTTAACCCACTGAGCCACCCAGGCGCCCCTATTGTAATCTTTTTGATTAAAATATTTCATTTTCAAAATTCTCATTTACCCAGGCTTTCTCTAGTTACCTACCTAATTTTTAGGTATATTTTACATTTATCAAGTACACAAATCTAATGTGTACAACTAAATAAATGTTTACATATGTCAAAACCTATTTAACTGCCACCCAGATCAAGATTTAGAATACTTTCATCACTTTAGAACATTTCCTTGTGCCCTTCCCAGTTAGTATCCCCTTTGAAGAGTAATCATTATTCTGACATCTATCATCATAAATTAGTTTGGCTTGTTTTGAAGTAATATAAATAAAGCTATGATTTATATTATTTTTTATCTAATTTCTCTCTTTCACTGTGGTTAAGATGTACCTATTCCATGTGTATTAGTAGTGTGGTTTTTTCCATTGCTGTGTAGAATTGTATTTATGAATATTCCATGTTTTCTTACCCATTCTAGGGATAGAGACATTTGGAATGCTTTCAGGCTATCATAAATAAATCTTGTTATATTCTTCTACGTTTCTACATGTCCTTCTCATACGTGTATTGTGTTTATGTGTATATGTATATATACATATACACACACATTAATGTTAGAAGAGCTATAGGAGAGTGTTCAAAAGTGTTTATACTAGTGTACATTCCTATCAGCAATGTAAGGGAGTATATTTTAGATATTGAGCAATTGAGTCATAGAAAATTAAATAACTGACCTATGACATAGGTAATAAATGTCAGAGCAAGAAATCAAATGAGGAAATGTAGAATTATACACTGCCTTCTTCACCACTAAATTATCCCACAGAGAACAAAACAAATAAGAAAATTTTAAAAATAGCAAATGGGGGCCCCTGGGTGGCTCAGTGGGTTAAAGCCTCTGCCTTCGGCTCAGGTCATGATCCCGGGGTCCTGGGATCGAGCCCCACATCAGGCTCTCTGCTCTGCGGGGAACCTGCTTCCTCCTCTCTCTCTCTCTGCCGCTTGTGATCTCTGTCTGTCAAATATATTTAAAATAAAATAAAATAAAATAAAAAATAGCAAATGGACAAAAAAATAAACAGACAACCTGAGTTATCCTAAAAATAATTTAAAAATGAAGAATGTTTCAGGGAAGATGGTGGAGTAGGAGGATTCTGAGCTCACCTCATCTCATGGTTACAGGTAGATAATACCCAAATCAATGTAAACAACCCAGAAAACGACCTGAAGACTGGCTGAACAGACTCTCCACAGCTAAATATAAAGATGAGGCCATATCAAAGAGGGTACAAAGGGCAGAAAAAAGGTCAGGAGTTAAGGGGAACCACAGAACTGTCTGAGGGAGGAAGGGAGGGATGTTGTGGGTGGAGAGAGAGGAGAGGAGCAGACCCAACACCAGGTACCCCAGGCACAAGGGACTTGCATGGGGAAAACAAATCCCTATAACATTTGGCTTTGAAAGCCAGAGAGGTCTGGATTCATAATTCTTATCATCAGTGGGCTTAACTCCTGGAAATTTAAAAATCAGTAGGCTTGACTCTGGGAGAGGGTCACAGGCAGCTAAGTCCTGCCCTTAAAGAGACAGAACAGTGAAAACCCTGCAGAGATGCATCATAGAAGCTACAGTTTGAAAAATGCCTGTGGCTTATGGGAAGATTTTCTTACTAACGTCAGACCATGAGCTGGAGGGGCAAGCATCTTTGGGAGACTTCAAGAACAAAAGGGCTGGTGGGCACAACTTCCCTCCTGCATCCTCCAGCCTAGAAATAAACACACCTATGGCTACCAGTGCCACGCTAACACTCTCCACCCTGTTTGATAAAAGCACACCCCACCCCTGTTGGTTTGTACAGATCCAACTCCTAGAACCCAGCCAGGTTCAACTGGAGGTTTCCTAGGTGGCTGTAGGTCCCCTCCCACAGCAGATCCTCACAGAAGTTGCTGGTATCAAGTGCCCCACCCCTGCATTTTGCAGACCTGCCCCTTTCAATACACCCTTCATTGGAGACAATCCAAAACAGTGGCAAATGCCTAGAAGTGTGCAAGTAGCCTTGACAGAAGCTAGTACCACTCCAAAGTGACTCTTATCCTGGTGAAAGGGGAAAAAACCCACACCCTAGTCCAACTGTAGCCCCAGTGATGGCCTGGAGGCAGAGATTCAGTCTGTGTTCAGGCCCCATCCACCAACCCAAGATTTTCAGAAGAAAACACAGGGAAAGCACCCTGCAGTTTGATATTACTGTATTCCTGGCAAACTCCACCTCTGATTTAAGCCCAAGGCAGACAGACTAACCCCACAGGGCCTAAACCTTGCCACAATAGGCAGAGAGAACCATTGCAGATGACTGGACTTAAGGCAAATTGGCTCAGCTACAACAGTAAGGCTCATGAAACACATATAGGAGACATCCATGAAGCATCAGGTTCTGATGAACAAAGGCATTTCAGGGCACTATAGGTCCTCTTCTTCATATGGCCACTACCTTCAAGAGTAGGAGACCTAGCTGACTTTACTGACAAATAGAGACAGACATAGAGTCAAAATGAGGAGACAGAGGAATATGTCCCAAATGAAGGAACAGAACAAAATCATAGCAAGAGAGATAAATGAAACACATATGAGTTATAAGTAACATGCCTGATAGAGAATTTAAATTACAATCATAAGATATTAGTTGGCTTGAGAAACAAGTGGAATACCTCAGTGAGACCCTCAACAAAGAGATAGAAAACAAAAAAGAATCAGAGATGAACTCAATTTCTGAAATTAAAAAAAAAAACAATGAAATATTAGTCATAAAAATAATGAAAACTTGCCATTGGCAACAATGTGGATGAAGTTACACTAAGTGAAATAAGTCAGAAAAATACAAATACCATATGATTTCACTCCTGTGTAGAATTTAAGAAACAAAACAAATGAACATAGGGGGGAAAAAGAGGGCAAACCATAAAACAGACTCTTAACTATAGAGAACAAACTGAGGGTTGCTGGAAGGGAGAAAGGCAGGGAATGAATTAAATAGATGGTGGGTATTAAGAAGGGCACTGGTTGTAACAAGCACTGGGTGTTGTATGTAAGTGATAAATCACTAAATTCTGTACCTGAAGTTAATATTACATTGTATGTTAACTAACTGGAATTTAAATGAAAACTGGAAACAAACCAAAAAACCCCCCCACAAAATAAAATACATTAGTTGGAATAAATAGAATAGAGGAAGCAGAAAATGGATCAGCAATCAGGAGGACAGAGTATTGGAAAACCAACAAGATGAAGAGGACAGAAAAAAATAATAAAAATGAAAATAGAGTATGGGAACTCAGCAACATCATCAAGTATAATAACATTTGCATTATAGGTATGCCAAAAGAAGAGAGAGAAGAGGGGGCAGAAAATTTGCTTGAAGAAATAAATAGCTGAAAATTTCCTGAGGAAACTCTGGAGAAGGAAACAAATCCAGATCCAGGAGGTACAAAGAGTCACCAATAAAATCAATCCAAGGAGGTCCACACCAAGACACATAGTAATTAAAATGGTAAAGTAATAGTAAAGAGAGAAGTTTAAAAGCAGAAAGAGAAAAAAGTTATATACTAGGGAAACACCATAAGTCTATCATCTTGTTTTTTTAGCAGAAACTTTGCAGGACTGAAAAGAGTGACATGATATATTCAAAGTGCTGAAAGAAAAATAATTTTACAACTAAGAATACTCTATCCAGCAAAACTGTCACTCAGAGTAGAAGGAGAGATGGTTTCCCAGACAAAGAAAAGATAAAGGAATACATGACCACTAAGCCAGTCCTATAAGTGGAAAGGAGAGACCATGAGTAGGAGTAAGAAAGATAGGAAGCACAAAAACATATAAAATGTATTTTATAATATATAATAAAATTAATATATCTGTAAAAATCAGCCAAGAATTCATAAAATAAAAGGGTGTGAAGTATGACACCATATACATAAAACATAGGGGTGGAAGAGTAAAAATTTAGTGCTTTAGTCTAGGTTCAAATTAAGAAACCATCAACTTAATAAAGGCTATGATATGCATAAGATGTTATATAAACCTAATGGTAGCCAAAAATCAAAAACAAGTAATAGATATGCAAAACATAAAGAGAAAAGAATCAAGGTATATCACTGTGAGTGAAGAGAGAAAGAGAAGAAAGGAACACAGGAGAACTACAAAAACAACCATAAAATAAGCAACAGCATGGTAATAACTATGTAATCATCATTAATTCTTTGAATGTAAATGGACTAAATGCCTCAACCAAACAGAATGGATAAAAACCAAGACCCATCTATATCTTACCTAGAAGAGACTCATTTCAGACCTAAAAATACATGCAGATTAAAAGTGTGTGTGTGGGAAAGCGTTTATTATGCAAATGTAGGTGAAAAGCTAGGTCAGCAATATTTATATAAACAAAATAGTCTTAAAGTGAAGAGTGTAACAAGATAAAGAAGGACAAAAGATACAGATGTCGTGAAAAGAAGGGCCATCTGTACCCCAATGTTTATAGCAGCAATGGCCACAGTCGCCAAACTATGGAAAGAACCAAGATGCCCTTCAACAGATGAATGGATAAGGAAGATGTGGTCCATATACACTATGGAGTATTATGCCTCCATCAGAAAGGATGAATACCCAACTTTTGTAGCAACATGGACGGGACTGGAAGAGATTATGCTGAGTGAAATAAGTCAAGCAGAGAAAGTCAATTATCATATGGTTTCACTTATTTGTGGAGCATAACAAATAGCATGGAGGATAAGGGGCGTTAGAGAGGAGTAGGGAATTTGGGTGAATTGGAAGGGGAGGTGAACCATGAGAGACTATGGACTCTGAAAAACAGTCTGAGGGGTTTGAAGTGGCGGGGGAGTGGGAGGTTGGGGTACCAGGTGGTGGGTATTATAGAGGGCACGGCTTGCATGGAGCACTGGGTGTGGTGAAAAAATAATGAATACTGTTTTTCTGAAAATAAATAAATTGGAAAAAAAATAATTAAAAAGAAAAAAATGATAAAAAAAAAAAAGAATGGCTAAAATCAACAAGTCAGGAAATGACAGATGCTGGCGAGGATGCGGAGAAAGGGGAACGCTCCTACACTGTTGGTGGGAATGCAAGCTGGTGCAACCACTCTGGAAAACAGCATGGAGGTTCCTCAAAATGTTGAAAATAGAAAAAAAAAAAAAAAAGATAAAGAAGGACACTCTATAAACATAAATGAACAATCCAACCAGAAGATACAATAATTGTAAATATTTATGCACACAATATGGCAAAACCCAAACACATAAAGCAGCTAATAATAAACTTATAGGCAGTAATCAGTACTAACACAATAATAGTAGGGGACTTTAACACCTAACTTACAGCAATGGATAGCTCATCCAAACAAAATCAACAGGGAAGCAGTGACTTAGAATAACACATGGAATCAGATGGATCTAACAGATATATTCAGAACATTCCATCATAAAACAGCAGAATATACATTATTTTCAAATGAATATGGAAGATTCTCCAGAACAGATCACCTATCCAGATGTCCAGAATAGCTCGCCACAAAACAAGTCACAATAAATTCAAAAATTTGCAGCCAGGGGCGCCTGGGTGTCTCAGTGGGTTAGGCCTCTGTCTTCGACTCAGGTCATGATCTCAGGGTCTTGGGATTGAGCCCCGCATCAGGCTCTCTGCTCGGCAGGTTGTCTGCTTCCCCCTCTCTCTCTGCCTGCCTCTCTGCCTACTTGTGATCTCTGTCTGTCAAATAAATAAATAAAATCTTAAAAAAATTTTTTCAGCCATACCATGCATCTTTTGCAAACAAAATGCCACAAAACTAGAAATGAACCACAAGAGAAAATCTGGAAAAGGAAAAAAAGAAAAAAAACAAATACTTGGAGGTTAAATTACATGCCACTAAACAATGAATGGGTCACACAAAATACTGAGGAGGAAATAAAAAAAAGATATACAGACAAATAAAATTAAAAACAACGACCTGAGAAAGAAACTGAGGGGTTTTTGAGGGGACGGGGGTTGGGGGGTTGGGTAAGCCTGGTAGTGGGTATTAAGGAGGGCACATATTCCATGGAGCACTGGGTGTGGTGCATAAACAATGAATCTTGGAACACCGGAAAAATAAAATAAAATTGAAAAAAAAGTTTTAAAAAATGACCCAAAATCTTTGGGATACAATGAAAAGTATTCTAAGCGAGAAGTTTATAGAAGTACAGGCTTACCTCAAGAAGAAGGATAAATCTCAAATAAACAACCTAAGCTTACACTTAAAGAAAATAGAAGAAGAAGAATAAATACACCCAAAAGTAGTAGAAAGAAGGAAATAATAAATATTTGAGCAGAAAGAAATGAAATAAAAACAAAACTAAAACCAAAACCAAACACAATAAAAAATCCCAGAACAGATCAATAAAACTGGGAGTTGGTTCTTTGAAAAGATCAACAAAATTGATAGACCTCTAGCCAGACTCATTAAAAGAGAGAGAGAGAGAGAGAATGGGAGAGAGAGTTAGATAGGATTTTCTGAAAAAATCAGAAATTAAAGAGGAGAAATAACAGTTGACACCACAGAAATACATAGTATTCGAAGAGAGTGTTATGAAAAGTATATGCCAACAAATTGGACAACCTGGAAGAAATAATTAAATTCTTAGAAACAGATAACCTCCCCAAAACAGAAGCAGGAAGAAATAGAAAATTTGAACAGACCAAATACCAGCAATGAAATTGAATCAGTAGTCAAAAAACTCCCAACAAACAAAAGTCCAGGACCCAATCACTTCAGAAGTAATTCTACCAAGCCTTTAACAAAAAGTTAATATGTATTCTTCTCAAACTATTCAAAAAAAAAAAAACAAGGAAGGAAATCTTCCAAGTTCATTCTATGAGGCCATCATTAATTACTCTGGTACCAAAACTAGATAAATACATTAAAGAGAGAGAGAGAGGACTACAGGTCAATATCCCTGATAAACAAAGATGCAAAACTTCTCAATAAATATTAGCCAACCAAATGCAAGAGTACATTAAAGAATCATTCATCATGATCAAGCAGATTCTACTCCTGTGTTGAAAAGGTGGTTTAATATGTGACACAACACAACAGCAAGAATAAGGATAAAAATCACAAGATCACTTCAATAGATGCAAAAAGAGATTTCAACAAAGTACAACATCCATTCATGATAAAAAACCTCAACAAAGTAGGTCTAGATGGAACATAAATCAGCATCATAAAGGCCACATATGAAAAACCCACAGCTAACTTACTCAATGGTGAAAAATTGAGAGCCTTTCCCATAAGGTTAGGAGAAGACAAGGCTGTTATCTCTCACTACTTTTGTTTATCATAGTACTGGAGTACTGGAAGTCCTGACCACGGATATCAGAAAACAGAAAGAAATTAAAGGCATCCAAATTGGTAAGAGAGGAATAAAGCTTTCACTATTTGCAGAGGATGTAATACTATGTATAGAAAACCTGAAAGACTACACACACACACCCAAAAAAATGACAAACAAACAAACAAAAAAACCTACCAGACCTGGTAAATGAGTTTATTAAGATTGCCAAATACAAAATCAATATAAAGAAATCCATTGCTTTTCTACACACTGATAATGAAGTATCAGAAAGAGAAATTAAGAAAACAGTCCATTAAAATTGTGCCAAAAATAATAAAATATCAAGCAATAAACTTAACCAAGAAGATGAAAGACTTATACTCTAAAACTATAAAACATTGATGAAAGAAATTGAAGATGACACAAAACAAATGGAAAGACATCCCATGCTCATGGATTGTAAGAACAAATATTGTTAAAATGTCTATACTATCCAAAGTAATCTACAGATTTATTGTAATCCCTATAAAATTGCCAACTGTGTTTTTCACAGAACTAAAATAAATAACCCTAAAATTAGTATGGAACCACAAAACACCACCAATAGCCACAGCAATCTTGAAAGTGAAGAACAAAACAGGATGTATCAAAATCCCAGATTTCCAGGTATACTACAAAGCTGTAGTAATCAAAACAGTTTGGTATTGGCACAAAAACAGACTCATAGATCAATGGAACAGAATAGACAGCCAAGAAATAAACCCATGATTACATGGTCAATTAGTCTATAGCAAAAGGGACAAGAATATGAAATGATAGTCTCTTCAACAAATGGTGTTGCAAAAACTGGATATATGTTAAAAAGAATGAAACTGGAACACTCTTTTACACCATACACAAAATAAAATCAAAATATAATAAAGACCTAAATGTAAGACTTGGAACCATAAAAATCTGTTAGAGAGCATAGACAGTTATTTCCTTGACATGGGCCATAGCAAAATTTTTCTATGTCTTCTAAGGCAAAGGAAACAAAAGCAAAAATAGCTTTGGGGACTGTATAAAAATAAAAAGCTCTGCACAGCAAAGGAAATAATCAACAAAACTAAAAGATAAGTTATAAAATCGGAAAAGATATTTGTAAATGGCATATCTGATAAAGGGCTACTTTCCAAATTTATACAACTCAACACGTAAAAACCCACAAATAATCCAATTAAAAATGGGAAAAGCATATCTTTTTTTTTTCCAATTTATTTATTTTCAGAAAAACAGTATTCATTATTTTTTCACCACACCCAGTGCTCCATGCAAGCCGTGCCCTCCACAATACCCACCACCTGGTACCCCCAACCTCCCACCCCCCCGCCACTTCAAACCCCTCAGATTGTTTTTCAGAGTCCATAGTCTCTCATGGTTCATCTCCCCTTCCAATTTACCCAAAAGCACATACCCTCCCCAATGTCCATAACCCTACCCCCCTTCTCCCAACCCCCCTCCCCCCAGCAACCCAGCATATCTTTTAAACAGACATTTCTCTAAAGAACCCTTACAAATGCCCAACAGACACACAGAAGGATGCCCAACATCACTCGTCATCAGGGAAATGCAAACCAAAGCTACAATAAAATATCACCTGACACATGTTAGAATGACTAGAATCAAGAACACAAGAAACGAGTGCTGGCAAGGGTATGGAGAGAGGGGAGCCCTCTTGCCCTGTTGATGGGAAAGCAAATTGGTGCAGCCACTGTGAAAAACAGTATGGAAGTTCCTCAAAAAATTAAAAATGGAACTACCTGATGACCCAGCAATTGCACTACTAGGTATTTACCCAAAGAATATGAAAACGCTAATTCAAAAAGATGTATACACCCCTGTGTTATTGTAGCATTATTTCCTACAGCTTAATTTGGAAGTAGCCCAAGTGTCCATCAAATGATAAATGGATAAAGAAAGTTTTGGCATATATATACATATATATAGACTATTATTCAGCCACAAAAAAAGAATGAAATCTTGCCATTTCCAACAGCATGGGTGGATCTAGAAGGTATAATGCTAACTGAAATCAAAGAAAGATAAAAAGATAAATACCATATGATTTCACTCAAATGTGGAACTTAAGAAAAGAAGGGTGCCTGGGTGGTTCAGTTGGGTTAAGCCTCTGCCTTCGGCTCAGGTCATGGTCTCAGGGTCCTGGGATCGAGCCCCGCATCGGGCTCTCTGCTCACTGGGGAGCCTGCTTCCCTCTCTCTCTCTGCCTACTTGTGATCTGTGTCTGTCAAATAAATAAATAAAATCTTTAAAAAAATAAAAGAAACAAATAAGTAAAGAAAAAGTAAGCAAACCAATAAACAGACTTTTACTATAGAAAACTGATGGTTACTAGATGGGAGGTGGTAGGGGAGGTGAAACAGGTAAAAGGCATTAAGATTACACTTATTAAGATGAGCACTGAGTAATTTATAGAATTGTTGGATTACTATATTGTATACTTGAAACTAATGTAACACACACTTTAACTGTACTGATATTTTTAAAATTAAAGCAATACTAAAACACAAAATTTTAAAGTCAATTTCTTCTTTGGTTTTTCTACAAATAATTAAAGGAGTAGATATTTCTAATTTTATACAAGTTTTTCCAGATAATTGCAAAGATATAATACTGTCCAATTCATATAATTAACCCAGTATAATTTTTATACAAAATCCAAAGTGCTTAAAGAACAAAAAGGCCAATCACACTCATGAATATACATACAAAAATGTTATTTAAATTATTGGAAACTGAAGCCTCCAGTAGAAAAGAATATCTCATGATCATATTTTTTTTTCATGATCACATTTTGTTTATAATAGAAATGCAGTCGTCTTTAAACATTACATAATCACTCAAGTAATTCACTGTATTAACTAATTAAAAATATGAAACCACATATTAATTTGTAATTATTTCTATAGAGGTAGAAAATGCATTATAAAATCCAGAATCCATTAATGATTTTAAAAGGCTTATCAAGCTAGCAAATAGAAGATAGTTTACATAACCTAACAATGATTACAAAAATTCTATGGTAAATATCTCACTTAATTGCCAAATATTGACATCATTTCCACTGAATTCAAACATTTAAGAATATTATTTATTATAAATTCTATTTAACAATTTACTCAAGTTTCAACTCCAGTGAGGGAAGAAAAGGAATAAAATTGAAAGTACTATAACTGAATTACAACAGTATTTTTAAAAAATATTTTATTCATTTATTTAACAGAGATCACAGGTAGGCAGAGAGGCAGGCAGAGGGAGAGAGGGGGAAGCAGGCTCCCCTCAGAGATATGGCATGCTAACTTGTCAGCTTACAAGGAAATACTTCAGATCATTCTGCATTTGTGGCACTATCCTTATTAATATCCTTCAGGAAATAAAAATAAGGAAACATCAACAAAGTGGCACAAAACCTCAAGATGATGGGTATCTCTGGGAGAGGAAAGTAAGAAAGACTTGATGATGGAAAGTTAGAGAGGAGTTTCTGATGGATGGGCAATGTTCTGCTGCTTCTCCTAGGTAGTACCTAAATGGATATTGAATTTATAATTTTCGTTTAAATTGTGCATATGTGCTTTATGCACTTTTCTCTATGTTCTCATAATAAAAATTGTTAAAATGATTGTTTAAGAACTCAGTGTGGGTTTTATGTATATGTAAGCATTTAGAACATTGCATATAGTAAATGGTAGATAATTTTAAAAAGAAAGCAGCATGGACATAATTTATACTTATTATAATACTTAATTGTATAAAATGTAAAGCAATAAGCCTAGAAGAAAATAAACTGAATATTAATAGTTACCTCTGAGTGGTATGAATACAGACTGCTTCTTTTGCCTCCTGCCTTTACATTTAATTTTGCACTTAGAATAATTAGTATACAAGTGGGATAGAAATACTTCCTTAAATTAACAAAAACAAAACAAAAATAATCTAAAAAATGTATCTCTAACACATGTACTATGAAATTGCATGGACCACCTGTAAAATATGTTGTTTAATATTGAAACAATTACCAATTTATGAGAAATTATGATACTAAGAATCATACACAATTTTTCACAGTAGAAGCATAAGGCTAGATTCAAGAACCACAAGAGAGAATTCTAGAAGTCTGAATCAGAAATCAACCCCCCTCCTCTTTTGAAAGGACTAAACTTGTTAGAGGGGTTTACCAGGAGTCCTATTTAAAGCTAAGTGTATGCCCACCACAGAATGTTCAAGGCAGTCATTAATGTCCTTGCACATGCCTTAATATTAATAATGAATGACTGATAAAATAATAATTTTAATATGTAGCAAAATATCAACAGGTAATATTTATTGGGATTTACTTTGAGAAAAACAATATGCCAGCTATTCACATACATCATCTCATTTATTTCTCAGCAAAAGTCCGTGAAAACAGACAACTCCTAGTATCATTTTACAAACATGGGACAATTGAGGTTAGAGAGTTTTAAAGTTACTAGTCCCAGGTCACACAGCTAATATGTGAGGAACCATGGCAGGAACCCAAGCTGTCTGTATCTAGAGCCAGAACTTATCCAAATATGAAATGAAATATGATAATAGCCAGGAATACCAACATTAAAAAGATAATTTAAAAGAAAAATATCCAGACTCTTTGGAATCATACCCTTCTGTCCCTTAGCTATTCTCAACCTCTGGGGCATGACCTCACTTTTTCTTTTGTTTGTTAGTTTAAGGAGACAGAATGAAAACTGAAATTCTCCTAGGGAAACATTGCATAAAAATATATTGTAATAATCATATCTCCCAATTTTTCATTATTGACATATCATGATTTCTAAAGTTAGACAGGCACAGCATAGAATTCTATTTCTGCCTCAAAAATTTTGGTCAATTACAGTAACTCACTGACACTCAATTCCCTCATTGGTAAAGTTTTCATAATAAAATTTGTAGGATTGTTATGAATAATAAAGTAGACAATTTAAATTAAAAATGCTTAGTTTCATGAAAAACCAGTGATACTATTTTCTCCATCTGGTAGAGAACTGACAGGATAAAGAGAAAGTAAAGGGGAAAATTCTCACTGTGTTAGAATTGAATTTCTACAACCAAAACTCAAATAAATTCATCTCTTATTCAAAACTATGCAAAATCAATGTTTGTGACGTTGGATTGTTTTATGTGAAAATCATAAGTGAAAGTTATCTGTTAGTACTGTACTCCTATATGTGTGGGTTTTTTTCCCCCACACTACCAAGTAATCCGATAATGGTTGGGTGTCCTATAATTCAACTCAATTCTGACACTGTCCATGTGGAACACTATCAACTTGTCCTACAGATAAAGGGCTCAGTTCTTCAAAACTCCCACCCAACTTTAAATGCCAATCTCAAGTATAAGTTATCACTTGTGCTTCTGGAAGACTTGCCATAGATTGGAGGTTCCTACCACCCCCTCCTTGGCTTGGATTAATTTACTAGAGCAGCTCACAGAACTCAGAGGAACATTTTACTTACTAGATTAATGGTTTATTATAAAAGGATATAACTCAGGGACAGAGGTGGAAGAGATGCATAGGGAAGGTATGTGGAAAGGTGTGTCAAGCTTCCAGGCTCTCTGAGTGCACCACTCTCCCTAAATCTCCATGAATTCACTAACCCAGAAACTCCCTGAACTAATTCCCGTTGGGAGTTTATGAAGGCTTCATTACATAAGCAAGATTGATTTACTCATTGGCCATTAGTGGTGATTGATTCAGCCTGAGCCTCTCCCCTCCCTGAAGGTCAGGAGGGTGGCAATGAAATTGCAGTCCTCTAAACAGGTTGTTGTTTCCTCTGGCAACCAGCCCCATCCTTAGGTACATTCCAAAAGTTACCTCACTCACTCAGGTGTGGTTGAAAGGGCCTTATAAATATCAAGACACACTTATACACCTCTTATCACTTAGGAAATTTCCAACAGTTTGAGGAGAAACAGGAACAAAGATCAAATATGTATTTCTTCTTATAAATCACAAGATCACACATACACATATACACACACACAACCGCATTTACATATATTTAATGGGGGTGCATGCGTGTGTTTGTAATCACTATGTAAACTCTGAGATCGTTATAGAGAGAAATGTTAGCTCAATATGTTAAGTTTATGTGGCTGAAAACATGTTCCAAGAAGAAGAGTATGGTACTCGTCTTCTGTGAAAACAATGGATTCAGAAAATAAAGAGGAATGGTAAAAAGACTCCAAAATTGAATGAGGGGCAAACAGGATCCTTACCATGGTTGTAGGTTTGTAAGCCTGGGATGGAGAATCTAGAATCCAGGCCGTTTTATTATTTATCCAAATACACTCAAAGGACAGTTCAACACCTTGATCAATATATTTCCAAATGGAACAGTTTAGAGGTCAATAAGCACCTCTAAGTTACCCCCAAGAACTCATTCAGTTGGTTGAATACTTATGAGGCCCACCAGATTACTCAAGCTTATGTAATAATATGCAGGGTACTATAATTTTCTCCAAGAAACAGAATTAAATATCATATATTTTATACATCCTGAGTCATCTTTCATCTCCCCCCCATCTTTCTTTTTAGTTATTCCCTTGTGAATTATGGTCACTATGGACCAAGTCTGTGTGTATGTGTAGGTGTGTGCTCTTTCTGTTTGTGTAAGTCATGGGAAGTGGTGATGTTAGTGGATAAATAAATTTTTGAAGTCTGACTTTTATTTTCAGATTGATCCTAAATAATATTGGTGCAACCCTATCTTTGCAAATGAAGTGATTCAGATTCTTAATTTGTTTTTGAAATTCAAATCCAACAAAATAATAAATACAGTAATAACAACTATAATAATTTATATTAATTGTATCATTAACATAATATTAATAAATAACTCAAAAATTAACTGGTGATTATAAAACACTTGTTTTAGTAACAGCTCACAAACTTTAAACATGCTGAGTTATCTTTATTACACACCTTAATAAAATGCTGCTGAAACCATAGGATATGGTAATCTCTATTATGGTTTATTGCACAGGAAACACCAGAGGAGATAGACTTATAAATAAATGCCTATGTGAAGCATAAAATACTGATAAACAAATGACTAAATGACTTAGATTTAAACCATTTTTAGAATGTTTTGAAACTTTTTCACTGGAAATCAAGGACTGAATAAAAGCAAATGAAGAAAACAAAAGTTACATCAAGACATCTTGGAATAAAAATATTACTGACTTTGTTCACGCACCATTGCTCAGATGGTAAATAGAAACCTGCAGCCCTTGGCTATATTTTACTTTTCTAAAAATTTAAAACACCTGAAGGCAAAGCATTTTGAATTAAGAACCATGTGGTATGAGCAAGAGAGATTGTAAAGTAGAAAATAAGCAACAGAGTTTATAGTGAAGTGAGGAAACCCAGCAAAGAAAAAAAAAATCTCAAGGCTGCACAATCTTAATAAATTGAAAGTGTTTCAACTTACTGTATTAGAAAATTGACTGTAAGTGTGGTAATTGATACGTAGCTTATAGGAAATGGTGAAACAACAGATAATTAGCATGTAACAATTTGTTTCCAGGAATAGTTTATAATGCCAGGTTCTCTAACCAGGGCTATATTTTACAGTAAGTGGTAAGAAAGGTGAAAAGATTTAAAAAAAAAATGAAAGTGGAAGGTTTATAATTAATGGGGGGTGGGGTGGGGAGGGACTATCCAGGTTGCAATTATCTCAGAACCACATTTCTTGCTTAAAGTTGGAAACTTATATACAACCTGGGGGGGGGGAACAGAACAAGACCACATAATAATATTGCTGACTATAAAAACTCTGAAGTGTCTGACATTTAATTTTACTTGGTAGTTTACAAGATCTATTGCCATGATTTCATGAATGTTAGGAGAAGACATGAGACTCTTGGGTTAGAGACAAAAAGACTTCCTGCTCACATTGTTAGTAGTAGCCAGAGTACCAATGTTTTCCTGAACCTATTTTGCAAGCTCCAATTCGTTTAAGAAAACAAGAGGGCCAGGTTATGAGTGTAGACACGGAATGTTTACATCAGAGCTGAGGGGTCCCAAACTAAAGGCAACCCAATCTTTATACTGAGCTTCCAGCACACCTGCTAAAACTTTGCTCCAGAAAAAGATGTTATCTTTATTTTATGGACAGTAAATATATCTTTCTCATTACCATGAGAGAGACACTATGTTTCTTCTTTTAAAATTTTTATTATTTGAGAGAGAAAGAGAGCATGAGTAGGGGGTAGGGGCAGAGGAGGGGAGAGAGAGAGAGAGAGAGAGAGAAGCTGACTTCCTGCTGAGCATGGAGCAAGAAGCTGGGATTTATCTCAGGGTCTGAGATCATGACCTGAGCGGAAGTCAGATGCTTAACCAACTGAATCACCCAGATGCCCCCACTTCCTTTCTCATCACTCTGTGAACATCCTTGAAAAATAGACTGGAAGACAACTGCCAGTGCCTTTGCTCACAAGACATGTAGAAACCTGAGATCTCTGGAGAATTGTCTCCGAGTAGTAATACTTCACTACTTGTCTAGCAGTGTTATAAGACTTTTTGTTTCTATTAACTGATTTTACTCTCAGAACAACTCTATGAGGTGAGGAATCTCATTCTCATTTTAGTGAGGAGGAAAATGAGAAATAGAGAGGTAAAGAATTATCAGCTAGTATGCAGCAATCTGACTTAAAAGCTAAACTTTTAATCCCTAAACCATCTTGCTATGGAAATGTTGTTGAAAGGAGCTTTGGGTAAATTCATACACACACATATATATATATATGTATCTATATATGTGTATACACACACATATACACACATATGTGTGTATATATATATATGCATACATACATATATGGCCTATACATAGCATAAAGTACTAAGAAAACACACATCAGGAGAAAATCACCTTTTCCATATTTTTGGTGTGACAGATACATGAGTAGGAAAAAGCCATTAGGGGATATTCATATGCCCTAAAAAAATGGACCAGGTATAAAATGCAAGATTGAAAATCAAAAAAAAAAAAAAAGGAATTTGATTGAAACATAAGGAAAGAGACATTTCAATGCATAATATATAACTAGGAAGAAGAATAAGGAAAACCAGAAGAAGAAGAAGAGGAAGAAGAAAAAGGAAAAGGAGAAAACAGATGGAGACCAATTAAGTTGTCATTGTTTACCAGTTCCTACTAAGGAAATTGTAGGAGTTACTATAAAAATACAATGTACTGTGGCAGTGTATTTGTTATATTTTGGTCTACATTTACATTCAAATTAAATGTTTAATCAGTTGGACTCTATGTTTTGTAGAACGGCTTCAAAATTCTCAGCCTTTGCTATATTTTAATCATTTAACAAAGAATCATTTAATTCTTAATGGTGCTAGCCAGTGTTCTAGATGCTGGGGTATAGTGGGGAATAAAATAAAGTCTTCATTTTTATTGAGCTTACATTTTAAGACAGACAATAAACAGATCACCAGATATGGACTATATTTTCAAATAATTAAAGCCTTTAAAAATACACTAAGATAAGGGAAAAGACCATGAATAACTTTAAAATAACTTTAAATGGGGTATTCATGCAAAGCCCTTATGAGAAAGTGCTCTGGGCAATAATATGGATAAAATGTCTTTCTAACATACTCATCTAATGAATTGGCTTAGGTAATGTCAGGGAGAAATACCTATTTTCGTGGGAGACACAATCACTTCTATAAGATTGTGTTGGATTTTTTTTTTTTTCCTTAGAAACAGTGACAATATAGACTATTGTACTCAATATAGGAGATTGTGATTTTAATTAGAAATTTTTCCAGGTGCCTTGACATTTATGATTTGTCTTTTGTTAACAGGGTTTTTTTTTGTTCCAAGCCATAAATCCCACTTATGCATCCTCTGAGTTGCCATATCACTGCACATAAAGGCAATCCTTAGAGCTTTCTTCCTTTTGTGCATGGTCAGAAATGAGTATCTCTTTATCTATAATGTAGTCTGTATGCTCTGGGAATTCCTGCTTCCCAACTTCCATGTAATCTTCATGAAATTTGTTAGCTCTTATTAAATGATCCAGAATACTAAAAATGGTCTCCTGACATGTATCTCTTGATATGTATATAACCTAGCAGCCTTTGGGAGGGATTGAATTCACTTTCAGTTAGGTTCCCAAAATAGCTGAGAAGACAGAGGAAGACATCAGGGGTCCCTCAAGGGACATTGTGGTAATTTTGACGGAGTAAGCCATGTGGATTAAAAGTACTTAGAATTTAAGAGGACTAAACAGGTATGGAGCTGGTCTGATCCTCCCTTGGACCCAGTCGCTATAGAGAAGTGGCATGATTTATTTTTCAGTAACACTAGTCATTCCCTAACATGACTATAGATTTGTTTGTTTATTGTCTATTTCATCATCAGGGCAAGAACTTTATCTTGTTTATTACTGTATTTCCAGATCTCAGAACTATATGTTTTGATGTCTGTATCTGCTTTGATGTCTATAAAGTAGACATTCAATAAATATTTGCTAGATAAATGATTTAATTCCATAAACATTCCATATTCAAATATCTGAATAATTTTTAATCATAATATTCAAATTGTTTCTCTATTTTTTGTGATGATACAAAAAAAAAGAGTTGCAAAGCTGTGAAAGTTAATGCTAGTCCTCCTTTACTATTTTCTTTGCTCAAATAGATTGGAATTATGGAAGAAAGGAAAGGAAAGGAAAGGGGAGGGGAGGGGAGGGAAAAAGAGAGGAGGGGAAGAAGGGAGGAAGGAAGAAGAGAGAGAGAGAAAGAGAGAGGCAGGAGGGACAGAAGGAGGGAAAAACACAACATAAAAGGAGTTGCTCAGTAACAAATTCACAAGCTTTAAAAAATGAAATAAGCAAAATAAAATGAAATGACTACTGGTACAGTTTTGAAATTGGAAAGTATGTCACAGTGCATTATGATTAAATGGTTTAAAAAAGTGGGTATATATGGGGCACCTGGGTAGCTAGCTCAGTGAGTTAAAGCTTCTGCCTTCGGCTAAGGTCATGATCCCAGAGTCCTGGGATCAAGCCCCACATCAAGGTCTCTGTTCAGAGGGGAGCCTGCTTCCTCCTCTCTCTCTGCCTGCCTTTCTGCCTACTTGTGATCTCTGTCAAATAAATAAATAAAATCATTTTTTAAAATGTGGGCATATAAACCTTATTTTTTTTTCCCAAATGCTGGTTGATAATATTACCTACTTTTATCTATTACTCTCCTGGGTTCCTATCAAATTCTGACAAGCTGGGTACCATTACTTCAATGGGCTAGATATAAAGGAGACTGGTTATAATATTGACTTTGCACGCAAATTTGGTTTTGAGTCTCAACTCTGACACTCTGACTGGTGACCTTGGACAAGAAATTTAACTTCTGTAAACTTAATATTTCATAGTTTTAAAATAACCCTCGCAATAAGCGAACTCAGAGTCTTGTTGCGAATACTAAATGTGACAAATCATATAATGCTTAACTGGTTACTACTCTAGTTAGCAATAATTAGCATTTATTGTTGTTATAGAGAACGTTCTAGACAGATACATATCAAAAATTTATTGTAGAATGAATAAAATGTTTCTTCATTGGTGTTAAAATCTCTGCAAGAACTCTAGGGCCTAAGAACAGTAGACTGGGGGACATTAACATTTAGGAACCAATGTTACCACTCCCTTGTCTTAATAACTTGATTGTGCATTAACATCAAATCCTAAGTTAAATCTAAGGGTTATCAAATTTAAGTGCAGGGGAAAGGAGTTAAC
This sequence comes from Neogale vison, assembly GCF_020171115.1. Classification (NCBI taxonomy): domain Eukaryota; kingdom Metazoa; phylum Chordata; class Mammalia; order Carnivora; family Mustelidae; genus Neogale; species Neogale vison. Next base: position 60,235,975 of record NC_058092.1, read on the forward strand.
ATGCTTTATGCCCTTCCTATGTATCAGACCCCATTCAAGGTACATGATAAGTGCTATCATGACTTATTTCTCATATTGACTCATTTACCCTGTTTTTCAGAGATGAAAAATATGACTCAGAGTGATAAATCAACTAGCCCAAGATTATGCATATAGTTAATGAAGGTTTTGGGATTTGAAACTAGACATCTATCTCAGAAACATTCTCTTTGACATGCTGACTTCTATGCCTTGGATTCAGTGGATTTTACTCTAATTCTGAAACATCTGTCTCAGGGATGAGAAATCAAGTGGAACTGATTGTTTGATGCCCAGATAGTAGCAAAATACATATTGTAAAATGCAGATGTGATTCAAATTCCCAAAGTATTTGTTTTTTACCCAAGTAAATTTGTTTATTTTTAATATCTTATTTTAAGAGCTTGTATTTATTTTCATAGCAAAGCCTTAATTTATGACCTCTACAGAGGAGTATCAGATATCTGTGACATTCTTCAAGGCTAAGGAGGATGTCTGCCAGGCATTGCTTAGTGGACTGGGAATAATGCAATAACATCCCAAAGCCAGAGAATTATCCTTGTAGTGTTTTTAAGATGACTTGTGGACTCAAAACTATGGCCTCTTACACCTACCCTTTTAAAATCGAATCATGCACATGTTATGACTGTGCATAAATGAAAAACTCTGAGGCAGCTTAAAGACGTAATGAATTTGCTAATTACATATTGGGATATCTCAGAACTCAAGCACAGGAATGAAACCAGACCTCAACCAGAAGGATTCAGTTAGTATGTGAAAAGTACTCAGAAATCAGAAATCCACTTAAAAAAAAAAAAATCTCTGCTTCTGTGATATTGTGGAATAGCCTTCTCTGTTTCTGTGTTCACTTTGTGAAATATGGCTATATAAAGTACCTAAGCATATCTTACATTTTGGAACACAATGTCTAGGCACTCACTTAATTTCTCTGAATTCTAATTCCAAATTACTGGGAAAGAAAATCTGAGCAGTCTACTCTAGATCAAGAAGTCAGTCATAACACAATTTAAGTCTCATTTGGGGGGGGGAAGCTCTCGTGGTAGGAGAGATGACCCTTTCAATGGGAAACAGCTATCTAACTTCTATACAGTATGTATGCATATCAGATATCTTACATATAAATTCAGACAACTCACCACCCATGTATAAACTTAGATTTTAAAGAAATTATAAAAAATACCAAAACCTATTGTAGATAACAAAATACGCTTGTAGCCCTAGCCATTTTTCTCCTAGTGGGTGTGTGTGTATGTGTGTGCATGTTAATGGTATGGAAATCATTTTGCCTCATTTTGTAAAAGTGGAGTATGTTACCTTAAACAGCAGCTGGATCATTTTCTGTATGTAAACATAGAGTCAGTTTACTGAAGTAATGAGAATTTGGGCTAGACAAGGGAAAAGAGAGGTAAAATGTCCAGGAAGATATATTGTGTATAATCACTTGAGCTTTCCTGGCAGATGGGGGCTCAATAAACAATAGTGCTTTAATAATATTTGCACCTTGTGTAATTCTACTTTGGTTCCATCTTGCCTTTCCCTCTGCTGTGGTTAGCACATATCTGCCTTTGCAATGTAAAGTCAAAGGTGTCAGCTATAGTGAAAAGGAGACTGTGGTGTAGATGTCTCTCTATTAAGAACTAAGCAATGACATCTACGCTTTTATGTATGCTTGCTGACAGGCATTTATGATAATGACTTGCAAAGTTTGCTGACCCTGGTTTGACTTGATCTGTTCATTTCTGATTCATCCATTCCCATTAGAGTGCTTGTTTATGGATACAAATATTACTGTTAAAGAACACTAAAATTTTGTTTTTGAAAAATAAAGCCCTAACAAAAGCTAGATATTTTTTAAGCTGATAGGCTTTTGTTTTCTTATGTAATGATTTTGTAAGCCTTAAAATCTAGATACTAAGTTACCAAAAATCAAGTATTTTTCAGTTTAAAAAGCAACAAGTCATGCTTTTTAATGGTACACCTATTGTTGGAGCAAAACTAATTTTGTGGGGGAGAATGCTCTTAATTTATTCAAGTGATTAATTTTTCTGACCCATTTTAGGGCCAATTTAATGTTAAAACCTGTTTAACTATTAGGGCCTGCTTAGCCAGAGTGACTCCATATTGCCTAGGTAGCCATATTGTTGTTTACATCCACGGACTTCATTCCGGGATTAAATAAATCGGTTCCGGGTATTGATTCCGGGAATCAATTCCGGGAGTAAACGCCTTAACAATAGAAGCCACGTACCTTGGGTAGGCACTTATGCCCTATAAAACCAGCCTGTGAGATTGAGAGGGGGTCGCTCTTTTCAGAGGCGTCCCTGGCCATTCAGTCTGACTTCTAATTCTTGGCATAGAATAAAGCTTTGCAAAACTTTCACTTTGTCTCAGTCTCTTTCCTTTGATAACAGACCCCAACAACCTATAGATTCATATTAATAAGAAATATAGTTTATAACTTTGCTAAACAAAGATTTTATTTCTTATTTTTTTTTTAGTTCTAAAGAAATATATGTACCTAAATATATTCAGGAAAAGATTGAAGTGAGGATTTATATAATTTACAGTAAAAATTCAGAAAAATATAATGGTTATGGTTTATGCCTTCACTTAGCTCTACTTTGCACTATAAGTTATTTAAATTTCTTAGCATCGTTTTAACTGAAGAATGACAAATAGTTTTGGCAGAACTTATTTAGTACATAACTGACACAAATTAAGTATATTATATACTTCTTATTGTTAATAGCATTAGTAATGGTGACAGTAATAATGTAAAATTAGAGTATTAACTAATGAGTAGTTAATTAGTTCATTACCAGTAATGAACTAAAAAGAAAGTGATGATGAATTTTAGAAATAGAGTAATTGATACTATTGTAGTAAATACATTCATTTCTAAATACATCTCATTGTCCAACTCCCTGCTCCAAATTATGCAATGAATATGACTAGAATCTGAAATAAGAACATTTATCTTTTGTTAATAAAAATGCTTATGGTTTGAAAAAATAAGCGAACAAAAACATCACCTTTCGAACACAGTACACTGAGAAGTCCTAAAGAATTCTAATGAAATTAACTTAGAAAGAGTGAGAATAATAGAAGTAAATTTGGTCTTATATAAACCTAGAGATTTCAGAAAATAAAAATCTTAATATTTCAACTTAAACATAAGAAAATACTACTTTAAAATTGGTTTTTATACCTGGAAGAGATTTAAGAATCACCTAAAAAATTATGTCTTATAAAATGTTGAAAGAAGAAAGTAAAGAGAACAGAGAATGCCATTCCTTAGAAGAAGGATAAAGATGAACTGATCTTTGTTTTTTCCTGTTGGACACGTAAGTAAGAACATGAACTGGAAATAACTAAGACCTAAGTAAAATGGAGATAACTGATTTACCTGATGAGTTCAAAATAATTGTTTTAAAAATGCTCACCAAGGTTAGGAAAACAATTTGAGAATTTCAACAAACAGATAGAAAATATAAGAAAATAGCAAACAGAAATCACAGAGCTGAAGAATACAATAACTGAATTGAAATTCAATAGAGGGCTTCAGGCACCCTACATGAAGTAGAAGAAGGATCAGGGAAATCAGAGACAGGGCAGTGGCATTCATCCAATCAGAGGAGCAAAAAGGAAAAAAAAAAAAAAAAAGTTAAAATAGCTTAGGGCAAATATTAACAGACCTGAATGGAGAAGTAGATAGTAGTAAATAATTGTTAAGAAATTCAATACCCCACTTTTAACAATGGATATATCATCCAGAAAGAAAATGAGTAAGGAAATACTGGATTAATTGCATTTTGACCCAATGGACATAACAGGTGTTTACAGATTATCCATCCAAGAGCAACAATATACATTCTTCTTAAGAGCCTATGGAACACTCTGAAGTATAAAACATATGTTAGGCACAAAAAAAGTCTTAACAAATGTAAGAATATTAAAATCTTATAAAGCATCTTTTTTCTATCACAATGGTGTGAAATTAGACATCAATTACAAGAAGAAAATTGGAAAATTCACAAGTAAGTGGAGATGACACAACATACAACTGATCAATTACTGGACCAAAGAAGAAATCAAAAGAGAAATTTTTTAAAAATCTTGAGAAAAATGAAAATAGAAATGCAACATATCAAATCTTATAAGATGGGAAAAAAGCAGTACTTAGAGGGAAGTTCATAGCAATAAAAGCCTACATTAAGGAAAAAAAAAAAAAAAAGTTCTTGGGGCACCTGGGTGGCTCAGTGGGTTAAAGCATCTGCCTTTGGCTCAGGTCATGATCCCAGGGTCCTGGGATCCAGCCCCAAGTCATTGGGCTCTCTGCTCAGTGGGGAGCCTGCTTCCTCCTCTCTCTGCCTGCCTCTCTTGCCAACTTGTGATCTCTGTCTGTCAAATAAGTAAAATCTTTAAAAGAAAAGCAAAGAGTTCTCAAATAATCTAACTTGAACCTGAAAGAACTAGAAAAAGAAGAGCAAACTAAGTCAATTTTAGTAGAAGGAAGGAAATAACAAAGATCAGAGTGGAAATAAATGAAATAGAGACTAAAAAGGTGATAGAAAAGGACAAAAAAATATCAATTAAGAATTGCTTTTTGAAAATATAAACAAAATTAACATTTAGTAATACTCACAAAGGAAAAAAATGGGATCAAAATCGGAAATGAAAAAGGAGACATTATAACTGACATCACAGAAATACAATGTATTGTAAAAGACTGCTATGAATAATTATATACCAACAAACTAGATAGCCTGAAAAAAACAGAGAAATTCCTAGAAACATACAACCTACCAAGACAGAATTATGAGGAAATAGAAAATATGATCAAAATCTTCCAACAAAATTCCAGGACCAGATGGCTTCACCGGTTAATTCTTCCAAACACTTAAAGAATAATTCATATCAATCCTGTCAAACTCTTCTAAGTTTGAGAAACAGGAAGGACCTCATTTTATGAGGCCAACATTACCTCCAATATGAAAACCAGACAAGGATATTACAAGAAAAGAAAATTATAGGCCAATATTCCTAATGAACATAGAGGCAAAAATCCTCAACAAAATATCAACAAATCAAATTCAGCAATTAAAAGGATCAATAATAGAATCAATTAAAACTTAAAAGGTAAATGTTCTCAGCAATCTCGTCACGTAGGGAACAAATCTCAACACAGTAAAGGCCATATATGGCAAGCCCAGAGATAATATCATCATTTTAAAACTTTTCCTCTAACTACAGGAATGAGAGGATGTGCTCACTCTTGCAGCTGTCATTCAACACAGTACTAGAGGATCTAGCTAGTATAATTAGGCAGGGAAAACAAAAGACATCCAAATCATAAAAGAAGGCATAAAACTGTCTCTACTCATAGATGACATGATATTATATATAGAAAACCCTAAAGTTGCCACCAAAAAAACTATGACTAATAAATAAATTCAGCAATTACAGGATATGAAATCAATATACAAAATTATTTTCATTTCTAAAATTAATAACAAGCTATCAAAGGAATTAAGAAAATTATCCAATAAAATACCTAGGAATAAATTTAACCAAGCAGATAAAAGATCTATTCTCTGAAAACTGTTAAGATTTTTATGAAAGAAATTTTAAAAGATACAAATAAATGGAGGGATATTCAGTGCTCATGGGTTGGAAGAATTAATATTGTTAAAATGGCCATACTACCAAAAGTTATCTACAGATTCAATGCAATCCCTATTCAAATTGTAATGGTATTTGTTACAGAAATAGAACAATTCTAAAATTTTTATGGAACCAGAAATTGCCAAAGCAATCCTGAGAAAGAACAAAGCTATAGGCATTACATTTGTTGATGTCCAACTACATTACAAAACTGTGGTAATCAAAACAGTATGTTATTGGCATAAGAACTTACATATGCATCAGTGGAGCATAATAGACAGCCCAAAAATAAACCCATACATATATGGTCAATTAAATTATGACAAAGGAACTAGGATTATATAATGGGAGAAAGGATAGTCTCATCAGTAAATGATATTGGCAAAACTGGAGAGACACATGCCAAAGAACAATACTGGACACCTATCTTAAACCACACACAAAAATCAACTCAAAATGGACTGAAGACTTGAACATAAGACCTGAAACCATAAAGCTCCTAGAAGAAAACACGGGGGGGGGGTATGCTCCTTGACATCAGTCTTAGCAATGATTTTTTGGAATTGACAGGAAAGCAAAGACAACAAAAGTAAAAATACACAACTGGGAATTTATCAAACTAAAACCAGATTTTAAGTTTATTTTTGTGTGTGGTGTAAGGAAATGGTCCAGTTTCATTTTTCTGCACGTAGCTGTCCAATTTTTCCAACACCATTTATTGAAGAGGCTGTCTTTATTCCATTGGACATTCTTTCCTGCTTTGTCAAAGATTAGTTGACCATAGAGTTGAGGGTCTATTTCTGGGCTCTCTATTCTGTTCCATTGGTCTATGTGTCTGTTTTTGTACCAGTACCATGCTGTCTTGATGATGACAGCTTTGTAATAAAGCTTGAAGTCCGGAATTGTGATGCCACCGACTTTGGCTTTGTTTTTCAATATCCCTTTGACTATTCGAGGTCTTTTCTGGTTCCATATAAATTTCAAAATGGATTAAGGACCTCAATGTGAGAAAGGAATCCATCAAAATCCTTGAGGAGAACACAGGCAGCAACCTCTTCGACCTCAGCCGCAGCAACATCTTCCTAGGAACATCGCCAAAAGCAAGGGAAGCAAAGGCAAAAATGAACTGTTGGGATTTCATCAAGATCAAAAGCTTTTGCACAGCAAAGGAAACAGTTAACAAAATCAAAAAACAACTGACAGAATGGGAGAAGATATTTGCAAACGACATATCAGATAAAGGACTAGTGTCCAAAATCTATAAAGAACTTAACAAACTCAACACCCAAAGAACAAATAATCCAATCAAGAAATGGGCAGAGGACATGAACAGACATTTCTGCAAAGAAGACATCCAGATGGCCAACAGACACATGAAAAAGTGCTCCATATCACTCGGCATCAGGGAAATACAAATCAAAACCACAATGAGATATCACCTCACACCAGTCAGAATGGCTAAAATCAACAAGTCAGGAAATGACAGATGCTGGCGAGGATGCGGAGAAAGGGGAACCCTCCTACACTGTTGGTGGGAATGCAAGCTGGTGCAGCCACTCTGGAAAACAGCATGGATGTTCCTCAAAATGTTGAAAATAGAACTGCCCTATGACCCAGCAATTGCACTACTGGGTATTTACCCTAAAGATACAAATGTAGTGATCCAAAGGGGCACGTGCACCCGAATGTTTATAGCAGCAATGTCCACAATAGCCAAACTATGGAAAGAACCTAGATGTCCATCAACAGATGAATGGATCAAGAAGATGTGGTATATATACACAATGGAATACTATGCAGCCATCAAAAGAAATGAAATCTTGCCATTTGCGACAACATGGATGGAACTAGAGCGTATCATGCTTAGTGAAATAAGTCAAGCGGAGAAAGACAACTATCATATGATCTCCCTGATATGAGGAAGTAGTGATGCAACATGGGGGCTTAAGTGGGTAGGAGAAGAATCCATGAAACAAGATGGGATAGGGAGGGAAACAAACCATAAGTGACTCTTAATCTCACGAAACAAACTGTGGGTTGCTGGGGGGAGGGGGGTTGGGAGAAGGGGGGTAGGGATATGGACATTGGGGAGGGTATGTGCTTTTGGGTAAATTGGAAGGGGTGGTGAACCATGAGAGACTATGGACTCTGAAAAACAATCTGAGGGGAGTGAAGTGGTGGAGGGGTGGGAGGTTGGGGTACCAGGTGGTGGGTATTATAGAAGGCACGGCTTGCATGGAGCACTGGGTGTGGTGAAAAAATAATGAATACTGTTTATCTGAAAATAAATAAATTGGAAAAAAAATAAAACCAGATTTTAGAGACCTTTTCTTATGGTTGTAAAAACTAGTAAACCTTTAACTCTCAAATATGTGTTTGTCCCCAGAGGAAGATCTTTTGAGAAAGTACTTAACATAGAGAACACAGGGCAGAGTGACACATAGACAAATCCTGAGAACATAGCTCAAAGGTTCCTTTAACGGACTCTATCCTTCTGACCTGCAATTTAAGGAGCTTACAAATTCTTTCTTTTTAGCTTTAAGTGGACTGAATTAAGGTTTTGTTATTTGCAACTAAGAATTCTAACTGATGTAACTTTACCAGCTATCTGCTCCTGAGATGGAATTATGAAGAAACCCCTTTATGTTTTCTTTTCTCTAGTCTTGTGCATCTAATTTGTTCTGCAGTCATGTAGGACCCTAACATTAACTACCTACCCTTGATTTTTTTCCTTCTTTTTTTGGAAATAGATATGACTTCAGAGAGAAAGTATAGACACTGGATAGCTAAATAATCAAGAAGAGTTTGGTATAAAACTTTATATAGTCATGACAACTTTATTGACTATGTACATTGCACAGGGCATGGCTTTAGACATTTCACACTCACCAGTACTTTCCTTCAAGGATCCTGATAAACTCTGCAAGGTTTGTATTAATTGAGTAAATACTGGGATTCTAGAGGAAGAATTTGAAATTCACAGAGATTAAACAATATTGGCAACTCTGCATACTTAGTAAATCACAAGGTCAAGATTTAAACCAGGTCAGTCTGATTCCAAAATCAGGAATGTTTTAAGCTCTATTAGGCTCTATTACTAATGGGGGAAAGTCATAATTGCTTAGAAATGATGACATTTTATGAGAAGTATTTAAAACTGCACAGATATTTCACAGATAATACTGAGATTTAGCCCAGATGTAGAACAGGGCAGTTTTCCTCTGCTGTTTACACTGAGTATTCAATAGAGGCCTGGCTGTGAATATGCTTTAAATGGTTTCTCATTAAAATAATATTTGGCATATCTACATCTGCATAAAAATTTTAGGTGAACTATATACCATATGGGGACTAACATCACAATGCAGAACAGGGTAATTTAATACTTGCTAAATAGAATTTGTCCTTGCTAGGATTTTTTACAAAAAGCATTCCTAAATTCAGTGAAACTAAAATATCTCCATTCTGTATTTGTGTTATATTGAATATGATAAATAAGAATAAATATGATAAATAAGAATAAATATGATAAATAAGAATAAAGATAGGTGTTTATATTTCAGCAGTGACTCCTGCAAAGAAAGCATATCAATCACAAATAATTAAGTTGTCAGTTCCTAATTTAGAAAGAATATTCCACTGCAAGCCAGCAAATGTAAATATCAAAATAAAGAAAATTTTGGAAAACAAAACATAATGAGAGTGTCCTCTATTTCTGTTGTCACTGAAATTAAGGTTACTGTTCTCTTTATTTTATATGTGTAACAAGTAATCTTTATTAGCCACAAGAGCTCACATGTTTCAAGCAAACCATTTTACTGAATTTGGGCTGGACTTGTGCACTTACCTGAATAGGTTTATGACTTCCCTCCTGGTTCAAATATAAAATTGATCCTTGAAGGAAAATTTATAGTTAATCTTGGTTATGTCCTTGAGCTGTCTTCTAGTACACAGGAGTGAACCAAGCAAATGAAAGTCACATGTACCTGTCTAAAATTTGACATGATACTTGTTGGACTACTCAGATTTATGGAATAACTTCCACTGGCTTAACCTTATTCGGTTTAGAGCTGTTAGATAAAGTATTTGCTCCATGTAAGATTAGTAATTAGCTTACACATCATTATTTTCTGTCACCCCCACAAAAAACAACCACAGAAAGAAGCTATATTGAAGATCCTCTTAAGAATACCTGATATAAAGATAGAGGATTAAAATTTTTTTTTCAAAGGTCAGTTTTTATTTGTTTATTTTTGGGTAAGTTATTGTTAAAGGAAGGCAAGGCAAATGTTTATTTTTCTGTATGAGGAAAATAATACAATCTTGCTTAGTGTGTTGCAATCTATTATCTTGAAAGAGGCAAGATGGGAGATATGCAGACATCACTAAAATATTGTAAAGACTTCTCTATAAAATGAATATTTATTCATCGGCACCTTAAAAATGTCAGTATAAATTATTGAATCTTTGTATTGCATTTGGCTGCTTAGAAAAATAGGATTAAAGGCAAGTGGAAGGCAATTTATGGAGGGCTGAAGATTGGCCATTTCTTGAGAGCAAAATAACCCAAATCTTGAATGATCTTGATGGAGAAGAGAAGTTTAAGCAGAACTGAAAGGAAAAAATGGAGACTTTTGTGAGAGCCACTGGAAATTGTGATGTCTTGTTACTTCTCACAACTGCTTTTCCCCTTCAAAGAGAGGGAAATGACCTGGAGATCATATGATAAGGGTGATATGATGGAGATTAGGCCGAATTGAATTCTGTATACAACTTTTCAATATTGGGAAACAGAGGCTGAGCATGTCTGGGTGCTGCACGTGATTTCTTTCAGAATCAATGGCAACAAGAAGAGATAATAAATTCTGAGCTTATGTTCTATGTGGTATAAAAATACACTGACACTGCAGGGGAACGTGAAAGGACAAGGACCATGAATCCAGTATTTTCCAATTGGTTTCTTCCTGTGGGTTTTAATTTTTTCCCCAAATTGTTAAGAATTCAGCCACCAAGACAAAGACCTTTTTAGTCTTCATAAATTGCATTTCAGTTGGTTAATCACAAACAGAATTGGAAAGGGAAAAAAAAAACAACAACAACACTATGATCTTTCCCTTTCAGAGTATCTGGCATTGATTTATTGATGTGTTAGAAAGAAAAGTATCCCATAGTTACTGTATGACACTTCCTGGGACAACATTTTTATGACAAAAACTCAACTGGTAGGTATATAAAAAATAATGATGAGAGAAATCTGTGCATGGTATAAAGATGTAAGTGTCTTCATAAATCTATGAGAAGTATAAGTATCTTTGAACAGTAATCAAGGAAGCAATGTACTCTCAAAATGAGCATATAAATAAGGTCTTGTACTCATAGTTCTAAATCTGTTTGCTAATCTTTAGAATGAAGCTGTCTGCACCTTGAAGTTTTTATAGTTATACCTTCATGAGTACAAACACTCATTTTTGTATTTTATTCAGGAGACTCTCACTGAACATCAACTATATATAAGGAAATGCAAAAGATTTTAAAAATTGTCTTAATCCGTGCTGTCAAAAATTTTAGTAGCGTAGAAGGAGAAATAATATGTGTACTCAAGTCATTACAGGAAAAAGGCATTGCATCTTAAGTGCATAAGATATTAAAGTGCTGTAAGTTTAGTTCTGTGATTCTTAAGAAAGTGTACACTAGAATTCAGGAGGTTATGGGTAAAACCCAGGCATGTGCATTTTAAAACAAACAAACAAACAAACAAACAAAACTTTCCTCTCTGCCTGACCTTAAAATGTAGTCATTCTTCTTAATTCTTACCTGGGCCTCCTTTTCTTCTCACTGTATGAGTAGTATTATACTTTCAAAAGTTTTGCATTGTGAGGAAGTGCACATAAATGTGTGAAGAGGCAGTATAAAATTAATATGAAGTGATACAGCTTAGAGAGATCATTCAAATTCAGTTTCAAACAATCACATTCAGATTTATAAAAGACATTCTTTGTTCAGACAGAGTAAGCCTGTTGACATTTGGCCCAGAGCTCAAGAGTTGTGATTTTATATTTTCTTTAAACATTACATTCTCTCCCCACTATTTTGATTGACATCTATGTTTTCTAATTCTAATTAACACTGATTATTCAATACATAGTTATGGATACCTACTATGTATTAAGTTCTATACAAGACGCCAAACATCAGACAAGTCAAGACCAATACGGTCCCTGCACTTTTGGAGCTTGAGACCTAGCAATAAAGTAAGTGATTACACATGAATGACACTTTGGGGGTGAGGATGAGGATTAATGATGTTCTAGTCACAGACATTCATGTGGAGGAATCATGTGCGGAGTGAAAAAGCTTGGGTCTTCTCAAAACTGTGTGGAAGTCTGAGTTTATTTATTTATTTATTTATTTTCTAAAGATTTTATTTATTTATTTGGCAGAGAGAGATCACAAGTAGGCAGAGAGGCAGGCAGAGAGAGAGAGGAGGAAGCAAGCTCCCCGCTGAGCAGAGAGCCTGATGCGGGACTCGATCCTCGGACCCTGAGATCATGACCTGAGCTGAAGGCAGCGGCTTAACCCACCGAGCCACCCAGGCGCCCAGTTTATTTTTAAATGAGAATGAGAAGGAGACTTGGAAGGAGAATAAGGTGGAGTGTCAGGAGCTACATTTTTCAAGGTGGAAAGCCATTGAATGTATAACCACTGCCCTGTGCTCTGTGGGAGAGCCTTCCTTGCCTACTATTAATAGCTTGGGTTTCAAGTAATAACACTGCCTGATTTTCAGGTATTGACAACATGAGATATTTAAAAACTTCATTCTTATACTCAGTTGAGTCCTCTTTTCCTGGAGAAGTTAGGCTGTTTGAGGTAATCTGCGGGCCTATAGTCAAAAGCAGTGAGATAAGCAGAATTCCAAGAGGACCCCTCAAGGTACCCAGTTCCTGAATGTTCACTAAAACATTAATCTAGATCCTGCTATGAAGGGATTTTTCAGATCTAATTTAAGTCCCAACTCAGGAGACTTTAATATAGGGAGATTATCTGTGTGGGTCTGACTTAATCAGTAACCTTTTCAAAACAGAGAGTTTTCTTTGGCGGGTTACAGAAGAGAAATCAGAGGTTTGAGGCATGGGGTGGGTCGGCACTCAAGGTGCCATCAGTGCTTGAAGATAAAAGAGAGCATATGAAAAAGACTTCAGAGTAGCCTCTAGGAGTTAGAAGCAACCCCCAGTTAATAGCTAGCAAGGAAACTGGGGCCTCAGACTTACAACCACAAAGGAATGAACTCTTGTATCAAAAATGAGTTGACTATTTTCCCCCAGAACCCCCAGAAAACTCAATTCTGCCGATATCCTTATTGCCCCTTGTGATACCTTAACCAGATAATAAAGCTATTCCATATCAGACTTTTGACCCACAACACTATATTTTCCCTTAAGCTATTAAGTTTGTGATAATTTGTTATAGGGCACTAGAAAACAGGAAGCATGGTCTTGTTTCACCTGGGTCTTTCTATCCTCCTCTTCCTGTGAGTAAGTTGCTTCTGGCTTCTCTAGGTATTAGGCAGGGGATAAAGGTGGGTAGGAGGCTTGAAAGGAAAGATAATGTGTTTTTAAATGACCCAAGTCAAGCTGCCTTTCTAGATTCATGTGAAAACAAACTGTTCTTTTTCTGCCAAATGGTTATTACAGCTTGAAATATCCTGCCTTCTGATTTCTCTGGGTGAGAAGCAGGTATCATTTTCTGTGATCATGAATGCTACAAATTCCTGAGGACACATGCCAGTTTTTCCCAAGAACTTTCATACTGTTCTATACTCACAGCACCCCAATGGAAATAAAGCAAAGGCTACCTTTCCTTGTCAGAGGCATTTCTCTTTCTATGAGTGATTATTTTGGGTTTCCCTAATATTGTATATATGTATATTGTATATATATACATATATACATATATGTGTACATATATGTATATACATATATGTATATTACATATTATAAAATAAATATTTTCAGATGACTAGATGTGAGGAGTAGGAAAAAGGAAGAATTCTCAAGCTTCAGTTTCTCACTTGAGAAACATGATGGGAACTCATAACATTTGGGAGAGGAATATAGTCAAAATATAGGAATATAGTCTAAAGGATGGATGAGAGTTCCCATTTGGTCACATCAAGTTAAAATTATTAAGAAAATATCTTGGGAAACCTGGGTGACTCAAACGGTGGAGCATCTGACTCTGAATTTTTGTCTCAGGTCATGATCTCATAGATGGTGAGATCCAACCCCATGTGGAGATCCAACCCCATGAGTCTGCTTGAGATTCTCTCTTTCCCTCTCCTTCTGCCCTTCCCCCTACTTGAATATTTTCTCTCTAAATAAAATCTTTAAAAAACATTAAAAAATTAAAGAAAACATCTTAATTGCTATACCCCAACTCCTGCCTACCTCCTATTGCAATTACCCTCATTATCTTTCTGCTGTGTTCTAACTTCCTAGTTGAGAAAGTACAATAAATCTGGTTAATAACAATCCTGAGAAGACCCATTCCTATGATTTTCCTATTTTTGAAAAGAAATAGAAGGTTGCTTTTCCCAAAAGTGTGATTTTATTTATTTTTTCCATTATTTGCCAATTCTATCCTGATAGTCATGATTTAGTTAATAAATCTTTCCTCCATTGCTTCTTCTATCTTCCACGAGCTAAAATTATTGTCCAAAGAAGAGAAAACTGTTTCAGATCCCCATTTTAAAGAGTGTTAAAATTTTATGGAGTGCCTGGATCGCTCAGTCATTTAAGCGTCTGACTTTGGCTCAGGTCATGGTCCCAAGGTCCTGGGATGGAGTCCTTCATTGAGCTTCCTGTTTGGTTGGAGTCTGCTTCTCTCTCTCTCCCTCCATCCCTCCCTATGCTTGTGCTCTTTATCTTTTTTTTTTTTTTTAAGATATTATTTATTTGACAGATCACAAGTAGGCAGAGAGGCAGGCAGAGAGAGAGAGAGAGGAAGGGAAGCAGGTTCCCCGCTGAGCAGAGAATCTGATGCGGGGCTCAATCCCAGGACCCTGAGATCATGACCTGAGCCAAAGGCAGAGGCTTCCACCCACTGAGCCACCCAGGCACCCCTTGTGCTCTTTATCTTACGTGTTCTCTCTCTCTCAAATAAATAAAATAAAATCTTAAAATAAAGAGTATTAAAATTTTAAAAGGAAAACAGCCAAGTGATTGTTCAGAAAAAGAAAAACAAAAAAAGCAGAGCAAAAACAAAAGAAATCACTTCTGTATCTAGCATAATCTTCATTTTCTTTTTGTACAGCTCTCAAAATCAATGGCAACAATACAAAATCAGTCCTATTTCTGAAAGGGTTAGTAGGCAATTTGTGAATACCCATTGGTAGGTATGGGTAATCATCTCTAATTAGAATATATTAGACTGTACATCTTTTTAATTGCTATGTGTTTTCTGACTTCCTGGTCAACAAAGAAGAAATACTGATCTAACACCTAAAGAACACAATACATCACCATTGCCAGGGCAACATCACTGGGAATAAATCCCGAGACAGACTATCATAAGTGTTTTGTGATTTCCATGATAGCGAAAATAAAACTAAAAAGTGATTCTCTGAGGTGGGCTATGAAAAATCTGCAAAATGCTATCAAATATCCCTTCCAGTGTGCATTATTTTATTAATAATATGGTGTATTTAATGGGTTTTCCTCTATGGGGTTTTTTTGTTTTGAGCTGCAGTAAGATTAAGATGGAAAAACTGGTTTATTTTTTTATTTATTTTTATTTTTTAAAGATTTTATTTATTTATTTGACAGACAGAGATTACAAGCAGGCAGAGAGAGAGAGGAGGAAGCAGGCTCCCCGCTGAGCAGAGAGCCCAATGTGGGGCTAGATCCCAGGACCCTGGGATCATGACCTGAGCCGAAGGCAGAGGCTTTAACCCACTGAGCCACCCAGGTGCCCCCCAAAAACTGGTTTAAACCACATGGTCATAGTCACTTTTTTAAAAAAAATTAAAAACAATCACAAGTAAAAGTACATTTTTGGGGGCTCCTGGGTGGCTCAGTAGATTAAGCCTCTGCATTCTGCTCAAGTCATGATCTCAGTGTCCTGGGATCGAGTCCTGCATCAGGCTCTCTGCTTGGCAGGGAGCCTGCTTCCCTCTCTCTCTCTTTCTCTGCCTACTTGTGATCTCTGTCTGTCAAATAAATAAATAAAATATTTTTAAAAAATACATCTTTTAAACCTAGTGCTAAATATTGCAATCTCTAACATTTATAGGGGACTTTAAATTAGAATAATTTAAAGATGGAGGAAACAAAGGTACAGAGGGGCTAAATAAGTTGCTTGAGGTCACTGCACTAGTAAGTAGCAGAGCTGTAATTTAAACCCAGGCACTCTGTTTCCTGAACTACATTTTTAACCTCATATTAAAACTGCCTCAGCTGGATAATGCAAAAAAACAAATATAAACATTCTGTATACAAAGCAGATATAGGATCATTTCGCTGTTGTCACAAAAATTTGTTCTCTCTTTTTGAAGTGTTCAGAGTGATTTGCATGTCACATTAGATAAATTTCCATGATTATATGTCTATCAATCTCTCTCCTTAGCAAGAAACATATAAACACATACAGTTTGCACGCTTTAAAATTATATAAATGAGTATCTTTGATCATGATTTAATGATTGTAAATAATACTTATATAGCCATTTCCTTGGAGTTTTATTTCTTGATTAGATGCAATAAAAATCTTTGCAAATATTTTTGCTGAATAATTTCCGCTATGATAATTTAATGGGGCTGGGATAGCAATGAGAAGATGCAGTAATTTCCAATAGAATTTACTCTAATTTTTAAAAAAAAAATACATTATGTTTATAAGGACATCTAAGGCATAAATAATAGCCTAGCTTAAGGTCATATATATGATAAATATTAAACAAATCTATTTCCCAAAATATCTACTAAATTTGAGGTAATGGTTTCCTTCTCCAAAACCCTTCTAAGTATACAGTGGTTTTCAGTGGGGTCCCTATTAGCACATTTGATGGGAAAACTCTTCATTCTGCACAGCTCTGACATATATTGTAGGACATTTAGCATGTATGTCCCCAGGTCACTGCAAGCCAGAGCTAACTAAAACTGCCCCCACATTTGCAAATGACCCTGATGGAGAACAACCAAAGGAATTAGGGGAAAACCATTTCTACCACTTACCTATCCATTCTTCTCCTTCTCCATTCACAACAGACACATTTGAACACTGCACAGGTGGCACTTAAAAAAATGCAGAAAGAGGTCTATTAGGCATCCTTGAGAAAAAACAAAGGGAAGCAAATGATAAAAAAAAAAAAAAAAACCCTGATGTGATGGATCTTCCTCATGACAGATGCAGCTGGACAGAGAGCCTGTTAATGGCCATGTGTGGACTGTGGCTTGATGGTTGTAGCATCCTTTTTTTTCCAGTAGTTTGTTTCCTACAAGTTAATGTTATAGAAAGGGCATATAGCCATGGAGCACCATCCAAGTGAACAAGTACGCAGCAAGGTCCCCACTCTTTGTCAAGACTTCAGGCTTATCCTAGTCCTCTTTGCATGTCTCCTTCCATCACGTTGCTTTTGTACATAACAGTCAGGTGGTTGGTCACAGACTATTTCTTCGAGGGTTTGGGAGCTTAATTCTTTTCTTTTCTTTTTTTTTTTTTAATTATTTGTTTATTCATTTGACACAGAGGGAGAGATCACAAGTAGGCAGAGAGGCAGGCAGATAGAGAGGGAGAAGCAGGCTCCCTGCTGAGCAGACAGCCTGATGTGGGGCTCGATCCCAGGACCCTGGGATCATGACCTGAGCTGAAGGCAGAGGCTTTAACCCACTGAGCCACCCAGGTGCCCCTGGGAGCTTAATTCTTATGAACTGATTTGCTTGATCATAATGAGAGCATAGAGAGTAGCACTCTGAGATATAAATATTTTCACTTGTGTTCTGAGAAGTATAAAATTACCTCTAATTCAATGTCTTTTTAAAACTAAAACATTAAAATGTAATCTGTAGCTCAATTTAAACTAAACTTAAGCATGTGGTTCTCCATGTAACTTTCCTAACATGCAATCATCATGTAACAGAGCACTCAATGCATTTATCATCTACATAGGTTATATTAGTCATGGGCCAATATGTCAAATTTTCTTTTGTTATCTTGAACTGTCATTGGAATTTACTTAGCATGTCATAGTAATTACTCATAGCGATCAGGAGCTGTGTTTTATTCTTCCCTGTGTTACCTACAGACCCTGGCACAAGGCCAGGAGTTAAGATATTCAATGTATATATTTTATTTGAAATATTTGTATTTCCCTTCAGCTTTTAGCCATGATATGCAAGAATTATCTTCTGTAAAATCTCTTCACTCTTTTGCACTCATCTACAGCCAATTATTAAGACATCTATGCTCTATGTCAATAAGATGAACAGCATTATGAATCACCAGCCAACTCCATTACTAGCTTTGGCATTGTCAGTTTTTTTTTTTTTTTTTTTAACAAACTGTTAACAGATGAAGTAATAAGAGTATTAGAAAATACATTGCCTGTAGGAGCTGTTGTTATTGAGGACAAAGGGAAGGGAGTTAATACATTTCTCAGAAATATTAATAATTAAAGATTCCCTTAAATTAGAGTCACCTTGTAGCTGAAGCCACAACTTAAAAAAAAAGTTTTTGCCATGGTTTCTATTTGAAGCTGTATTGTGTAACTTAATTGTAAGTGCTATGCCAATTCAAGATGTTTAAAATGTATTTATTGTGATGAGTTGACACATGGTCATTTTTCAATATATTAATTTAGCTACACTACTGATAATGATGATGTCAATAAAACTTTTTTGTTTGTCATATATAAATCACAACTAAATCTGAAACTGCTTTAGAAACTGCTTACTTAAAAAACGTTATTATTAAAATACATGAGGGGGTATTTTTTGGTAGCATTGCCTTATTATTTTAATTTTTAAAGAACAAAAATGATGTCCTGAATTTTGAATAAATAAATAGGAATTTATATTGCTGGCTGTTAGGGCTTGCCTTAAGCACAATTGTGAACATACTAGAAAGGTCAAAAGGCACCAGCTGCCATTATGAGAATATATGCATTGGTTCTCCAATACTTCTACTAAAAGTTTCTCTGCTTGGGATGGTCTCCGGTTCAAATGTCACTTTCTCAACTGATTCGCCATGTCACTATCAAAGCTACCATGTCTGTTTCATACTGCTGTCTTTCTTAAGAAACGAATATAATAAATGTTAGCTGATGGTTTCACTACATAAATCCATTACTCCATTCCAGGAAACATATTTACTCATGGAAAGAAGGTTAGTGGAAATGTAACCGTTTGTTCTCCCTTTTCTGGCAGATTTTAAGAACATCGAAGCAGCACACTCAATTTCCCTTCTAAAAGAAAGCAACCAGGAACCGAGTCCTTTTCACAGGTGGTCAGGTTTTTTGACACCTGACAGGGTTACTGGGATACAATTACTAGACTGGGAGCCTGCACCCTCGCAAAGATAACCATTCCTAAACTGGCTTGGAAGAAGAAGGTTGCTTAATAGTGTTGTCTCTAGAGAGTGACCAACTGATACAATTAGATCATATCACTTGGGGAATTTAAATATGGAGCAGAGAGAGAAAGAGATGATGGAAGGAAAGAGTAGCCACAAAAGCAGAAAAGAGGAAAGGAGGAAAAGGGATTTACTGTTGCCAAGTCCCTAAGTAGGGCTATTAAATGTTCTCTGCTCAAAGAAAAACAATCTGAGTAGGTCACTAAAACTGATAATTGATCAGTGCTCCAGAACTACTGCTGTATCCAGAAGGGCAAAGTTTACTGATTCAAATTTTCCTGTTATGACACTTTCTTGGGTGCCATTCTTCCCATGTAGCTTTAAAATAAAATCCCTTTTATGAGGTGACTTCTGCATCACTACTCCATTGTACTTTGTAAAATTTCAGCTAATAAGATTCTTTCAATTACTTCTTCCTCCATTCCATAAGTTTGATAGTACTATCTCTACGAATGCATAGAATTTTATACCAGAGCTCACAAGAGTCTAGCTGGATAACTGTGGTTGCCTCTACTCATTTTATCTTTTTTTTTAAGATTTTTTTTTTAATTTATTTGACAGAGAGCGATCACAAGTAGGCAGAGAGGCAGGCAGAGAGAGAGGAAGGAAAGCAGTCTCCCTGCTGAGCAGAGAGCCCGATGCGGGGCTTGATCCCAGGACCCCGGGATCATGACCTGAGCCGAAGGCAGAGGCTTAACCCACTGAGCCACCCAGGCGCCCCTCATTTTATGTTTAATTTATAGTTCCAAAGTCCTGGTACTTTGGACTGAGACTTGTGTTTGTTTGTTTTAACTTATTGTTAATTAACCTAGTACACACTTATAGAAACATTGCTTCTATTAAATACTGCTCCTATCTTTATTCTTGTTTCTGAATCTCCATTTGTATGAGTAATACTTAACGAATTCTTGAGGAATATAGAATGTGATTTTTACTTCCTTCAGAAGGAGAAACTGTCACCCATATCATTTTAGCACTCAGCTTAAGTGGGTACTGTACTTTTAAAAACTATTTATTTATTTATTTATTTTAGAAAGAGAGGGAGGGGAAGGGGGAGGGGCAGAGGGAGAGGGAGACAGAATCCTCAAGCAGACTCTCATTCAATACAGAACCCTGCCATGCAGGCTCAATGCCAGAAACCTTAGCTCATGACCTGAGTTGAAATCAAGAGTTGGTGGCTTAACCAACTGAGTCACCCCATGTGTACTACACTTTCTGAGGGCCTTCTCTGACCTGAGGAATATACTGAGTCCCTCACATGGAATATGTGGAAGTATAGGAGGCAGAACATACCCAGGAGCAACTCTTAAAAAGTGATGAAGGAGAACTGACAAATAGACACACCATCTTCCTGGCCATTTATATCTCTATCTATCTCTATCTATTCCTATCATCTATAGCTGTATCTATAGCCATAGTGTCCCAGACATTCCCAGTGGGACTGAGTCCTACTTGCTGAAAATGATATCTTGCTAAGACCCTATATTGATTTTCTTATCTTGTCTTTCTGCATTACCCTACTGTTACTTTCTAGGATTGCCTTAAATATTTGTCTCAGGGACTGCTTCAAGGGAATCCAACTAATGATACTTTATTACATTTCAATGTCATTTTATAGTTGAAGCTTAGGCAAAGCTCCCATATACAAAATTAATATCATTTCCTTATTTTAAGAGTTAAAAGTACATTTTTTTCAGGAAGTGTAAAATAAGGAGATGTAGTTGGCAACTTATAAATCTCTCTCACATACAAGTAAGCACCTTTCAACACTAGTTCCATTAAAGTATAAATACATGCAAATATACAACTTAACACTCACTTTTCTGTACTTTCCTCAAGTTAAACTAGAACATGTAATGTCTAATTTAGGTCGTCATCTATAGAAGGGATATCCTAGCAGAGTAACTGACAGCTATGCCCACTTTAATTGAGTCAGTAACTTTAAAAAGATATATACTTCCAAAGTCCTAGAACTTGTTGATGAGGAAGCATAAAATGACATGCTTCTTTGTCCTACACAAATATATATGTACAAAGAACTTATGAATCTGGAATAGGATACAATAGTTTATAATGATGATGTCAACATCATGTTGAAGTACACAGTAAGTTATTTAGTGAAAGTAATTTGTAGTTATATATTTTATCAACTTTATTGAAAAGTGTCATATAATAAGCTTCACTTATTTAAAATTATTCAATTTGATAAGTTTTGATGTAGTTATATAACAGTGAAACCATACCCACAAGTAAGAAAATGAACATATCTATCATTACCAGATTTCTTTCTATTAAAGAGTCATCTCTCCCCTACTCCTCCCCTTTACAGGGAAACATTCATCTGCTTTCAGACAATCCAGATTACTTACAGTTTTCCAGAACTTCTTATGAGTAAAATTATACTCTTTATGTCAGTCTTCTTTTACTTCACATAAACATATTGGGATCAATCCATGTTGTAGCATGTACTGATAGTTTTTATTACTTTTTATTGCTGAGTAACACTACATTATACGAGTATATCACAATTTGTTTATCCATTCACTTATTGGCAGGGTTGCTACCAGACTTTTGGCTAATATTAAATAAACTGTTCTGATCAGTCATGCACAAGTCTTTTGTACAAACAGATGCTCTTATTTATCTAGGGTAATCACTAAGAAAAGAATGGCTAGATGATATGTTAGTTATATATTTTTTGGATACATTAAGAACTTGCAACCATTTTCCAAAGTGGATTTTATATTCTCAACATCAGTGTATAAGAATTTCATTTCTTCTTTTCTCTTCCTTTCTTCTATATGTTTTATTTTTAATTTTTTTTTACTTTAAGTTTTTGTTTTCATTCTAGTTAGTTAGTATACAGTATTATATTAGTTTCAGGATTTCAGGGGCACACTATAGTGATTCAACACTCCATACAACACCCAGTGCTCATCACGAGGGTATTCCTTAAGCCCCGTCACGTATTTAAATAATCGCTCATTCCTTCCCTGTTTGTAACCATCAGTTTGTTCCGTATAGTTAAGAATCTATTTTTTTTTAAGATTTTATTTATTTATTTGACAGACAGGGATCACAAGTAGGCAGAGAGGCAGGCAGAGAGAGAGAGGGAGAAGCAGGCTCACCGCTGAGCGGAGAGCCCAATGTGGGGCTCAATCCCACAACCCTGAGATCATGACCTGAGCTGAGGGCAGAGGCTTTAACCCACTGAGACAGACAGATGCCCCAAGAATCTATTTCTTACTTTCTCTCTCTCTCTCTCTCTCATTTTCTCCCTTTGCTTGTTCTGTTTCTTAAATTCCACATAAGTGAAATCTTATGGCATTCGTATTTTTCAGACTTATTTTGCTTCACATTATATTCTCTAGCTCCATCCATGTCATTGGAAATGGCAAGATTTCATTCCTTTATTAATTTTTAATTTTTAAAATTTATTTTCAGTGTACCAGAATTCATTGTTTATGCACCACACCCAGTGTTCCATGCAACATGTGCCCTCCACAATACCCACCACCAGGCTCACCCAACCTCCCACCCCCCGCCCCTTCAAAACCCTCAGATTGTTTTTCAGAGTCCACAGTCTCTCATGGTTCGTCTCCCCCTCCAATTTCCCCCAACTCATTCCTTTTATGGCTGAATAATATTCGTGTGTGTGTGTGTGTGTGATCATTTTTATTTTTTTATTTTATTTTTTTAAATTTATTTGAACAGACAGAGATCACAGGTAGGCAGAGAGGCAGGCAGAGAGAGAGGAAGGAAAGCAGGCTCCCTGCTGAGCAGAGAGCCCAATGCCGGGCTCGATCCCAGGACCCTGGGATCATGACCTGAGCCGAAAGCAGAGGCTTTTACCCACTGAGCCACCCAGGTGCCCCTGTGACATCTTTTTTATCCGTGCATCAATCAATGGACACTTGGGCTTCTTCCTTATCTTGGCTATTGTAGATAACACTGCTATAAGCATAAAGATGCATGCATCCCTTTGAATTCATGTTTTTGTATTCTTTTGGTAAATACCTCGTACTGCAATTGCTGGATCATAAGGTAGTTCTATGTTTAACTTTATGAGGAAACTCTATACTGCACTTGAGAATGGCTGCCGCAGTTTACATTCTCAAAGAGTGCAGAGGCACTCCTTTTTCTCCACATCCTCACCAACACCTGTTTTTTGCCATTTTGACAGATGTAAGATGACATCTCATTGTAGTTTTGATTTGGATTTCCATGATGGTAAGTGATGGTGAGCATATTTTCATGTCTATTGATCATCTGTAGGTCTTTTTGGGAGAAATGTCTGTTCATGTCTTCTATTTTTAAATTGCATTATTTTGGGGGGAGTATTGGGTTTCATAAGGTCTTTAAATATTTGGGGTACTAGCCCTTTATCAGTTATGTCACTTGCAGATGTCATCTCCCAGAGAATTTTAGTTCTATGCCCTTGTCAACATGTGTAAGCTCAAACTTATTTGTTTGTTTATATTTTAGCAATTCTTGTAAGTATGTAGTGTTGTCTCATTATGGTTATAATTTTCACTTAACAAATAACTGGTTATGTTGCTCATCTTTGAGTCTGTTTGCTATCTATATTTCACTTATCTATCTATCTCTCATTTATGTAATTTATCTGTAGGTTTCTTTAGAAGTGTCTGTTCAACTTTTTTCCTATTTAAAAAATTGGATTGTTTCTTTCTGGATCACTGAGTTTCAAGGATTCTATATATATTCTATATTAAAGTCATTTATCAATATTTTATTTGAAAATATTTTTGCCCAGTCTGTGTCTTCTCTCCTCATTCTCCTAATACTTCCTTTAGAAGAGCAGAAGTTTTTAATTAAATGAATCCAAATATATTTTCCTTTTACAAATTACACTTTTTGCCATATTCTAAAATTCTTAGCTAACTCAATGTCACCAATTTCTCAAATATTTACTTCATAATCTTCTTAGTTTTCCATCTTAAATAAGTGCTATGATTCATTTATGACCTGACAATTGCACTGTTGGGTATTTACCCCAAAGATAGAGATGTAGTGAAAAGAAGGGCCATATGTACCCCAATGTTCATAGCAGTAATGGCCACAATCATGTGTATGGTATAATGTATGTAACTTAAGTTTATTTTGCACATTCAGTTGTCCAATTCCATTTGTTGAAAAGACTATCTTCATTGACTTGCCTAAGTACCTTTGTCAAAAATCAGCTTTCTATATGTTAGACCTATGCCTGAACTATACAATTATCTTGATATAATTTTGATATTATTAATGACAACATCACACAATTTGATTACAGAATCTTTTTTTATTGTGTTATGTTAGTCACCATACAGTACATCATTGGTTTTTGATGTAGTGTTCCAATATTCATTGTTTACATATAACATCCAGTGCACCATGCAATATGTGCCCTCCTTAATACCCACAACCAGGCTCACCCATCCCCCACTCCCTTCCCCTCTAAAACCCTCAGTTTGTTTCTTAGAGTCCATAGTCTCTCATGGTTCATCTCTCCCTCCAATTTCCCCCCTTTCACTTTTCCTTTCCTTCTCCTAATGTCTTCCATGTTATTCCTTGTGTTCCACAAGTAAGTGAAATCATATGATAATTGACTTTCTCTGCTTGACTTATTTCATTCAGCATAATTTCCTCCAGTCCCATCCACATTGATGCTAAAGTTGGGTATTCATCCTTTCTGATGGCTGAGTAATATTCCATTGTATATATGGACCATGTCTTCTTTATCCATTCATCTCTTGAAGGGCATCTCAGCTCTTTTCACAGTTTGGCAATTGTGGACATTGCTGCTATGAACATTGGGGTACATATGGCCTTTCTTTTCATTACATCTTTATCTTTGGGGTAAATACCCAATAGTGCAATTGTCAGGTCATAGGGTAGTTCTATTTTTAATTTTTTGAGGAATCTCCACACTGTTTTCCCAAGTGGCTGCACCAACTTGCATTCCCACCAACAGTGTAAGAGGGTTCTCCTTTCTCTACAACCTCTCCAACATTTATTGTTTCTTGCCTTGTTAATTTTTGCCATTCTAACTGGTGGTATCTCCATATGGTTGTTTTTTTTTCAATTTATTTATTTTCAGAAAAACAGTATTCATTATTTTTTCACCACACCCAGTGCTCCATGCAAGCCGTGCCCTCTATAATATCCACCACCTGGTACCCCAACCTCCCACCCCCCGCCACTTCAAACCCCTCAGACTGTTTTTTAGAGTCCATAGTCTCTCATGGTTTTGATTTGAATTTCCCTAATGGCTAATGATGACAAAATACAGCATCATTTCCTGATGAAAACTCTTCAGAGTACAGGGATAGAAGGAAAATTCCTCACTTTCATAAAATCCATCTATGAAAAACCCACAGTGAGGGTTTTCTTAATGGGGAAAAGCTAAGAGTCTTCCCACTGAGATTAGGAATACAATAAAGATGCCCACTCTTGCCATTATTGTTCAACAAAGTACTAGGTGTGTTAACAACAGCAATCAGACAACAAAAAGAAATAAAATGTATTTAAATTGGCAAAGAAGAAGTCAAACTCTCTCTCTTCACAGATGGCATGATACTTTATATGGAAAACCCAAAAGACTCCACCCCAAAAATACTAGAACTCATACAGCAATTCACTAATATGGCAGGACACAAAATCAATGCACAGAAATCAGTTTGCTTTTTTATACACTAACAATGAAACTGTAGAAAGGGAATTAGAGATTTGATTCCATTTACAATAGCACCCAAAACCATAAGCTACCTTGGAATAAACCTAACCAAAGAGATAAAGGATCTACACTTGAGGAACTTCAGAACACTCATGAAAGAAATTGAAGAAGACACAAAAAAGATGGAAAAACATTCCATGCTCGTGGATCAGAAGAATAAACATTGTTAAAATGTCTATGCTGTCCAGAGCAATCTATACTTTCAACACCATCCGGATCAAAATACCATCAGCATTTTTCAAAGTGCTGGAACAAAAAATCCCAAAATTTGTATGGAACCAGAAAAGACCCCGAATCACCAAGGAAATGTTGAAAAAGAAAAGCAAAGCTGGGGGCATCATGTTGCCTGATTGAAGACTCTTTATAAAGAACCTTGAAATAAGTAGTTTTTGTTTGCTTTTCTAAATTTGTTCTTTGTATTTTCATATGATTTCAGAAATAGTCTTTAATTTCTAAAAAAGAAAGCCTACTAGACTTTAGTTTGGGATTGTATTAATTT
Source organism: Neogale vison (assembly GCF_020171115.1). Taxonomy (NCBI): domain Eukaryota; kingdom Metazoa; phylum Chordata; class Mammalia; order Carnivora; family Mustelidae; genus Neogale; species Neogale vison. The sequence goes on from NC_058092.1 coordinate 60,262,536, forward strand.
CATAGATTAAGTTGGAAATAAATTTCATCTTAGTGATATTTGAGTCTTGTAACCTACAACCAAGGTATATCTCTCCATTCATTAAGTCATATTTAAGTTTTCTTAGCAATACCTTGTAGTTTTTCTGTAGAGATCTATCACATTTTTTGTCAGGTTTCTCTGTAGGTATTTCAAATTTCTCGTGTTATTTTAAATGGTTTTGTTTTTAAATTTTATTTTCTGGTTTATTTTCTTAATGATGTTAGTATAAAATATCAGTAATTTTTGGTATTGGTCTTCTACCTTGGGATCCTGTTAAACTCACTTGGTTGTAGTAGTTCACAGATATTCTATAGAGATGATCATATTGTCTGCAAATAAAGAATTTCAATTCTTTCATTCTTAGATGGTTGCATGGACTCTTTTTTTTTTCTTTCCTTATTGCATTGGGTTGGAGTTCCAGTATAACATTGAATAGAAGTGGTAAGAATGAACATTATTGTCTTGTTACTGACTTTAGATGGAACACATTTATTCATTTGTCATTAAGTAAGATGTTACCTTTGTGGTTTTCATAGATCTTTTTTATCAAGTTGAAGTTTCTGTATAGTTTTTGTGTAATGTATGACTGCTTTTGGTATCAGGATAATACCAGCTTCATAAAAATAGTTGGAAAGTATTATTTCCTTTCCATTTTTGGCAAGAGTTTATGTGGAATTTTTTTTTTTTTTCCTTAAATGTTTGGCAAAATTCACCAAAGAACCCATTTTGGTTTGACTTGTTTTTGTTGTTAGGAGGTTTTTGACTACAAATTGCATTTCTTTTATAGATGTAGAAATATTCAGGATATTTCCACTGAATAAGCTCTTGTCTTTTGTCATTTCATCTAAATTGTCAGGCTTATTAACATACAGTTTTTCATAATACATTCTTATCATTTTAATATCTGTAGAATGTCAAGTGAAGTCTTCCTTTTATCATGGTCAGTTTGGCTCATGGTGTACTAATTTAATTGTATTCTCAAGGACACAGTTTAAGATTTCATTGATTTTCTTGTTTTATTTTTCCTATTCATCTATTTCATTATTTCTGTTGTGATCTTAATTCTGTATACTTTAGTATATCTTTTAAAAGCATCTATGATTCTCTTTTAGGTTTTAAACAAATGGAATATAACTGTTATAATTCTTATAATGTTTGCTAACTCTAGCACATGTGTTAGTTCTGGGTTGGCTTTTTCCTACTTTTTGTATGCTTGGTAATTATGAATGTTCCTCCTGAGAGTTGGATATTTTTGTATTTCTATAAATACTTTTGAGTTTTTTTCTAGGACTTAGTTAAATAACTTGAAAATTGTTTTTTTTTTCCAATTTATTTATTTTCAGAAAAACAGTATTCATTATTTTTTCACCACACCCAGTGCTCCATGCAATCCGTGCCCTCTATAATACCCACCACCTGGTACCCCAACCTCCCACCCCCCCGCCACTTCAAACCCCTCAGATTGTTTTTCAGAGTCCATAGTCTCTCCTTTAAATTTTGCTTCTAAGATTTATTACAAAGGTCCAGAGTAGCTCTCAGTCTAAGGCTAATTACTCCCCAGACTCTCTTGTATACTCTACTGAATGCCCCATGCATTGTGACGTTTTCTCTCCAGTACTATGGAATCATACAGTGCTCACAATATTCCTGTACCATCTCTTAAGGATCACTAGCCTTCATTTTCTGGTATTTGGGGTCTTAATAAATATTTCCTGTATTTTATCTGATAGTGGTTTGTTTCAGTGAGTAGAGTAAATCTGGTCATTGTCATTCCATGTTGACCAGAAATAGAAATCTATGGCATAACATTTTAAATGCTTTTTTACTCAGAAAATATTAAATGTTAAATATTACATTAACATTTTTAAACTTAAATGCATATATTTCTGTAATATAATTTGTTATTAAATTTTTTAAATGAAGTTAAATTTTGCATGTAATCAAGTTATTATTATTTGTTTAAGTCAGATGTCATTGTTGGGGTACCTGAGTGGCTCAGTCAGTTAAGTGTTTACCTTGGGCTCAGGTTGTGATCCTGAGGTCCTGGAATTGAGCCCCACAACAGGCTCCCTGCTCAGTGAGGAGTCTGCTTCTCTCTTTCCCTTTGCTTCCCCAGCTTATGTGCTCTCTCTCTCTCTCTCAAATAAATAAATAAAATCTTTAAATAAAATTTAAAAACAGCTGTCATTGTGAAAAGTTTCTTTGATAGTTGTTATTTTCCTTTTATTTCGAATTTTCCTTTTGGGTTGAAGTTTCAGAGGCATAACCCATGATTAAGGAAATACAGGAAATAAATTCTCTAAGATTGTGAATCATTTTTCCCCAATACCAGTATAATCCTATAATAGAAATAACATTAACTCTATGTTATATTTGTATTAAAGCATTCATTAAATGACCTAAAAAAAAAGGAGATAGAAATTCTTATTTAATAGTTTCAACAATTCATTTTCATTTAACCTAAATCTTTGTAAAGCTTGTTTTTGTGGGAGTAAATACTGTTTTTTCCCCCCCGATTATTAGTTTTTTAATACATGCAGAGGAATGTTACCAGTAAGAGCTTCCTTTCAACTACTTGTGCTGGAGGTATAGTATGAATACTTTATTACTTGTCAACAGATTGGCTTGTAGATATGTTCCTGTGTTTCCTATTTAAAACATTATGTCTCCCTGAAATATATTTGCTAGCTAGAGGCAGTTTGACATGTGCACATCTCTTGTTGCCTACAGTAATAAGCAACACCGAATGTAGACAGGTAAGATGTGACATCACAAGAGCAGAATATGAGAATGAGCATTCTAAGGCAAATATCACATTCATTTCTCTCATTTCCAGTAACAAATAATGTCAACAAGAAGCTCAATAATTTAGCTTAAATTGGAAAACACCAAGTGAATAAATACTTGAAAAAATAGTCTTATTTGGAGAAACAATATTGTTTGTAACAGAAAAACTGAAGGTATGTGTCAGATTTTGACAGCATATTTTCCAGTATACCTCTTCAAACATAAAATCTAATTATGTTCACCCTTTCCCTTGCCATTTAATCCCTCTCCTTTATATATCCTGTTTCCCAAAACACTATAATGAAAACTAGAGTTCATGGCAAAACTCAAGCTTCTCTGAACTCCCTTACCTCTCATTAGTTGAATCCAGCTTTGTCAAATTTTATTCTTTCAACCCTCTTTGGTAGCTCAAGTGAAATTCAGACATCTATTGATATAAGAAATGTAAAGGAAATAGCAGTGTAATTTTTTCCCAAAGGAAATACAGTGTAGTTTAATAATATATTGGGAACATGTGGCTAGGTCAGTCAGTTATTTATCCTTTTGGCTAAGCCATTTTATTTAGAAGTCAGCATAAATAAAACTAACAGTATTATATATAGAATAATTCACTTACCATTTACTAGCTTCTATGTAAAAAGAAAAAAAAAACTGAGGAAAATTATTTAGCAGTTTTCACATTTGATTTGCATTTGCTTGAAATTTACCTGATAAGGGTTGGAAATAAAATGGAAAATATTTTGAAAGATACTAAAGTCAGCTTCCATATGGAATAATGGAATACGATTTCTAATAATTAAATTTTCTTCTAAAATGGAATGGGTTGCCTAACGAATCAGTGAAAAAACTGACAAAAGAAATTTTTAAAGTGCTTCTTTGGGGCACCTGGGTGGCTCAGTGGGTTAACGCCTCTGCCTTTGGCTCAGGTCATGATCTGAGTCCTGGGATCGAGCCCCACATTGGGCTCTCTGCTCAGCAGGGAGCCTGCTTCCTCCTCTCTCTGCCTACCTCTCTGCCTACTTGTAATCTCTGTCTGTCGGGTAAATAAATAAAATCTTAAAAAACAAAAATTTAAAGTGCTTCCCTTTATAGAAGGAAAGACTTTGGTCTTTGGAAATCTCTGGCCTCTCATAAAACTTTTTCTTCTGGAACCTATCTTCACATTCCTTTATTAATATTATATGGGTATATTTCTTAATTTCTTTACCAATATGTAACTGGAGAGAATGTTTATTCTTTTTTTTCATCATATATCCTTGTTCATATCAGATTCTCAATAAAAATACATTTAATTTAATAATAGTAATATTAGTATATACCATTTATCAGGTAAGATGTTTCACATTTAGCATTGATTATTTCATTGAATATTTATGAAAAGCCCATGAAGCAAGTATTATTTTTCCTAATTTCCATTAAAGCAAGTAAACATTAAGGAGTTTAAGTGAATGCATATATGAGTTAATATATAGATCAATTAGAAAATAAAAATATAGATAAATGAATGTACAAATGGGAAGTTGGACTAGATAATATATTAAGTGTATTATGTGAATGAACATAAGAACTTAATATTCCATATCTATGAATATAAGAGTATAAGAGCTATATGTTAAGGTTTAATAAAATGATTATATATAGTATTATTACCACTCCTTTCATTTATCCTTTTGGAATTATTTGCATTGCTTCTCACAGGTATCATGCATCAATAATTTCACATTTGTTGCTATGAAAACCAAGGAGAATAGAAAGTGCAAAGATAAAGTATATAGAAATTAATACAACATTTCTTATTCACATTTACCAATAGACTTTTTGGCTTTACTCCCAATTAAATTCCTTTCAGTAACCATTTAATGGGCCTCTGCAAGGTACTGAATAATACAATGAAACATTCTTATTACTTAGAGATGTAGGTTGTAGACTCATTGAAATGATCTCTCTTGGAGTTATACATGACATCAAATAGCCCTGCTGATTTGTTTTTTATTGGATTACTAGCTGCTTGGTATTATTAAACAGCAAGAAAATGATTCTCTACTGAAGACAAGTGTGATACCCTCTAACACAATGGAAAATAATGTAACTTTAGAGTAATGTTGATCTACCTCTAAGGAGACTTTAGATATTTTTATTTTTCCTGTGTTATTAAATACGTGATACTATAGTTTTATACTTGGAGGATAAGTTACATATGATTTTTGAAGGTTTTACTTTTTAACTTCAAATGTTTTTACTTCTTTTTTTCTGTTTCAGGAGGAACTGGATTGTTTGAAGTCAAGAAAATATAAGCATTAGTTAGAATTTAATGAAAGAATGAGTAGGGAAGAAATTGAAATTTGTCAGAAAATGGACTTATTAAGCAAATACCTTAATGTAATATCAATAAGATCGTTAATATCGGTTTTGATTGTTAAAACAGTTATAGTCTGAAATAAATCTACAAACAGAGACTTCTGCCACCTGATAACAAATAATTATTTCAACTCCCAGTGGTATTTGGGAATATCATAGCTTTAGATGTTCTGAATTCACAATTCTGTCTCTTATTTGCTCTGTAAACTCCGTTAATTTCTTAAACTCATTGGGTCTCTGTGTTTTTTTTTTAAATCTCTAAATTGGCAAATATTTTGCACCTAATGAGGCCGGCTTAAGAATCAGATAATGAATGTAAAAGCTTACTTAGCACAGCGCTAAATATGTAGCCGATATTCATAAAGGGTAAAAGTTTATACTTTTATTTGTCCATTATTCAAATCTTACAACATTTCTAATTCAACCTTCCATGAATCACTGTATTTAGTAAACCAGCCCACAATGATAATACTTCCTATTAGTTTTATAATTTAAAATCTGTGCCAAATGTATTTATTTAGTATCCTCAGCTTTCTCATGAATTATTTATAATTCTTTCATGTGCATTGAACTTTGGGTATAGATGAGAGTACATAACTTTTGGATGCAGAAATATTTAGACCAAGATTTATTGAGTATGTGATCTCTGATAAGTTATCTAACTTCGGTAAACTCATCAGGGAAGTTGGGTTATAATACTGCTCCACTGGGTTTCTGTGGTACTATTAAATGTGATAACATTAAATGTGGTAATATTAAAGTGATAACATTAGTGAATCTTCAGGTAAAGTGTCTGACTTAGTGTTAGTGCTCAGTTTTTGTTAGTTTCTTCTTTTCTCTCCTCACTCAACCAGCATTTTGTTCCTTGGAAACAAGAACCAGGCTTTATTTACCATGGTACCATTTAACAAATTGATTTTCCTTTTTGCAAGTGCTCAAAGTTAACCTTTGTCTAAAGCAATGCTTTTCAAACTTCAGTGCATGTGAATCACCTGTGAATCTTAATAAGGTGCAAAGCCAACTCAGCAGGTTTGAAGAAGAGCCTGAGATGATGCATTTCTAACAAGATCCCAGATAAAGCCAATGTGGCTACTCATAGACCACACTTCTTATAATAAGCATTAAATTATGCTGGGGGAGGTCATTGAGAGGATGTGACCAGACGTTTATCCATGTGCTGGACCTGGACAATTGGAGACTCCTCACCTTCTCCCCATCCTTGGAATATATAGTTTTCCACAGTTCCCACAGTAGGAGCCTTTTCAAGGACACAGTCTTGAGTGAGTAAGGTGTTCAGATTATCTGGGCTGAATATGCCACTGAACCCAATTAAGACATTTATATAAACCTATATATTCTGGCAGGCAGGTGCAGAGATCTAGTCATCCTGACTGCCTAAGACAAGCCTCATGTATTTAAGCTGCCACCTACCAATCGGGAGTGGTCTGTCTCTCTTTTTGGTCTCTCCTTACGCTCTGTGTAAGGAAGCCAATTTGTAAACCAACAGTTGGTGAGCTTTCCAGAATACTGAAGAAATGGGTCTTGGGAAAGAGGCATCCATCCAAGGGGGGAAATCCTGAGTTGGCCATCAACCCCTCTGTGGGGAGGGTGACCTATAAGTTAGGTGCTTGTGGACAGTAGTGTGAATATGGGGACACCTCCAAATGCCAGCTAGTGTGATGTACTTGTTGGAGGAACTGCAGATAGTTCAGTGGCAGAGAAGAGAAATAGGTGGCTGCAGGTATAGGCTGGCCTCTATTGCGGGCAGTATAACTGGCTACTAATGCCCAACTGGAGGCTGAAGCTCAAGTTAGAAAGTTGGCAGAAGGGATGAGGTTAGAAAAGGATGAGTGGTTGTTCATACTCTTCTAGCTTTGGAGCTGGCAGACAAGGTCAGAGAACAGGAAAATAAGTAATAGTGTGCCATTTTGCACAACTAGGAAGATGCAGGCTGCTGTGGACCAATGTTCAAGTGCTGTGACAAAGACTAATTGGAACTTCAGAGGTGGCATCCCTGGGAAAGTGAGGAAAGTGAATGGAGGATATTGTGGTGATTGATAGTGCAGCAGACAAAATGCCCTGTGCCATCTGACTCCTAATACAAAGGAAATAAAACGCAAGTGACAACTCCAGGCAGCTAGGCAGTCCCCAATTCTGGAAATGTTTTGATGGGAGAATATAATCCCAGTGATCTTGCTGATAAAGCTGCCAATCCCAGAAAAGACCGGGGAAAATATCCAGGTATAGTTAGTGAGGCTAGGAAGGAGAATGGCATTTCTCTGATGGGGCAGGAGGCAGAGAAAATGAGCAATACTTTGCCCTCTAGCCACACTTGCATGGCCTTCTGAGGGTTCAAAATACTCCCTTATAGATCAGATTATTTTAGCCTGAAGGTAGTGTTGGCCCAGTGAGGGAGAATTCTCCCATGTGTGACTCTGGAAGTCTATAGAGGAAGTACAACAAATCCGTAGGAAGTTGGTAATGAAACAGATCATCTATACTCCTGTCTTTGAAGACTCTGATCATGCTACCTTTACTGCAGAAATGAAAGTCAAAATACTCCAGTCTACCACCAGCATCGAATGGGACATTAGCATTCATGTTGTGTCCGCTCATGGAACAAGATATTTATGATATTGGGCAATCTATTAATGATCTGGGGGAAAAGGACAAATCCTAGGTTTAGTTATGGGGTGTTTGAAAGACTCAAGATGGAGAGGGTGCTCAAAAGGCTATCACAATTGAATGCAAGGAGTCTGGTCAAAGTAACCAGGAAGCAAATGTGGTTTGATCTCATTGCTGCCAAGACCACACCTGAACAGATAGATTGACAACCCAACACAGTAGGTTGGCCTGTTGAAACCTTAACACCAAAACAACAGTTAAGAAGCGCTCCACCTGCCCTTACCATCCCTGATAACCCCACGTATTTCAGCAGAGGCCTCAGGGATGGTCTTATATAGGACAGGTGACTCCCATACCCTGGGTATGGGATCCAGACCAAAAACTCCTCCAGGTGAGGGCCAGTGGAGGTGGTCAGAGGCCAGTGTTGAGCTCATTAATTACTGGTCACCCAGAGATAAACATAAGGTGAAAGATCAGGTTGACATTGGAGCCAAATATACTCTAACACATGCTAACCCTTAGAAGTTTTATGTCCCATAGATGGGACAGTGCCATGGATGCTTGTAGAGGGGAAACAGTTATGAGTCAGAAAGTTCCCTTTGACATTGCAAGCTGGATGTTCTCACTCATAAGAACCTAAGATATTTTTTATATCTTCAATTCCAGAGAATATATTGGGCGTTGATATTGCTTAAGGTCAAACTCTGCAAAACTCTATGGTTAAATTTTGCCTTTAGAGTAAGCAAACCCGGAGAGGGAACTAGAGTCTACTACGTCATTTTCAAAGTCTAGACGAGAGAGACAATTATCATATGGTTTCACTCATATGTGGAACATGAACAATAGCACAGAAGACCACTGGGGAAGGGTGGGAAAACTAAATGTGTAGAAATCAGAGAGAAAGACAAATCATGATAGACTCTGGACTCTGGAACCAAAGGGTTACAGAAGGGGGGCTGCAGTAGGGGTTGGGGCAACCAGTTGATGGGTGTTAAGGAGGGCACATGTGTTGGTGAGCACTGGGTATTACATACAACTAATGAATTGTTGAACACCTACATCAGAAACTGATGATGTACTATATGTTGGCTAATTGAACATAATAAAATAAAATGAAACACACTAGTAAAAAAGGGGAGAAAATAGGGGCCCTGTGTGATGACCAGACAGCAAGGTGACAGGGTCCTTGCAGTCTTAGGGCTAGGTCAGAGACCAGCCGTATTCACCACAGTTCAGATGTAAAGACTCCAAGCCCCTATTTGGGCAGCACTTATCAAAGGTCCAGCCTTGACTGAATGGAGAAACCTCAGTTTGGTGGGTGGGAATAAGAACGAAAGAGACATAAAGAGTGGGATCGGGAAGGTTGCAGCTAATGCTGAATCGCCTTTGTTTACTGCAGTTTTATATGATTCAAGCACACTACAATCACGTGGGAGTCACCTCGATCATTGCATAGGTATTCAATGGAACAATCATCAGGACAATCTACCGGTGAGTAACAGTTTCCTCATTTTGCATTGTTACACTACATTGTGTCAGATCAACTACCTTAAGGGCAAATCTATTTTTCTATGCCTACTTCCTGCTATGTGGTTTATGTGCCTCAGCAAGTTGGGGTTATGGCAGCCCTTTAGAGCTGAACTGTCGGGGGTAGGGGGGGCTAGTCTCTGACCTGGCTTTAAGACTAGAAGGACCCTGTCACCTGCCTGGTCACCACAGTCCTTGTTCCAGCATACCATGACCCCAGCCAATCTCCTCATGCCTTCCAGTACCTAACATGTATGGTATATACATGAAGTCAAGTTCGTAAAGCTGTTAACCTTCCTCTCCTCAAGCCCAGTTGGTAATGTCCAGTTTCCCCTGGTATGATCATTTGGCCACCTTCTTTGCTCCTGCCATTGACCTGGAGGATGTTGTAGTACACATAGAAAGCCTTATTACATTCATCCAAGAAGGCTTAAATGATAGCCAACCAAGCCTGTCTTTACCAAACATGAAAATATTTCTGGGAGAAAAGTTGTCCTCCAAAAGAAGATGGCCTTGGGTATTACAGTGTTGTAAGGAGGCACCTGTATCAGTATCCAAACAGAATGTTATGTGTTTCTACTTAATCAGGCTGCTAATGTATTATCTTTATTAAATCACATGAGAACAGATGAACACCAGAGTGAACTCACCCAGCCAAGGGGACTTAATAAATCAGTGGTTCAGATCATGAGATTCTTAACAGAAAATTTGTTACTTATTTTGGTAATCATTATCTTAATCTATGTTTTCTCTTGCATGTGCCTACATTGTTGCCATGGTATCTACCTCTGATTCAGCCAGATAGCCAACAGATGAGCCACCTTCTTGCTAATGAAATCCCTTGCTGACAGTTCAGGGCACATTGTGGAAAAGAAGGCATATGAGATTCTAAGAGCCCTTAACAAGGGGTAGGATGTTGGAGGTCATTGAGAAGCCATGACCTCTGGTTGACCTGCCAGCTGGATCTAGATAGCTGGAGGCTCCTCCCTATACCTTGCCCTTGGAATGTATGTTCTGCCAATGTTTCCACAGTGGGAGCTGTTTTCGAAGATGTAGGCTTGAGAGACGATGTTGACACTATCTGGACTGAATACATATGCGATTTGACCCAGTTAAAGCCTGTCTACAAAACTTAAGACTGTGGCATGCAGGGGCAGAGATCTACTGCTTTTGCAGTCTCCCAAAACAAGCCTCAGCTATGAGTTTCCTACTTGTAAAACCGGCTGCCTATCCAACTGGAGTGGTCTGCCTTTTTGGTCTCTCCTGGGCCTCCGGGTAAGAGAACCAATTTGTAAACAAACAAACTTATATAAATTTGGCCAGAAATCTGTTGTAGTTCTAATAGCCATTCTAATGACAGAATGAGTAGGAATAAAACCAAAATGGAGCATTACTAAAAATGCAAATTTTTTTTCACGTAATTATTTTGATGGGTTTCCAAAGTTTCAAAGGTAATTATTACTTTTGTTTTTCCAAAGACTGCAACTGCCCTTTTCACAACAAGGCCCATGCTTCTGTATGTGATAGTCCTTTCCTTGCCTAACTTCACCTTCAAGTACCTATTCTTACCTATTCTTTGGCATTTTTTTTTTTTTTTTTTTTTAATCTCTGGACCCCCTCAACACCTTTTAGCTTGGGATCTCTCTCTTCTGATTTTGCTCTGAGGATCTAGGAACCTCTTCTGGGAGGAACCTCTTCTGGGAACCTCTTCTAACTTGGAGTCCCTAGTTTGGTGACAGCCTATTTGCAAAAACACTCCCAGAAACAAAGAATTAGGGGAGAAGAAGAAGGAGACAGCGAAATGGGGGAGAATGAATAAAGAAGACTGTGTTTCTAAGCTGCCCACAACTTTGCAATAAAGCTGATCACTCAGTTGTGGGGAGCCTTCCCAGAGGTTGCATAAACTATTGTTTCTTTGAACATATCATCTCAAGAGAACAAGGAATTGTCGCTAGAACTTATGCAGACAGATTTCAGAAGCAAGGCAAGTTCAAGAACCTGAAGTGGCATGAAATGAGTGAGTACAATGCCCATTTTGGGGCTGCCCAATGTTAATATATTAATGTTAATAAAATTCACCATGAAGGGACCATTAGGAAGAAACTGTATTGCCTATGACTTGATGCTATGATATAATTTTAATGACCAAAATGTTCTAAGACTTTTTTTATATTAAAAATATAAACATGGGTGCCTGGGTGGCTCAGTTGTTAAACAGCTGCCTTCGACTCATGTCATCATCCCAGGGTCCTGGGATCGAGTCCCACACTGGGCTCCCTGCTCAGTGGGAAGCCTGCTTATCCCTCTCCCACTCCCTCTGCTTGTGTTCCCTCTCTTGCTGTGTCTCTGTCAAATAAATAAATAAAATCTTTAAAAAATATATAAACATATGGCAAATAATACTTCTAATCTTTTGAAATGTGTAAAGGGTGAAATGAAATTGGGTTACTTATGTCAAAGGATTTTAAAATGGAGCTGGGAGGTCACTAAGAATTCTTACACATTCTCACTGGGTGGACCATGAACTTTCGAGCAGGACCAAACAGTGAATATTCCAGGAGCTCTGCAGGAACACCTGCAACTTGCTATAGTATTGCACTTTTGCTCAGTGATGGCCTTAGCAGCCGAATGTGTTTAATGAAGATTAGTTTTCTGTCACCAACACCAATCACAATTATTTGTAAACAGTGTATATAAGCAGTTCTTTTTGTCTTTAAAAGCCTTTAACTTTTGTTACCTAGTGGGATACAGTTTGGGTTGCTACCTGCATTTGTGCTTTCAAATTGCAATTCTAAGACCCCAAATGAATGCTTCTGTTTTATTTCAGTTCTGCCTCTTTTCTCAGTCGATAAATGGTAGTTAGTAAAGCAAGGTATTATTACATCCAAATTATAAGAAGAAATAATGACAGTTATTGGATGGTATAATTGGATGCTAAACATGCTGGAGAATGTGACCTTTTGACATCCATTCCACTATGGGTGAGGAAAAGGGAAAATGTATGTCTTTCTCCTTTCCAAGGATGTGCTTAGAATGGATAGGAAAATAACTTCCATACTTCTGTGATCCAATCAGTGTGCACATGCCCTGGACCCACTGAAAGCTTTATTGTCTGCTCTTCCAGAGCTCTGACAGGCTGGAAACTGTCCTTTTATTTTCAGGAGATGGAATAATTTTTTGAGAAAAATAATCCTTTATTGTGTGGGGTGATTTTTTTTTTGGTATAAGAATACCTTTATTTTTTATAGTGTTAGATTAGTTTTAGGTATGCAATAAATATAGTGATTCAGTAATTCCATATATCACCTGGAACTCATCATATGTGCATTGGGGATTAAGGAATCCCATCACCTATTTAAACCGACTCTCCACTCCATCGCCTTTGGTAACCATCAGAGAGTTCTCTATAGGTAAGAGTCTGTTTCTTGGTTTGTATCTATGTATCTAGATAGATAGATAGATTATATGTATAATATATATATTATATACATATTCCCTTTGCTCATTTGTTTTTTTGAATTATACCTATGAGTAAATATACATGGTACTTGTCTTTCTCTGACCCATTTCACTCAACATAATACATTGTAGCTCCATCTACATCATTGCAAAAGGCAATTATTTCTATAGAAATAAAAATATTTCTACATCTACAGCTCCATCTACATCATTGCAAAAGGCAATTATTTCTATAGAAATAAAAATATTTCTATTTTTAACTTTTTGAGGAACCCCCATACTGTTTTCCAGAGTGGCTGCATCAGTTTGCATTCCCACAAATAGTATAAGAGAGTTCCCTTTACTCCACATCCTTGTCAATACCTGTTGTTTTCTGTGTTGCTCATTGTAGCCATTCTGACAGGTGTGAGGTGATATCTCATTATAGTTTTGATTTATATTTCCCTGATGATCAGTGATGTTGAGCATCTTTCTATGGTCTGTTAACCATCTGTATGCCTTTGGAAAAATGCCCTGACCATTTCTTAACTGGATTATTATTATTGTTTTTTTTAATTTGGGTATTGACTTTGATAAGCTCTTCATAGATTTTAGAGACTAATCCTTTGTCAGATGTGTCATTTGCAAATATCGTCTTCCATTCTATGGGTTATCTTTTAGTTTTGTTGGTGGTGTTTCCTTCACTGTGCAGAAGATTTTTGTCTTGATGAAGTCCCAATAGTTCATTTTTGTTTTTGTTTCCCTTGCTTCAGGAGATGTATCTAGTAAGAGGTTGATATAGCTGATATCAAAGAGGTTGTTGCCTGTGTTCTCTTCAAGGATTTTGATGGTTTCCTGTTTCACATTTAGGTCTTTCATTCGTTTTGAGTTTACTTTTGTGTACGGTGTAAGAAAGTAGTCCAGTTTCATTCTGTTGCATGTTTTTGTCCAGTTTTCCCATTACCATTTATTGAAGACACTGTCTTGTTTCCATTGGCTAACCTTTCCTGCTTTGTTGAAGATCATTTGATCATATAGTTGTGGGTCCATTTCTGGGTTCTCTGTTCTGTTCCATTGATCTTTTTGCCTGTTTTTGTGCCAGTACCATACTGTCTTTATCACTACAGCTTTGTAATATAATGTGAAGCCTAGAATTGTGATGCCTCCAGCTTTGCTTTTCTTTTTCAAAATTGCTTTGGCTGTTTGAGGTCTTTTGTTATTCCATACAAATTTTAGAATTGTTCATTCTAGCTTTGTGAAAAATGATGGTGGTATTTTGGTAGAGATTTCATTAAATGTGTTGACTGCTTTGGATAGTGTTGACATTTTAACAATACTTGTTTTTCTAATCCATGACCTTTTACCTCTTTGATTAGGTTTATTCCTAGACATCTTATGGTTTTTGATGCAATTGTAAGTGGGATCATGTATCCTATGACTACTGAATTTGTGTATCATTTCTAGCAATTTTTTTTGGTGGAGTCTTTTAGATTTTCTACACAGAATATCATGTCATCTTCAAATAGTGAAAGTTCCAGGAGAAAATATCATGGGTGTTACAGCGGGAAGGAAGCTCTGGTCCCAGAAGCAGTAACAGTGAGAGAGAGAGAGAAAGAGAGAAGCATATAAGGGATCACATAAGGAAAACACTTCCCCAAAGACATTGACTGTGAAAACAAGAGGGGCTAATTTTTGTGAGTTTTTATAAATCAGCTCAAAGATAGGCATTTTGGAGGTTCATGGCCTAGTCAGTGTGGAGCCCTGAGGGTGACAAGTGCTCCTGTAGAGAAGGAGGGTAGATAGGCTGAGAGCAGATGGTGTAATCTGAGAATCCCCTGGAGCAAACTGGGGGAGATGCTTCCCCCTTCTTGAAGAGCATATGAGAGAAGTAGCATTGCCTTTCTGGGGACAAAATACCTGGCAAGCACCATTATCCTCCCCCACTCAACCTGAGTGCAGAGACACCTGCTCAGGTTAGCCACCTGAACACCAGCTCTTTGCTGTACTTTACTCCAAAATCCATTCCCCTGCACTTCTGAGACAAATTTGCATCCATTATGGCACGCCAATACCCTCTCCCAGAGGAAATAGTGTGGTTCTGTGCCATGCCGGATCCCTAAAGTTTGGAGTTTTAAAACTCGCCCAGCTTGCCTGGGTAGAACACAGTTGTGCTGTGCTGCCAGGAGGACAGATGTTCTGGACACAGGGTAAATTCAGGGATCTGAGGGATATGTGGGGCACATGCTGGTTGTTCACTCTTCTGGGAGGGTTTCCTGGACAGTGGCAGGCTCAAACTCCCTCTCTGGGACAAAGGAGAGGGTGACGTTATTTTTGTCCTGCACCCGTCAGCATAAACTAATTTCAGTAAGCAGCACAGTGCCAACAATGGTGGTCTAAACTGCTTACACCAAGCCCTGGTCCTGCTCTCCCTGCACTCTGCAGGTGCTGCTTTTCTCAGGCAAGTATACCTGAGAACCAGAGCAATAGGCCTCTACCCCAGAAGACCAGCACAAGCCGCTTACCTGTATATCGACTAGCCATAGAATTCTACAAAACTTCAGCTGTAGTGGAAATAACACCAAGTCTCTTTTAATGAGCAAACCAGAGCACACCTAGTTAAAACTCACCACACTCTGGCCAAGATTCAAACACTCCCCACTACAGGCAAGAAGAAACTGCAGAGGACTGACATGAGGGAAGAGCAACCAAAACACAGCATCAGAGTGCACACAGAATATACCAGAGACACTTAAAAAAAAAAAAAAAAAGATTTTATTTATTTGACAGAAACACAGCGAGAGAGGGGAACACAAGCTGAAGGAATGGGAGAGGGAGAAGCCAGCTTTCCATGGAGCAGGGAGCTTGATGCAGAGCTTAATCCCAGGACCCTGGGATCATGACCTGAACTGAAGACAGACACTTAAAGACTGAGCCCCCCAGACTCCCATAGAGACACTTCTTGAAGCATTAGGCCCTGGACAGTATTTGACCTCAGAAGAAAGAAAAATAACAGGCTTTTCTAACGCACAGAAGATGACAGAGGCCTAGAAAAAATGCCACGATGAAGGAATTCATACCAAAAGAGAGAACAAGGGTGGCTAGAGATCTAATAGAAATAGATATACATAATATGCTTGATCCAGAATTTAAAACCACAAGCATAAGGAAACTAGCTGTGCCTAAGAAAAACATAGAAGCCACCAGGAAGTCCCTTACTGCAGGGAGGAAAGACCAAAAAACTAGTCAGAAAAAAAAAAAAAAAAAAAGCTATAACCAGATGCAAAACTGACTGATATAATGACTGCAAGGATGGTAGAAGCAAAGGAATGTATAAGTGTTACAGAAGACAAAATTATGGAAGATAATGAAGCTGAAAAGAAGAGGAAAAGAATGATATTGGATCATAAATGTAGACTAAGGGAGCTGAGCTACTCCATACATTGTAATAATATTTGTAGCATAGGAGTCCCAGAAGAAGAAGAGAGGGAAAAGGAGTAGAAGTTTTATTTGAGTAAATTATAGCTGAAAACTTCCCTAATCTGGGAAAGGAAACAGACATTCAAATCTAGGAGGCACAGAGAACTTCCATTAAAATCAAGAAAAGCAGAACAACACCAAAACACATCATACTTAAATTTGCAAAATATAGAACTAAAGAAAAAGTCCTAACAGCATCAAGACAGAGGATATACCCATCTTACAAGGAAGACAAAAAATATCTTAGCAGCAGATCTCTCCACAGAGACTTGCAGGCCAAGGGATTGTCATATTCAACGTGCTGAATGGGAAAAATCTGCAGCCAAGAATACTCTATCCAGCTAGGCTGTCATTCAGAATAGAAGGCAAAATAAAAACCTTTCCAGATAAACAAAAGCTAAAGGAATTCATGACCACTAAGTGAACCCTGCAAGAAATATTAAAGGGGACTCTTTGAGTGGGAATGAAAGACCAAAAACGACAAAGACTAAGAAAACCCTGGAAGTAACTATTAGCAAGTAATTAAATGACACTAAATTCATATGTATCAATAATTACTCCAAATGTAAATGAACTAAATGCTTCAGTCAAACAACATAGGTTATCAGAATGGATAAACAAAACAAAACAAACACAAGACCCATTTATAAGCTGCCTATAAGAGACTCATTTTAGATTTAAAGATACCTGCTTTGAGTAGTGTGGACATTTAAACAAACATGTCTTCCAATACAGAAGCATGGAATTTCTTTCCATTTCTTTGTGTCATCTTCAATTTCTTTCCTTAGTGTTTTGTAGTTTTCATAATACAGACCTTTTACCTCCTTAATTAAGTTTATTCCTTGGTATTTTATCATTTTTGTGTAATTGTAAATGGATTTTTTAAAATTTCATTTTTTGCAACTTCATTATTAGTGTATAAAAATGCAATGTATTCTGTATCTTGATTTTGTATCTTGCAATCTTACTGAACTCATATTTCAGTTCTAGTAGTTTTTTAGTGATCTTTTGGGTTTTCCGTATGCAGTATTGTGTCATCTGCAAATAGTGAAAATTTTAATTCTTCCTCACCAATTTGGATGCCTTTTATTTCTTTTTGTTGTCTGATTGCTCTGGCCAGGACTTCCAGGACTGTGACAAATAAATGCAATGATAGAGGACATCCTTGATCTCATTTTAACCTTAGGGGAAAGGCTCAGTTTTTCACCTTTGAGTATGGTGTTAGTGGTGGGTTTTTCATATATGTCCTTTATGATGCTGATGTATGTTCCAATTTGTTTAGGGTTTTTATCATGAATGTATGTTGTACTTTGTCAAAAGTTTTTTTCTGCATCTGTTAAAATGATCATATGGTTTTTATCTTTACTTTTGTTGAGGTATCATGTTGATTGATTTGGTAATAAATTCTACTCGATCATGGTGAATTACTTTTTTAATATACTGTTGATTGAGTTTGCTAGTGTTTTCTTGAGGATTTTTGCATCTATGTTTATCAGAGATATTGGCCTGGAGTTGTCTCTCTCTCTCTCTCTCTCTCTCTCTCCCTTTTTAGTGTCTTTATGTGGTTTTGATATCAGGGTAATGCTGGCCTCTCAGAATGAGTTTGGAAGCTGTCATTCCTCTTCTGTCTTTTGGAATAATTTGAGAATAGGTACCAACTCTTTAAGTCTTTGTTAGAATTTACCTGTGAAGCCATTTTGTACTGTACCTTTGTTTGTTGAGAGTTTTTTTTATGACAGATTCCATTTCATTGCTGTTAGTAAGTCTGTTCAATTTTTCTGTTTCTTTCTAATTCTTTTCGGGAGGTTCTATGTTTCTAAGAATTTGTCCATTTCTTCTAGGTTGTCTGACTGTTGTCATTTTCTTTTCATAATAATCTCTTATAATCCTAAATGTTTCTGTGGTGGTGGTGATAATTTCTCTTCTTTCATTTCTGATTTTGTTTACTTGAGTCCTCTCTCTTTCTTTGATTTTAGTTAGAGGTGTATTGCTTTTGTTGATCTCTAAAGAACCATCTCCTAGAGGTGCCTGGGTGGCTCAGTGGGTTTAAGCCTCTGCCTTTAGCTCAGGTCATGATCCCAGGGTCCTGGGATCGATCCTTGCATCGGGCTCTCTGCCCTGTGGGGAGCCTGCTTCCTCATCTCTCTCTGCCTACTGTGATCTTTGTCAAATAAATAAATAAATATTAAAAAAAAAAAAAGAACCACCTCCTAGTTTCACTGATCTGTTCTGTTTTGTTTTTTGTCTCTATTTTGTTTCTTCTCTAATCTTCATTCTTTCTCTCTCTACTTTTTTTTTTCCTAGCTCCTTTAGGTATAAATTTATGTTGTTTATTTGAAATTTTTCTTGTTTCTTGAGGTAGGCCTGTGTTACTAAAAACTTCCCTTTTAGGATAGCTTTTGTTGCATTCCAAAGACTTTGGACTATTGTTTTTCAGTTTCATTTGCCTCTGTGCACAGTATTTTTTTCAAAGATTTTATTTATTTATTTGACAAACAGAGATCACAAGTAGGTAGAGAGAAAGGCAGAGAGAGAGGAGGAAGCAGGCTCCCTGCCAAACAGAGAGTATGATGTGGGGCTTGATCCCAGGACCCTGAGATCAGGACCTGAGCCGAAGGCAAAGGCTTTAACCCACTGAGCCAACCAGGCACCCCTCTGTGCATATTTTGATTTCCTCTTTCTGGATTTCTGTTTCCTTCCCCAGATTCAGGAAATTTTCAGCTATTTATTTCTTCAAATAAATTTTCTGCCCCTTTCTCTCTTTTCCTTCTGTGAATCCTGTAGAGTAAATATTAATAAACTTGATTGTATCACTGAATTCCCAAACTCTATTTCCATCTTTTGTTATTATTTTTCTCTCCTGTTCATTAGGGCAATTAACTTGCTCTCCATTACTATGTCCCCTAGGTCACTGATCCATTCTTTTATTTCCTCTTGTTTATTATTTATTCCATTTGGTGTGTTTTTATTTTCAGTTAATGAGTTCTTCATCTCTGATTGGTTCTTTTTTATGTTTTCTAACTCTTTGTTGAGGATCTCAGTGATCCTATGTTGAGGATCCAGCCTTTTCTCAAGTTCAGTGAGTACCTTTATGAGATTACTTTAAATCAAGCATATCATTTCTGCTTCATTTAGCTCTCTTGCCTTGATTTTGTTCTGTTCCTTCATTTGGGATATACTCCTTTGTCTTCTCGTTTTGTCTAGCTCTATGTCTATTTCTATGTGTTAGGAAAGTAAACTACATCTCCTGCTCTTAAAAGTAGTAGCCTTATGAAGAAGAGGTCATGCCATGCCTTGCAGTGTAATATCCCCTATTCACCAGAATCTGGTGCTTCAGGGGTATATCTTATGTTTGTTGTGTGTGCCCTACTGTTGTGGCTCATCCACTTTTGCTTTAGTCATCTGCAATGGCTCTCTTTGCCTGTTGTGGGTAGGATTTGGTCCTGGTGCTTTTATTGAAGAATCTGAGGCTGCCTTTGGCTTGAATTAATTCAGACCAGGCATTTGCCAGAAATGCAGTAGCACTGAACTGTGTTGTCATTGGTAGGTGAGACCTGAAATCAGATCTAAGATCTGCCTATTGTTAGGGCCAGTAAGACTGGAGATTTCTTCCCCTGTCCCTGAGGAAGAGTCACTTTGGAAAGGTCTGCCCCCTGCTGGAGCTGCTTGCACACTGTAAGTTTGTGGGACTGCTTTGTTTGAGCACCTGCTGAGGGTGTATTGGAAGGCGTATCCCTGAAAAACCCCAGACGTTTTCCAAACTGCTGCTTCTGGGGCACCTGGTGGCTAAAATGGCTAAGTGTCTGCCTTCAACTGGGGTCTTGATCCCAGGGTCCTCGGATTGAGCCCTGTGTTGGGTTCCCTGCTCAGTGGAGAGCCTGCTTCTCCATCTCCCTCTGCTGCTCCCATTGCTTGTGCTCTTTCACTCTGTTTTTCAAATGAATAAATAAAATCTTAAAAAAAATAAAACTGCTGCTTCTGTGCTATATCAATGAGGCTGTTTGTTATGCTGTCTCTCAAGGGGAAGGACTCAGTTTCCTATTACCCTCTGCTCTCTTAGAGTCAAATCCACACATTTTTAATTTTCTAGGTATTTTGATTGTAGAAATTTGCAAAGTTAACCCTTTCTGGTTTTCAAAGCCACATGTTGTGTGATTCATCTTCCCCTTTTGGGTCCCGCATGCCTGGGGTGACTGGTGTGGGTCTGTTCCTCTTCTCCCTCCATTCCTGCAGCGTCCCTCCCTCCTGCTAATAGTCCTGCAGGTCAGTTGGCTCCCATCCACATTGCTGAATCTCTTTGATGTGGTCTCTTTTCTACATTTACTTGTGGAGAGTTTGTTCTGCCAGAGTTTGGGTCATTTTCTGGGTTATTTAGACTGATGTGGATGTTATCTAGGTGTATCTGTGGGATGAAGCGAGCCCTGGATTCTCCTACTCCACCATCTTCTCCACAAACTCTGATATTTAACTCTTTAAATACATTTGTTCAACTCTGGAGGAAAAGCAAAATTATTTTAAAATTTATCATTTATTGCTTATATTTTGTGAGAAATTATTAATGAAAATTAATATTTGCTTCTACTTATTGTTTTCTCATAAAACTAATATATAAATAAGCAAAGAGCTTTCTTTGTTTCAACTTTGGTTTTAAAGGTGAATAAAAATGTATTTAATTCTGGAAGGAAAAATCAGATGCAGAACATGATTGATTCTAAGTTGATATAAATTGTCTATTAGACTTCCCACTTCTACTTTCTCTAAAAAGAAGTCAGTATGCTTATCTTTAATCCTATTTTGCAATAGTAAGTGGCTCATCATTGGGGGGAGCCACTGTTCCTGGTTAGCTCTTCTTGGGTATAGCCTCACTTTTAAATGGTCCCACAAGGCTGCCAAAGTTCTTACATGGCATGGTTTTGGCTCTCCAGAGTAATTTCAGACTGTTCTTTCTCTCTTTTGCCTTACTTTTCCCATGGATAAACCTTAACCATTATTCTTTTTCTTCATCTTCTTTTTCTCTCAACTGTATGCCAAAAATGGCATTTTGTTAACAGATGAACTTTGCTCTACTTTACATATTGAGAAAAGTATATGTTGGTTGTTTTTCTGCTTCTTTCAATTATTTTTCTTTCTCACCAGTGAGTCTTCTCTGGACTTGCTTTGTCTTCCATCTCTGGTAAGGTATGGGATTGGGGTATAGACTGATTGTTTTGGCTCTATGAAACACAGATAAAAAGAAACATCAAGAGAATCCAGACAAGCTTGTGGGAGGGAGTTCTCCATTTGGGGAGAATCTCCAGGCAAAGATAAGTGTTTTGATATATATTTATTCATGACAAAATATTCAAGACAAGCAATTATATAGAAAGTGACGGTTGATTGGGATGAAGATTTGGATATATTTTGTCCTTAATCTATATAATAGAACATCATATAGATTATATTAATCTATATAATAGACTAATTATACATATATAATATATAATTATATATTAATATATATAATAAATATATAATATATTAATTATATTAATCTATATAATAGAACATTATATTGATTATATATATTGTTATATATATTGTTATTTACCTTCATACTTATATGTGTATTTTATTATTACCATATTGCTTGTATGTGTATACACAATGATAGAGCAATCAGTAGCATTCCCATCAAAAATGTATCTATAGGGCACCTGGGTGGCTCAGTGGGTTAAGCCGCTGCCTTTGGCTCAGGTCATGATCTCAGGGTCCTGGGATCGAGTCCCGCATCGGGCTCTCTGCTCAGCAGGGAGCCTGCTTCCTCCTCCTCTCTCTCTCTCTGCCTGCCTCTCTGCCTACTTGCGATCTTTCTCTGTCAAATAAATAAATAAAATCTTTTAAAAAATGTATCTATAAAGTGTTTTTTAAATTTGAGAGATAGATGATATTGTGAAAAGAGGAAAATTGTGAAACATCTATCTAATTGGAATAGCAATGCACTGAGCATTTAGATTTTGCATTATATGGAAAGAGATTTAACAGAAGAAAGGTCATGGAATGAAAGATTAATTATCAAGGTCTTCAAAAAGACTTTTAATTTAAAATATATTTAGGCTGAACTAGTTTTGAATAGAAATGACTAACTTTAATACTAGAAGTTGACAAAAATTTAGAAAATAATAATTCAAAAATCCAGCTTAATATTTGATTCATAAGCCACTCTAATGTTTTGTTCATCGGCTACTTGGTTTTCAGTGAACAGCTATAAGAACTTATTAAAATTCATAACCCAAGACTACTCCCACTATGCATGATACCATGGTATCATGGGTGGAAACAATGTGAGATAATCCAAATGAACCAGTTAATGTGAAGCAGCAAAAATCTGCTTAGAAGATGTTTGAATTAAATGTCACTTAATTATTATAATCTTATTCTAAATTATTTTGGAGAATAAATCACTGTGAATTCAGTTATTTTTGGTCACTATATGAAATGATCAAATAAGTTTATATTAAATGTAATAAAGACTTGCTTAGAAGCTTCCACATAATCAAAATTTCAAAGTCATCATTCCCTAATTCCATATTTCATGTGTTTGAATGAGAAATTGTTTATATACATACATAAGCATGATACCTAGCAATATATTTGAATACAATACACTGTACAAAATATTTTTGTATTAGTGGTAGTATTGTTTTGCAAAGCTTTCTTTTCTTATAAATTTATATTTTGTAAGTCTAAAAAATATTTTTTATGACGAGACAGCTTTTTTTTTTTTAATGACCTTAGAAATGTTTTGCAAATAAATTCACTTAGCTGCTGCAATGTGTTAGATACACTAAACATCAGTGGGCTTAAAGTTCAGAAAATTTTGCTCAATGGGAAAATTCAAATTTTGTAAAATGTAAGCCAACAGAGTCAGCATCCTGATTTTTTTCAACTTACTCTTGTACTTCCGATATTCATAAAATGGATTGTTAACTGAGACAAATAAGCACATACTATAAATGGTATAAATTCAATGAGTGAGAATATAGCTCCAAATATGGACTTAGAAAAAGAATAAAAAAATAAGTTTTGGAATGCAGAATAATCTGAGGTTAGGCAAATAATGAGAAACAGAAAATGATCTACCATGTAAATATTTTATCTTACACAGCTTAAAGTATACTGCTATAAATAACACTGGGACAAAATTTTGATTAAAAACAAATTTCTAAGTCCCAGTCACTGGCCTAATTCAAATAAAGAAGGGAATACTCATATTTTGTATAATGATTTTTAAATTCGCATTTTCTTTTCATTCTACATTTAAGATCTCTTACTATATACACTTTTGGCCTTCCTGTTGCTGTGGCCATTATTCTTGCAAATGGGTCTGTGGAGGGGAAAATATATAATTCCTAAATATATAATTACTATGGCCATACCTTAGTTGCTGTGCTTGAACTGAAAATGAATTCCCAATAAATCAGGAGTGGAAGGTGAACCACCTCCCTTCCACTCTTCCTCCCTTCATTCCTTCCTCCTTTCTTTCTAGTTTCCTTCCTTCTTTCTTTTCTTCCCATCATCACCCATTTTTCTCATACATCCTTTGTGCTTCCCCTTTCCATTTCTAAATAGCAATCTCAAATTGGTTCAATCAAATAACCAAGGACAATATCTCTGTTTTAAGATCAGCTTAATTCCCCTTTGCCATAAAATGCAATGCATTTACAGGTCTAGACATCTTTGAGGGGCTGGGCAGAGAGCATTTCTGCCTTCTACAGGTGAACACTACATTATACTTATTTTCCATATGCTTCTCCACAAATACTCATGTGATACAGAATTGAAATAAGGCCTTTTGTAAACCAAAAAAATGTGGAATTTTCATACTTTATTTTAAAACATTTGTTGATGAATTATATAAAATGTATTAATGCAGATACTATTTCTTGGTTTATAAAATAAAATAAATCATTTATGAGATACAAATCCTCCACTGATATGTTCTGTACTTAGAAGAGCTATATATCACCACTAAGAATGACAGGACACCATGTCTAATAGAACCCAGTTATTGAATCTGAAGCCACACTTTGTTGAATTAACTTGTTTCCTTTAATACCAGAGGCATTATATACTTTGTTTGGTAGATACATGTATCTTAGTATTTAAGTCATAGTAAGCACTTAAATATATACTTAATAAATAACTTCTCTTCTTTGGAGTTTTATATTAGAAAAATATTTCTACAAAAATTATTATATTTTTTTCTTATAATTGTGAATCTCACATTATTCTCTTCAGGTTTCTATCAGGATGCTTGAAGGAAAGTTACTGTATTGAAGGAAAGTTACTCTATTCTATTCCCTTTTGTATTTTTAGTAGTTGCAATAAAGTCACGTGTTTTTAGGCCCTCAATATATTTAGATTGATTAGATTAAGATCCAAATGATAGATTTTTACCTCGTGATTTTTACTGTCTTCTCTAGAGAAAATTTTTTTGTTGCCAAACTTACTAAGAATAGGTCAAAATAGTTTAAATTAAAGATTAATTGGGAGATATGAAACATTTAAGAATACTTGTTCAAATAGAAAGTAGAGAGTACTCTGAATCAGAGCTATCTTAACATCAGAAAAGCAAAAACTGTCCTCTTACTCAGCAATGACTTTAGAAATGTAGTTTCCACATACAGGAGATAAGTAAATTCTAATTAGCTTTGTCTATCAGCCAACTGTTTCAATATATTTAAACTCATCAGATTATCTTGACAACCTCCTTGTGTTTAAATGTGTCTTCTTGAAATTGCAAATTGGTTTAATGTATGCATTAATATGAATTCTATTTTAGCAAAATACACATACATATTAATATGAAATATGAAAAATGCTAAACCTTATCACAGAAATATGGTAAGAAATATGGGAGACGTTTAGAAAGTTTTGAATGAGTCCAAAGTTAAATAATTTTTTGGTAGGTCAAGCTCAATTGTTAGGAAGCTATTAATTGTTATTCTACAAAGAACCAAGTATCTGCCTTCCTTTTGCATTTTTTACAATTAATGAGCTAAACTTATATGAAGCAAAAAATAATGCTTATTGTCTCATCCACTGATTTTAAATCTAAACTTAGCCCTTTCTTTTACAATGGTCCCTAAGACTGAATTATATACAAAAGCAATCAGTATATAATTTTGAAATATTTGTGACCTCTGTCTAAACTCATTTGTTAAAAATGCCCAGAACTCATGATTTTTCTTTTATTTTTCAAAGTGAAAAGTGCATTTCCTTATTATAAAAGCAATATTAATACAGAATAGTAATTCAAATCCTAAAAAAGAATTAACAAGAAGGTAACAAAGAAAGCACTAAGAATCCTATCATCTAAATCCTTTCAGTTATTTTCCTTTATGTACATAGAAATTATTACATGATCATATTGTCCATGATATTTGTAGCCTATCAATTTATTTTTAAAATTGTGTGCCTTTCCATGGCTATAACTGTTTATGTATATTATCATATATTGTTTTATGTCAAGTGTTCCTTTGTTGGCTATTTTATCACTGCTTTACCCAGCCCTCTACTGATGAATATTTAGATTGTTGCCAATAGTTTTAATTATGAAGGTCCTGAGAGATGCACAGAAATGCCACAATTGCCCATCTATGTAGTTAACATCTACATCTAGTGCCCAGGAATAGTTAATTAATAAAAAGATATCCCCTGATAAAATTTGTGTGTATTGAGCTTCTGAAGTTTTATCTATTTTATTACTCTTGCCAAAGTAGGGGGGAAAAAAACCCATTTAGTTTTGTTAAATTTTTCTATTGTGTTTTCTTTCCTCATTTATAAATTTCAGTTTTAAAATTCATCATTTAGCTCCTCCTGGTTTGTTTTGTCCTCTTTTTAGTCTTTCCCCTGCTTTCTCAAGATTAATTTCTGTTGTTCACAGTTGTCTAGGAATCTTTTGCCTATCTCTTATTTCTAACTTGTTTTTATCACTTTATTTAAAATTTATTTTTTGGTAAACAACATATGTGTAGATTTTGTTTTACCCATTCTAACAATTATCCTTTCTAATAAGAAATTCAGCATGTACACATTTAGTGTTATAAATGATATAATTGTTTTTATTACTTGCATTTTATGTTGGCTATTTATTTTACTTTGCTTTTGTTTTCTTATTCTTTTTATTATTTTGCTGGCTTTATTATACTTGTGTTATTTCCCTTTTTTGCCTTGCTAATTATGTTCTAGTATGCTTTTCAATATGGTGATGCTTATCTTTCTATTCCTAACCAACATAATTTAATATATCTTCTTTTCCTTATTCTATTAATCAAAGCAAATGACAATTTCCAGATAAAAGCTTTACTTCCCCACCTCTGTTTTTTGCTTCCTGTATTATTTAGAATGGGCTAAGTTATGATATGTAGGGGTGGGGGAAAATCTCCAAATCTCAGTTGCTTTGCACATTAAAGTTTATTTCTTATTTATGCAAAGTTTGTAGGAGCTTTAGCAGCTCTGAAGGGAAGCTCCTTAAGCTGTTTCCATCTTTCGACCTGACCATCTCAATACATGCTCCCCCTTAATGGTTGTGGTACAGGAAGATAAAGCTGAAGCTTCAAAGAATGTGTTTATATGCCTCACTTACTCTCACATTTTATCATCCTGAATTAGTCACATGGTCCCACCTTACTGCAAGGAAGGCTGAAAAATATTGTCTTCATTTGTGCTGAAAGGAAATTATGTAAACCGTATTGTCTCTGTTGACTTTTCTATCCTTTACAAATTTTTCATCTCCTGAGATAATTTAAAACTTTTAGTTTCAGCCAGGTAGTGTTGTCTACATATTTCATTCCTGAATAGTTTTATAACATTTTTATAAGCAAATAGGCATCAGAAGGATTCCTTATTTTTTTAAGGAGGAAAAAGTATTAGATGTATTTATTGGAAATAAGGAAACATTAGGAAAAGCAGTAAGTGGGGAGGATGTCACATTGATTTTTTTTAATCTTTCACCTATAAAAGTAGGTGGGTCAAGAACACAGCATTCAGCCAAATGGAACAGGAACTCCAAGTACAGGTCCCACTACCAGTGGATTTGGTTGCAAGTTTTTCCTCATGATAATGATGTCTTGTTAAGAAAAGTTGCACACAAAAAGGTACAACAGGCTCTAAGTGTGGTAAATTGGTCTAACTAGCTCCATGTAAGGAAAATTCCTGTAAGAAATGTAGGAGTGCTTCAGACAATGAAGTTATAAGAAAGTGCTTTTGGGTTATAAACAAGAGAAATTATTTTAATCCTGAGAGCTCAAGAGTTTCTCGGTAATTGTAGAACTATAGCATTTCACATAATATGATTCAAGTCAGTCTAAATGAACAACTGCTGGTGGACTTTTTAGAGGAGATTCTGGAAATTGGAGTAGGAGACTTTGTAATTTGGCTTGCTTTATTAATCACATGGCTGCTTGCTACTTAAATTCTTTCTTTGCTCCTTACTGTCACCAAGGTGACTGTGCCCATCCCAAGGTGATAAGATACTTAAAAGGGAGAGTCAAAAATTGTTAAATATATGTCACATTCATTCACATACACAGGCACACATGTGCGTGCATGCACACACACACACACGCACCCATATAGTCTGATGCACATGTGTATACGGGTATAGATATTTGTGTTTATTTTTATCTTTCCCATTTTTGAGATCCATGTTCTTACTCAATTTTACTGAGTTAAAAGAATGTATCAACTATGCTCTGACAGTCTCTGTGCAATTTGCATAGTGCTATCTTTCTTTCTTTTTGATGGGGGAATGGTATCTTGTCTAGCTATGGAATTCTTGAAAGGCAGATCATTTTCTCTCAGTAGACTGTAGATGTTATTTGATCATCATCTTGTTTTCTGTACCAGATATGAAAAGTCTGATCATCATTCCCTGATAAGAAGTTTGTTCTTTCTGTAGGGAAACTTCTAAGATTCTCTCCTTATATTTGTTATTCAACATTTTCAAAAGCATGAGTCTACATCTTTTTAACAAATTAATCTTGCTTGAATTTCAATGAGCCCTTTCTGTCTAAAGAATCAGTCTTTTTTTCTTATCATAAACACAAATAATCTTTTATTACTTGCTTATTTGTCACTTCTATACTTTTACTCATTCTGAAATGTCTACATTTGGATATGTTCTGAAGCTATTCAAGTTTTTTATCTTTGCTTTTACTAGCTCTATTTTTGTTCTTTATTTCGCCACATGTTTTGGCATTACTCTTGACATTCTAGTCCAATAACTCTCAAATTGATCACCTACTTTTTTTTAGTTTTTTGACTGAGTTTTAAATTATAAAGTTATTTTAAAAGGCATTATACACATTTTATTCTTGATTTTAAAATGTAGAGATCTCTTACTGTTTTTTACTTAAGAGTCCCAGTTTTATTCACTTGTTCTAGGTATGTATCTTGTCTTTTCTTTCTTTGGTTCTTTGATGTCCTATGTTGTTATTTCTTGTTATTTGTTCATGAATTTTTGTGGCCTCACCTAGCAAGCTAGGCTGTTAGTAATTGGTGGTAGCACAGTAATTTCTATTTTTGTGACAGGTGATGAATCAGGGATCATCATTGATCCCTCTCTAGGTGTTCACAAGTATATCATCAGAGACAGGCCTTTCTAGAATCAGATGTGAGCCTGACAAGAAAACAAGCCAGGGAAGGCCTTCTCACTATTATTGACAGTACTTTGTTTTCTCCTGAGCATTTCAGTAAATTTATGTCCAGGGACATCATTTATGATTATACAAGAATCACACTGCACAAGAATGACCAATGAAAGGATGAGTAGGGGCTGAAAACTCTCTAATGATTCTCAGGCTAAACCATGTACTCAAAAGAGAGGAATATAGTTGACTGTTTTCTCTTTGCAGGAAAATCCTTC
Source organism: Neogale vison (assembly GCF_020171115.1). NCBI lineage: Eukaryota > Metazoa > Chordata > Mammalia > Carnivora > Mustelidae > Neogale > Neogale vison. The sequence goes on from NC_058092.1 coordinate 60,291,676, forward strand.
ATGGAATAATAGTGGTCCCTGTTTAAAATTTTGTCCCTGGTCCCAAAGCTAGATAAGCCCACCTCTCTGATTCAGGAACTTTGATCCCACCAGGATTAAAAAAGAAGAGCATAGCTATTGATGTCTTTATCTTCCTCGGTAATAGTGGACCTGTTTAATTAATTACCCTCTCAGGTTTCTGCCAGTGTGCCTATTCAGGTGAGGGTCTCACTCTGGAAAGAAGGAGAAAAGGCAGCTAGGAGGAAGAACAATTCAGATACATCTATATACATTGTCATCTTGGTAGGAATTGCACATTTTATTGCTTCTAGATAGCACTTTATTAGACATAAAATCCTTTATCTGTCATGTATTTTGCAAATACATTTATCACAATTAGTTACATTTTATTCATATGTGTTTATTTTTTCTTTTGGGAAGAGGGTTTGGTGTGCATATGAGCACATTTGAATGTGTGTAGGTATTTACTGCCATATGTGAATTATAAATTTAAAATATACCTGGGACACCTGGGTGGTGTACTCACTTAAGCATCCAACTCAGTCTTGGCTCAGGTTGTGATCTCACGGGTTATGATCTCACGGTTTGTGATTTCATGGGTCATGAGATCGAGCCACATGTTGGGCTCTGAGTTCGGCGCAGAGTCAGCTTGGGACTTTTTCTCCCTCTCCTTCTGCCCCTCACTTGCACTCATGTGCCTCTCTCAAATAAATAAATAAATATTTTAAAAAATAATTTTAAAAAGTACCAATAATTTACTTTGTGACTTTTGAATTTGACAGCAATTTGATTTTATTATACCAACTGGTTCTTAACAAGTGTTCATACACACATAGACCTACCTGATGGGCTTTGATGATTGCAGAGCATTTCACTATTTTATAATTTAACTGATCCCATGTTGATTTAAATTTTGTTATTTCCAACATTTTACATTTTTCAATACTATTTTAACAAGACTTTTTAAAATATCTTTCCACAAATAGTGTGAACAAGTATTTATTGAATATCTACCAAGTGATATGCAGTGTTCAAGGCTCCAGGAATCAGAGAGTGAAGTATTTCCTAATATGTAAATTCCTAAAAAGAAATTTCTGGATCAAATGAATATTACTTAAAATTTTATAAAATATTACCAATATTCTTTAGAAGTTAGTATTTACTTACTATTTACTCACAGTATAACATACTGCTTACTACATTCAGTTTTGCTTTTAGTGGTTAGTGTTTCTCTTTTCAAGATTGCCAATTTAAAACATGAAAAATAGCACATTATTGTTTTAATTTGATTTTTTTATTTGTGTGTGATTGAGCATCTTCTCATACATCTAATTATTATAAATCTATGTTCTTAAGTAAATCGCTCTTTTTAACTAGGACATTTGTCTTCTGCTTATTGATTTCTAAAAGTTCTTTATACATTAAAAATAGCAACTCTCTGTCATGTAAATTAAATATTATTTTTCTCCAAAAAATAACTCAAAACTCAGTGGCAGAAAAGAGTCATCTGTAACTGGATAAGTGACAAAGGGGTTTCTGCCCCTTACAGAACCACTGCCAGAGCTAAGGAACATCACAAAGCTTCAGCTCTGTGAATGCCTCCCAGATGCATATCACCAAATGGTTCTGCTATTCTTGGGTAATTTGGTTTGCTAGATTAGAAAGCAGCCACTTCATCACTTAGTTCAGAACCATGCCCTCTCTGGGACCCCAGGCCCTTCCACACTCTACTTGTAACTGCGAGCTGAATTCATTTCTTATCTAAGTCAACTTGCATAGTAAAACCCAAATCTCACCCTGGTTGCACAGAGCAACTAGATACTTATAAAGGCCTGTGTACAGCAAAATATGAGAAACAGGTTGTAATGAACCCTGTGATTGTAATTTGCTTAATTTTATTTTTAATGTCATTAGCCACTCAGGAAATTTAAATATTAAATCAACAAGATTTTCCTACTGAAAAATCTTTTGTGCCTTTTCCAGAAAGTAATCACACATTTCAAGAGATATGTTTTCAAAAAAAAAAAAAAAAGAGATATGTTTTCCTTCAGTATTATTTTCAAAAATATTTTGAAATAATTGAAAATTTTTTTGTACTTTGCTAGGTTTGTAAAAATGCTAGGAGTATAATAAATTATTACATACTGTCCTATTGCTCCATCAATTTACTAGTCTTTTCAATAGAATGGATTAAAAATTAAATCAGCTTTATTGAGGCATAATTCACATGATATAAAATCCACTTGTTTTTGGTATACAATGTAGAATTTTTAGTAAATCTATGGAATTATGCAAGCATCACTACAGGCCAATTGTAGGATATGTGCAGTGATTCCCTGTTCCTACCCCAGCTCCAAGCAACCACTAATTTACTTTCTGCCTTTAGTTTTGACTTTTCTGGAACTTTATATAAATGAAAAACAGTATGTGGTCTATTGAGTCCAGCTTTTTCTCTTATCATGAGGTTTTTGAAGTTTATCTGTGTTTTAATACCTGTCAATATCTTGCTCCTTTTATCCATTTACCAGTTGATAGACATTGGATGGTTTCCAGTATTTGGCTATTATGAATGAACAGTGCTCTATGAACACTCATATACAGAATTTTATGGACAAAGGCTTTCATTTGTCTTGAGTAGATACTAGGGGTAAAATTTCTGGATATGGTAGACAGAGAAATTGGCCCCCCAAAGATGTCCATGTTCAATCAATGGCAATTGTTATTATGTTACCTTTCAAAATAAAACATATTAAATAGATGTGATTAACCACTCTAATAAGGGAGATTATCCTGGCTTTTTCAGGTGGACTCAATGTAAACACAGGGGTCCTTATCAGAGGCATGTAGGATGCAGCATTGTTAGAGTCTGAAAGGAAATGTGGTGATTGAAGCAGAGGTCAGAGGAAGAAAGAGAGAAATTTTCAAAATGCTACACTGATAGTTTTGAAGGGGGAAGAAAGGATCATGAGCCAAAGAATGCTGGTTTTTAAGGTTGGAAAAGGCAGGAAAATGGATTCTTTGTAGAACCTCCGGAAGGAATGAAGGGATGGTGACACCATGGGATACTGTTTGGGACTTAGAGCCGCTAGAACTGGAGGTTAGTAAATTCATGTTGTTTTAAGCTACTAATTTAGTAATTTGTTATACCAGTAATAGGAAAACAAATACACTGGATCGTGTAGCCAATTTATGCATAATTATATAGTATAAAAAAAATTCCCAACTTGTTGCCAAGTGTCTGCAGCATGTATACTTACCAATAATGTATTAGGGTTCTAGTTTCGTTTTGTTTGTTTTCTTTCTTTCTTTTTTCTTCCTCTTTCTTTCTCCCTTCCTTCCTTCCTTCCTTTCCTTTCCTTTCCTTTCCTTTCCTTTCCTTTCCTTTCCTTTCCTTTCCTTTCCTTTCTTTCGACAAAGAGAGAGTGTATGCACAGTGTGGAGGGAGAAGGAAAGAGAAAATCTTAAACAGGCTTCACCCCCAGTGCAGAACCCGACACTGGGTTGGATCTCACAACCCTGAGATCAGACCTGAACTGAAATGAAGAGTTCAGTGCTTAACCTTTGCCACCCAGGGACTCCTCGTTTCTTTCCATTCTTACCAAACACTTTTTATTGCTTGTCTTTTTAATTATTGTCTATCTTTTTATTTCTTGTACATCTGTGGTTATTTCCCATTCCCAATGGTGCACATTATGCACATTGCATATTTTAAATTTTTCTCTAAAAATCTTCACTGAAATTTTGTTTGTATTATTGCTCTTGCCAAAGAGCCTGCACTCAGTCCTATTTATGCAATTTTTGTTTTACTTTTTATTTAATCAATTTATGATTTATAATTATTAGTGCATTTCAATTTTATGTGGTTATGATTGGTTATCTTTTTCTAGGTTACTTTTCTGAAGGTCCTTATTTTTATTTTGAAAACAATCTAAGTACAAATATAATGTTTTTATTTTTACAAAATAAAATTATTTGGATTTCATCAGTTTAATGTTAAACATTCTCATTGCCACACATTAAAAAGTAATCTTCAATTTTATTTTTATAAATTTTCCAAAAATTATTTAAATTATTTTTAATATATTTTTTAAATTTTTAAATTTTTTTTCAGCATAACAGTATTCATTATTTTTGCAGCACACCCAGTGCTCCATGCAATTCGTGCCCTCTATAATACCCACCACCTGGTTCCCTCAACCTCCCACCCCTGCCCCTTCAAAACCCTCAGATTGTTTGTTTCAGAGTCCATAGTCTCCCGTGGTTCACCTCCCCTTCCAATTTCCCTCAACTCCCTTCTCCTCCCCATCTCTAATTTTTAAAAGCTTTTATTTTAATTACCTGGTGCTCAGTACAAACATGCTTCTTAATCCCCATCACTTATTTAACCCATCTCTCCACCTTTCTACCCTTTGATAACAATCAGTTTGTTCTCTATAGGTTAGAGTCTGGTTCTTGATTGGTCTCTCTTTTTCCCCTATGCTTGCTTGTTTTGTTTCTTAAATTCCACATATGAGTGAAAATATATGGTATTTGTCTTTCTCTAACTGACTTAATTCACTTAACATTATACTCTAGCTCCATCCATGTCACTGCAAATGGCAGAACTTCATTATTTTTTATGGATGACGAATATTCCATTGTCTGTACACTTCTTCTTTATTCGTTCGTCAATTGATGGACAGTTGGGCTGCTTCTATATTTTATCTATTGTAAATAATGCTGTTATAAACATCATGGTGCATGTATACCTTTGAATTAGTGGGCTTTTTTTTTTTAAAGAATATTTTTAAAAGATTTTATTTATTTATTTGACAGAGAGAAACAGTGAGAGAGGGAACACAAGCAGGGGGACTGGGAGAGGGAGAAGCAGGCTTCTGGCTGAGCAGGGAACCAGATGCGGGGCTTGATCCCAACACCCTGGGATCATGACCTGAGCCGAAGGCCAGACACTGAACGACAGAGCCAACCAGATGTCCCTGAATTAGTGTTTTTATATTCTTTGGGCAAATACCTAACTGTGTAACAGCTATATCATAGGTTAGTTGTTTTTTTTTTAATTTTTCGAGGAACCTCCATACTGTTTTCCAGAGTGGCTGCACCAGTTTGCATTCCTACCAACAGTGCAAAAGAGTTCCTTTTTCCCCCATCCTCGCCAACACCTCTTTGTTTCTTGTGCTTTTGATTTTAGCCATTGTGACAGGTGTGAGATGATAGCTCATTGTGCTTTTGATTTGCATTTCCTTGATGATAAGTGATGATGAGCATCTTTTCATGTGTATGTTTCATCTGTATTTCTTCTTTGGGGAAATGTCTGTTCACGTCCTCTGCCAATTTTTAATTGGATTATTTGGAGGGTTTTTTGGTGTTGAGTTTTACAAGTTCTTTACAGAATTTGGGAACTAACATTTTAGAGATATGTCATTTGCAAATTCCATAGGTTGCCTTTTAGTTTTTTTGATCTTTTTTTTTTTTTTCACTGTTCAGAAGCTTTTTATTTTGATGTAGTCCCAATAGTTTATTTTTGCTTTTGTTTCTCTTGTCTCAGGAAATATATCTAGTAAGAAGTTGCTATTGCTGATGTCAGAAACATTGCTGTCTCTGTTCTCCTCCAGGATTTTGATGATTTCCTGTGTCATATTTAGGTCTTTCATCCATTTTAAATTTATATTTGTGCATGCTGTAAGAAAGTCGTTGAGCTTCATTATTTGGCATGTTGCTGTCCAGTTTTTCCAGCCCCATTTGTTGAAGAGACTTTTCTCACTGGATATTCTTTCCTGCTTTGCTGAAGATTAGTTGATCATACAGTTGTGGGTTCATTTCTGGGTTTTCTATTCAGTTCTATTTATCTATGTGTCTATTTTTGTGCCAATACTATACTGTTTTGATCACTGCAGCTTTGTAATATAAAAGTCCAGAACTGTGATGTCTCCAGCTTTGCTTTGCTTTTTCAAGATTGTTTTGGCTATTCAGCGTCTTTTGTGGTTCCATACAAATTTTAAGATTGTTTGTTCTAGCTCTGTGAAAAATGCTGGTGGTATTTTGATAGAGATTGCAATAAATATGTTGGCTGCACTGGGTAGTATAGACATTTTAACCATTTTTATTTTTCCAATCCATAAGCATGGAATGTCTTTCCATTTATTTGTGTCATTTTCACTTTCTTTCATCAGTGTTTCATAGTTTTCAGAGTACATGTCTTTTACCTCTTTGAACAGGTTTATTCCCAAGTATCTTACTATTTTTGGTGTGATTGTAAATAAGATTGTTTTCTTTTTTTTTAAATTTTATTTTTTTTCAGTGTTCCAAAATTCATTGTTTATGCACCACACCCAGTGCTACATGCAGGACTGTTTTCTTAATTTCTCTTTCTGAACTTCATTATTGATATACAGAATTGTGACAGATTTATGTAGATTGATTTTGTATCCTGCAACTTTACTGAATTTGTTTATCAGTTCTAGCAGGCTTTTTGGTTGAATCTTTCTGGTTTCCTTTATAGAGCATCATGTCATCTGCAAATAGTGAAAGTTTTACTTCTCCCTTGCTGGTTTGGATGCCTTTTGTTTTTGTTGTCTTATTGCTGTGGCTAGGACTTCCAGTACATTGTTGAATAAAAATGGTGAGAGAGGACATCCTTGTCTTGTTCCTTACCTTAGGGGAAAGGGTCTCAGTTTTTCACCTTTGAATATGATGTTAACTGTGGGGTTTTCATAAATGGTCTTCATCATGTTGTGGTATATTCCTTCTAAATATACTATGTTGAGGTTTTCTATCATGGGTACATGTTGTACTTTGTCACATGCTTTTTCTGCATCTATTGATGATCACATGGCTCTTATCCTTTCTCTTATGGATGTGATGCATCATGTTGATTGATTTGCAAATACTGAACACCCCCAGCCCCCGGCCTTGCAATCCAGGAATAGATCCCATTTGATCATGGTGAATGATGTTTTTTAATGTACTGTTGATTCAGTTTGCTAGTGTTTTGTTGAGAATTTTTGCATCTATATTCATCAAGGATATTCCCTCATAATTGTGTGTGTGTGTGTGTGTGTGTGTGTATGTGGTGTCTTTATCTGGTATTGGTATCAGGGTAATCCTGACCTTGTAAAATGAATTTGGAAATTCTTCTTCCTTGTTCTTGGAAGAGTTTGAGAAGAATAGGTATGAACTCTTCTTCAAATGTTTGGTAAAATTCACTTGTGGAGCCAGCTGGTCCTGGACTATTTTTTGTTGGGAGTTTTTTTAATTACTGACTCCATTTCTTTGCTGGTTATTAGTCCCTTCAAATTTTCTGTTTCTTCCTATTTCAGTTTTGGTAGGTTACATATTTGTAAGAATTTATCCATTTCTTCCATGTTGTCCAATTGTTGGCATATAGTTTTTCATAATATTCTCTTATAATTGTTTATATTTCTGGTTTTGTTGTTATTTCTCCTCTCTCATTTGTGATTTTATTTATTTGGGTCCTTTCTCTTTTTTTCTTGATGAGTCTGGTTAGAGGTTTATCAATTTTATTGATTTTTTTTTCTTCAAAATCCCACTCCTAGTTTCATTGTTCTCTTCTATTACTTTGAGGGGTTTTTGGTTTGTTTTGGTATCTATATCATTTATTTCTACTCTGTTATTTCCTTCCTTTCTTTGTTTTTAAGTTTTGTTGGTTCTTTTTCTAGCTCTGTCAGGTGCAAGGTTAAGTTGTTTATCTGAGATTTTACTTGCTTCATTAGATAGGCCTATATTGCTGTAAACTTCCCTCTTGGAACCACTGTTGCTGCATCCCAAAGGTTTTGAATCATTGTGCTTTCATTTTCCGTTGTTTCCATGTACTTTTTTTTAATCTCCTCTCTTATTTCCTGGTTGCCCCATTCATTGTTTATGGCATGTTATTGAACCTTCATATGTATATATATGGACTTTCCAGAGTTTTTCTTGTGGTTGACTTCTAGTTTCATAGCGTTGTGGTCAGAAAAGATGCATGGTATGACTTGAATCATTTTTAATTTGTTGAGGCTTGTTTTGTGAACAACTATGTGATCATTTCTGGCAAATGTTTTATGTATCCTTGAGAAAATGTGTATTATGATATTTTATGATGGTATGTTCTTAATATACCTTTTAAATCCATCTGGTCCAGCGAGTCATTCAGAACTATTGTTTCCTTGTTGATTTTCTATTTGGGTGATCTGTCCATGATATATGTGGGGTGTTAAATTCTCCTTCTATTATTGTATCACTATGGATTAGTTCTTTTATGTTTGTTATTAACTGTTTTATGTATTTGGTGTCTCCCATGTTGGGTGCATACATATTTACAATGATTATATCTTTTTATTGGATTTTCCTTTTTATTTTTATATAGTGCCCTACTTTGTCTCTTGGAGCAGTCCTTGTTTCAAAGTCCATTTTGTCAAATATGAGTAATGCTACTTCTGTTTTCTCTTGATATGCATTTGCCTGATAAATGTTTCTCCATTCCCTCAATTTCAGTCTGCAAATCTCTTTAGGACTAAAATGAGTATCTTATAGGCAACATATTGATGGGTCTTGTTCTTTTTTAATATTTTATTTATTTATTTGAGAGAGCAGAGAGAGAGAAAGAGAGCATGAGTGAGGAGAGGGGCAGAAGGAGAGGGAGAAGAAATATCAATATCAATATACTTAGCCACTTTAATTATAATATATCTTGGTGTGGATCTGTTATTGTTTTTTTTGTTGTTGTTGGTTCTCTCTGTCTCCTAGATCTGGATATTTGTTTGTTTTCCACATTAGAAAAGTTTTTAGCTATTATTTCTTCAAATAAATTCTCTGCCACGCCTTTTTGATCTCTTCGTCTGTGACTTCTATAATATAAATATTATATAATATTATTTTATAATATATATTATACATATCTATAATTTAAATATTATATATTGTATAATATAAATATTATTGTATTTTATGGCCTTACTGATTTCCCCAAGTCTATTCTTGTTTTTCATAATTGTTTTTTCTCTCTTTTCTTCAGGTTGATTATATCACTCTGTCTTCTAGGTCATTTATTCATTCTTCTGCATCTTCCAGCCTTCTGTTCATTCCATCAGACATGTTTCTCATTTTGTTTACTGAGTCCTTTATCTCTGTTGTTGTTCCTTATCTCTGTGTTTACGGTCTCATTGATGTTTTCCACTCTTTTCTCAAGTCCAGTAGTGTCCTTATAATCATTGCTTTAATTTCTCCATCAGATATATACTTATATCTGTTTCATTTAGATCTCTGGCCACAGCATTCTCCTATGCTTTCATTTTGGACAAATTCCTTTGTCTTCTCATTTTGCCCAAGTCTCTGTACCGTGTGTGTGTGTGTGTGTGTGTGCGTGTGCACGCGTGTGTGTGTTAAGAAAGTGTGTGTTAAGAAAGTGTGTTCTTGAGGGAAATGGTTTTATAAAGAAGAGGTCCTATGGTGAGCTAAAGTGTAGTGTCCCTTATTCCGCAGGGCCTCATGCTTTTGGGAGTAGCTCCAATATGTACTGTATGCTTTCTGCTGTTGTGTCATGTCTGCTTTCTCCTTTAGGCCAGTTGATGACACAGGTGCTCTTTTCCTGTTGTGGGCAATATGTGAACCTTGGCTTGAATATGGTATATTTTAATTAAGTATGCTCTAATCTACTTGTGAAATGAGACCTGTTGCTGCCACCACTGGAACAAAGACCTCACAAAATTCTCAGGTCAGGGAACGCCTGGGTGACTCAGTTGGTTAAGCATCTGCCTTTGGCTCAGGTTGTGATCTTAGGGTTATGGGATCAAGTCTTGCATTGGGCTCCTTGCTCAGCGGGGAGCCTGCTTCCAACTCTGCCTGCTCTCCTGCTGCTCCCCCTGCTTGTTCTCTCTCTCTCTCTCTCTCTGGCAATTAAATAAATAAAATCTTGAAAAAAAAAAAAATCCCAGGTCAGAGACATGGTGTTGGCAGGTGTTTGGGCTGGTCTTCTGGGAAGGGGCACATTGGAACTAAGGCAAACTGGACTGGGTAAGACAGTTCTTCCAGGGTGTAGGGTGCAGGGCTTTGTGTAAGTAAGTTAGCATGGAGTGTTGGCACTGTGTTGGTTCCCACCAGTAGCTCAGTGTTTATGCTGAGGGGTAGACACGGGAAACAGTGCCTGTCCATTCATGTATTCTCAGAGGAGTGTCTCTGGGACAGGTCTGAGATGAGCAGTTAACCTCCCCATTGTGTGCTCCAGATGCTCTTTAGATCAGATCACTGTTTCCATGCTATATGTACATAAGCCTTTGGTCTTACTTTTTCTCTGAGAATAGCACCAATGTCCTAAAATGTCTCCTAGAGCCAAGCATGCTGACCTTTAAAACTCTGGGCTCGAAGCCCCTCTGTTTGCAAGAACTCACCCAATTCAAGCCCTCTTGCTTTCCAAGCCAACTGCTATGTGGATTCATTTCCCCTGTGCACTCCTCTGTGTATCAGTTTGTCTTTCACCTTTCTCCATTACCATGGCTCCCTCCCCACTGCAGCAGTGATGACCCATTTCTCTCCCAAGCCATGTCTCCACACTTTACCTTCTTTGATGTGGCCTCTTCTCTGCCTTTAGTTGTGGAGTTTGTTCTGCCAGTCTTCAGATCAATTTTTGGGATATTTGGGATGATTTGATAGTTATCTAGCTGTATTTGTGGGATGAGGCAAGCCTAAGGCCCCACTACTCTGTTGCCATCTTCCACTCCAATTTACCCTTCAAGTCTAAATAATTTTTAAAATGATTACTTAGGGTCAGATTGTTTTTCTCTATTTTTTTGTTGTAAGTTTCTACATCTCATCCAGTATGGTCAAAGAATAGAGCACAAACTTAGTGCTGTTGTAAATTACCCAGATTTTCAGCACTTGATCAGTTCTAGATAGTGTTCAATGGAAAATGAATTGTTGTCCAAATCTTTTATAATGTCACTTATTTTAGCTAGTCTCTGAATCTGTCAAATTCATAGGAAGGCATATTAAATTGATTAGTATAAACATCTTGCATATTGAGTAACTTTTCACTATCAATATTTCTTTGCCTATAAATTCATATGTTTGTAGTGAATTTTAACATTTTTTAATTAAGAGCATTCAATAAAAGACTACAATTTTACCCAAGTCATGTGTGTGAGATTTACTTGTATTCTTTCTAGCTATCATATGAACTTTTCTAAGGCTATTTGATTCTGGTTGTATTGTATTTAGTAAATATTCAGGGACTATTTTCTAGTCTCAGTAAAGATAAAGTGTTATTTTGTTTAGGCTCTTTTATTTTGCATTCTTTGAAGACTTTCATAGGGGAAGTGTAGAACTATGGATATTTTGGAACAATCACTTCTGAAATTTTAGTTGTGTTCTTACTGACATTCTCCATTGTCCTTGTTACATGGTATGAAGTCAATATATATTTAGTTTGAATAATTTGTCTAACATAGGAATTGCATCATATTGTTTTCTAAAATGTCTTCACATATTTTAGAGATTTAAAATTTTTGTTTTTGAAATAGTTTGGAAAATTACTGAAACAAGACAATAAATCAAATGAAAACAATGACTACTACTATTCATTGTATGTCTAAGATATGTTAGGCACTGAAATATACATTTGGATGAATAATTCTCATTTAAATCTTACAATGTCCTTTTAAGTTATTTTTATTATATTCATTTTTTATTCTATCAACACAAAAAATTAAAATCAGAGGCCCTAAATATCTTACTTGATTTCTACAACATTCTGTTAGTGAATTCAAATTCAGATTTTCCTTGATTCTAGAACCTAGTCATTATGTAATATAGCTGGTTAAAGAGAATTAGTGTTTTTAGTCATGCAGGTACCATTGTGTATATTTTGACAATAAAATCAGAAGATAGTTTTAAACCAGAGATTTATGAGATATCATGATTTAGAGAATCAATAGTGGCTGAGTATATTCCTACCTATCATTACTCATTCATATATCCATTCAACAAATAAACATTTCTGATGTTTCTTGCTCTGAAAAGCAATAGTCTGAATGCTGAAATAATGGAAAAAGGAATTACACTCACGGATTTGCTTATGGTCTGTTAGGGGAACTACTATATAGCCTGATACAACTATGTAACTATAATATAGTTTATGGAAGAGAAGGACATGATTGCTTTGATTAGTCAATACCCTTTCTAAAAAGCAGGTTAAGCTCTAACTCAAATTTTGCTACATAAGTTTTCCCAAGATTGACTGATAATCTTTATCAATTTTGTAGTTTCCCATCATAATTTGTATTCTTACTCCCATTTTGTTTATGCTTTATCTAACTACTTCAAAATGTCTTCTATCTCTTCATTTCTCAGTACATATAAGCATTAAAATATGGAAAAAAAAATATTTTCTTTTAAAAATATATTATCTCTAATATGTATTTTTTGATAATTAAATTCTGCTTTTTAAATAATGGGTTACTATTGGGGCTTATAGTTTCCTATATTCAGGCAAATATACATTTTTTTTTTCAGTTCACTGATCTTAATCTATTTGCAAAAGCTGGAGGGTTCATACTGCTGAGGTATGCCATCTGTGCAAGGAGAAAATGATCTCGTGGGCAAATCATAACAACCATTAAAGATGAAGATGCTATTCCATTTCATTTTGTAGCTTGTGATGGCACCTTCTATGTTTATGTCACTATATTCTTCTTTAGATGGCAATATTAACTGTGACAGCCTCATTTTACTTCCAAGTAATTTCAGAAAGTCTCTTCTGCTAACTTTAAGTAACAAAAGTAACTGATAGGTCAAGTTATAAGACATACATATTAAACACAAATTAATATGTCTCCACATTTTCTATCCCCCAAATGCTAAAAATCTTATGTTTTTTCCATAAGACTAAAGTTGTTTAAGTTATTAATACAGATATTACAAAGGCAAAAACAGAGATGTTATATTTAATTTTACTTAAATTTGACAAAAAGAAACCAAAGATACAGCGATAGTATTGCTGAACTTCAGAAAAATATTTCTTTAAAAATCTTATATTTTTTATAGTCAAATTTAGCACCAAGAAAAAAGCACATGATAAAACAACATATGAAAGATGAATGCCAATTACTACTCAAAGGACCAAACACAAATTTTCAGAAAGAATATAATATACAATCAGGAAACTAGAACAAAATTGCGTTTTCATTGTAGAGAAACAATTTAAATCTTGCTACATTTACACATGTTGATGGAAAACATGTAGCTGAATGACTGTCAGTACAGATGGATCTGTCTATAAATGGATAAATTTTGGAAAGATTTTAATGATCCACTCTACATTCCTTTTAATGAGCTACATCAACGTGTTTACCTCAACAATGTAATGAATTCAGAGAATCTTGAACTTGAATCCTTATATTTTTGTCTCTTGTGCTTATGTGTAAAATTACATAATTTATATATCTGTGAAAAAGGATGTATTTTACTACGAATTTTTTGTATGAGTATAGTGAAAGAAGTAAATACATGGTAAATGCCATGCAAGTAAGTTACTGACTATATTCATAGTCCTACTCGTGACACTTCAGGTTATTGAATATCAAGACCACTGCAGCTAAATCACAGAAGCTATTTGCTTTGGGCTTTCTAAATGCATGTTAGATATTTATACCACTTTGAGATTTAAAATCTATTGTATATAAATAATCATCAAAAAATCTAATTGTGTTATGGATAAACTATATAAACTGTATAAAAATTTGGGGCAAAGAAAGTTAGAATGCTCAGGTCAATTCATAAAAAAATTCCATGTTTCACATTTAACAGTCTAGATTTCTGATCCACAATGATGCCTGAAGTACTAAATAGTTACATTTACTAATTTACTGCTTTGTCAATGTAGGTAGGCACAACTCTAATAGGATGAACACAGTTCATTAGTGAAAATGGCAAAGCTAGAAAGGAAGAAGTTTTAGAGTTACAAAACTCATTTGGTATTTTCTGTGTCTTGGGTACATGACTTAAGGTTTTCAATGTCCAGTAGGGTTATATAGTTTTATTAGGCATTTTGTTTATGCAACAATATGTGAATGGGTGAAGGTGTTAACAATGCTAAGTTTTTTACCATAGGTAGCAACTACTGCTATAAGTAATGGTTGAAAATTCAAAAATGAATTCTAAGCAATAGTTTAAGGAGACTTCCTGTCAGGAGACTGCATAAAAACTAAACTTATTTCCAGGAATTGGGAGCCTGGAATCAATCCTGTTTGACATGCATCTGTATCACAGATACTATCAAAAGAGTCTTCAGGGAGTTAGAAAAAAATATTTTGTTTTCATCCAAGATAGAGGAAATGAATAGGTTATTGTCTCTCACCGTTAGACTCTTACAGTACATGAAGCCTGAAAAATGTGTCTCAGATTAAAGTTCAGCAAAAAGACTAGTCAAAGCATTGAGTTCTTAGCTGAGATCTCTGGAAAGGGGATGATGACAATGGTAGTAACATATTCTTTCCACCTTAATCCAGCTGCCTCTAATAATAGTAGAAAATGTAATAGGTATTAATCCAAAGACTTTTAGATCAGATATCAAACCTCAAGTTATAACCAGCATCTGATCAGCCTTAAATAGGCAGTGCTGATTGATTTACTTATTTACACTTTCCTCTGGTGCAGGGGGCGACATCTTTTTTTTCTATTTATATCCATCACGTGTGACTTCATTGCCCACACCATCAGTTTTATAAGAGGCTTCATCTAGCATACATTCTGCAAGTCAACAAACCATGAACTGGGCAGATCTATCAGTTAAAATATTATGCAATGACTCATATTGATGATCTAGTTTAATTTGCCAAGCACCCTCATTGATCTCATCTGACTCTGGATCAGTTTGTTGCCAAAAGCATGTGTGTGTTTCAGTTACACTACAAGTTAAAAACTCCTTTTTTTTTTTCAAAGAGAGATGTTGTTCAACAAACCATCCTAGTTGACTTCAAGGTACTCTTCCTGAAAAATTGTTATAGATTTTGGAAATTTTTATATTTGAAATATAGGCAGTTTCCAGTTGCTGTTTATGCTGAAAATTTAGAAAAGTAGTACTGTAATGAAGAGTGTTATTAACATGCTTAATTATAATAAGGAGTAGAAGTAAAACAGACATGAAATGACATCCAACTATTTTATATAGCTGTCAGTATAAGAAGGATATATTCAAGTATCAGGATTGCTTCTTTGTGAAAATGTTAGCATCATAATTATTAACTATTCTTTAGCCTCATAAGTTGAGGCTTTTCTTAAATTTTGGAACTGATTTTATAATGATAAAGCTAAGTTCTCTACAGACTCCTTGTTCAGCAAAGATTCAGCTTTTATGCCCATATTACATTGATATTCACCTTTAAACTTTTTTGTTAATCCTATACAGGTGTGCTTTTTTGTTGATGACCATAAACATATTCTGTTTCTTCCCTGAAATTTGAAATAAAACCCCAAATATTTAGTTTACCTCTATCACTTTCTGCTTTGTATTGCTTTTTAGAATTCCAGATCTGCATATCTTGTCCCTTTATACCATGATGAATAGGAATCATGCCACTGGAGAATATAGTAGTTTCCTACAAATCCTGTAACAAACTACCACGAAGTGGGTGGCTTAAAAATGCACGTTTATTCACTTACAGTTCTGGAGGAAAAGTCTCTCTGGGCTGCAATCACATTTTCCGTGAAGCTGTGTTCATTCTGGAGATTCTAGGGGGTGGTCCATTTCTTTGCCTTTTCAGCTTCTAGAAGCTGGCCCACATTACCTTGTTCATGGCTTCCTTTCAGCAACCACACACTCTGACCTCTGCTTTCACTGTCATAGCACCTTGTCTAAACCTGATTTTCCTGCTTCCCTCTTGTAAGTGCTCTTGTGATTATATTGGGCTCACCCAGATTATCCAGGGAAACCTCCTCATCTCAAAATCCTTAAATGAATCACATCTGCAAAGTCCCTGTTGTCATGTAATGGAACATATTCACAGATGCCAGTATTTAGGATGTGTTTGTGTTTGAAGGGCCATCATTTTGCGTAACATAGGAAGGGAGGGACTTAGAAAAGTTTCCACATTTTTTTTCCAATTTATTTATTTTCAGAAAAACATTATTCATTATTTTTTCACCACACCCAGTGCTCCATGCAAGCCGTGCCCTCTATAATACCCACCACCTGGTACCCCCACCTCCCACCCCCCCGCCACTTCAAACCCCTCAGACTGTTTTTCAGAGTCCATAGTCTCTCATGGTTCACCTCCCCTTCCAATTTACCCAAATTCCCTACTCCCACATTTTTTTAAAAGAATCAAATCAAAGGTCTTCAAATTCAGGCATATATTTATAATTCCTATATTATAAAGTGCATTTGCAAAGGAAGGTTTGAATTTCTGGTATGTCCTCACGCACTTTATTGTTTGTTTACATTTTTATTTTTATGTATTTGTTGGTTTTTAAATTTTGTTGATATTCTCTAGAATCTGACATTTATCAGTTTGCTGGAAGAAACACCTTCTGTTTTGACAGACTCACAACATTTTAAGAGTAGAACAGAAAATTCTCCATAAACATTTTAAAGCTTAACATTACTTTATTTAAACAATTAGCTTTTGTAAACTGGGGCAAGAAATGGGAATTTTATGTAGTCTACATATATATTTTTTAGTATTTATTACCTTTATTATTTTTAAATTGAATTATTGTTGATATATACCACATATCACACACACACATATATACATATATTAATTTCAAGCATAAAACATAATGGTTCAACATTTATATACATTACAAAATGCTCACCAAGATAAGTGTAGTTACCATCTGATACCTTACAGAGTTACACAATAATATTCCTTATGCTGTACTTTACATCCCCATGAG
The DNA here is from genome assembly GCF_020171115.1 of Neogale vison. Classification (NCBI taxonomy): domain Eukaryota; kingdom Metazoa; phylum Chordata; class Mammalia; order Carnivora; family Mustelidae; genus Neogale; species Neogale vison. Next base: position 60,308,560 of record NC_058092.1, read on the forward strand.
TTACTTATTTTATAACTGGAATTTTGTACATCTGAATTCCCTTTACCTGTTACACCCATCCTCTAATCCTTGTGGCAAATACTAGTTTGTTCTCTGTATTTATGGGCTCTTTATGTTTTTTTTTTTTTCTTTTTCAAAGATTTTATTTATTTATTTGACACAGAGAGAGAGATCACAAGCAGGCAGAGAGGCAGGCAGAGAGAGGAGGAAGCAGGCTCCCCACCGAGCAGAAAGCCCGATGCGGGGCTCAATCCCAGGACCCTGAGATCATGACCCGAGCCGAGGGCAGAGGCTTTAACTCGCTGAGCCACCCAGGTGCCCCTCTTTATGTTTGGTTTTGTTTGTTCATTTGTTTTTCAGATTCCACATGTAAGTGAAATCATACAGTACCTTTCTTGCATTGTCTGACATTTTACTTTGCATAATACTCTCTAGGTCTATACGGTTGTTACCACATCTTCATGAGCACAGCATTTCTTGTCTTTTTGATAATAGCTATCTGATACGTGTGAGATCTCTCATTGTTTTGATTTGCATTTCCTGATGGTTAAGGATTTTCAGCATTTTTCATGTATGTCTTGGCCATCTGCATGTCTTTGGAAAAGTGTCTTTTCACATCCTTTGCACATTTTTAATTGGATTGCTTGATTTTGGTGTTGAGTTGTATGAATTCTTTATATATTTTGGATATAAACTACTTATCAAAATATGATTGTGAATATCTTTTCCCATTGAGTAGGTCACCTTTTCATTTCGTTGCTGGTTTTTTGTTTTGTTTTGTTTTTTTGCTATGCAAAAGATTTTTAGTTTGGTGTAGTCTCAATTGTTTATATTTGCTTCTGTTGCCTTTGCTAGTTAAAAAAACAAATATATTGCTGTGACCATTGTCTAATAGTTTACAGCCTATGTTTTCTTTTTGGAGTTTATGGTTTCAGGTATTACACTGCAATCTTCTATCCATTTTGAGTTGTTTTTTGTATATAAGAAAGTAGTTTAGTTTCATTCCTCTGCATAGAGCTATTCAGTTTTCTCAGCACCATTTATTGCCAAGCCTAATTTTTCTCTACTGTATATTCTTGCCTCCTTTGTCATAGATTAATTGACCCTATAAGTGCCGGTTTATTTTTGGCTTTCTATTTTGTACTACTTTTCTATGTGTCTATTTTTGTGCCAGTACCCTACTGTTTTGATTATTGTATCTTTGTAGTATAGTTTGAAATATGGGAATGTGACACCTCCAGCTTTGCTCCTCTTTCTCAAGACTGTTTTGGCCCATCGTGGTCTTTTGTGGTTCCCAACACATTTTAGGGTTTTGTTTTGTTTTGTTCTATTTCTATGAAAAATGTTATTGACATTTTGGTAGAGATTGCATCAAATCTGTAGATTACTTTAGGTAGCATGGACATTTTAGCAATGTTAAATCTTCTAACTCATTCACTTGTGTGGTCTTGAATTTCTTTCTTTTTTTCTTTTTTAAAGATTGTATTTATTTGACAGAGATCACAAGTAGGCAAAGATGCAGGCAGAGAGAGGAGAAGCAGGCTCTATCCCAGGACCCTGAGCTCATGACCCGAGCCAAAGGCAGAGGCTTTAACCCACTGAGCCACCCAGGTGCTCCTGGTCTTGAATTTCTTTCATCAATGTCTTGTAGTTTTATTATAACTAAATCGTTGTTTTCTTGATTTCTCAGTTACTAGTGAACAGAAATGCAATGGATTCTGTATATTAATTTAATGTCTTGAAATTTTACTGAATTTATTTATTAGATCTAATTTTTTTTTGGTGGATTTAGGGTTTTCTATATACAGTACCTTGTCTTCTACAAATAATGGCAATTTTACTTTTTTATTACTAATTTGAATACCTTTTATTTTTTGTCAGTCTGATTTCTGTTGCTAGAATTTCCAGTACTCTCTTGAATAAAAGTGGAGAGAATGGGCCTTCTTTTCTTCTTGATGATGTTAGAGGAAAAACTTTCAGCTTTTTACTATTGAGTATGATATTAGCTCTGGACTTGTCATACTTGATCTTTATCATGTTGAGGTATGCTTTGTCTATAGCCACTTTGTTTAGTTTTTATCGTGAATGGCTGATGAATTTTGTCAAATGTTGTTTTTGCATCTAATGAGATAATTTACATGATTTAAATCTATTATTATGTTAATGTGGCACATCACATCAATTGATTTATGGATATTGAACCATCTATCCTTGCATTTCTGGGGTGTGATTGGGGCAAATGATTACTTTATGGTATTTTAAAATTTGATTTGCTAGTATTTTGTTGAGGACCTTTTCATCTATGGCATGTAATTTTAATTTGTCATAGTGTCTTTGTCTGGTTTTGGTATTAGTATAATGCTGGCCTCATAAAATGAATTTGGAAGTATTCTTTCTCTTCAATTTTTTGGAAGAGTTTGAGGAGGATAGATATTTACTCTTCTTTAAGTATACACACACACACACACACACACACACACACATATATTCATCTGTGAAACCTTCAGGACCCTTCAGGTTCCTGAACTTTTGTCTGCTGGAAATTTTTGATTACTGATTCAATTTCATTACTAGTGATTTGTCTATTCAGGTTCTATTTTTATGACTCAGTCTTAGAAAATTATATATTCCTAGGAATTTATGTATTTCTTTTAGGTTGTTCAACTTGTTAGTGCATAATTTTTTGTAGTAGTCTCTTACAATTTTTTTTTGTTTCTATGGTGTCACTTGTAACGTTTCCTCTTTAATTTCTGATTTTACTTATTTGAGTTCTCTCTCTTTGTCTTGATGAGTCTAGCTAAAGATTTATCAACTTTATGTTCTTAAAGAAGTAACTCTTAGGCACAACTGGGTGGCTTAGTTCGTTAAGTGTTTAACTCTTGAAATTGGCAGAGGTCAAGATTTCAGGGTCCTGGGATCAAAGCCTGCATCAGGCTCTCTGCTCAGCGGGGACTCTGCTTGAGGACTCTCTCTGCCTCTACCCTTCTCCCACTCACACACACTCTCTCTCTAAAATAAATAAATTAATAAATAAGCCTTTTAAAAAAAACGCAGAACAAAGAACTCACTCTTGGATTCATTGATCTTTTCTATCTCTTTGTCTCTATTTTGTGCAATTCCATTCTGATCTTTATTATTTCCATCCTTTTACTAAATTTGGGATTTGTTTTTCTTTTCTAGTCCTTTATGTGTAAAGCTAGAATATTTATTTGAGATTTTTGTTTCTTTTTTTTTTCCAATTTATTTATTTTCAGAATAACAGTATTCATTATTTTTTCACCACACCCAGTGCTCCATGCAAGCTGTGCCCTCTATAATACCCACCACCTGGTACCCCCAACCTCCCACCCCCCCCCCGCCACTTCAAACCCCTCAGATTGTTTTTCAGAGTCCATAGTCTCTTATGGTTCACGTCCCCTTCCAATTTACCCAAAAGCACATACCCTCCCCAATGTCCATAACCCTACCCCCCTTCTCCCAACCCCCCTCCCCCCAGCAACCCACAGTTTGTTTCGTGACATTAAGAGTCACTTATGGTTTGTCTCCCTCCCTATCCCATCTTGTTTCATGGATTCTTCTCCTACCCACTTAAGCCCCCATGTTGCATCACCACTTCCTCATATCAGGGAGATCATATGATAGTTGTCTTTCTCCGCTTGACTTATTTCGCTAAGCATGATACGCTCTAGTGAGATTTTTGTTTCTTGAGGTGGGCCTGTATCCCTATAAAGTCTCTCTTATATAATAACATATTGCTTTTCATGCATCCCAAAGATTTTGGAATGTTGTGTTTCCATTTTCATTTTTCTTAAGGTATTTTTTAATTTCCTTTTTGATTTCTTTGTTGACTAATTGGTTGGTTAGTAGCATGCTGTTTAGCTTCCACATAACTTTTCTCCTAGTTCTTTTCTTGTAAATGATTTCTAGTTTCATATAATTCTGTTTGGAAAAGATGCTTGATATAATTTTAATCTTCCTAAATTTATTTTTTTTTCTCTCTCTCTTTTTTTTTTTTCTTTAGCCTAACAGGCAGTCTATCTTGGAGAATGTTATGTGTACACTTGAAAGGAATGTGCATTCTGCTGTTTAAAGATGGAACATTCTGTAAATATCTGTTAAGTCCATCTGGTCTAAATGTGTTCTTCAAAAACACTGTTTTTTTATTGATTTTCTCTCTGGATGATCTATCTATTGATGCACATGGGGTGATAGTTACCTACTGTGCATTGTTGTCAGTTTTTCTTTTTATGACTATTAGTCTTTTCTTTATATATTTATGTACTCTTATATTGAGTATATAGATATTTAAATTGTTAAGTGCTTTTGTTGGATTGGTCCATTTATCATTAAATAATGCACCTTTGTTCTTGTTACAGTTTTTGTTTTAAAGTTTGTTTTGGGATAGCTGGGTGGCTCAGTTGGTTAAGCCACTGTCTTCAGCTGAGGTCATGATCCTGGAGTCCCAGAATCTGGTTCTGCATTGGGCTCCTTGTTCAGCAAGGAGGCTGCTTCTCCGTCTGACCCTCCCCACTCTCATGTTTTCTCACTTTCTCTCTCTCTCAAATAAATACATAAAATCTAAAAAAAAAAAAAAAAATTTAAAAAAATTTAAACAGTCGATTTTATCCTATATTTCTACCCCAATGTTTAAAAATTTCTATTTGCTTGGAATATCTTTTCCATTCTTTGATTTTCAGTCTGTATATGTTCTTAGGTCTGAAGTGAGTCTTTGGTAGAAAGCATAGAGATAGGTCTTTTTTCTTGTCCCATTTATTCACCCCTATGTGTTTTGATTAGAACATCTAGTTTATTTACATTTAAAGTAATTATTTCTAAATATATACTTATCGCCATTTTGTTTCTTGTTTTATGGTTGTTTTTGTTCCTTTTTTGTTCCGTTTCTTGCTCTCTTTCCTTGTGATTTGATGACTTTCTTCTGTGTTATGCTTGCATTCTTTTTTCTTTATTTTTCATGTATCTGTTATAGGATTTTGGTTTGTGGTTGCCATGAGGTTCACATATAATACCTTATGTATATTGCAGTCTATTTTTGGTTGATGATTGACAAGTTCAAACGCATTCTAAAAACACCACATTTTATCCCTCTCCCCATGCCTTATGAATTTGGTTTCACTGTGCACATCTTTTTGTTTTGTGCATCCCTTAACTAATTATTGTAGGTATAGTTGTTCTTACTTTTTCTTTGAACCTTCTTACTAGCATTATAAACGATTGATCTACTATCTTTATTATATGTTCATTTTTACCAGTGAAATTTTTTCTTTCATAATTTTCTTACTTCCTATTATAGCCTTTTTTTTTTTTTCCCTTCAGGAAATCCCTTTAACATTTCTTGTAACATCCCTTTACTGGTGGTGAACTCCTTTAACTTCTGTTTGTTTGGTAAATTCCTTATCTTTACTTCCATTTTCAACTATGAATGATAATGTTACTAGGTAGGGTATTCTTGATAATTTTTTGTTTGTTTTCTTTCTTTATTTTTTTTACTTCTCAACACTTCAAATACATCAAAGTTATGGCCTTCTGATCTGCAAAGTTTCTGCTGAAAAATCAGCTAATATGCTTATGAGTGTTTCCTTGTTTATCCTTAGCTGCTTTTATGTTCTTGCCTTTAAAGAAAAAAGATTTTATTTATTTTGAGAGAGAGAGTGTGCATAATTTTCAGCATCTTCATCTCTTCTTCTTGACCCCTAAAATGCCGGTAGTATAATTAATGTTGTCATGGAGGCTCCTTAATCTATCCTCATTAAAAAATTTTTTTTCTTTGTTTTTCAGTTTGGATGATTCCGAATACCCTGTCTTCCTGATCACTGATTAATTCTTCTGCATCCTTTAATCTGGTGGTGATTCTCTCTAGTGTCTGTTTTTTTATTTCCATTATTGTATTCCTCAGCTCTGTTTGGTTCTTTTTCTATCTCTTTGTTGCCCAAGTCTTCACTGAATTCATTTACTTTTCTCCCAAGTTCAGTGAACATTTTTATAACAATTTCTTTGAGCTTTATACTAGATAGATTGCTTGTCTCCATTTTGTTTTAGTTCTTTTTCTGAGGATTTGTTCTGTTCTTTTATTTGGAACATATTCTTCTGTTTCTTCATTCTGCCTGATTCTGTGTTTGTTTTTCTGTATCAGATAGATCAGCTAAATCTTCTGGTCGAAGGCATCCTGTGGGGTCTAGAAACACACCACACCTGGTCACCACACCTAGGTACTTCAGGAATATCCCCTGTATGGGTTCAGTGTGCCCTCCTGAACAGTGTGTTGTGCTGGTGGGTGGGCTAGGCCTTGATGAGACTGACTGTACAGCGTGGCTACAACTGTTGTAGGCATGCAGGTGGGAGGGACAGGCCTCCCTCCCCTCCTCAACAGCAGAAGTCACTTTGGAGAGGTGCTGGTGCCAGCCAAGGATTCTTATAAGGCATAGAAGAGAAGAAGCCTCTTTCTTTGCAAGGATGACTGCTGAGGTGGCTGTTATGGCTTGGATAGGTCCACTAGGAATGCTGAACAGGGTGAGCAGTGTAAGCAAAGTAGATGAAGAATGTCAGAACAGGCTTCTGCCAGTGTGGGGCCAAGTAGGCTAAAAACAATAAGAACAATGGCACCCACCTGCATTTCCATTCCTAGAGAATGTTCATACAGATTCCTGCCCCTCTGGCACATGTTCTAAAATTAATCAATAAATCTATTTCATGTATGGCCTATGCACTTTTCACACTGTTACCTCTGTGCTGTGTCTTGGAGTGAGTGAGATTATGTGTGAACCCTTTAAGAGCAGAGTTTCACTTTCCTGTAGCATTCTGGCTATCCTAGAGTTAAGACCCATCAATTTTTTTAATTTCCTCTTTTTTTTTTAAGATTTATTTATTTATCAGAGAGAGAGAGAGAGAGAGAGAGAGAGAGAGTACTTGTGTTCAGGGAGAGGGGCATAGGAAGAGGCAGACTCCCTTCCAAGTGAGGAGCCTAACATGTGCCAATCCCATGATTAAGAGATCATGACCTGAACCAAAATAAGGAGTCAGATCCTCGGCACCTATTGGGTGCCGCACAGGCACCCAATACCTGTCAATTTGCAAAGCCAGATCTCATGGAGGTTTTTCTTCCCTGTGCAGGTCCCCAGTGGGTGATTTGATCCCCTTGCTCCTCAGGGAAGACCTTTGCTGTGTGATGTCCCTCTTATTTGTGGCGTGCTATGCCAGGGGTTTGACTTCCAATCCGACTATATCTCTTCCCTTTCTAGGCTTCTTAATGTGGCTTTTTCTTTATGTCTTTAGTTGTAGAAGAGCTGTTCTGCTATTCTTCAGGTCATTCTTAATTTTGCTCTGTGTGTAGCTGTAGCCTTCATGTATTTAAAAGGGAGGTGAGCTCAGGGGGTTTCTACTTTTGCCAATTTCAGGAGTGTTTTATAGATGATGAGGCAGACCCACACACCAAAGTGACTACCATGGTCACTGGTGTGGATGTCCTGAATATCTTTTTTTCTTAATAACTTATTTTTAAGGGTATCACTTAATATAATGATCTTCACTTTCTTTTTCTCATAAAGATATGGCTTCTTATTAAGTAGTTATTTTTTTCCTACACTGAAAGCCATAAAATGTTGTGAAATGTTTTATTGTGCATAGTACCATTTTTTTTGTGGGGGTTCCTGCAGAGGTTAGCAACAATGAACCAAAGAAAGACATTTAAACCAATGTTGGCTTCATTGCTCATATTACTAAGAAAAGTAAATAAGCCTTCATTGATTCTCTCAAGAGATGAGATTTTTGCTTTTCTATGGGCTTATATCAGGCTCAGTCCATAGTACAAGCAATAAGAATTGTGAATGATCATAAGAGAAACAAGCTACTTTCTCCTTGGGGAATTTTTCTATTTTTATGTCTATTTATAGAGGTTTTCTACATCTTGTCTTTGCATACTAAGACAAAAGGAAGTAAGCAAATTCACATTTATTTTGTGCCTATTTGTGATAACATATAACATTTGCTGAGCTCTTCCTTTGTTCCAGACATTTATTGCTTCACAATATATACACATTTCATCCTCAGAACTACCTCATGAGATAGATACTTTTGGTACTCACACTTTACAATTGTGGAATCTGGGAGACACAAAGGTCAAACCATTTTCCCAACGTCATTAATGGCCAGTAAATGTGAAGTTGTTATTTGAACCTGGGCCATCCGTCTTTCAAGTCCATACTCTTACCTGTTATATGAATCTGCCTTTAGAGGTCACATGTGGGGCCAAGTACCTTCACCTCCATTCTGTCATTTGGGCATCAAAGTAATAAGCGTTACAAGATGCTCTCAATTTCCAAAGTCTGAAATTACTATATTGTAAAATAAAAGAGAAAAAAAAAAAAAAAGCAGCTTGTGGTATACTTCAGAGATGTACTAAGTAGCCTAACACCACCAGCTTTTGGTCACTTACTCGAGTTTGCGGTCATTCCAGATTACTCATGGACAAGGTTTAGAGCTAAGTACTCTGAGTGATATAAAGGTGAATTAGAGACTGCTGCTGCATCAAAGGAGTCCTGTTAATTGGTCTGGTATTAAATGTTGAGAATCTCTATGCCATTGTACAAAATGATTTTAACAGCTAACAGGAACTAGCTTCAATATTCCCAGAACTCCAACCCAGAAATAATGATTCTGATGTGTAATTATAGCTTGGCTATTGCTTGCTAACAAAGTTTGAGGATGCTGACTTCCTGCTTATTGTCCTTTCTGAGTACCATTCATTTCTCCATTTCTTATTGACATTCTCTGAATAGCTCAGTTGAAATCAGTTCAACAAAAATATATTGAGTCTAAAGTGACTTAATATTTGATTTCTTGAGTCAATTCTTGGCTTCATCACTTCTAGATGTGTGTCTCTAAGGCAATTAGTAATGTTTTTGGCCCTAGTTTCCTCATCTCTAAATAATAACAATAACAATAACAACATCAACAATAATAAGAATATTTAGTCTTTCCTATGCATCAGGAGTATGAGGGAAAAATGAGAAAATCAATAATCTAAATGACAAAAATCAACAATATCCATGTGACTCTACAGAAATAAAAATTATACAGAGTCATGCATCAAAATCTGTCTGGAATTTTGTATTGGAGTGTCATGTCTGACACAATACAGGATGTGGTAAGACTGAAATCAGACAGGAGTACAGAGAAGAACTGAGATAATGCTGGAATCCAAGAGACATAGATGTAGGGAAAAACCTTGGACAAGTGCAGTTTGATTAAGGAACTTGTCAGAAACGGAGCCAGGAACACAAGTTGAGTTACCTAGGAAAGCAGGTGAGATGACTGAAAATTGCACTTGGGGAAGCAATCATTAGAGCCTTTTAATTATGAAGATTGACATCTCTTGCCTTGGGCTACTTTTAATGAGCTTGGAATCTGGGGTGTCTGTGACTCTTTTGGCAGCAGTGCCATGCAGGTTCTGCCCAGCACCTAACAAGAGAAGCAACATCTCTAAAACCCTTGGTCCATTGTAGTGTCAGAAAGTCGCACAGTCATAGAAAATTCTCTCATTTTCTTTTCACACCAGAGCACAAATTCCTATCTTGTTGGGTTACATTTTATTTTAAAAGTTCCAAATGTTTCAAAAATTCTAAAATGCACTCTGGATAGAGAGGAAAAATTACCTCTTTGCTCTGCCTTTTTTTTTTTTTTTTTGAGATATAGACTTTTACCAAATCAAGTTTAATTGCACATTGATCATCATAGAGAAGAAAAGTAAATTTCCGTTTTTTTCTTGATAAAATTAAGAAATAAATTGCTGAAACATAAATTTAGGTCATGGTATTCCATATATCCTGCAATAGCTTTGATTGCACTTTATGCAAACAGAATTAGAACCTTAGTTAACCCAAGGGAGATAAAAAGTTCTATTTTTCCTCAGATGAAGGGGATATCAGTTTGACTGAGGAACCAGGACTATATGTCTTTTTTTTTTTTTTTTAGAAGGAAGATGAAGGATACCTGAGAGCTTAGTGTGTGCGTGTGTGTGCGTGTACACACACGTGTGTGTGTGCAGTTGGGAGTATAAGGGAGAGTTCTTGAGTCCTCAATGGTAATCAGTAGTAAACTCCAATGAACCAACTCTTATGTACCACTTTCACTATTCCTGAAGACTATTCTAGATTATCCAATTCAGTGAGCTTCCTTCAAGTCCATAGCTTCATCAAAAATTCAAGGAAAATTTTAATGCAGTGGCTGGATTGCTGTACATATTAGAAGTGATTAGCTGCATTCATGAATCTATAATCACACCTGCAAATGAGGAAGGAATCTATATAAATAAGAAACATTTTTAAAACCATGAATATGCATTCAGTGTGGGTTGCCAGAAATATCATAACAAAAATAGTTTGTAAGTATCCAAGATCAAGCGATACTGCCTTTATTTTCCAGATGTCAAAACTCAGCCATTTTGGCTAAAACAGGTAATACGCATAAAGTTCGATATTTAGAAGTCACTGTTCATGGTGCTCATTTCAGAAAAGCCAGTTTTATGTATACTGGAAAAACATAGTTATTTCTGAGAAGTGGTTTCAGAGGTACCAGGAAAAGGGCACACCTCCCCCACCAAAAGAAGAATATTTATATGTTGGATGGTGCCTGGACTTTCTTATTAAAACTTTTCACTTATTAAGGCTTTGTTCATAAATATAATTTAAAAAGTGGGGAAAAAACATACCTACAAGTTTAAAACAAATACACCCTCAATATTTTAGCTCTAAAAATTTTGAGTCACAGATTCTTTCAAGGTATATTTTCAACAGTGAGTGACAGAGAGACTATGAGGTCTTTGAAGTGCTGGTGAAGTGGGTTAAATATATATCGGAATACTGTAATTCAGTTCAGGCAAGTGTGTGTTCACTTGTACACAAACTCAAGTGTGTTCACCCGAACACAAACCATACTTTTTGATTCTCAAAGCTTGCACATAAAATTTCTTTTGCTTGTTAATTATTTCATTAATAATGGCAACAGAATTATGATTGTATGAAAGTAAGGTCTATTCAGAAACAGCAGGATCTCAAGGCTTAAGAGATGTTGGGAAGTTAGTTTTCTTTCCTTCTAATCACACTGGTTTTTCCTTCTCTAGATTTAGAGCTTAAAATACCATCTTTTTTGTGACCCATATATTGATGTCATTGATACTCATTAGTGTTAAAAACCTTTATGGTTGAAGGGGCTGGGGGGAGAAATGGCACAGTATAAGATACATGCAGTTTTGTGAAACACTGATTTACCCAATAAATATGTGCCAAAGTGGTAGATCATTTGAAAATGACTATTTCATTAAAATCTATACTTTGTATTCTAATAGATCACTTTGCTATCTGGAGAAGACATACTAATTAAAACAAGAACCAGTTCTTCCCTTTAACATGCTAGGTGTCTTTTTTGAAAAATAGATTTGCTGAGGGCAAACCTTTACATTATTTTACTTAATTTAATTAGGAGAGAAATCGAGTGATAAGGAAATGTGATAGTAACAATGCAACTATTGAGATTTTAGTTTATTCTTGGAATCATGATGTCTTAGAATATGAGAATGAGGAACAATGTTATTTAAATATTTTAAAGATCTGTTTGAGGCCAGTTGTTGGGTTAGGTAGTGATTTTCAGTGATGAAGATGAGGGGTCCATACCCTTTTAAATTCCAGAATCAAGAGAGGGAAGCCAACAAATAACCAGGCAATGCACAACATAATGTGATGCCTAATATTACAAAGAAATGAAAGGTACTATGATGACATGTAATGGAGACACTTGAAGCAGACTTGTGAGTAGACAACAGTAAGAAATGATTTCCCAGAAAAAATTGCTTTAAGTTGAGATCTGTGAAATAAACCGAAAATAGCAACAAAAAGGGAGCTAGGATAGATGTTCTAAGTAAAGAAATATAATAAGAAAGACCCCAATATGTGGAAAATCATATTCTGGGAAACTCAAATGAATTCTCTGGTGTGGAAGGCAGAATCAGAGTAGAATCTGAAGGGGGGGGGGAGAACCATAAAATGCAGATCTTTTAAAGCTATATCAGAGCTTTTTAGATCATGTTGAGATCAATGGAGAGCATGATAGGATTTTAATCCAAAGCTAGATGTGTTGTAGCAGCCTCTTTGAGGCCAAAGTTATGACTCCTATCTACAATTTAGAGTTTAGCAGTCAATACTCAGTTGCAAATACAATTTTTCTTTCACTATCACTCTCTTCCTTTCTCTCATCCCTTTCCCTCTTCATTTTCCTTTCTGTCTTTCAGTCTCTTTTTATCTTTTTTCTCTCACATACAGAATTTTGACACTTTCCTAATGGGTAAGTTTTAAAACAGTAGACATATATGATTAATCATTGACCTAGATCATGATGCATGTTAATGAAATCACAAATGACAAATGTAAATCTCTCGATGGTTATTAGTGAACCTAACCAAACATGTTAATGAATAAAGAGATTAAGGTATTAAATATTTCCAACATTTGTATGATTTAACATACAAAAATTTGACTTGATATAAATAATGGCCATAAACTAAAACTCACAGTGACAGATGATGTTACAACTAATTTTGGATAGCGATGACAAGAGTTGATACATCAAATCCTAATTATGATTACATAGAGAAAAATAAATCCCAATTAAATATATTTTGGTATAATAAAAAATAGAAATTTCTTGATAGTACTTAATAAGAAATTGATCAGCAGTTAAACTGGCTCAATGAGTTCACTACTAAAATAGTCAGTATAAAATTAATCACCCTCTATAAAGTTTCAATTAAACTGTTTGCATTTTCTGCTTCCAGACAAAATGGGACTAGATCTATCTTGCTGCTTGAAACAAAAATACAAAAAGCATATGAGACAATGTTTTTTAAGAAACTGGACATAAGGCAATGAGTGACAGTGACCACTGGGTGATGAGAAACAAATTACATAAACAGTGATTATTGCTATGAGATAGTTTCCAGAGTATGGAATAGAAAAGAACACATGCAGAGTCCAAACTTGAGTCAAAAAGATGAAGCTGAGAGTCTGTGGAGATAAAGGTAGCTAGAGTTTGAAGAGTAGCAGAAAAGAAAACAGCTACAAAGAAAGAGAACTTGGGAGATAGGAAGAAGATGCCTCTCTGTTAGTCCACTGAGTACTGATGACATGTGAGTCCTGGAAAAGAAGCATATAACAGGATTAATTGGTAGTATTACCTGGTCCTAACACAGAGTTGGGAATACTGCCAGACAGAAAGAAAATTTCATGACTGATAAGGTACGGGGTAGAGCATATAAATGGGTCCTGCCTTAGTGGTAAAGAATAATTAGGTCTAGATTAAACACCACTCCCATTCCTAAGTCCTAAAAGCAAGCCCCAGAAAAATGAAACTGCTTAAAAAGTCTTAAAACCATGTTTCCAAACAAATTTCAAAAATACTTATAAAAATATTCAATCCAATTTGAAATGTATGTATGCTATCCAGTAAAAAAATTACCAAACATTCAAAGAAGCAGGAAAATATTAACCATAATATAGAGGAAGTCAATCAATTTAAATTACTCAGAACTAATACAAATGTCACAATTAGTACAAGGGCATTAAAACAGTTATCTTTTTTTAATAAGATTTTATTTATTTATTTGACAGACAGAGATCACAAGTAGGCAGAGAGGCAGGCAGAGACAGAGAGAGGAGGAAGCAGGCTCTCTGCTCAGCAGGGAGCCTGATGCGGGGCTTGATCCCAGAACGCTGGGATCATGACCTGAGTTGGAGGCAGAGGCTTTAACCTACTGAGCCACCCCGGCACCCCAAAGCAGTTATTATAAGTACATTTTATATACTCAGAATCTTAAGTAGATTTGTGAAATGTGTAAAAGAACCCCAAATCAGTGTTTTAGAGAAAAACATTAGAAATCAATAATGGAAATATCTCTGCAAATTCTCCAAATGTTTAGAAACTAAATAATACAATGATAAATAACCTATAGTCACAGGAAAAAAAAAAGGGAAATCAGAAAATATTTTAAACATAATGAAAATGAAAAAAAATACATATAAATGTTTGATACACCTAAGCAGTACACAGAGGAAATAACTGTTTTGGGGGAAAAAATTAATTTGTCAACATCACCTAAAAAAACAAGAAAACCAAGAAATGTAAAGAAAATATAAGGTAAGTAAAAGCAAAGAGTAATAAAGTAATTCAGATTGAATTAAATTAAACATAATGGAAAAAGCAAATAAATATGAATCCAAAAACTAGTTTGTTGAAAATATCAATGAAGTTGATAAACCTCTTGGCAAACTGAAAAGAGAAAATGAAAGGGAGTGGAAAAAAGAAACCAATATCTTGAATAGAAGCAGTAAGATGGTTATATACACTATAGATATAAAATGGATACAAGGTAATATTATGAAGAACTTTATTCATATAAATTTGTCAGCCTAGATAAAATGAACAAACTTAGTGAAAGACACAACCACCGAAGTTTACTCAAAAAGAAATAGATAACCTAAATATTTGTATATCTATCAGAGAGACTGAAACTAGAGTTAAAAACAGTTCTGCAAAGAAAAATTCAGTCCTAAATTACTTTAATTGTTAATTTAGGGAAGAAATAATATCAATTTTATACTGATTCTGGCAGGAATTTGAAAAAAGGGGATGCTTAGTTAAAGTAGTCAGCATGACCCTAATAAATAATCTTACAAAGACATTACAAGAAAATAAAACCACAGATCAATATTGCACATGAACATAGAATATAAAAATTCTAAAGATATGTTTTGTGAAATAAACCCAAATTATGGGAAAAAAGTATATGACATCATGGTCAGAAATACATTTATTCCAGGAATACAAAGTTAATTCAGCCCTCAAAAGTCAAATGATATTACACTTTGTAATGGTGGCATGAAGAGCTTCATGGACCTTATCACCAGCAGAATAATCACAATTGATGAAAATCATAATAAACAATGATTTAAAACCACTTCTATTAGTTTAAAAAATAAAATACTTAGGTATATATCTAACATAATATTCATAAGATTTATATGAGGAAAAATGTGAAATTCTAATAAAAGTCCTAAGAAGGACTAAATAAATGAAGAGATATTCCTTGTTCATGGATAGAAAGATTCAATATTGTTAAGATCTCAATTCTTCCCATCTTGGTCTATAGATTTAATGCAACCCAAATAAAAACTTCAGCAAGTTATTTTGTGGATATAGTCAAACTGATTCTAAAGTTTATATGAGAGGCAAAAGATCCAGAGTACTTAATACAATAACAGAGATGAACAAGGTTGAGGTGTTGACATGACCAAACTTCAAGACTTATAAAGTTACAGTAATCAAGACAGTATGATAGTGACAAAGGAATAGAAAAATGGATCAATGGAACAAGATAGAGAGCCTAGAAATAGACCCACACAAATAAAGGTCACTAAATTTTGACAAAGGAGCATCAATAATTCAATGCAGAAAGGATAGAGTTTCCAACAAGTAGTGCTGGACAACTAGACATCCACATGCCAAAAGGAAAAAAGGAAAAAAGAAATCTAAACAAAGACCTTCAATCCTTCACAAGAAATTAATACAAAATGAATTATAGACTTAAGTGTAAAAAAGCAAACCTAGGGGCGCCTGGGTGGCTCAGTGGGTTAGAGCTCTGCTTCGGCTCCATTCATGATCTCAGGGTCCTGGGATCAAGCCCCGCATTGGGCTCTCTGCTCAGCGGGGAGCCTGCTTCCCCATCTCTTTCTGCCTGCCTCTCTGCTTCTTGTGATCTCTCTCTCTGTCAGGTAAATAAATAAAATCTTAAAAAAAAAAAAATCCATACAACTCCTAGAAGACAACAGAGGAGAAAATCTTAGATTTGGCAATGACTTTTTAGATACAAGGATGTGTGATCCATACACAAGACAACAAAACAAAACAAAATAAAATTAAACAAACTGCCTGTGAAAAGGGCCAGTTATTAGACTTAACAGAACATATTCTAAAAGAGCCATTATAGGGGCACCTGGTGGTTCATTTGGTTAACTATCTGACTCTTGGTTTTGACTCAGGTCATGATCTTATGGGTTGTGAGATTGAGCCCATTTTTGGGCTCTGTGCTCAGTGGGGAGTCTGCTTGAAGATTCTCTCCCTCTATCTCTCCCTCCCCCCATTCATGCATGCACACATGAGCTCCCTCTCTCAAATAGATAAATCTTTTTAAAACGGAGCCATTATAAATATATTCAAAGAACTAAAGAAAACCATGGTTAAAGGTATAATGGTTATACCTTTAAAAACCATGGTTAAAGGTATGATGACATTGTTTAATCAAATAGAGAATATCAATAAAGAGAAATAATCTGAAACATTCAAATGGAAATTCTGGAGTTGTAAAATACATGAACAGTAAATAAAAATCTCACTAGAGGGGCTCAGCTATAGATTTAAGTTGGATGATAAAATTAGTCAACTTGTAGCTAGAGATTATGCAACCTAAGGAGCAGAGAAACTACAGAATGAAAAAATGCACAGAGCCCACTGGAACATGGTATACCATTAAGTATACCAATTTATGTACAGAAGGAGGAAAGTCTATATACATGATTATATAAGGTTGATTAACAACAATCAGTTGCATTGTATAAAAGAAATGAATAATGCAAAGATGAAATTAAGAAATCAAGTTCATTTATTATAGTACCAAAACTAGTAAAATACTTAGGAATAAATTTAATTAAAGAATTGAAAACTTACACTTGGAAAAATACAAAATGTTGAAATAAATTCTAGAATTTATAGGGAAAGTTAAAGAAATTTGGTTAGGCAAAACAGCTTTATAAAATAACAGTAAATTGGGAGAACTAAAAGTGCATGATTTCAAGACATTTTAAATGAATGACATTAAACGTTGGTGAGAATATAGAGGAATTATAACTCTCATGAATTGCTGGTGACAATGAAAATGATACTACCACTTTAGAAAAAAATAGAGCAGATTCTTTAAATTTAAATATATTACTACCATATGATTCAGTCATTTCAATCCTAATAATCTACCCAAGAGAAATGAAAACATATGCCCATACCAGACTTGTATATTAATATTCACAGCAACTTTATTTCTAGTGGCTAAAACTGATAATATTTCAGATGTTCAGGAATAGGAAATGGACAAAAAATGGTAAATTCATGCAATGGACTGTCACTCAGCAATAAAAAATGAACTATGGATATACATAACAGCATGAATGTATCTCAAAATATTTTTGTATAAAATTAGCACAACTAGGGTGCCTGGATGTCTCAGTGGGTTAAACCTCTGCCTTCAGCTCAGGTCAAGATCCCAGGGTCCTGGAATCAAGCCCCGCATTGGGCTCTCTGCTCAGTAGAGGGCCTGATTCTCCTTCCCCCTCTGCCTGCCTTTCTGCCTACTTGTGATCTCTCTCTTTCTGTCAAATAAATAAATAAAATCTTAAAAAAATTAGCACAACCAAAGGAGTACAACTGTATGATGCTATTTATGTAAAATTTGAGGAAATTCAAACTAATTGAGAATGACATAAAAGAGATCAGTAGTTACTATGCCTTGATGGGAAGAGGGTGAGGGCTAGAAATGTACTTACTGGAGAGTAAGATTTTAAAGAAGCATAAAAATTTCGAGGGTGATGAATCTATTCAAGTATTTATTGCAGATGTATACATATGTCATACTTTTCAAATTGTACACATTAAATATGTATAGTTTATTGCATATTAGCTATATCTTAATGCAGTTGTATAAAAAGTATTTGCATTTAAAAGAAGTATTTGCATTTAAAACTTTCTCACATGAAGAAGCAATGAAATAAAATATGATCTTGTAAAATTGGCAGTTTTACATATATAATGAGTCATTTCTGAAGGAGAGGAGTGACATGATCAGAATGACACTTCATATAATTTTTTTTCTTTTTTGAAGGCAAGACTAGTTATAGAGAGATCATTTCAAATCCCATTGCATTAAATTCAGGTGGGAAATGATGGTGCATTGAACTAATGATGTTTTTAGAGGTTTAGAGAGATGTGAATGGTATCCAGAAATTTTTAGAAGGGAGAAATATATAGTACTAGTGAATAAGTGTAAGTAATGGACATGAAAGACTCAAGGAACTCCCAAAATTCTCATTTGGGAAACTGAGCAAGTGGTGGTATGCATTAAAAACACTGTTGATTTCATAGAAAAGCCCTGTTCTGTATTAGTCAAGGGAATGGAGAGAATTTAATGACAAATTTTGAGGGTTGATATGATGTTGTGTGAGAGGATAGGTCATTAGCTTCAGTAGAAAGTTTAAACTGATGATGATGGATAATCATAGATGCTCATAGCCTGAGTTGTGAACAGGTAACAAAGCTATGAGGTATGTAGAGTTTGCCTACAAGATTTCCCCAAAAGTCATTCCTCAAATCCCCCGTAGTAGTTAGGTACAGAGTCACAGTTGGTTGTCTAGTCTCTAGGTTCTTGTACATCATTTGATATGTATCTTATCAAATGTAGACATCTACTCTAAAATATATCCAATAAGTGATTATTACTTTTCTGCTTGAAATACGTGGGGTGGCTGGGTGGCTCAGTCAGTTAAGCCTCTGGTTCTTGACTTCAGCTCAGGTAATGATCTCAGGTTCTGAAGATCTAACCTTGCATCCATCTTTGTTCTCACTGCAGAGTCTGCTTGGGATTCAGTCTTCCTCTCCCCCTCTCCCCACTTCTGTGCTCTCTAAATAAATAGATAAAACAAACAAACAGACAAACAAATAAATAACATCTTTTAAGAAAAAGAAAAAGAAAATATACAGTGACAGGAACAACTTCTCTGAAAATAATGATTTGTCTCAAACTGCTGCTAAAATTATTGAAAGATCTAATTTGTATATTAAATCACAAATATACCATCTCATTAATTCAGTTAGGATATTGCAGTTCTATTATATTGAAGTACTATGTGGAGCACTATGATTAGAGAAAATAAAGAATAAAAAATTGCACCTATCCTTGACTGACTCAAAAACCTACTGAATTCTTCATTCTTTTTTGTCTGTCAGCTCTAAATTTAAGGTATATTTTTCTATATATTATCTCTTCAAATATTTTATTACAATGCTCAAATTCTTATACTAAGTATTTGCAGTTTTTCAACTTTTCCTAAAACATCATGTCTTAAATTCAACCTGATATTTATTATATGGATGTGCTTCCATTTATTAATGTTCTCCTAAAGTATCACAAAGATCTGATTACCACTTCAAATAGGGCTTGCAAATATTAATGCAATCTAACATAGTTTCAGTACATGTGGCCAGCACAATCATTGTGTCACATTTTACCCTTAAACAAATAAATATGGAGTGATGGAGAAACATTTGTTTTATTATTTAGTGTTCTTACCTATACTCAGCAGAATCTACTCAAATTTAAGATTATTATTTAGGCATATATAGATAAGTCTATCTATCGCCCACTCAATTTTGGGAGGGCTAAAAATCAAACTCCAGACTGAGCTTCCTGGGAATATTTTTAATAAGTGTGCTAGCCATCCAAAGGCTGCTACCATTACCACAATTAAGAAGCTGTAGCTCAAGAGACTACCTAGAACTGTCACAGCTACTAGTTACAGAAATATACAACTTCTGCCACAATGCAGACACTACTAAATTAGGAGCTGCTCCACCAGCTGCCAGTTTCAGAATATGCTTTTACTGGTATAATAAGTAAGAGAAAACTGGATGGCTCTGGTTTGGCATGTAAAGTCTGGGTATCACCACTCCATCCTAATAAGTAGAAAGATGAACAAACTAAGAAATCAAGGGCTCTTCATAGAACCTTCAGACAAGTGAGGTCCCAGTGCAAACCAATGCCCTCAAAATTGGAGAGAGCAATAGACAAATACAGAAAATCAAAACTCACTGGATCATCAGGACAGCATAGTACTGGCACAAAAACAGGAACACAGACCAACGGAACAGAACAGAGACCCCAGAAATATACCCTCAACTCTATGGCCAACTAATCTTTGACAAAGCAGGAAAGAACATCCAATAAAAAAAAGACTGTCTCTTCAATAAGTGGTGCTGGGAAAACTGGACAGCTAATGCAGAAGAATGAAACTGGACCATTCTCTTACACCATACACAAAGGATAAACTCAAAATGGATGAAAGACCTCGATGTGAGACAGGAATCCATCAAAATCCTTGAGGAGAAGATAGGCAGTAACCTCTTTGACATTGGCCATAGCAACTTCTTTCAAGACATGTCTCTAAAGACAAGGGAAACAAAAGCAAAAATGAACTTTTGGGACTTCATCAAGATGAAAAACTTCTGCACAGAAAAGGAAACAGTCAACAAAACAAAGAGGCAACCCATGGAATGGGAGAAGATAGCTGTAAATGACATTTCAGATAAAGGGCTTGTATTCAAGATCTATAAAGAACTTATCAAACTCAACACCCCCAAAACAAAAAATCCAGTCAATAAATGGGCAGAAGACATAAACAGATGCTTCTCTAAAAAAAAGACTAACAGAAACATGAAAAAATAAATACTCAATATCACTAGCTATCAGGAAAATAGAAATCAAAACCATAATGAGATACTACCTTACACCAGTTAGAATGGCAAAAATTAACAAGAAGGAAACAACAAATGTTGGCAAGGATGTGAAGAAAAGGGAACCCTCTTACACTGTTGGTGGGAATGCTAGCTGGTACAGTCACTCTGGAAAATAGTATGGAGGGTCCTCAAGACATTAAAAATAGAGCTACCCTATGACTCAGCAATTGGACTACTAGGTATTTATCCCAAAGATACAGATGTAGTGAAAAGAAGGGGTACATGCACCCCAATGTTCATAGCAGTAATGTTCACAATAGCCAAACTGTGGAAGGAGACAAGATGTTCTTCAGCAGGTAAATAGTTAAAGAACATGTGGTTCATATTTACAGTGGAATATTATTCAGCTATCAGAAAGGATGAATACCTTCCATTTGCATCAACATGGAACTGGAGGGGATATATGCTAAGTGAAATAAGTCAAGCAGAGAAAGACAATTATTGTATAGTTTTATTCATGTGTGGAACATAAGGAAAAGCAAAGAGGACCACAGGGGAAGGTAAGGAAATATGAATGAAAAGATATCAGAGAGGGAGAAAAACCATGAAAGACTGAACTCCAGGAACCAAACTGAAGATTACAATAGGGAGTGGGATGGAGAGATGGGATAACTGGGTGATGGATCTTAAGGAGGGCATGTGTTGTAATGGGCATAGGGTGCTATACATAACTAGGGAATCATTGAAGCCTATATTAAAAAATAATGATGTACTCTATTTTGGCTAACTGAACATAAAAGACCAAAAAAAAAAAAAAAAAACCTCATTGGAGCATAAATCCACAAGCATAAATCTCAATAGGGTTTTCAGATCTTTTTTTTTTTTTTAATTTTTATTTTTTTATTTTTTTTTCCTAATTTATTTATTTTCAGAAAAACAGTATTCATTATTTTTTCACCACACCCAGTGTTCCATGCAAGCTGTGCCCTCTATAATACCCACCACCTGGTACCCCAATCTCCCACCCCCCCGCCACTTCAAACCCCTCAGATTGTTTTTCAGAGTCCATAGTCTCTCATGGTTCACCTCCCCTTCCAATTTACCCAAAAGCACATACCCTCCCCAATGTCCATAACCCTTCTCCCAACCCCCCTCCCCCCAGCAACCCACAGTTTGTTTCGTGAGATTAAGAGTCAAGATCTGAGATAAGAAAATTTTAACTGTGATTGCTGAATTTCTAGATGCTTAGTGCAAAAAGTTCAAGAGATAAAAATTCTATGCGGGGGACGCCTGGGTGGCTCAGTTGGTTGGACGACTACCTTCGGCTCAGGTCATTATCCCGGAGTCTCGGGATCGAGTCCCGCATCAGGCTCCCAGCTCCATGGGGAGTCTGCTTCACTCTCTGACCTTCTCCTCGCTCATGCTCTCTCTCACTGTCTCTCTCTCAAATAAATAAATAAAATCTTTAAAAAAAATTCTATGGGGGCTCAGTTATTACGGCCCCCACTTTTGTGGCTTTTACATGGAAGAACTCAACCAGTTTCTCACAAGAATATCAAAGAAAAGTCCCCTCGTGCTTCCAGCAGAGGGAAGGGAAATGGAACTATTTGAAATATGCCAGAACATTGTGTTTGTTTTTTACAGTCTTTACCCACAAGATAAACTATTTAATAAAAGCCAAACCTCCTGGAATTTTATCAGAGCCTAATAGAACAAGGTGAAGAGGATTACCCAATTTTAGACCATTCTATTCATCCTTTTCCATCTAAGGATGTGGTTACTGTGAAGTAAATATGACGTTCACAGTCCAGAGGCACAGGACCACTAAAAGATAGGCCTACCCATAGGACTATAGAATGTTTTTGCTTCCCCAATACCTCACCACTATATTACTAAAGATCTAATTACAGCAGTTTTGTTTACCATAACATCATGTCCACCTGTCATGAAAATAATATAAGACATAATAAAAGACAAAAGCACAGTTTGAAGAGACAGAGCAAGCATCAGAGCCAGACTCAGATATGGAAGGGATTATAGAATTATCAGAGCAGAAATATACAACAACTGGGATTAAGATACTAAGCACACTAATAAATAAATTAGACAGCATGCAAGAACAGACAGACATTGTTAACAGAGAAAAGGAGAATAAAAGAATAAGTGGGGAAAAAAGAAAAAAAAAGAAAAGAAAACATGGATATTAAAGAAAACTGTCATAAAAATGAGGAATACTTCTAATAAGATTCTTGGTATAATGGACATAGCTACAGAAGAAGTCTGAACTTGAGGATATCTCCACAGATATATATCCCCTATAGTGAAAATCAAGGAGAGAGAGAGAGAATATTCAAGAACCATGGGACAACAACAAAAGGTGTCACATACATATAACGGGTTTCAAAAGGAGGAGAGAGAGAGTAAGGAACAGAAGAAACATTTGAGGGTGCCTGGGTGGCTCAGTCATTAAGTGTCTGCCTTCGACTCAGGTTGTTATTCCAGGGTCCAGGGATTGAGCCCAACATTGGGCTCCCTGATCAGTGGGAAGCTGACTTCTCCCTCTCCAACTCCCCATGCTTCTGTTCCCTCTCTTGCTGTGTCTCTGTCAAAAAAGTAAATAAAATATTTTTTAAAAAAAGAAACACCTGAGACAATGATAAATGAGAATTCTTCCAAATTAATGTCTCACACCATACTAAAGACACAGAATGCTCAAAGAACACCAAACAGAAAGGCAAAAAAGTTATAATTAGACATAATGATTTTCAAACTGCAAAAAATTCAAAGATGAAAAAACCCTGAAAAAAGTCAGAAGAAAGATAAGACTTACATATAAAGGAGCAAGGATAAGAATTATTTCTATCTTCACAGAATCCATTACTCATGATTAATGTTATATGTCAATTTGACTTGGTCATGTGATGCCATGGATTTTAGGGTAGATTCTGTTTGCTCTCTTCAGTGTGGACTGGCATCATCCAACCAATTGAAGGCCTTAATAACAAGAACAACAGCAAAAACAAATTGGAGGAAGAATTTGAGAATTTGGTCCTTCACACTAGCTTGCTTATACTGGAACATTTTTTTTTAATTTTGTTGTTTTATTAACATATTATGTATTATTTGTTTCAGGGTACAGGATTTGTGAATCAGTCTTACACAGTTCACTGCATTCACCATAGCACATACTCTCCCCAATATCCATTACCCAGTCACTGTATCCCTCTCTCCCCACCCTGCCCAGCAACCCTCAGTTTGTTTCCTGAGATTAAGAATCTCTTATGGTTTGTATCCCTCCCCAGTTCCATCTTGTTTCGTTTTTCTCTCCTTTCTCCCCATGACATAATAAAAGACAAATAAACATAAAAGACATGACCCCCCCCACTGCCTCTCAAATTCCTTACATGAGAGATAATATGATAATTGTCTTTCTCTGATTGACTTATTTTGCTTATCATGATACCCTCTAGTTCCATCCACGTCATTGCAAATGGAAGAATTCTTTTTGATGGCTGCATAGTATTCCTGTGTGTGTGTGAGGTGTGTGTGTGTGTGTGTGTATCACATCTTCTTTATACATTCTTCTGTTGATGGACATCTTGGCTCTTTCCATAGTTTGACTATTGAGGACATTGCCTCTATAAACATTTGGGTGCACATGCCCCTTCAGATCTCTACATTTGTATCTTTAGGGTAAATACCCAGTAGTGCAACTGCTAGGTCATAGGGTAGCTCTATTTTCAACTTTTTGAGGAACCTCCATGCTGTTTTCCAGAGTGACTGCACCAGCTTGCATTTCCACCAACAGTATAAGAGGGTTCCCCTTTCTCCACATCCTTGCCAACACCTATTGTTTCCTGATTTGTTAATTTTAGCCATTCTGACTGGTGTGAGGTGGTATCTCATTGAGGTTTTGATTTGTATTTCCCTGATGTTGAGTGATGTGGAGCACTTTTTTATGGGGCTGTTTGGCCATCTGGATGTCTTCTTTGCAGAAATGTCTGTTCATGTCCTCTGTCCCTTTGATGTGAAAAAGCTTTTGATCTTGATGAAGTCCAAAAAGTTCATTTTTGCCCTTCCTTTCCTTGTCTTTGGCGATGTTTCTAGGAAGAAGTTGCTATGCCTGAGGTGAAAAAGGTTGCTGCCTGTGTTCTCCTCAAAAGTTTTGATGGATTCCTGTCTCATATTGAGGTCTTTCATCTATTCTGAGTCTGTTTTTGTATGTGGTATAAGGAAGTGGTCCAGTTTCATTCTTCTGCTTGTGCCTGTCCAATTTTTCCAGCACCATTTATTGAAGAGACTGTCTTTTTTCCATTGGATATTCTTTTCTGTTGTCAAAGATTAGTTGACCATAGGGTTGAGGGTCAATTTCTGGGCTCTTTATTTTGTTCCAATGATCTATGTGTCTGTTTTTGTGCCAGTACCATACAGTCTTGATGATTACAGCTTTGTAAAAGAGCTTGAGGTCTGGAGTTGTGATGCCACCAACTTTGGTTTTCTTTTTAAACATTCCTCTAGTTATTTTGGGTATTTTCTGGTTCCATATAAATTTAGGATTATTTCTTTGAAAAAAGTTGATGATATTTTCATAGGGTTTGAATAAAATGGGTAGATTGCTCTAGGTGGCATAGACATTTTCACAATATTTGTTCTTCCAATCCATGAGCAAGGATTCTTTGTGTCTTCCTCAATTTCTTTTATGAGTATTTTATAGTTTTCTGAGTACAGATTCTTTGCCTCTTTGATTAGGTTTATTCCTAACATCTTATGGTTTTGGATGCAATTATAAATGGGATCAATTCCTTAATTTATCTTTCTTCTGTCTCATTGTTAGTATATAGAAGTGTAACTGATTTCTGTGCATTTATTTTATATCCTGACATTCTCTGAATTTCTGTATGAATTCTAGCAGTTTTGGAGTGGAACATTTTGGGTTTTCCACATAAAGTATCATATCATCTGCAAAGAGTGAGAGTTTGACTTCTTCTTTGATGATTTGGACTCCTTTTATTTCTTTTTGCTGTCTGATGACTGAGGCTAGGATTTCTAGTACTAAGTTGAATAGCAGTGGTGATAGGGAATAGCCCTACCATTGGAACATTGATCTTGTCTTGCCCTCAGCACTCCTGGTTCTCAGGCCTTCAAAGCAGACTAGAATCTAAATCATTTCCCCTCGTTCTCAGGCATCTGGACTTGAAGTGAAATATACCACCAGCTTTCCTGGATTTTCAGCTTGCAGTTGGCAGATCATGGGACTTTCAGTCACCATTATTGTGTGAGCCAATTCCATATAAGTTCTTTGTATAAGTATATAAAAGACTCTTATGTAATATGTATAGATATATATCCTATTGGTTATGTTTCTCTAGAAAACCTTGATTATATACAATGCAAGCAAGAAGAGAGTGGAGTGAAGTATTTAATGTTAAGAGAAAAAAAGTTCTCACCAACCTAGAATTCTGTTCTCTTTAAAATGAAATAAAAATAACTTTTTTCACACAAACAAAAACTGAAGGAATTTGTTGCCAGTAAAATGCCCTTGCCAGAAATGTTAAGAGACGTTCCTCTAAAAGAAAGAAAGTTCAGAAATTTGGATCTACATAAGAATGGAAATGCATCATTTTAACTGAAGGTAGAATAAAAAGCTTTTATTTTTCATATTTTTAATTGATCTGACAGGCAACCATTTATTCAAAATAATAGTAACAATATATTAACATTATGTATGCTTATATATAAGTGAAATTAATGACAATAATGATACAGAGACAGGATCTTTCCATAGTTTGGCTATTGTGGACATTGCTGCTATAAACATTCGGGTGCACGTGCCCCTTTGGATCACTACGTTTGTATCTTTAGGGTAAATACCCAGTAGTGCAATTGCTGGGTCATAGGGCAGTTCTATTTTCAACATTTTGAGGAACCTCCATGCTGTTTTCCAGAGTGGTTGCATCAGCTTGCATTCCCACCAACAGTGTAGGAGGGTTCCCCTTTCTCTGCATCCTCGCCAGCATCTGTCATTTCCTGACTTGTTGATTTTAGCCATTCTGACTGGTGTGAGGTGATATCTCATTGTGGTTTTGATTTGAATCCATGAAACAAGACGGGATAGGGAGGGAGACAAACCATAAGTGACTCTTAATCTCACGAAACAAACTGTGGGTTGCTGGGGGGAGGGGGGTTGGGAGAAGGGTGGTAGGGTTATGGACATTGGGGAGGGTATGTGCTTTTGGGTAAATTGGAAGGGGAGGTGAACCATTAGAGACTATGGACTCTGAAAAACAATCTGAGGGGTTTGAAGTGGCGGGGGGGTGGGAGATTGGGGTAGCAGGTGGTGGGTATTATAGAGGGCATGGCTTGCATGGAGCACTGGGTGTGGTGAAAAAATAATGAATACTGTTTTTCTGAAAATAAATAAATTGGAATAAAATTAAAAAAAATGATACAGAGACAGGAAAAGGGAATTAGAACTATTTTGTTATTGTAAGGCACTCACACTACCTATGAACTAGTATAGCATTATATCAAAGTGGACTTGGATTAGCTGTAGACATATATTTACAGAAGGAAATGTATATTGCAAACTCTTGTACAACCAATAAAAAAAAACTAGAAAAGAAACATAGCTCACATGTATAGAGAGAAATGGAATAATATAAAATTCCCATATAAAATCATAAAAGGCAGAAAAGGAGTGGAATGCATAGTAAGAACTAAGAATAAGGGCAATACATAAAACTAATAAATATGATAGATGTAATGCAATGATATCAAGAATCAGTTTGTTAGTGGTCTAAATACACAAAGTAAATGATAGAGATTGTCAGATTGGACCAAAAAACAAGATAAAACTATAGGTTGCTTATAATAAAGATTAAAAAAAAAGGTAAATGGATGGAAGGGAATATCCCTTGCTAACACTAACCAAAAGAAAACAGAGGCAGCTATATTAATTTTAAACAGAGAAAACTTCACGAGAAGGAAAGTTATCAGGATAATGAGGGGTATTACATAATGAATAAGGTGTCAGTACACCAAGAAGACATGATCCTTAATGTATATGACCCTAAAAAGAGAGGATCAAAGTACATGACACGTAAGCTGATAAAATTGCAAGAAGAAATAGATAAACCTTGTATTATATTTGGATACTGTAACACACTTCTATCAGAATTAGGCAAGTAACTGGCAGGAAATCAGTAAGGACACAGTTGATTTCAATGTCACTATCATTCAACTGGCTATAATAGATATCCATAGACTACTTTATACAAAACCAGTAGAATACATATTCTTCCCAAGCTAATGTGAAACATTCACCAAGATAGATCATGTACTGGTCTGTAAAACACATCTTAAAAAATTAAAGGTCTAGAACTTACATAATGTCTGCTCTCAGCCCACATTGGTATTAAATGAGATATCAATAACAGAAAGATAACTGGAAAGTTCCAAAAAAAAAATACTTGGAGATTAAACAACACACTTCTGAATGACACATGGGTCAAAGGAGAAGTATTAAGGGAAATTTAAAAAATTTTGAACTAAACTAAAATGAAAACACAACTTCTAAAATTTGTGGAATTCACATTGTGAAAGCAATGATTAGAAAGAAATTTGTATCATTGAATTAAAATATAAGAAAACTAAGATCTAAAATCAGTCATCAAAGTTTCTACTTAGGAAACTAGAAAAATAAGAGCAAACTAAGTCTAAAGTAAGGAGCCAAAAAGAAATATTAAAGAATAGAACAAAAATTAATGAAGTTGAAAATAGAAAATCAATAGAGAAAATCAATAAAACCAAAAGCTGAGTCTCTGAAAAGATCAGTAAAATCAATAAACCTCTAAAAGATCAGTAAAAGCAATAAACCTCTAACCAGACTAACTTAGGGAAAAAGAGAAAGGACACAAATGACTAATGTCAGAAACTAGATCACTTCAGATACCATTTACACTAAAAGGATAATAAAGAAATACTATGAACAACTCTATGTCCCTAATTTGATAAGCTAGATGAAATGGACTAATTCCTTGAAAGATATAATCTACCAGAACTTACACAAGAAGTAGACAATCTAAATAGGCCTATATCTATTAATGAAATTGAATCAGTAAGTAATAACTTTCTCAAATAGTTAGCACAAGGTTTCACTGGTGAATTCTATCAAGCATTTAAAGAAGAAATAACAGCAATTCTCTAGAAGCTCTTGCAGAAGATATAAGTAGAAGGAATATTCCTTAACTCATCTGCAAAGTCAAAAATTACCCTAATATTCAAAACAAAGACATTAAAAGAAAATAAAACTATAGACCAATAATTCTTATGAACATAGTTATAAAAATTCAAAACAAGTTATTAGCAAGTCTAATCAACGATGTATAAAAAAAAATCACACACCAAGGCCAAGTGAGTTTATCCCAAGTGAGTCTGAATGTTGAACGCATTCAAAAATCAATTAATGCATGCAAGCACATGAACAGACTAAAGAAAAAGAATCACATGATCATACTAGTCAATGTAGAAAAAAAATTGATAAAACCCACACCCTCTCAGGATAAAAGCTTTCAATAAACTAGGAATAGAGGGTTTTTCCTAACCCTGATAAAGATTATCTGCAAAAACTAATAGCTAACTCCAACTTCATGGTGAGAAAGTTGAAGCTTCCTACTTAGAACCAGAATAAGGCAAGGATCTCTCCTCCCACCACAGCTCTACAGCAGGGAAGTGGAAGTACTAGCTAATGCAATAATTCAAAAATAAAATGAGAAATAAGAGGTATAGGATTTTGGAAGGAAATAAAAAAATACCTGAGACAAGTGAAAATTGAAACACAATGTTCCAAAATCTTTGGGACACAGCAGAAGTTGTTGTAAAGTTTATAGTGGTTCAGGCTTACATCAAGAAACAAGAAAATCTCAAAAAAAAAATCTAATTTTACACCTAAAGAATTAGAAAAATAAGAAAGGAAGCCAAATTACATAGAAAGAAGAAAACAAAGATTAAAGTGGAAATAAATTATATAGAGATTGCATATACAACAGAAAAGATCAAGGAGATTAGAGCTGGTTCTTTGAACAGATAAATAAAATTGACAAATTTTTAGACAGACTAAGAAAAAAAGAGATAAATAAATAAATCCAGAAATGGAAGAGAAGTTATAACTAATATCAAAGAAATGGAATGAATGCTAAGTGACTACTGTGTATAATTGAATGCTCATAAAGTGAACAATCTAGAAGAAATGGATAAATTCCTAGTAACATACAGTTTTCCAAGATTGCATCAAATAGAAATTTTTAAATAGAAATTTTCAAATAGAAAATTTGAATAGAATTACTAGTAAGGAGACTGAATCAATAATTTAAAAAACTCCAAAACTTCCTGTAGCTTTCAGGGCCAGAGCTTCTCTTGTGAATTCTACCAAACATTCAAAGAAAATTTAATACCAGTCCTTCTCTAAGAGTTCCAAAAATTGAAGGGGAGTAAATGCTTCCAAACTCTTCTTAGTCTAGCATTCCCCTGATAACTAACACACATATATTAAAAGAAAAAATTCAGGCCAGTATCTATGATGAACATAGATGCAGAAATCCTCAACAAAATATTAGCAAACCGAATTCAACATTATGCTAAAAGAAGAGTACACTATGTTCAAGGGGAACTTAATCCAAGGATGCAAGTATGATTCAATATTGGCAAATCAATCACATAATACAGTATATTAACAAGAGGAAACATAAAAATCATCATCATAATAGATGCTAAAATAGTGTTTCATAACTCTATTTATAATAAAAACTCAAAAAGTGGGTAGGGCTGGATGTACCTCAACATAATAAAGGCTATATATGACAAGCTCACAATTAACATTCTCAAAGGTGAAAAGCTGAAAACTTTTCTTTTAAGACCAGGAACAAGATAAGGATGCCCATTCTTGTCACTTTTGTTCAATATACTATTGGAAGTCCTAGACAGAGCAAATAAGCAGGAAAAAAGAAATAAAAGACATCCTTATTTTAAAGAAAAAATAAAATTCTCATTATTTGCCAACAGAACGACTTTTAAAAAATATTTTTATTTATTTATTTGACAGACAGAGATCACAAGCAGGCAGAGAGGCAGGCAGAGAGAGAAATGAGGAAGCAGGCTCCTCTCTGAGCAGAGACCCTGACGTGGGGCTGGATCCCAGGACCCTGGGATCATGACCTGAGCCGAAGGCCCAGGCTTTAATTCACTGAGCCACCCAGGCACCTCAACAACACGATTTTATATACAGAAAATTCTGAAGATCCCACCAAAAACAACAACAAAAGAAACAAAAACAAAACACCCGTTAGAATTAATAAAGAAATTCAGTAAAGTTTTAGAATCCCAGATAAATATACCAAGATCTATTATGTTTTTATATATCAGCAACAAACTATCAAAATAAGAAATTAAGAAATCGGGGCACCTGGGTGGCTCAGTGGGTTAAAGCCTCTGCCTTCAGCTCAGGTCATGATCCCAGGGTACTGGGATCGAGCCCCACATTGGGCTCTCTGCTCAGAGGGGAGCCTGCTTCCTCCTTCTCTCTCTCTGCCTGCCTCTCAGCCTACTTGTAATCTCTGCCTGTCAAATAAATAAATAAAATGTTAAAAAAAAAAGAAATTAAGAAATCAATACTATTTACAATTATATCAAAAAGAATAACATACATAGGAATAAATTTAACCAGAGGTGAAAGATCTCTACACTGAAAACTAGAAGACATGGATGAAAGTAATTGAAAAAGACACAAATAAATGGGAAAATATTCTGTACTCAGTAGGAAGAATTAATATTATTAAAATGCCCAAGCTACTCAAAACAATCTACAGAGTCAGTGTAATCCCTATCAAAATTCAAATAGCACTTTTACAGAAATAGAACAAACAATCCCAAAGATCCTGAATGGCCAAAACATTCTTGAGAAAGAACAAAGCTGGAAATATCACATTTTCTGATTTCAAACTGTTTAACAAAACAATAGTAATGAAAACAGTATGGTATTGGCTAAAAACAAATAACAGATCAAAGGAACAATATAGGAGAAATAAACCCATTCTATATGGTAAATTAAGAGCAAAGAATATACAATAGGGAAAGGAAAATCTCTTCAATAAATAGTGCCAGGGAAATTGGATGCATGCAAAAGATGAAATTAGACCACCACCTTACAACATACACAAAATTAACAACATGGATTGAAGACTTGAATGTAAGACATGAAATCATCCAACTTCTAGAAGAAAACATTGGGGGTAAAATCCTTGATGTTAGTCTGAGTGATAGTTTTTTAGACCAGACTCCAAGTTCAAGGGCAACAAAAGCAAGAGTAAACAAATGGGATTGCATCAAACTAAAGAGCTTTGCAAAATGAAGGAAACCATCAACAAAAAGAAAAGGCTACCTACTGATTAGGGGAAGATACTTGCAAATCATATATCCAGTGAGGGGATAATACCTGAAATACATAAGGAATTCATACAACTTAATAACCAAAGACCAAATAATTCAATTAAAAAATGAGCAGATTATGCTGAGTGAAATAAGTCAAGCAGAGAGAGTCAATTATCATATGGTTTCACTTATTTGTGGAGCATAACAAATAGCATGGAGGACAAGGGGCGTTAGAGAGGAGTAGGGAATTTGGGTAAATTGGAAGGGGAGGTGAACCATGAGAGACTATGGACTCTGAAAAACAATCTGAGGGGTTTGAAGTGGCGGGGGCGTGGGAGGTTGGGGTACCAGGTGGTGGGTATTATAGAGGGCACGGCTTGCATGGAGCACTGGGTGTGGTGAAAAAATAATGAATAATGTTTTTCTGAAAATAAATAAATTGAAAAAAATGAAAAAAAATGAGATTTTTTTTTCTAAGAAGATATACTCATTGTCAAAAGGCACATTAAAAGATGTGCATTATTACTAATCATCAGGGAAATTAAATTCAAAACCACAAGAAGATATCATCTCATACCTATCAAGAGGACATTATCAAAAAGGCAACAGATAGAAAATGTTGGTAAGGAGCCAGAGAAAAAGGAAACTCTCATTCACTCTTGTTGGGGATTTGAATTGGTGTACTCACTATGAAAAACACTATGAAGTTTAAAAAAAAAATTTTAAAGGAGCTATCGTTTGATCTAGTATTCCACGTATGAATACTTATTTGAAAAAAATACAAATACTAATTCAAAGAGATATATGTACTTTTATGTTCACTGAAGCATTAATTATAATAGCCAAGATATGAAAACAACTTAAGTGTTCATCACTGGGTGTGTGAATAATGATGTGGTATATATATATATACAATGAAATACAAGTCAGCCATTAATAAAGGATGAAATCTTACCACCTGAAACAATATTGATGGACCTTGAGGATATTATGCTAGGTGAGATAAGTCAGATAAAGAGGAGTACTGGGTGTTATTTGGAAATAATGAATCATGAACACTACATCAAAAAGTAATGATGTCCTGTATGGTTACTAACATAACACAATAAAAAATATAAGAACTAAAATAAAGTCAGACACTAAGGGGAAAAAAAGACAAATACTATTTGGCTTCACTTATATATGAATCGTAGTAAAACAAGCTAATAAACAAACAAAACAAAACTCAGAGAAGATATACAGAGAAGAGATTGGTGATTGACAGAGAGAGAGAGGGTGGGAGGTAGGCAACATAGGTGAAAGGGATCAAGAGGTACAATCTTCCAGTTACACAAGAAATAAGTCATGGGAATGTCATGTACAGCATGGTGACTATAGTCAATAATATGGTAATGCATATTTGAAAATTTGCTGAGTTTGAAAGTTCTTATGAAAAAAATTATGACTTTGTATGGTGATAGATGATAACTGGTCTTATTGTGGTAATCATTCCACAACATACACAAAGATCACATCATTATGTTGTACATCTGAAAGTAATTAAATGACATATATCAAATATATGTGAATAAAAAGATACACATGTCTTTATATATATAATTCAGTTACATCAGAACACATTCCTGTCTGTCTTGGCCTCAAGTAAATCCTGTGATTCTTCTCTCCGTTCTTCCTGAAAGGGACTTATGGTCACATAAGAGTGTAATTTCCCACTGGGCAAAGGGTAGTACACAGAATTTCCAGGATATAAAATAGTGACTCAAAATTGATGTTAATCTCTAGAGAATTAGAAAACCACTGTGTGTTCCACGGTATAGCTTGAGGACTCATAGTGTCTGGAGACAGATGGAATTAAGTTTAATGGTGTGCTTAGTGGAACTACAGACCAGTTCTTCAGTTGTATATCCAGTCCAAGCATGTAGATTGTTAGTAACTGGCAGAAGAGCAGATGAATGACCTACCTAGTGTGATAAAGGGTCTAGAAAAAGTTTCTGAAATAACTCTGCCACCCTTACCACCTTCTAAAATTGCAATACTATATCCCTGGTGAAAATCAGATAAGTACCAAAATTAAAGAATTAAAATGTAGATGTAGTGATCCTTATCTCATTCTCATTTCTCTCCCTGTCTGGTTCATGAATAAGCCCAATATGTCATAGAGATCAACCATAGATGCTTTCAAATGCAATCAAATTGTGATGGCAATGATAGCAGCAGTTCCACATGTAGAAACTTTAGGAGCAAATAAACATGGCTCATAGAGTACATTACCCAGTTACTGGCCCAGAAAAGTAAATGCTTTTATGTCTCATCACTATTGTAGTAGATAGTCATAAATAAAAAATAGAGAAAATAGTCTTGCCCTAGCGGAGACCCTTCTCTCTTTATAATGTAGACTAAAGAGACGTTGAGTTCCGTAATATCTCAGAATATCATGTCAATCCATTGCATTGATAACATATGAATAGGACCTAGTGAAAAGAAAGTAGCAAGAACTCTACATGCATGAGGAGCCAGCCCCATAGGCAAGCTTTCAACATGTCTAGTTATGTGGGGATAAGTAGGACCGTCTATTTTCAAGTGAGAAATATGTTGCTGCACCTTGCACCCCAGACACAAAGAAAGATATTTTGAAGATAATTTTGAAGATAACATATACCACATTTTGGAATGCTGCTGTTATTCATTTACTTGTTTATCCACAACACTCAGGACTGACTTGGTCTCTGAGCAAGTAAAAACCCTGGTTGAATTCTAGACTATGTTTCAAACTTCTCATCCACATGGCTTTATGAACTAGTAGACTCAATAGTATTGGAAGTATTATAGATGCAACATATTGTGGATCTTGTAGAAAGTTGTCATGTAAAGACAACAGCATAGACCTCTAAAGTTTCAGAATAAAACCATCATTTATTTAGCAATAACTGTTCTTTATTTTAGTATGTAGTTCTGTCTTGTTACTGAGAGTTTGTAGAGCGAACACCTGTTCATGGGATACCACAACTATGCAACTTGTATTGCAAATCATGAATTCTGTGATCTGATCTACTGAACCATAAAATTGGATGTGCATAGTAGAATTTTATTATAAAATGAAAATGCTATATATTAGACTTGGACACATAGATCCAGGAAGGCACAAATAAACTGTATAAACAGATGGTTCAGACTCCCATGGTATCTGCTCCTACTGCTTCACTGCCTTTCCCTGAACTACAGATATGACCTCATGGGGAGTTTCCCAGGATTAGTTAAAGGGCTAAGAAAAAGTTTGAGTCTGATTTCCTATTAGATCTCCAATATATACTGGTACTGGCTAGAAGTAGATGGCCACTGCTTATAACTGCATTCAGTGACAGCTCTTGAAAACAATGGTAAAAGGAAATGTTTCTGATGTTTAACTTCCTACAGAAGGGCAGAGGACCCAAAATATGCATCTACAACAGTTTACAAGAAGTGGTTAATAAATTGACTAAGTCCCTGACAGACATGGAAAAAAAAAATAAGATGGGAAAGTTCTCCAAGGAGACCTGGAGAATAGGAATACAGATGGACAATTTAGAATGGGCATAGTGTGGAGGCATGTATGTCCATCTAACTTTGCACTAGAAAAAATAATCTTGTTTAGTGTAAGCTATCAATAATCTGGAAGACAAGATGATCCATCCTGTGGATGACTGTGTTTTCCCATAGATCAATGAAACAAAGTAGAGATCCCAGGGGGGGAAAAACACACTTATATGGTCATTTAATCTATGTCAAAGGAGGCAAAGATATATATATATATATATATATATATATATATATATATATATGGAAAAGACAATCTCTTCAACAAATGGTGCTGGGAAAGCTGGACAGCTTCATGTGAAAGAATGAAACTGGATGACTTTTTCACATTATACACAAAATAAACTCAATGTGGATTAAAGATATAACTGTAAGACCTGAAACCATAAAACTCCTAAAAGAAAATGTGGGCAGAAGTTTCTTTGACATGGCCATAGAAATATTTTTCTAGGTATGTCTCCTCAGGCAAGGAAAACGAAGCAAAATTAAACTTTTGGGACCACACCAAAATGAAAAGCTTTTGCACAGTGAAGGAAACCATCAACAAAATGACAAGGCAACCTACTAAATAAGAGAAGATATTTGATATATCTGATATGAGGTTAATATCCAAAATATATGAAGAACTTATACAACTCAACACCAGAAAAATAATCCAATTAAGAGTGGGCAGAGGACCTGAATAGACATTTTTCTAAAGAAGCCATATGATGGTCAATAGACACATGGAAGGATGCTCAGCATCATTCATCATCAAATAGAAAAAGACAAGAAAAATTACAAGTGTTGGCAAGGATGTGGAGAAAATGGAATCCCCATGCACTGTTGCTGGGAATACGAATTGGTACAGCCAGCCACTGTTGAAAACAGTAGGGAAGTTCTGATAAAATTAAAAATTAAAAATATAATTACCATATGATTCAGTTAATTTCATTACTGGGTATTGACTCAAAAAAATGAAAACTCTAATTAGAAAATATATGTATATTTCTATGTTATTGTAGCATTATTTACAACAGCCAAGGTATGGAAGCAACCCAAGTGTCTATTGATAAATAAATGAATTAAGAATATATGATATGGAGATTTAATATATATATATATATATATAGAGAGAGAGAGAGAGAGAGAGAGAGATCTATATATTACTAACCCACTGGATAATACTCAGGTATAAAAAACAATGAGATCTTGCCATTTGGAACAACATGGAAGGATCTAGAGGATATAATACTAAGTGAAGTTAGATAGGAAAAGACAAATACCCTATGATTTCACTTATATGTGGAATTTGAGAAAGAAAACAAACAAATAAAGGGAAAAAAAAGAAGCAAACAAACAAAACCTGCCTCTTAAATACAGAGAACAAACTGTGGTTGCTGACAGGAAGGTGGCTGGGAGACATGGGGAATATAAGTACACTTAATGTAATAAGCACTGAGTAACATATAGAATTGTTGAATCATAGTTACACCTGAAACTAATATAGTGCTGTATGTAAATTATAATTCAATTAAAAAAAAAAAGGCGCTTTTTCCAAAGTCCTATTTCTTGCCTAATGAGTTTATCAAGCAAATGGCCATGGTAGAGACCATGTATGTGATTGACAATATAGATTTCTTTTCAAGAAAGTTGACCTGAGTATCTAATTAGCCAAAGGCAGAGGCTAATGATTCCTCAATATCAGATTATCCTATAGGAATTCAGACATCTACTTGGAAAAGATTGGCTATTTGCAATCCCTTTCCTCATGGTTGAGTGGCACTTAGTACTTAATAAGAACACCTGAAGCACTTCTAGCAATACCAACCTTCATGGATTTGGATAATACCTTGTGTGCTATGTGTTACTATTTTAGCTCATATATATCATGACTGATTTAGACTTTGGAAGAAAATCAGTAAAGATAGTAATGCCAAGAGTATTCAGTAGTGTTACCCATGCCCAGTGACCCCAAAATAGTTGGCTTGATAGAATGAATCTGCCGAAGACTTGGGCATAGTATTTTATGAGAAATAACTTCTGGTACTATATAACTTAAGCAGGTGCACAGATATGTTATTTCTTCCTCATTTTATGAGGAAAGAAAATAAGGAAAGGAAAATAAGGCTCACAGAGGCAAAGTGCTTGTTATCCTGGTATATCTGTTAAGTGGCTTAACTAGAATATTAATCAGTAACTATAGTTTTAAACCTATAGTCTTTTTTAAAATTTTTTTTCCAATTTATTTATTTTCAGAAAAACATTATTCATTATTTTTTCACCACACCCAGTGCTCCATGCAAGCCGTGCCCTCTATAATACCCACCACCTGGTACCCCAACCTCCCACCCCCCCGCCACTTCAAACTTTAACATTTTTAAAAAAAAATTATTTATTTATTTGACAGACAGAGATCACAGGTAGGCAGAGAGGCAGGCCAAGAAGGAGAGGGAAGCAGGCTCCCTGCCGAGCAGAGAGCCTGATGCAGGGCTTAATCCCAGGACACTGGGATCACGACCTGAGCCGAAGACAGAGGCTTTAACTCATTGAGCCACCTAGGCGCCCCTAAACCTATAGTCTTTAACTGACATTTAAAACTTTCTTCAAATTTTATCTGATTTACTTATTAAGCTTTAACTTTCATGACTACTTGAAAAAAATAGTTTTGTATCCCCGTCAAAATATTTATTGTGTAAGAAAATATTCATTGTTGAATTCTGGAACACTGAAAAGAAATTAAAAAAAAATAAAAATTTTTTAAAAATACAATAGAAAAAATATTAATTGTCCATGTCTGTGTCACAAATATTCTGTGAAAAACCAGGATACAGATATAAAATATGTAGATCCTTAAATGTGTAGATTGTTTTAGGTAGTATATACATTTTAATAATTTTTGTTTTTCCAATCCATGAGCATGGAATGTCTTTCCATTTCTTTGTGTCATCTTTAATTTCTTTCATTACTGTTTTGTAGTTTTCAGAGTACAGGTCTTTCACCTGTTTGGTTTGGTTTATTCCTAGGTATTTATGACTTTTGGTACAATTGTAAATGGGATTGATTCCTTAATTTCTCTTTCTGCTGCTTCCTTATAAATTAATGTCTTCTTCTATAAATTTGTGTCTTCTGCAAATAGTGAAAATTTTACGTCCTCCTTGCCAATTTGGATGCTTTTTATTTCTTCTTGTTGTCTGACTGCTGTGGCTAGGATTTCCAGTGCCATGTTAGATAACATTGTTAAGAATGGACATCCTTTTCCTGTTCCTGACTGTGAAGAAAAAGCTCTCAGTTTTTCCAACTGAGGATATTAACTGTGGATTTTTTATAAATGGCCTCTATTACCTTGAGGTGTGGTCCCTCTAACTGTACTTTGTTGAGGATTTTTACCATGAATGAGTGTTGTACTTTGTCAAATGCTTTCTCTGCATCTATTGAAATGATAATATGCTTCTTATTCTTTCTTTTGTTCATATGGTATATCACACTGATTGATTTACAAATATTGAACCACACTTGCAACCCAGTAATAAACCTCACTTGATCATGGTGAATGATTTTTTTAATGTATTGTTGGATTTGGTTTGCTAGTATTTTATTGAGAATTTTTACATTCACATTCAATAGGAATATTGGTCTGTAGTTCTCTTTATCTGTAGAATATCTTTATCTCTTTATCTGTATCAGGTTTTTGTATCAGGGTAATGCTGGCTTCATAGAATGAATTTGGAAGTTTTCCTTCCATTTTTATTGTTGGAATAGTTTTGAAAAGAACAGGTATTAACTCTTTTTTAAAATATTTGATAGAATTTGCCTGTGAACCTGTCTGGGCCTGGAATTTGGAGATTTTTGATTAATGATTCAATTTCTTTGCTGGCTTTTGATCTATTCAAGTGTCCTATTTCTTTCTGTTTCAGTTTTGGTAGTTCACATTTCTATGAATCTATCCATTTGTTTCAAGTTGTCCAATTTGTTGGCATATAGTTTTTCATAATATTCTTTTATAATTATATTTCTGTGGTATTGATTATGATTTCTCCTCTCTAATTTATTATTTTATTTATTTGGGTTCTTTCTCTTTTCTTTTTGATAAGTCTGGCTAGCGAGTTCTTTTTATGATTATTTTTCAAAGAACCAGCTCCTGGTTTCATGGATCTGTTCTATTGCATTTGTTTCCTGTTTGCTTGTTATTTTGGTTTTTTTGTTGTTGTTGTTTTGTTTCTATATTATTTACTTTTGGTCTAATCTTTATTATTACCTTTGTTCTACCTTTATGCTTCCTTTGTTGTTCCTGTTCTAGCAATCCCTATCAATATACCAACAGCACTTTTCACAGAGTTGAACAAACAATCCTAAAATTTGTGTAGTACCACAAAAGACTGAATAGCAAAAGCAATGCTGGAGGCATCACAAATCCAGACTTCATGTTATATTACAAATCTGTAGTGATCAAAATAGTATGATAGTGACACAAAGATAGACACACCGATATATGAAACAGAATAGAAAACCCAGAAGTGAACCCACAGCTATATGGTCTCCTAATCTTTGACAAAATAAGAAAGAATATTCAATGGGAAAAAGTGTCTCTTCAACAAATGGACAGCTACATTGAAAAGAGTGAAACTTCTTTCTAGATATGCCTCCTGAGGCAAGTGAAAGAAAAGCAAAAACAAACTATTGGGACTTCATCAAAATAAAATGCTTCTACACACCAAAGGAAATGATCATCAAAACTAACAGGCAACCTACAGAATGGAAGAAGATATTTGCAAATGACATATCTGATAAAGGGTTAAGTATCAAAATAAATAAAGTACTTAAAAAAATTAACACTCCAAGACAAATAATGCATTAAAAAATGGGCCAAAGACATGAAGAGACATTTTTTTCCAAAGGAGAAATACAGATGGCCAATAGCCATGTGAAAAGATGCTCACTACCACTGCTCAACAGGGAAATACAAATTAAAACCACAATGAGATATCACTTCATACTGTCAGAATGGCTAAAATCATCAACACAAGAAGCAACAGGTGTCAGTGAGGATGTGGAGAGAGGGGAACACTCTTGCACCATTGGCAGGAATGCAAACTGGTGCAGCCACTCTGGAAAACAGTATAGAGGTTCTTCAAAAGGTTAAGAATAGGACTACCCTATCTTCCAGCAATTGCAACTAGGTATTTACCCAAAGAATACAAAAATACTAATTCAAAAGGATACATGCACCCTGATGTTAATAGAAGTATTACTACAACTGCCAAATTATGAAAACAGCCCACAAGTGTCCATCAACCAATGAATGGATGAGGAAGTGGTGTGTATATATATGCAATGGAATACTAATTAGTCATAAAAAATGAAATTTTACCATTTGCAATGATATGGATGGAGCAAAACAGCACTTTGTAAAAAGATTTATTTATTTTTGAGAGAGAAAGATGTGGGAATGAGCGGCAGAGGGACAGGGGGAGAGAGAATCTCCAACAGACTCCCAGCTGGGCAAGGAGCCCAATAAGGGACTCAGTGCCATGACCCTGAGATCATGACCTAATCCAAAATCAAGAGTCAGATGTTTAACTGACTCCCATCCAGGAGCCTCATGACAGTATTCTTTTTTAACTTTTTTTAGAGATTGAGGTGGGAGAGAGAATGTTAAGTAGGCTCCAGCATGGAGCCCAACCTGGGGCTTGATCTCACAACCCTGAGATCATGACCTGAGCCAAAACTGAGTTGGATGCTTATTGACTTGGATTCATTTGGACCGAATCACTCAGACCACCACTTTGATAGTATTATGCTAAGTAAAATAAATCAGCCAGGGAAAGACAAATGCTATATGATTTCACTCATATGTGAAATTTAACAAACAAAACAAACAGGGGAAAAAAGAGAGAGAGTGACAACCCAAAAAATAGATTCTTAACTATAGGGAAAAACCTAATGGTTACCAGAGGGGTGGTGGATGGTTTAATAGGTGAAGGGGATTAAGGATTATGCTTTGATGAGCATAGGGTGTTGTATGGAAGTGTTGAATCATTATAT
Source organism: Neogale vison (assembly GCF_020171115.1). NCBI lineage: Eukaryota > Metazoa > Chordata > Mammalia > Carnivora > Mustelidae > Neogale > Neogale vison. The sequence goes on from NC_058092.1 coordinate 60,350,197, forward strand.
TGTACACCTAAGCCTAATATTACACTGTATGTTAAGTAACGGGAATTTAAATAAAAACTTTAAAAAATAAAATAAAATATGCCTTGCCTTCCTTGCCTTCCTTGCCTTCAAGGAACATGCAACTTTGTGTATAAATTGTTAGTCTGCACGAGTATAAACATACAATTTGTTTCATTTAACAAATTTTCCAAGCATTGGCTGTGAAGAAGATACTTTGGTATATTCTAGGAGTAAACAAAGATGAAAAGAATTTAAATTATTTAATTATATAATAACAGGAGATAGATAACTAGGAAAGTTATAATACAAGGTAGAATATGGCAAATGACCAAGAGAAACACATATTAAAATATGGAATTTACATAAAACTGTGTCAAAATTCCAGTTCTGGTTTTTCAGGATGAAGTTCATCTTTTCTGTTAAGAAAGGGCATAGTCATTTCATGCCTATCTCTTACAAATGGCAAAGCACAATGTTGAAGAAGGCTGACATATCATCCTTAAGTTTTAACCTGTTGTCATCTGTCAAATAACTTATAATTTAGACTATTTTAAATATAGGGTGATTACTTCCTTTTTTCTTTCTCTTTTTTTTTTTTCTTTTTAAATGGAAGCAATAAGGAATGATTGATATGTGGGGGGGGTTGTTTGTTTATTTTCCTTCAAGTAACAGGAAATGGAGAAACTTCAGTTCAACTCTCAGGTCTTAATACAACATAACAGTTTAAGTCATTAATATAATTCATCTGGGCTCCTTTTTATGTCTTTTAAAAGTAAAATTTGATAGAGAAGATGTGGGAGAGAAAATAGAATTTTCTAATGAATTGTGTCCTGATGGTGGCAAAAATAATGAGCATATCTAGGCTTTTGAGTTATTGTAGGTGAAGTTGTGGAGCAGGAACTGCAAACTACTATATTTTATATAAACTCTAAATTATAAGGAATATGTGTGAATATTTATTTCTCATAGTTTGACCATTAATACCCTTAAAGTCAGAATGGAAATCAGAAAAAAGCCAGATTGGCCACAGAGCCAAAATTGGAACACTAATAGCATCCTACAGAAATATTTCAAGACAAACTTTTGATTTTCTGATTTCTATTTCTATTTCTCCAGGTTTTTATGATTACTGAGATGGTAAAGCCATAGCAGCTATCTGGTTTAATATTATGAGTTACTAACTGTTTAATTCTGTGTATTAAACCAATCCATTCTTCTCTGTGTATTAAACCAGTCTTATGACAGAACACCAAAGACTGTTATGCCTGTACAAGTTTCCTATAAAACATCTGAGTTGTTGGCAGTGTCATCAGTAATAAGAACAATTTTTATTTGAATATTTTAAGAATTTTAAAATAATGGAATAGGTAATAAAATCTGACTTGACTTCTTACTACTTTCCTGCAGTTAAACTCTGTAAAAATAACATCATCATTTCCAAGAGTCTATTTGCTGGATACTATGCTCTATGCTTAATACTTTTGTGGAATATCTAGTTTGAATCTCAAAACAACTTCTTTATTATCCTCATTTTATTGATTCAAGCTCAGAGTGGTTACACCTCTATTACATTGTAGAGCCTATGCTTTTTCAAAAGTAGTGGACTTTATTTCTATTTTTACTATTTTTCTTCTGCATTCAGCATTTTAACTTTCCTCTTATCTTTGTTTGTTATTGATTTGACTAGCCTAGCTTTTTGTTCTATCCTCATATCCCCTACCTTCTAATTTATATATATATATATTTTTTTTTTTAAAGATTTTATTTATTTATTTGACAGACAGAGATCACAAGTAGGCAGAGAGGCAGGCAGAGAGAGAGGAGGAAGCAGGCTCCCCGCCGAGCAGAGACCCCGAGGCGGGACTCGATCCCAGGACCCTGAGATCATGACCCGAGCCTAAGGCAGAGGCTTAATCCACTGAGCCACCCAGGCGCCCCTCTAATCTATATTTTTAAAACAATTGTCTTGTATGTTAGGAACTTATACTCGGGAGTCATCATTTTTTGAATTTCTATCCCTTATTATATAATGATTTGTGAATTAAAATCATTAATATTACACCACTGAATAATAAAAGTTGAATACATGGGAAACTGAAGTAATAATTTTCCTGAACAGAGTAAAAACAGACTCCTAAACAGAGTTAAAAAAAAAAACAAAAAAGTTGCGGGACGCCTGGGTGGCGCAGTTGGTTAAACGACTGCCTCCGGCTCAGGGCGTGATCCTGGAGTCCCGGGATCGAGTCCCACATCAGGCTCCCAGCTCCATGGGGAGTCTGCTTCTCCCTCTGACCTTCTCCTTGCTCATGCTCTCTCTCACTGTCTCTCTCTCTCAAATAAATAAAATAAAATCTTAAAAAAAAAAAAAAAAAGTTGCAAAAAACTATTTTTACAACTTATACCAACAACTAAATTCAAACATTAACCTTCCAAATTTACCTTATATTCAAATATCTTTACTTGAATTTATATTTCTATCTTTATTTGCTAAAATTTATATATTATTATATATTAAATATAATATTATTATAATTTTATACTCAATGTAGGATTTTTCTTGCTAGATTGTAGTTTGTAGATTATTATTTCCTTTTTTAGAAAGATTTTTCAAATTTTTTAATTTTTATTTTTATTTATTTGACAGAGAGAGATCATAAGTAGGCAGAGAGGCAGGCCGAGGCAGAGGGGGAAGCAGGTTCTCCGCTGAGCAGAGAGCCTTATGCAGGGCTAGATCCCAGGACCCTGAGACCATGATCCAAACTGAAGGCAGAGGCTTAACCCACTGAGCCACCCAGGTGACCCAGTAGATCATTATTTCCAATACTAACTTTATCATGACCATTTATATTCTCCTTTATGATTTCAGATTCTCTTCCATTTAACTTATGTTGTATGTCAGATAAATTTAAATGCTGCTCAAATTGCTTACATGATTCTAATTCCCTTCCAGAGATAAGACAAAATAATTAGCAAGGCATTTGTAATGAAAAACAATTTCAAATTTTATTCAGTAATGAATTTCAGCATCTTTGTGAGGCTTAAACTTAATGATTGATTATGATACTATTCTTAAATTCTCTGTCCTTTAAAAAAAAAATCTTTCCTGCCTTAAGAATTCACAACTGATGTTATTTGTAAACATTTTTACTAACTTTACTGCCTCAGCTGTTAAGAAGAACTTTGCTTTTAAAGTAATTAGACTTATGCTATTACATATCAAAATCAACATAGTAAAAATGAATAGTCTTTGTAAAAATTTGGCAACATAGTGTTGTATGTTAATTTCATCATTATAGGTGTGAATACTGTTTTTGTTCAACTTGGAAATTAAATTTAATAATTCATTAATTTACCAGACATTCTCACTGTTTATTTCACACATAAAATACGATTAATGTGAACAGATACAGATTAATAGATTTGCTAGTAACTGCTTTAATTTTCCAATGAAATTAACAAAGGAGGGGGGAGAAAAGGAAGAAAATTGAATGTCATGCATTTAGGACTTTAATATTTGCTTGGATAGGCTACTATTCTTAACTTTTAGAATACAGGAAATATAAAAATATTTAAAATACATCATTTTAACCAAAGTAACTTACATATTAATTTATAGCATAATTTCTATTAAGAGTTGATTGGCACATGGTATTTCTCTTCTCAAAATAGAGATGTGAAATTTTATAAAACAAGGTGATCCTATTTTTGTAGGTTTGTGTTACACAAAACTAGTCTCAAACTTACATAAGGGTTAAATTATAAATGATTGTATATTAGCTCTTGGAACTAGTCTTGTTTTGATGAAAAGCAACTATGTGTTTCAAACTATCTTATAGAAATGGGAGATTTATGTTCACCTAGAACAGGAGTCCTACACTGGCTTGGACAAGTGAGAGTGAAATGGAAAATGTAGTCCAGGAAAGGAATTGGCAAGAACTATCTCACTAAGAAAATTTCATTTCCTCGGTCACTATCTGAGTTTAGGGTAGCAAGAAGACTTTTTTTTTTTTTTTTTTTGGTTTGGTTGGTGGTTTTGGTTTTTTTTTTGTTTGTTTTGTTTTGTTTGGTTTTTTTTTTTTTTTTTTTACATTTGCTTAGTTAGGCCCTAAAAGAATTTTGAAAAACTGTGTACCTCCTCACACATTTTAGAACAGATACAGATTAATGATTTTTTAATACATAAAAAATTCAATTAAGATTTTTAAGATTTAAATGCTGCTCTGCCAAGTTTCTTGATAGTGCAGGCAAGAATACTGAATGGAAAAACATCAGTTCAGAAACAGTAAGCTGAAATGTGACTCAGAAGAGCTGGACTGTAAATGTGAAGATGATTTAGGAATTCTGTAACCAATTGCTTTTGCATATATGTAAGGAGAGAACGATGATGAAAATACATGTCTAAATAAGTTAAAGTATCTCAGTAAATATAAAACAATATTCCAGGTGATTAGAATATATTGTATAGTCACTTAATCAGCACCATGTTTTCCACTTTCTTGGGATCTTAACAGTAAAATTTTGATTAGGGGCGCCTCCTGGCTCAGTTAAGCGGCCAGTTCTGCTTCTGCTTGGGCCGTGACTGAGCCCCACATCGTGCTCTGTGCTCAGTGAGAAGTCTGCTTTAGATTCTCATGTCCTCTACCTCTAGTTCAGGTGCACTCTCTCTCTCTACCTCAAATAAATAAATAAAATTTTAAAATAATAATAATAAAATTGTGATTTGTAAACTATGAAATTTTAGATGTTATGGAAGAGGCAGCCCCTCTAGCAGCCAAGCAAGGGATGGATTTGAGTAGTTGACTGAAACTGAAACTGAAACTGAGACAAAGAAAGGGCAGATAAGGACCTCTCTGACACATGATGGTAAGCCTGAATGAGGAACAGTGGGCTTTGGGGATGAACAGGACAAGGTGCACCTGAAAGAGCTACAAAGGACATAAAATAGAAAAACTTAAGTTATAGATTCATATCTCAAGACTGAGAGCAAGAAAGATTTAAAGATAACTCCCTGGACTATTAGTAACTATTGGTATATTTTTGGGATGATGTATAATTTCAAAAATGTGAAATATCTACAAGGACACAGTGCAAGAAGTCTATAATTGAAAAATGAAAAAAAAAGTAGAACACAAAGTAGTGTCTGATGCTGTTCAGAGTAATGCTTGTACAGGGCTAAGCATAGGAGATGTCTACAGATTAATAAATCAATGTATTTTGACAAAGGATTTCTTTGCATTTTGCTCATCTTGTACTTTGTAGCAGTTAATTATGTGTGAAAGAAGCATGTTCACCAAGGGCAATATTGGAGTGAGTATATGTAAAAAAACTATCTAAATATTAATCTAACTTTATTCATTGGTAGAGCATTACTCTGTCATTATATTTGAAAATAAATAATGAGGACTCTTTTAGGGTCTCCTTTAGGAGATCTAAATAATTTCACAATACCCTACCTGTTTATAAATGTGTGAAATGTTGAAATAAAATTTTATTAATAGAAATTCTACATTTTGTAATTGCTTCCTTATATCCCTGAGGTTCTACTTCATATTTTTAATTCTAATTTTTAATTATTTTATAATGAAAAACCTAGTTTAATTCCAAATCCCAGTTTAATGCTCAGAGCCCTGTTTTATTGACTGGGGAGCTATGCTTCTAACTAAAATGACATGCATGGTTTGTTTTGTTTGGAAGATGCTTTATTCTTCCATTGTACTGTCATATTGTTCAACTGGCTACTCTTCCAGCTGGGGGCATTGGCCATTGTTTCCTAATGAGTGATATAAACTGCTGAGGTTCTATTCATTGCTAAGGATTTCCCAGTCCTTTGATGAAATATAATATGATTTGTTCACTGTGCACATCTGGCAAAGAGGTCTGCAGATTTCTTTAGGGCTAAAACTCACTCATTATTGCTTTGTTGGTTTATATAATAAGAAATCATTTAGCTCATAGAGTGTTTTACAATGTAAATTAGTATATACTTGCCCAAACAGATTAAGCTTTAAAGGCTAAGTAACATATATTATTTTGTAAATTAGGTATAATTAACTTTCCTAAGAGAAAACATATCCAAGGTAATAGAAAATGAAAATGGGAACTCACGTTAGGTACATGTTTTCCATATGTATGAAAATGTGAGGGAAGTCTGAATGACCATGAAAATGGGACCATGTAACTTTGAATAACTGTTTGGTGGTGATACCTCAGTTCAATTCCTTATTAGTCAATCTTTTCTGGGCTCTTGAGCTAATCTTTCATATTAGTATTACCTCTCAGTGTTCACCTTCTACTTTTTCTCTTGGAAAAAACAAAGGAATCTTTATACTACACTTTTTATCCTGTAAGAAAAATGGATAATATGTCACACTTGTCTTGAGTTTGAGAACTTTCAAGTATTTTTACCATATTGAGTTCCTATAGTGCTTGATTTACAACAAATTCAAGATAAATGTTCACCTTCACTTTCAGAGTAGATTGAACATTCTTAATAATCTCTAAAGTGTTTATAGTCACAAACAATAAAATCTTTTCTATAAATGTGCCATTTAGTTACCCATATTGACAAAGCACACACATGAACACACACACAAAACGGGGGAGAAAAGTTATAAAAATGTGTTTTGCTTTGTTTTCCTTTAAAATGTAAGATTAAAAAAAAAAAAAGTAAGATTAATTAAAAAAAAAGGGACACCTGGGTGGCTCAGTTGGTTAAGAGGCTGCCTTCTGCTCAGGTTATGATCCCAGCATCCTAGGATCAAGTCCCACATCGGCTCCTTGCTCAGCAGGAAGCCTGCTTCTCCCTCTCCCTGTGCCTCTGCCTGCCACTCTGTCTGCCTGTGCTCACTCTCTCTGACAAAAAAAAACAAAAAAAAAAAAACAAAAAACCTCTCGCTTTTACAAAAGTTATTAATAAATTATAATTTTCTTTAGGGGGAGGCCTTAATTTTTATTTGAAAACATTGGGAATTGTGAACACAAAATGAGAATCAGTGACTTTTATGTAAGATAAGACTAAAATCCAATGATTAACATTTTTAAGTTGTTATTTGCCAGTGCTATCAGCAGGAGGTAATGAAGGGACTTAAGCCAAACTGGGTGATTATCACACCTCACTTTCTTTGACAGCACATTGCTTAAGTATGGAGGAATATCCTCAGAACAGGGCAGTAAAAACCGGAAAACTGATTTTCTGGAAGCACAGTAAGTGTTTAGTCTTCGATCATGATGTTGTGTTTCAATATTTTGAAATATTCTGTAATATTGATTATGATTGATCTATTATTTAGCAAACTGCAAGTATGTCAGATGTGTTGATACCATAATTTGAAAGGGTATCAAAATACTTTCCAAAGTGTAGAAAATTAGTTTTGCTCAATTTTGTTGAAGGTTTATGATTATTTCTAATAGGCAGTCTATACAAATATGGCATTTTCAATTATGTGTTCTGACTTCTTCAAAGTTGTTCACTGCAATTTGAAATAAAAAATATTTTTCTTTGACATAGAAAATTATCTTTAAAAAGTAATTCTTTTTCATTTTGTTTTCATATTCTTTTTTGGTACAAAACTTGTTAAGTGCATTTTAGTAAAGTGTCATGTCTCCATTTTTGTGTATGATGTTGGGAGTATGCATGATTATGTGTATAGAACTAGTGTTGAGCAGTCCTAGACCAGGATGGACATAATAAATTCATTGGGGGTACAATGATTAAAAACATACTATTCAATAAAATAAAATAAAATCCAAAAGAAATAAAATGTCAAAGCATTTGACCAAAATATAGATATAAGGCTGTTGATTGGGTTAGAGTAATATAATAATTTTCATTTTGTGTCTGATGAATACCAGACAATGATAGCCTATCCAAATGGAAGCATTTTATCTGATTGGAACACTCACTGAATAGACATTTAGAGTGGAGAGTGCATGAAGATGCAGAATTAGAGAATCATTAAAAAAAAAAAAAAACGAGATTTGTAAAGAAGAATAGAATAAGAATTTTAAGGAATGAGAATGATTAGATTATATGATGAAGAAAATGTGAATATATACAAAAAGAGCATCAAGAATCAAGTTAAAAAGAAAACTATACAGGTTGTTGGGGGAAAAAACACAAACAGTGATATTTGGAACTTATTGCAAAGGTAGGAAAATATCTCAAATAATATATTGTTAGAATTAAAAGAGAACTTAGGTATTTTCTTACTAGTATGTCTCATTCTAATTTTTAAAATTTTAATATATTTTTAAAATTAGACTGTTAAGAAATAGAGAACTTGGCCTCAACTCTCTCTCTCTTTGTCTCATCCACTCTCTCTGTACGATGAGGTTTCTTCATCTCATTTGTGTCATGCTTTTTACAACTGCCTAGTACAAGCCTACAACTTCTTAACTGCTTATAGATTTGACCAGTCACCTTACTGTTCCTCATAGCACTGTGTGTCAGAAGGATTCCCACTTCTGAATCTTTGGTTTTGGCCAGGCCTTTTCTTTCCATTCATCCACATGCTTTTAATTAATCAATGGCCGTCTACCCCACACAATGATAATTCCTAGAGACTCCCCCCTACTGATCTTTACTTTATTCAATTCTTATAATCTTAGATTTCTTTTCCTTTTTCCTTTCCTTTCCTTTTCTTCCTTCTTTTTTAAAGTTTTATTTATTTAACTTTAATCTCTGTTTAATCTCTTATTTATTTAGCTTAATCTCTGTGCCCAATGTGGGGCTCAAACTCACAACTCTGAGATCAAGAATCCATGCTCTTCCAGCTGAGCCAGGCAGGCACCCCTATTTCTAAATTCATAAATTGCAACTCTCTTGAATGTTATTTGGATATGATTTTTTAAATAAGGTTTGTATCCGTGGCAAGGATGCATGTGTATTGAGGAGCAGTCTAGATCTATCTTTTTCTATCCTTTCATAAAATACCTATCAGGGTGTTTAACATAGAGTTGGTTCTTAGTACATGTATAAAATGATTTGGGAAGTGGCATGTCCATATTAACCAAAAGGTATGGCCTAAATCAGTGGAATGAAATTATCTGTTCTTGTTTAAATTTACCCCATTAATATACACAAGGCTTTGTTTTTTTCTTTTAAAATCTCATCTCCATTGGCTCTATTAATTCACTGGGTAAAAATGCATTGATTGGCATTTACAACCTTCCCTGTTAATTGGCTGTTTGCATACAACAGCAGGAATAAAGACTGAGACTCAAATTAAAGCTGAATTAGTGTTCTTATAAACCTTTTCTACTTTATATGATATTTTGATGCACTTTAAAAGGGAATAAATCTCAAGTTTTCTCTAATGTGGTTAATTTTAAAGATGGATATCTAAAGCCAACTCTAAAATAGAATTATGGCAATGAAATAATAAGGCAATTATATATTGCCTACATGCATATGTCTGCATTTTCTTCACAAAAGTGTTCCTTCTGAAATACAGGCACTTAATGAAATTCTTAACTCAGTCCACAATAACTTAATTGACGGAGTGAAGCTGTTAGAAAGACATAAGGATAGTCATTATAAGAAACTGGTGATTAATAATAACTTCTAATGAATATATAGCAACTATTTATTGTGGTACTAGCAGATGATTACATACTAAGCCAATTGTACAGTGTTTCAATATAAATGAGATGAATGGTTTTTTTGTTAAGAATTTTAAAGGGCAAATAACATTGACGGTATTTATATAGCTAGAAACCAATAAAACAAACATTTTCTATTACTCAAAGCCAGAGCAAAAAAAAAAAAAAAAAAGCCAGAGCAAAGGGATATTTTAAGTGCACTGCATTTTTAGATGGACATATGAATTTTGGGTCAAATCTGCTTTCATTAAGGTACCAGTAAAGTTTAACTTTTCTGGCAGGATGAACTTCTGTCCTAAACCCCATATCACACAAAACTTCTGGATACATATTTAAAAGGTCAGGCGTATGCCATACAAACCTGCAAAATGTCTTTCAGTTTTCTTTTTAAATGATAGTCAATTCTCACCCTCCATAGAAAGTTCTTTTAGTGCAGAGTTATAATACATATAGAGAGATGTATGCAGCCATAAGCACTGATGTTTCCTTCTAAGCAAAATAAAAGAGATGTTTTTCATTTGTTTTGGCAAGCTAAAGGCAGGCACTTTATAGATGCTTTTATAGAGAAAAAATAAGAACTTTGATTGGTTTGATTAAAATGCATTTACCCAACCTAATAACAAGTTACGTTAGTATTTATAAGGTCTGCCTACTCTGCATACAGTCCTTCTGAAGGATGTCAATGTGCTTTAAAACTATCCTGAATATAAATCTTCCCAGTGAAAACTCCACAGGAAATGAACTCATATCCACAGAGCAAGCCCAGGCAAAATTGAGACATAGACTAAAACAAACAAACAAATCAACCTTTGCTACCTTCTCATTTACCAAATTTGTTCTCCCATTTTTTGTCCTACTACTCCTTGAAGGAAGACAATTCTTACTTCAGCAGTTCCCTATTGTTGGTAAGATCTGAAGCTCACAGCCCCTAACCTCAGGGTTAGCCTGTCATGAAGCACTTCAGGTGCTAAACCAATGCCTTCTCCTGAGGTCACCACATACAGTTCTAGGTTGTGCCGACTGTGCTATGTCTCATCCTCTGTCTCAATCAGAGATCAATCATGAGCAGATACCCGTCCACGTTTTCAGTTGCCTAAACCAGTGGTGGCCCTGTTTTCATCGCTCTGCAGCCTGCCTCTCTTTCCTACTTAATATTTCCGTAATTTTCTGGAATTTATTTCGCAAAATGCCCTTGTATGATATAGCTTAACCTAATGAGTTAGATCTCCTGAATGTCACAGGATTTCACAGGTGACTTCTTGAAACCTACTTTCATAATCTAAAGAATTAAAGCTACAAGTAGTGACATTTCAATACTGAGGGAGGTCGTTGTGGCAATGTTTGTAATCTGTGGATACAGTAGGGTTGCTGGTTATCAGTTAACGTTTTATCAATTAAAACATGTAGATATAAACCGAATGTATGTTTTTCTTTTCTTTTTCTTTTTTAAGAAAAATCAATGAACTCTACTTAAACTTTAAGACAAAGTGAACAAAGCCATAAAAAATTTGAGGCAAACTGAGATGTTAGAAGTCTTCCTGGGAAAATGAATGTATCTGTGTTTATAAAGCAAAACCATCTTAACTGCTTTCTTACTAATTATTGTTTTCTTTCCTTTAAACTGATCACCAACATGTCCAGACATAGGGAGGAGAATAGAATTCCTGGGAGAGAGGTCAAACTCCAACATTATGTGGAAATAATACAGAATTTTATTGTGTATGCAAAACAAACAAAAAATTTATCTACTGCTTAATATTATTCTTGCCAAATTGTGTGGAACCTAATTGCTGTAACAGTAGGTAGGCTGTGTACTTCTTTTCATTCTCACTAATGAACAATATTTAAATTGCTGAAACACCTCCCGTCATTTCCCTATTTCTTTCTAACCTCCCTTTCTTCTCTCATTCCAATTATAATGTGTATTGTTTAATTGAGTCTTTATTTTACTACTTGGTTCACCTTTGCCTTGTGAGTTTCTAAGAAGGAGAGAGCACTCTATATTTTTTTGAACAGATGCTTCATTATGGGAGGTGAGTAGCTCAGTTACATCGCCATTTCACCTTTTCCCCCATGTCTGGCAGTTGTTGTGGGCTGTTAAACAGCTTTAATAGAAGATGAGACTAGCCTCTTGCTCTAAGGGCATGAAAACTTTTTTTTATGGGTCTTACTATCTTCATGGTTCGTTAAATACAATGTAGAGTCATTTTACTGCAGCTAGTGGACCCCAGAAGGACCTGACAGTTAAATGAAAGTTGTCAGTCTTCCTTCTGTTCCAGCTAGATTGGGTAATAAAAGGGCAGAACCTGGAAGTAAGGACCAGAATTGAGATCAATGTGCCAAACAAATAAAAGAAATTTAATGAGTTCTTGAGAAAAGCAGCAGAGAAGGCATGGGTATTTAAGTGTCTAGACAAATAGAGGCCAGTAATAATAAATCTATAATGAATGGCTTTAAGAATTACAACTGTGCTTTGCATAATAGATAAGTGGAAGACTTGTGGTCTAAAATTTATAAGGAGAAATTCGATCAGTTGCAATGGAAAAATAGCATTTGGGATAGAAACTGCTAAGAAATTATTAACAATTATATGTCATTCTACATCAGAAATATAAGGAATTAGAAATTGTTGATATTTATTATTATTCAAAAGAGAAGAAACGGAGTTCTATTCAAATGACTTTGCATTTTTAAAAATAAAGTTCCAATGATTAATAATCATTTTGTCCACAAATAAACAAACAATGGTTCAATTAGTAAACACTTTCCTAAAACAATAAATAAAAATAAATGAAAGTTTCCTCCTTGGCAATAGGTAGTATTCTAAATGAAGTATCAGAATTTGTTTAAAATATTGCTGTAGGCAGGGGCACCTGGGTGGCTCAGTGGGTTAAAGCCTCTGCCTTCAGCTCAGGTCATGATCTCAGGGTCCTGGGATGGAGCCCCGCATCGGGCTCTCTGCTCAGCAGGGAGCCTGCTGCTCTCTCTCTCTCTCTCTCTCTCTGCCTGGCTCTCTGCTTACTGTGATCTCTGTTTGTCAAATAAACAAAAAATCTTTAAAAAAAAATATTGCCGTAGGCAAAAAAAAAAAAAAAAAGTCCAAATGGGACTTTTGTTCATGTCTTCCAAAATTTAAGGCAGAATTTATGCTATAGTTAAGAAAGGACATTGAAACCTCCCTCCCCAAATTAAAATTTAGTATACCACTTGTCCTTTGTTTTTCCATTGAACTTGATAATTAACTTTATAAGCCTTAAAGCTTGAAAGCGATACTTTCTAATATTTGCATTGCTGGAGCAAGAAAGGCAGTGAGACAGAACTGACACTAAGTTTTCATTCATTAAAATACAAGAACTATCATTATTAAAGAGCAAAAACTCATCCTATTTAAACATTTTTTGAGAAACTATCAAAAATTATTGATAATTGGAATGTATCATGTACTTTAAATAATATAATTGAATATCATATATATAATTCTATTATTTACCCCTTCCATCAATTTAATACGTTGTTGGGAAAAAAGGATGTCAATATGTGAGTAAGAAGCAACTGAGAAACAAAAAAACCCAGTTTGATTTAAAGTATTTACATATTTCACTTTCCTGACATAGACATACCAAGACAAATTTAGGGGGACTTATTCATTATTTATTATTCAGGTTTTAAACAAAACTGCATTTTCAAAGAAAGCTATTGGTGCCTATGCTCCCACTGATGACTTAAGCCAATACTATGAAACAGAATTTCCCACAGTGTAGGAAATGTTCTATACCACTGCTGTTTGATATGACAGCTACTAGCCACATATGGCTTTTGAACCTTTAAAATGTGGCTAGTGTGTTTGAGGAATTGCATTTTTAAATTGATTAATTTTTTCTCATTTAAATATAAATCTGAATAGTCACATAAAGTTAGTTACTACAATACAGATTGAAACTGTCTATACAAATGTGATCAAGACTGTTTCTCTGATTGTAGTCTTCTTTGTCCAGCTCAAAATAAATTGCTGTATTGTGTTGATGTATGGGACATGAAAGAAGTCAAAAGCAACAGTCTTCATATTTTAATTTCATCCAAATAGTTATCACAAGATTTAACAGATCTATTTTGACTATCTTACATCCAATATTCTCTGTGAAAACAACCTATCATGTTTACCTGGTGTATCGGTCTGGGTTCCCCAGAAAAAACAGAATTGATGATATATATGTATATATATATATGTATATACATATATATAATACATATGGACTTGGCTCATGTGGTAGTTATAAAGGCTGAGGTGTGCCACTCTCTGTGGTTGGCAAACTGATGATTCAGGAGAGCAGATGCTATAGAGCTCTCATCCTAGTCTGAGTCCAGAGGCAAGCGAAAACCAGTGTCCTGCCTCAAAGGCTGTTGAGCAAAGAGCAAAATACCCCTTACTCAGCCTATTTTTGTTGTTGTTATTGTTCTACTCAGGCTTTTAGTATATTGGATAAAGCCCACCCACATTTGGGAGAATAATCCATTTTATTCATTTTACTGATGCAAATGTTAATCTCATTCTGAAACAGCCTCACAGATATACCCAGAATACTTTTTAAGCAAATATTAAGAACCCTGTGGGGGCACCTGTGTGGCTCAATCACTTAAGCATCTGCCTTCAGCTCAGGTCATGATCTTGGGGTTCTGGGATTGAGCCCTGCATCTGGGCTCCCAACTCAGTGGGGAGCTGCTTCTCCCTCCCCTTCTGTCCTTCTTCCCACTCATGCTCTCTCTCATGCTCTCTATCTCCTGTCTCAAATAAATAAATAAAATCTTAAAAAAAAAAAAAGATTCCTGTGGCCCAGTCAAATTGATAAATAAAATTAATCATCACACCTGCTATTATGAAGAAATTCCTTTTCTCTCCTCCCCACCCCTACCACTTTCAACCATTAATATTCAAGTTAAAAAAGGATCCCTTTATCTAGTTAATTAAACGGTGACTCCTTTTCAATAGTCCTAAATAGCCAGAGAGGTTTTCAACAAAAAGGGAACAGCCTACTGTATTATGAGTTCCCAGACTGTTTAATTCCATTCTCTGATTTCTAGTTCTTATCACAGTCCCTAGAAATGTTTTTAGGACATGATTGGTTTTGAGAAATATTTGTTGACAAAGCGAATTAAGGAATAGTACCTGATATTAGAGAATAATGGCCTCTCAGCAACTGCTTTGGTTTTTTCCTTAATTCTCTCATAAGCTTCCTGTTTGATGGGTGTTCCCAAGTGACTTTAATCATCAAATCTACTTTAGAGCAATATTTTTCAATACTTAATGTGTGTATGAATCATCCGTATTACAATGCACTGTTGGTAAGTATAGCGTCAAAGCTGGCTTTCTGGCATTATAACAAGCTCCCAGATAACGTCAACATGAATATGAAGACCACACTCTTAATATCAAGGATTTAGAGTAGAGAATACTCTGAAGGAAGAGAAGAAACAGAACATTACTTATAAATAATAGTCATCACAGCAGTTAGCTTGCCTCAGATATGGGAGAATAAAGAATCCTTGCAAAACAAAATTTATTCATTTACTCATTCAATGAATGTGTCTTGAGTATCTAGTATGTGGCAGGTATTATGCTAAGCCTAAGGAAGGAAAGATTTAAAACAAATACAATTCCTTCCCCTAACATTCAATATAGAGTAGTGAAAGGGAGTGGGTCATAAGTAAACACACAAAAGATTAACAAGTTCTTTAACAGGATTTTATGGAAGTCCAAAATTGGGACAATAATTTCAAGCTTAGTACACCCCAAGGAGGTGGTATCTAACATTAGTTCTGAAGGAAGAGTAGCTATAATAGGTAAAGGTAGCGGCCTTAGAATATACATGGAAATGTCAAGGGGAGACAAAGGTAGGAAAATTCTATGAATGGAAGTGCTGTCATTTTCCATGTCATGTCTCCTCTTTTTATTTGGTGAGTGAAATGTGTGACAAATTGCTAAAAGAGTGAAATCAGTCAAGCAGAGAGAGTCAATTATCATATGGTTTCACTTATTTGTGGAGCATAACCAATAGCATGGAGGACAAGGGGCGTTAGAGAGGAGTAGGGAATTTGGGTAAATTGGAAGGGGAGGTGAACCATGAGAGACTATGGACTCTGAAAAACAGTCTGAGGGGTTTGAAGTGGTGGGGGGGTGGGAGGTTGGGGTACCAGGTGGTGGGTATTATAGAGGGCACAGCTTGCATGGAGCACTGGGTGTGGTGAAAAAATAATGAATGCTGTTTTTCTGAAAATAAATAAATTGGGGAAAAAAAAAAGTAAGGCAGAATGAACTGATGATGTAGGAATTTGAAAAGAATTTGGAAAGTACAATTTGAGGACTGATAAAGGAGATAGGCCATGTAAAGGACCCAGCTGAAATCTGAAGCATAAAGTGATCCTTGGCACTAATGTTGGAAAAGAAAATGTGTTCAGTTGGATTGGTTTTAGCCTAAGACTTGGACAGAAAGTTATAATAGAAGGATAAAAGAATAAAAAGTACATGACGTGGGACACCTGGGTGGCTCAGTTGGTTAAGCAGCTGCCTTCGGCTCAGGTCATGATCTCAGCGTCCTGGGATCAAGTTCCGCATCCGGCTCCTTGCTCGACAGGGAGCCTGCTTCTCCCTCTGCCTCTGCCTGCCATTCTGTCTGCCTGTGCTCGCTCTCTCCCCTCTCTCTCTCTGATAAATAAATAAAATCTTAAAAGACAAAACAAAACAAAACAAAAAACCAAAAAAATAAAAAATAAAAAGTACATGACGTGTACTCTGTAAAGGGAAAAAGAACCAGGCTAGTATGTCAGGTAAAGTTAAAGGAATGAATGAATGGCAGGGGAGAAGAATGCAAAAACAAACAAATGTGTGGAATGATTGGATAAGGTATCTTGAATGATAGATTATGGTCATAGAAAGAGAAGTTTGAAATTGAGATTTGAGAACTTGGGTAACTGCGAACAGTTGAAAAGCATAATTTAACGGGGGTTGGATCCCACTCTGTATCTGGCTCTACTACCTGTACTGTGAACTCACATGTTCAACTCTCTTACAAATAAAGGTCTAATTGATCCATATAGTGGAATGAGGGGGATTTAGTTTTGAACATGGCTATTTTAATTAAATTTGTTCAATGGTATTATCTTCCCTTCATGATTTTTTCTTGAAATAACTATATCTGTGTAAGTGAAGAAAATGTATTGATCTGGAATGTCACCATTACAAAAATCTTTATAACAAGAAGTTTCTGCAGGAAAGCTACAATATCCACTGTTCAGCAATACAGAATATATCAAACACTGAAAAAACAGAGGTAAAATACCAATTCTTTAGCCAGATATTAAAAATGGCTCATAATCTGACTGTGTACCTAGCTTTATCTACCCATTTTTACTGATTTTCTACATAAAACTTAACTGCAACCTGAAAAATGGTAGATAACTTCAATGATGTGATTATTATCTCATTTAATCCTCTTCTTTAATCCATTTATTCTAGGATAGGTACAACTATTTTCTCACTTTTCTTCCTGAGGAGTAAACTGAGGCATGGGCAAATTCGAGACCACAGAACTAGTAGAACTAGTGTTTGAAATGAGGCAGTCTGTTGCCAGAGCCTGGAAACTTAACAATCTACAATGAACCTTGAATGTAAATTTCCATTCAGGACTCCTTAAGCTTTCTTGATGTTCTTAGCCCTTTTTGCCTTTTTGAACTTGACTCATTCTCACTTTCAGCTTGATTCCCATTATCTATAAGAAACCTTCCTGTGGTATACCTGTCCTAGTGATTTCTGACTACTTTTGAAGTTCCTTAATATTCATTATGGATCCATAGAATTTCTAGGCCACATGCACCTTAGATGGCTTTTTTTTTTAATGTGAGATTTGTGTTGTATCTCTTCTCTCTTCTCTATTCGTTCATGGTAGGCATTTATAAGAGCAGCGTGCTTTTGCATTTATTCTAGGGAAGGTCTTGGATTCTTCAACACAGTGTTTTAGGTATGTTCCTACAAGGAATCAGAGCTAGAATTCAAGATGAAACACATTTGTCATCCTAAAGGTGGTGATATTGAAAGTCTAGAGACTTGTGGGATGTCATACAAGTTAACAGCACAGTTAGGCCCTTTATTTATTTATTTATTTATTTTTGCCTTGAATGAACCTATTTTCTGAACCTCATATCTGGTGACTAGTGCATTTTTAGAAGCATAAGGTAAGTAAGAATGTTTGGAAGCAAAAGTATTCTAGAAACATCTCTAAGATTGTTACCAGAACTCTTTTTCTCTTTTATTTTCTCACTTCTAATGTTTAACTCTGTGCCAGACAATTCAAATGAGTTTACTTTTTATTGAAATTCCTTTTCACATGTATCTAGATTATAAATTCATTGAAGGCAAGAAACAAACCAAGGTGCCTTCTTTATTTAATGAAGACTTAAAGATGGGTCATGGAATTATTTTACATGGCTTCAATAAATAGAAAACACTAAACAAAAAGAAATTAACATTCTTGAAGAGCTCCAGAAATATACAATTTTAACTGTGTTTTAATTAGATCAGATGCTTTCCCTATTTCCAGTCTTTCTGTATTTTTAGACGCCCACTTTGCTTTTAGATATAAATTCCTTTCCCACTAGGAAAACCTGTTTAATAGCCATAATATAGTTACAGCAGAAATATGTTTAATAAACCCCCTGTTGACTGAAAATAATATTTACGTACTAGGCAATTATCCTCACATCATTTAAAAACTTTCTGCACTATTATTTTACCTACATTCCTCATTTTGATTATTATACCACATTTGGGTGTTGGCAGGCTTAGTAGAAACATATATCTTTTATACTTCAATGGTTTTGAATGGCCTCTCTTTTTCCCTCTCTGTCTTTCTCTCACTCCAATTTACAAACAGGAGTCATGAACAGCTTTTTAAAATGATCATTCATTTGGTAAGAAGCAAAAGACTCCCACGCATTTTATTTTTGACTGAGTTCATGTGATTTTACTTACCAGAATCCAGTTAGTGATATGGTTTAAAAAAAAGAAAGAAAGAAAGAAAGAAAGAAAGAAAGAAAGAAAGAAAGAAAGAAAGAAAAAAGGATGAGAAGGCCTATTTTCTTGGTGTTAGATATGTCATCTCTTAAAATTAACCTTAATATTTTCCACTTCAATTTACAAAAGAAATACATAGTAAACAGCCCAATTTATATGGTGTTTTACAGTTAATAGCTTCTTTTTAAATGCCATTCTTAAATTGATCCTGAACATGATCTTGGTCTCACGGATTTGTTTGCCAAACCACTCCTGTTTATTAGGAAATTTAGGAACTGCAAGGTTAAGTTGTCCAAGTTTTTTCAGCTTGTATTTGTCAGGACTAAAATCCAAACCCAGATTTCCTGACAAAATTCATTGCTATTGCTACCACATTATGTTACCTTCTTATGTATAAATACAGGTAGGCCTAGAAGCCCAGTTTTTCCTTCCTTTTGTAGTTTCTGCACGGTTGTCCATGAGAACACATTAGTTATATAATCTTCTGATTAATTTTGTTTTGAAGGAGAGCTTCTTTTAAGATCTGCATAGTTATTTGGGCAGAGGCTCAGATGTCTGAAAAGTATTGCTAAACCTTTCAGGTGTCTTAATATTGAGAAGGCTGGGGACACTGTATGTGGACTGTAGGAGGAAAATCCACCTCTACAGGTTCAAATGCTAAAGCCTAGATTTTGTCAGCCACACACTGGCAACTAGTTGAAAGTTTCCCTTTTTAGGTTCACATTTTCTATATTCCCTTTACAGGGGTCACTCCTGGCTCCATAAAGGTGAAATATGAAAATACATGTGTGAGAGGTTTTACATGCTCATGTATTATCAAACAGTGTCCCTATGAATTACATATAAACCCAAGGAAGAACTAGAATCCGAAAGAATGAATGACACATGCATTTTCATTGATTTTAGTGTAAAATGGATCAGCGCACATTTTAAATTTAGTCAGATGATTTCAAATAGACAAAGCTGTGTTTTCTAAAGTGAATTTCTCAGAATATTATCTCTCGAGGACATGGATAGTTTTCTGTGGGAAGAAAAAGAAAGGTTTTTAGATATTGGTTCTTGTTGCAATACACAAATTTAAACAGGTTTACTTACCCCAGCACTTACTAATATACCATGGGCCTTCAAAAGGGGAGAGACAGTAGACTTTCCTCAACAATATCTCAACATGTAAAATGTTTTCATGGAACATCTCACAGGTAACTCATCTATGTTACATATTTAATTCGCCCCCATCCTCTTCACTGGGGCAATTTATGTAGTTCAGTGTGACCAAGCTAATCTAAATTGGTGTTTTCTTTGCATTTGATTTTTCCAGACTTCATCCCTTCCCTACCTTTTATTTTTCAAATCAGTGAAACTTAAGTGGAAATTATAAGAACAGACAAAAGACACTGGTCTTTTTGAATTAATTAAATCTTTAAAAATTTTTTTTAAGAAAATATTTATACAGCATATTAGTTTCCTAGGTATGCTATGACATATTACATATTACCTAGAGATGCTATGGCTCCTTAAAACAACAGAAATTTATCTTCTTACAGTTTGTAGGTCGGAAGTCTGAAATCAAGGTTTCAACAGGACATTCTTCCTTTGAAGACTGTGGAAAAGGATCTTTTCTGGCCTCTTTCAGCTTTTAGTGGTCCCAGGCATCCGTTGGTTTGTGCCAACATAACTCAAATTGTTGTCTGGTATTAATACAGACGTCTCTGTTTCGCTGTGTCCATTCCTTATAAGGACACCAGTCATTGGATTTAGGGGCCCACTCTATAGTCAGAATGATTTTATCTCTAGATCTCTAATTACATCTGCAAAGATCCTATTTCTAAATAAGGTCACATTCGGAGTTTCAGGTGAACATGAATTTTGGGGAAAGTTATTCAATCAGCTACACAAGGTATTATTGCTCTAGCCTTATCCCTTTTGTACTTCTTATATTATATATTATATGAAAGCACTGGAAGATATATATCTAGCTTGATTTTATTAGATTAGAAGTACATTTTACTTCTTCATACCTTTTAGATTTTTTTTTCCAATTTTTTCTAAATGAACAAATGGAAAATTTGTTACACTCCTTAGTTAAAAGTAGAGAAACAAAAAGAATTCACTGGGAGTCTAAGTGGGTCAGTAGCAAGCAGTACCAACCAAACCATGATTTCTTCCAATTAGATAACCAAGTGATAAAGCATAAACATTTTAGTAGGCATGAGAAAAAGACTTTGAACAAGGACTGCCATGATCTAACTTCTGCTTTAACTGTGTTCCTATAATTCATGATTAAGAATAGGTGGCAAGGGATCACGGACAAGGGGAGGAAATCTGGAGGTTTCCTTTATAGTTATCTAGCAAGTATATATTGATATTTGTGCAGAGTGGTTCCTCAAAGCTTTGTGTCTTGTATCCTGCCACTTTAGTATTGGGTCAGTGGCTCCAGGAATGCAGGAGAAACAATAGAAATGACCACCGGGCCGCCATCTCCCAGCTCCCCAACCCTTTCCTAACCCTTGACTGTCCCGCCATAAGGATGTATGCCCAGGTCACGTCTCCACAAGTAACCTGATACCTATGCAAGAAACCAGAACATCAGGACTCCCCCAACCCTCCAATCCCCGAATACTGTACCTTATATGGCTGTGAACCTATTCCCTCTCTTAACCCAGATAAAAGACCCACTCCCACCCCCTCCAAGCGTGACTTCCCTAACTCTCCTTTCCAGAGTCCTGGAACCTCACCGGAGGGTGCCCACCTCCTCCCGGCGCGACTTTCCTGGCTCCCCTTCTCCTGAGCCCTGCAACTTTGGAGAGTGCCTTTAATAAATCTTGCCTTGTGCCTGCCTCGCCTGGTGTTGTGTTTATCTTGCCTGTAAAACCTTACATTTAGCATTTTGTGAAAGTCCTGGGTGGAAGTTATCCTTGTTCTGTATTAAGTTTTTAGATAACACAAAACAAAAGGGGGTGTCCATTTCATTAGGTGACATGACTAAATTTCAACATAATTTTGGTTGCCTAGAATGATGGACCAAAATTAAGGATAGAGTATTGAATTTAGGTTAGAAGAAGTCAATCACATTAGCTTAATTTATGGAAACCTTTCTAGACTGTACTTTATGTCTTAAAAAAGGACAGACACATTCACATGCACAAACACACACACAGGATTTATTACTCATACTTTCACTATGGCCAACAGTGTGACACAACCACCAAAAAGAATAATTCATTCCAAGGCTGAGCTTACGGAATATAGGGAACTTCTTTTTAATGAGATAAAAGATTTTAGAGAACCAGAAAAACCCTAAAGACCCTTGTTTTTTTAATAACCAAAGAACTTGGGACATTTTACAATTTTTTTCATTTCTTTTTTCAACAAACTCAACAGTGACAGGGATATGATTTGCATTACTAGATGAAAAACATATAATCAATAATTGTGTTTTTTTGAATTTGTAGCTGTTTTATGGTGTCAAACACACAATAGCAGTTACATATCTAGATTTAATGAACTATAGTAATTATAGTAAACTATAGTATAAACTATAGTAATAAACTATAGTAATAGTAAAAAACTATACTATAAAAGTATAGTAAATAAACTATAGTAAATAAAAACTACAGTAATTCCCTTTTTTGAGATTTCAGAATATATAATTAATCTAGAAAGATAAATTATTAGTTTCTGTGAGTAAACAAACACCTGACATTTAGAGACAGATATTTTTGGATTACACACAAACCTTGGATTCTACTAGTTCAACAAATAAAATGAAATCTCTCTCCGATGTTGTTTCTAGTCCTGTTTCTTAGATAAGACATCAGATAGTTTGTCAAAAATTATATCCACAAGAGGCTAAAGCAGCTGTTATTTATGCCAAACTAATCTGTGAGGCTAGTGTCAGTATAAGAAGTTCAAGTCCAAGGGATGTGGGAGGCCTCCCAGTAGCCTGCCTGTCATTGCTAAGGGAAGGAAGATTAGGAAAGCAGCTACAGAAGGCAGAGGAAATGCTGCTTCCCGAGCTTCACTGGGTTTTTAATAGTGATTGTGAATCTGACCTACTCAGTGTGGGTCACTTAACAAATACAACCTCAGAGGGGAGTACATATCATTTGGATTTCAATTTACCATAGGCAATATACCAGGAATATAGATGGTGGAAAGTCAGTGAGAACTACAGCCATTTCCTTCTGTAGGAGAACCCAGTACATGAAAAACAATACAAAACAAGCAAAACATCCCAAAATACATAAGTAGAGGAGAGAGCATTATTATTTGCTTTACCATATTAATGAGAGCTTTTTTTTTCAAATAATGAAATTTTATAGTAACTATGTTACATGATTCAGTTTTAAAAAATGAATGCATTTTTCAGGAATGAAAGGATTCACCAATTTCACAAACATTTATTGGGAAGCTGTAAGTTACTATACATGTAAGTTACTATGTCAGGCCTTCAGAAAATAGAAAAATGGTAAGATATTGTTGCCAGACAAAGGAACTGTGAGTGTATCGATAACTCTTTATTGACTGGAATGGAAATTAAACATAATTCCACGAGGAAGAAAAATAGTGGCATATTTACCATACCACTAGGCAGAATATGATATGAAATGCATGACAGAAGTTCAAGAAGAGGATTTGTATAAAAGTACAAGGATAAACTTTTGACTGGAGGAATCACGGACATCTTCATAGCAAAAATACCATTCCATCATTTTTGTTAGGTAAATCTGATAATGAAAGAGACTGAAAGCAGAAAAAAATGGGCTCAAGAGTATAAAATGAGTTTAGAAAAAGGCCAATAAATGCTTTGGAAGAGCAAGGGAATGGCTTGATGAGGTCTTTCCTGATGGGGCTTTCATTTTAGTGGAGAGATTAAATGTATCTAGAAACCAAAATCAAATATGTAATTACAGATGGTGAGACTGAGGCAAAATAAGGAGTGAGGAAGTGAGGAGGCCATTTTACTCAAAGGGAGTGTTATCTTGGAGGAGGTAGCATTTGAGCACAAACCTAAGTAAAGGGAGATTGCAAGTCATGTATAGTCTCAGGAAAGAACATTTCTGAAAGAGGAAGAGCCAGTGAGAAGAACCTGTTTTGGGAATAGGATGCAATTGTGGTCCAGGCTAATGTTCCTGGAAACAGAAGGGCAGAGGAGTTCAGGGCAACAGAGGCTCTAACCATGCAGATGGGAAGGATAAATTAAGTGGGCTTAGGAGAAAGCTCAAAGATCAGTGTCAGATATGTTCGCTTTTTAGATGTGTGTGTGAGGCTTTCAAATGCAGATGTTGGGTAAGAAATTGGGAAATAACTCTCTGGAACTCAGCAAAGAAGTCAGGCCTGGAAACATACTGTCCGTACAGTCTAATCGCTAAAGTTATGAGCTTGAAGCCAAGCTGCCAGAATTTGAATCCTTCAACTACTGTGTAGTTGCTAGCTTTATACATTTGACCAAGTTACTGTACTTTTCAGTTTGTGCTCCGTTTCATCACCTTCAAAGTGAAATTAGTCTTGATCTGAGGATTAAATTTGTCAATGATTTATATGAGGTATAACAATGCACATTATTATTATTATTGAAAATGAATATTAAAGCCATGAGATAAGATGAGACCATCTAGAAAGGAAGCATAGAAAGAAAGAACAAAGAACTCAGGAAATCTCTTTTATTTAAAAGTCAGGAAATGATGAATAAGGCAATAAAGTTTAAAAAAAAAACAAAGATTGCTCATTGTATGTTGTCTTGACAAAGAGGGAAAGGAATACAGAAGGAAGGATTGTTTTAAGAGTTAGTCAAGGCCAGGATCCCCAACAGAAAATATGAAGTCGGAACAGCTAAGACAAACAGCACTAACATCTTGTTTTGCAGCTTAGACAAGACCCCAATAGCATTCTGATTTGTAGCCTTTGCAGAAATGACTTCTGCAAGATGTCCTAAAGTAAAACAATTAACGACCAAGCATTTGTCACTCTTGTGAGCTAGGGGCAGTTAAGACATAAACCCCCAGATGTCAGCCAAAAAAGACCATCAGCACAGAAACATCACCCTATAGGTAGACACACGCACGATTAAAGCCCTAACTGGCATGACTCAGCCCTACAACCTGGTTGCTTAAGATAGTTTCATAAAAGAGCTCATAAAACCTTCTAGATTTGAATGCCAAAAAAGCACCCCTCTCAGGTCCCCTCCCTCTCCAGGAACTTTGTACTGTGGCTCAATAAACTTTGCCTTGCTGCCCACCACTTTGCCTGGTCTACGGCTTCATTCTTCAAAGTGGCATGACCAAGAGCCATGGGAACTAAAGGAGTAGAAATCCTGTAACAGTTGGTCATTGAAAATTGCTGAGGGTTTGAGTAAAATAAGGAAAGAGAATTGTACAAAGTGTTGGTTCAACAGGATAGATTCACTGGCATCTTGGACAATGTGATTCCCGCCGAACTGGCGAGGGCAGCGCTGGGCCTGAAAGCTGCAGTGGAGCGATCAAAGGGAGGAGGTAGGGGCCAGGTATTCAGCTGGTCAGGATAGAGTGTAGAGGCTCCTGGGGGTTACTGTTCCAAAGGGAAGTACAGAGGTTGGAATGTAGCTATAAAGTAGTATACTACCCAGGGAGTTGCTTTTATCCTTTTACCATGTACGCATGTCTGCAGACTGATAGAAATGAGACAATAAACAACAGAAATAGGGTTTCTGAGTTGGCGATAGTAGATGTGATCCAAAGAGCAGTGGGAGGGTTGATCTTAAATAGAAACATGGACAATTTGTGCACTGAGCATGTAAGATGGTAGGGACATGTGAATACAGATGGTTTTGATAAACTTAATGGTGAGAGATGGTAATTTTTAAAACCTGCTTGTATTTTCTTAGTAAAATCAGAAGCAAGACCAACAACTGAGATTTGAAGGGGGAAGACTATTAAAGTTACATTTTTTTTTCTTATAAAAGAAAGTCTTTTCATGTCCCCAAAGCTCCTGAATATACTTTTAATATTTTTGCTACAGTGTTATAAAGTACAGAGACAGGGAAAACGGAAATATTAACAGGTGTATGCAGGTAAGATTAAAACAAATGTACCTGTACTTTAATGAGAATGTGGAATAAAAAGGATAAGGAGAGGCTAGAGGTATAATTAAGAAATAATTACCAATCAAATCATTGATGTAGATGCAATTATCCATAGAATGTAAAGAGAAATGAAGACTAGATGAAAATATATATATATATTAAGCAGTGTCTCTATTTAAAAACTGTTGAGGAGGGCGCCTGGGTGGCTCAGTGGGTTGGACCGCTGCCTTCGGCTCGGGTCATGATCTCAGGGTCCTGGGATCGAATCCCGTGTCGGGCTCTCTGCTCAGCGGGAAGCCTGCTTCCCCCTCTCTCTCTCTCTCTGCCTGCCTCTCTGCCTACTTGTGATCTCTCTGTCAAATAAATAAATAAAATCTTAAAAAAAAAAAAAAAACTGTTGAGGAAACAGAACAGAAAACTGAAACAGAGTGGCCAGAAGGTTAGAAGACAAAGCAGGAGAAAGTAGCAAGTGATAAATCAAGACCAAAGTTTCAAATAAGATTTGTCAATGTATCTAGTTTTCAAGGTGGTCAAAATGATAAGGAAATGTTAAAAGGACATTTGATTGTTAATGGCTTAAGATAAACCCATATCTTATAAGAAAAGTCAAGAAAACTTACAAAAAAGGGTCATATCATCTGTTTACTTTGTTGGAATTAACAAAACCTTCAGTAAAAATACCAGAAGTTTAGGAGTTTCTGTTGGCATATGAAGGATTAAAAGTTGCTAAGAAAGAGTAAGTAATCAATATGTCTAAGGGGTTCAAAATTTTCAGCAAATGGTCATAAAATGTATATAGCAAAAAAAAAGATAAGTAAGTGAAGGAACAAAGCATAAAATGTTTGGGGTCATCATGTAAATATAACATCTTATATTCTAAAATAAATCAAAGGGGTGCCTGGATGGCTCAGTCATTAATTGTCTGCCTTCCTTTGGCTTGGGTCATGATCCCAGGGTCCTAGAATCAAGCCCCACATTGGGCTCCCTGCTCAGCAGGGGGCCTGCTTCTCCATCTTCCACTCCCCCTGCTTGTGTTCCTTCTCTCAATGTGTTTCTCTCTGTCAAATAAATAAAGTATTTTAAAAAATAAAAAAATAAAAAAGTCTTCCTATATATCAAAAATATATTCTGTATTCCAGGCTCATTACCCTGGAGAGAGTGTATATCTCCACTTTTCTCCTCTGGTAGCTAAAAGGCTCTGTCAACAATGAAGGTTATAAAGTGCCCTGAGTGTTGGTAAAGTTAAAAGATGAAAAAGTGGATTCCTTTCTTATTAAGAAAGGAATTCATTGGCATAGGATGATTGCTACTCAGATATAAAAAGAAAAGGACAGTCTATATGTTGGGTTAAATCTACTTAGGTAGTTTAGGAAAACATGATATCATGAAAACATTTAAAAATGCCAGTAAATTGACAAAAAGTGCTGATTTGAGGTAGTTCAAACTTATAATTACTTCCTGAAAAACTTTTATGATAAAAGCTGCATCTTAAAATTAAATTATACATGGTCAGATGAAGCAAAAAGGGATATGTATGATTTTCAGATAGATGTTAAGTGCCTATAAGAAAGCATGATGGCTTAAAAAATTTATCCCAAAGAAAATTGTTAATGGAATGTCACAAGGTGGTTTGAGCTATTATCTTCTATAAAACCCTTAGAGACTTACTGAACAATTGTGCTGACTTTAAATTTTATGTCCTCAACTAACCCTAGTACAGATTACATATGCATGATACAAAGTATCTTTTATTAAAAAATTCAGAGTGCATACATGCCTCCCTGGAGTAGTGTCAAGAATTTTTAGGGAGCAGATTTGCAACTTATAAACAGTTAGTAATATGTAATCACAGCTGGGCTATTTTTGTGTTTGTGTGGGAAAGCAATAAACAGATATATAAATAAATGTAACTCATGCAATTTCCAATGTGAATCAAAATATTTTTTTTAAAAATGATTTCAAGGGAAGGAATAAGATTTTGTGATTAAAATATAGTACTTTAAATAAAATTCAAACTGTTTTGAGATTTTTAAATGATCATTTTATTAAAACTCACTCAAGTTTTGAGAAAAATTTAGCCAGGTATTCCTTACCTTTCAATCTTTTGTTTTCATATCCATAACTTGAGTTACTGGGTTCCTAGAGGGTCTGGAGTGAAAGAGAATGGGAAGTTCACTTCCCATCAACTCTGAACATCATTTCTTCCTAGGAGAGAAAGGACAAAGGAAAGAGAACTAGCATGTACTAAATCCATTCATCTTTACATTATTTTTCAAATCAAAAAAATCATTAGGCCATTAAAATCTGACTGTTAACTGTTGGCGCTCCACGAAAGCTCTTTTTACTAAAATCACTTCTGTTCTATAAAAGCAAGAATACCTCATAGTGTTCATCTACCCAGAATATCAAAAGAATGTAATTGTTGATTTCTTCTTGTTATGTTGTTTATGTTTAAATATTGTTCATCTCTCCTTTAAATCCTCTGTTTCCCTGTCATTATTGTTATACGGTTTCTATTCCTTTAGTGCACACGGTTCTTGGTCAGGTAACTTGGAAGAATGAATGAAGACCAGAAGAAGAGTGGTGGGCAGCAAAGTTTATTGAGTGATAGTACAAAGCTCCTGGAGAGGGAGGAGACCCAAGAGGGTTGCCTTGGAGTTTCTAAGTTTGGGGTTTTATGAGCCATTTTGCAGAACTATCATAAGCAACCAGGATGTGCTGAGTCATGCCAATCAGGGCTTTGATCATGCATATGTCTTAGGTTAATGTTTATATGCTGGTGGTCTCTTTTGCCTGAAACCTGGGGGCCTGCATGTCTTAACTGCCCCTTGCTCAGGATAGTGACAAATGCTTTGTCGTTAATTGTCTTACTTTAAGGACATTTTGCAGAACTCATTTCTGCAAAGCCTGAAAAACAGAATGCTATTTTGGTCCTGTCTAAGCTGCAAAACAGGATGTTAGTGATGTTTTGTCTTAGCTGTTCTGACTTCATATTTTCTTGTTGGGGACACTGGCCCTGTCTACCTAACTGTCCCACTCCTAATATTATGATACACACACTCCTGTTACCCACCTTTTCTACCTAATTTTAATTTTTTGCAGGTGCTTTCCCTCTGCCCACCCCATAAAATATACTAGATCCTGGTTGTTATTTATATGCTGAACTGAAAGTTACATCTAGGGAATAGATCAGAGTTTCAGCCCATTGACAGTTTCATATGGTAGCTCTTGGGATCTGTTTTAAAACCAGTTTTGTACTTTTTCCCCATCACTGTGCTGTTTGTGTCTGCTCTGTAGTTCAGCATATCTAATCCAAATACGGGATTCAGAGTTAAACTTGACTCTTCATCTTCCCCTATTCCTCTCCTATCCCTGAAATCCAATCTAACTTAAACCACCTTGATTTCGTAGCAGAGGAGATAGTTCTGCCTACCTCTCTGCTTACCCACTTAAGATAATTCTATCATTTCTCACTCCCCACTGAGTAGGAGGATTTATAACTGACAGAAGAGAGTCTAAGATATCGATTGAAACCTATTCACTAATGGACACAGTCCCTGAGAATGATCAGAAATGACAGCCTCTGGTTTCTCTTCCTTTGTGTTAACATGATAAAATCCAACCTGGGTTTGGATTTTAAGGGAATTTAGAACATATGTAAACCAAAATTGAACTCTCACTTTTCTTTCTCAATTCCATGCCTCTTCTTATGTTCTCCTTTCCCCCCTCAGGACATGGCCCAGCCAGTAATCCAGTTGTTCATGTGAATTTGACAGTACTACTTTTGATTTCTGGCTTCCATCTTCTTTACTCATATTTAATACAATGATGGACCTTACACTACAGAATATCGTCCCTTAATATGTATCAAATCAATTAATTCCTTTCCTCCTTTCTTTCCACTTATTCTAGGTGGTCATTTTCTCCAATCTTTATAATTGTAATCCTCTTTCAATTGGTTTCTGAACTTCCACTCTAGCCCCCACTCCAACTCATTCTTCTGCAGCATGGGAGTGAGGTTCATTAGCAGATGAAACAAAGACACACAACTGGTGAGAGTGGAAAGAAGAGAGACGAGGAGGTAGATGAAAACATCAGTACTGCATAGGTTCCCTTTTATTTCTGCTTGCAAACTGGCCAATATTTCCCCCCCAGTTATTCTCTTTTCCCCCAAATCTTCTATACACGGTAAGTAACAATCAGTATGTACGAACATTCTGACATTTCCCTGAAGCTGTGAGGCATTTGTTGGACATTATGAAAAGATTCCAATCTGTAGTCTTACCTGTCTTGCTAGAAAATCACAGACGTCCAGTTTTCCAGTTTGCTGTATCTGTTGCATCACTCTCCTTCTCTAGACTACTGAACTGAAGTCACAAATAGAAAAAAAATATATTGAAATATAATCTCAAAAAATCCCAAAAGATTTAAATTATAGAGTGTTTTCTGACATGTTGCTGTTTTTACATATGAATAGAAAATATACCTAGAAAATTATTTTATGTTTGGGAATTTTTAATTTGAAATATGTCCTAAATAACCCATGGAGCAGGCACCAGAGTGTCTTAGTTGGTTAAGCATCTGCTTTTGCTTCAGGTCATGATCCCAGGCTCCCTGGATATGTCCCTGGAACAGCTCTCTGCTCAGCAGGGAGTCTGCTTCTCTCTCTCATTCTCTCTCTCAAATAAATAAATAAAATCTCCAAAAAAAAAACAAAACCCATATGGCAATGAAATAACTATAATGGGAGTAGAAAATATTTGGGCTTGATTACAATAAAGACTTGCTGGATACTATATTAATTACATTTAATGTAATTTTTAGCCTCAAATAACATCACACTTATTGAGGAACTATATAATACATAAAGTTTAAAATCATGCTACTACTTTTATTACTTATCCCATTAAAAGAAAGCAATTGGATGTTTTAAGGATTAGAAAGAGAGAAACAAAAAACCACACTTGCAAATAAAATGACTCTAAATATAGAAAATTCTAATTACTATACCAACTATCACAGTAAGTAAGAGAGCAAAATCCTGGAAACAAATTAGACACAATTCTTTATGTAATTAATCAAAATTAATATTTTTAAAAAGTAACTTAGACTAGTTGTCAAATATTAGGTACCTTGAAATAAATGTTATAAAATCTATGCAAGGCCTTTCTGTGAAAAACAGACCATAAATCATACTATGTTATACACCTGCTTGAAATTCTTCCATAGCTTTCTTTTACACTTATATACAAAATATAATTGTGATGAGAATCCTAAGGGTTCCTTCATATCTAATTCCCTCCATCTAATTTATTTCTCATTCAGTTCTTTCTCTTGATCACTTTACTCTAGCTACACTGATAATTTCTAATTCTCTAATTATGCCCAGCAAATTTCTCCCCTTGGACATCCATATTTATGCCATTTACTTGCCTGAAAAGATCCTTTCTGTGGCTATATCACCTTCTCATCTTTAGGTATCAGCTGAAATGCTTCTTCTTTAAGCATTCTTCCTTGATTTCCCTTTCTGAAACAGGTAACCTCTGCTACATTGTTTTGTCCTATAACGGCTTCTGCTCCTTCATAGAATGCAACCCAACTTGCATTCCTTTATTATTTATTATACTCCTTTTAAAAAATTTATTATTTTTATTTATTTATTTATTATTTTATTTATATATTTTTATTTTTATTTATATTATTTTGTTTATATTTTATTTATATTTATTTATTATTTATATTTATTTATCTTTTTAAATTTATTATACTCCTTTATTATTATATTCCTTTATTCCTTTATTAATTTATTGTTGGTTGTACCTACTATTACAACATGATTTCCATGAAGAGAACCTCGGTGTTTTGTGCACTACTATCGTGCTTGAAGCCTAGTAAGCATTCAACAAATATTACATAGAATAATTACCTGAGACTAAAGAATACTATACCCCAGGTTTGGGAGTGCTTTGCAAACACTAATAATAATAATGCTGTATTTCCCCCCATTTGGGCCTTGTTTCTTCCATACAACTTCTTTAGAAATGCAGGATATGATAATTCCTGCATCACTGTGTAATACCATGAAATTCCTAGAAAACTACACCTAAATCCACCACTAATTCTAACCAAATACTTACTGTTAAATTTGTTTACATTTTCAGAGTATTCCAAATCATCTGGAACTTATTTATCTTATAATTAGAAGTTTGTACCTCTAGACCATCTTCACCCAATTTCCCCACCCCTCACCACCATCCGCCTCAACAACCAATTTGATCTGTTTCTTTAAGTTTATTTGCTTAGAGTCCACATAGAAGTGGAACCATACAGTTTATGTCTTTCTCTGTCTGAGTTATAAGACATAAACCATACAGTTTATAAGACATATAAGAGTTATAAGACATAACCATATGTCTTATATGTACCATACAGTTTATGTCTTTCTAATGTCTGAGTTATTTCACTTAGTATGTATGCCCTCAAGGTCCATCATTTTGTTGCAAATAGCAGAATATTTCCTTTCCTTCCTTTTTTTAAATTAATGAATAGTATTTCATTTTATGTGTGTATGTATTTTCTTTATACATTAATCTGTCAATAAGCAATTAGGTCATTTCCACAGCATGGTTATTGGAAAGAATGCAGAAATGAACGTGGGGGTGCAGATACCTCTCAGGGATACTTATTTCATTTCCTTCAGCTATATACTGAGAAGTGGATTGTTGTGGAAACTCAGGTTTAAAGAATGATCTTGAATATACATTTGTTTGATAAAGATACTAACTTTGCTTGGGAAGTATGTTCATTTGGAGTGGCTGAAGGTAACTAATGCAATTGTAGAGGACATTGTGGAGGTACAAAATCTTATCTTCATTTGACTGATAGGTGTCAACACTATGTGCAATTCTAAAGTAGGTTTAGAAAAATGGATCCAACAGGAACGGTCCAGTCCCACATGTAGTTTACGAAGATATTTTCAAGTCTACAGGTGGGTTGACACATCTGGAGATTGTAGAATTTCCCTAACCTGAAGCTGGTATTATCACCAAATTGTGGTTTTACCACACACAACCCCAGCCAACCTCTTGGCTTTACTTTATAAACCATGAACCATCATGAGAATATCAGCTAAGCATCAGCTACATTTCCTGTAAACAGTTGATAAATTATAGGCAAGGTGCTATCATTTGTCCATCTCTTGCTGATCCTGGAAATGTGCCCAATATCACCCCAGTTGGGTCTTTCTAATTCACAGAGCCTACACACATTTAAGACTATTTCATGAATATATTTTTACAAATAAATTCTTTCTGTGCTCGGAAACTTATTTTGAACCTTTATCTAAATAAAAATATTCCTCACTGGATCTTAGAAGTCAACAGCTAGGAGAAAGTAGTTAATTTGGAAGTCACTTTGACTTTATAAAAATTTTTAAAAATATTTTATTTATTTATTTTAGAGAGAAAGAGTGTTCTCATAAGCAGGAAGAGGGGCAGAGGAAGACAGAGAATCTCAAGCAGACTCTGTGCTGAGCATGGGGCCCTACCCAGGGTTCGATCTCAGAGCCCTGAGATCATGACCTGAATGGAAATTAGGAGTTGGATGCTCATCTGACTGACTTAAAAAATGTAGCAAGTACATTATTTTACAAATGCATATTATATCAATTCTGAATAAAAATGGATTAAAAGAGGTTTTTATCAATCCTGCTTTAACTTAGAAATCTCTGCATGTACTCAAACACTATTTTACAAGTATTTAATGTTAAGTGAATGCCAGAATCAAAACAAAGCCTTAATTGAAACTGTAAAGTGCAACCTGAAGTCCAAAATATTTATTATTAAAAATATCTTTATGGGGCATCTAGGTGGCTCAGTCAGATAAGCTTCTGCCTTTGACTCAGGTCATGATCTCAGGGTCCTGGGATCAAGCCCTGCATTGGTCTCCCTTTTCAGTGGGGAATCTGCTTCTCCCTCTTCCTCTGCTCCTTCCCACCGCTCATGCTTTCTCTCTCTCTCAAATAAATAAAATCCTTAAAAAAGTATATAGAAAAACACACAAAAAATTTTAAACTCATCTAAGGAAACCAGCTGATGAACATAGTGAACTAAACCTGTAGGTGGATGGGTAGCATCCCATGAGCATAACAGGAACTTGGATAACTGTCATCTTTATTTCTATCTTTGGAAAAATAATTTGGTCATTTCATCAGTATCATTAAAAAGTAACCCCATCTGGGGGCCTGGGTGGCTCAATGGGTTAAAGCCTCTGCCTTCGGCTCAGGTCATGATCCCAGGGTTCTGGGATTGAGCCCCTCATCAGGCTCTCTGCTCAGCAGGGAGCCTGCTTCCTCCTATCTCTCTGCCTGCTTCTCTGCCTACTTGTGATCTCTGTCTGTCAAATAAATAAATAAAATCTTAAAAAAAAAAAAGTAACCCCATCAGTTCTACTATAGCCAATACAAAGAATATTTATACATTTTGGCCATAGGAAACTATTGTGGCTAAAATTTGCTTTAGACAGGCAGGACTTCTCTTTCAAGGATTCTACACATTAGGAATATACCTACTTGGTATATTCTGAGTGACAAATTGCTAAGTGGCTTGAGTATGATCTCCATTCACCAACCCAAGTATTACCAAAACTATTATTGTGATCATGTGTGTAGGAAGTTCATACTAATAAAGGAAATGGAGGGATTTTAATTATCCTGGGATGAAAGATACCAAAAAGTGCTATTTCTTTAGCCATTTGAGAAAGCGAGGCAAAATGGAGAGGATGAAGGATAAAAGCTTTAGCCTAATTATGTGAGAAATTGTGGTCTGGTAGTTCGTGTGTAAAGTTATATGCAACATGAGTAAACGCATTGAAACAAGCATAGTGTTTAATAGAGATGAAATGCCTTATTTTCCCTATTTTCACTGAGAGATTGTGGGACTAAATTTCCATGATTTTTTTTCTAGCTCAGAATATTATTGTTGTTATACAAATTTGCCTGATAAAAAAGAAAAATGATTACAAAACACCTGTTTTTTGCCCCAGAGCATAGGAGAACTTTAAATGTTTGCAATTAACTATATTTCTTCCTTTTGATTTCACAGTTAAAGAGTGCCATCAGTATTTAGTGGTGTGTTTTTATCGGGCACATTTTTCACATTTTTTATAAGAATAAATAGTTAAAATGCTCTACATTTACAAGGACATTTTCACATACAGATATATTTATATCAACATATATTTATATCACTAGTTCCAACTCTGTAAATGCCTAAATTTCACAGATGTCTACAAAGTCTTTGTTTCCTTTACTCACACACATCTGTATTTAATATTAAAGCCATGAGAATTAATATATAATCTACTTTCCAGGATATGTTGTTGCTACATAAGCATTTTAAATATGCATGCTGAACTATTACTGCCCGTCATTTGATGGGAAAGATTCCTTTCACTCTAAATAAATAAGCTTATTTAGGTAGAGAATTATTATTTTTTCTATTCATTTAGATTTCAGCTGGAAAGGACTATACATAAACACATGACTGTTTGCTCCCGAAGCTCACTGTCATATTATAATTCCAAAGATATTTTTTTCTCCCTGATGGATTAGTCCAGATGTGTCCCAAACCTGTCACAAATCAGAAAAAGGTTAAAGATCATAAATTTCTATGTTGGACCCTCTGTCAAGTCATGTTTACTGTCACCAAAAGGTTAGGCTAGAGAAGAAAAGAATAAGGTTGATGAATAGTGCAGAATGTGTGTCGGTGCAATGAAAGAGATGGTGTGTACTTGTTTTCGGCAGTGATAAGTCGTCTAGATTTTGTCCTGTCACTCTTAGTTTTTCAAAAGCACATTGCTTTTAGGTCTGGATCCTGAACATGCCTTAAGGCACTGGGACCTAGAAACAAATAATTCATTAATATGTCTCCTGCCAGGTCTTTGAAGATGGGGGCCTTTCCCTTTGTTGATATGTGTGCCTCACGTCACTGCGTATTACCACCTCCAAACCTTTTGAGGGAACAGCTGTAATTATGCTGGTCTCTCTTACAGGGGATGGTAGTAAGGAAAACCAGAAACAGTAACATTTATTATATTATTATTCATATGTAAATGTGTTCCAGTATAGAGGACTTTAAAATATAAACCAAAATAAACTTAGCCATTCATCTTCTCATACGTTGGTTGAGAACTTTTGCAAAACATAAAGATAAAAATACCTACAATATGAGGACACATTTTTGTTCTACCGTTGTACGTACAGGGTGGAATGGTGGATTCCAGGGCCTCTGACTGAGCTGAACCCCATCCTCATGCTGGAAAAGAAGCAGAATTGTGATGCCTATACTCTAAACAGCCTTAAGTCCATTTTAGACTGTCTCAAAAGAGTTACAGGTAATTTGGGCCATGATAAAAGTTAATTTTTCCGGGCCATTCCAAGTGATTTTTAAGTCTGTCTGAGTGACTTACAAATACAGCAGCTAGTAGCACAGTGTCGTTAGGCCCGCAAGCTTCTTCCTCCTACTTTCTAAAGAAATGTGGTTTCCTTCTAAGTGTCTGTCCTTGACTGCATTTTGGTATGTCAAAGGCTGTTCTTATGTCAAATATCATTTTATAGATAATACTGACTCTTTTCTACTTAAGCTTTAACCTTTCTCTTGAATTCACTGGATTGTATACTGTACAAAAAGGCGTTTTATTCACCAAAGCACAGTCCCTAGCACAGTTCCAGGGGTAATAGAGCCTTTGAGTGGGGAACCGAAGTTGAAAAGAAAAAAGAATAAGAGAAAATCCCATCCTAGAACTGGAGGGTGGTTTGAGCAGAACAGGGATTTGGGCTGACTGGGATTATAAGCAAAACCTCTCCTTAGCTATCAGGAATCAGGAGGACACGAGTGGAACAACAGGGCCTTGGAAAGGTACAGCTGGTGGGAACAGTGTGGGGGTATCCTGTGCCATCCAATCTTAGGACCGGAGAAGACTCTAATTTACAGAGTTTCTGGGGGAAAAAAAGAAAGTAGATTTAATGCTGAATGGCCACTTTCTTTACCTGTAGGAGAGGAATGGCAGTCTAAAGGAATTGGATTAACTTGGGAAATTTAAAGATACTACCATGTACTCTAGCAAGGATTTTAATACTAGTCTATTTGACTCCAACATCAATTCAATTTCTTATAATATAACTAGTATACTCAAACTACAGTCCTCAGACTAGCACTACCAATATCATTTAGGGTATTATAAGAAACACACATTTTCAGACCTCACCACAGACCTACTGATCAGAAAATATAAGGGTGCAACTCAGGAATCTGTTTTTTTAACAAGCTTTCCTGGTGACCTGGATGGATGTTAATGTTTGAGAATACTTTCTCTCTACCAACCCTAATCATGAATAAACAAACACATAGCAGAATCAGACCTATCAATACCAAGAACAAACTGATGGCTTATGGAGGGAAGGAGGTGCATATGTGAGGAGCAGTATTAAGCAAAAGCGTAAAAGGAAGTGGGAGATACGAGCCACCTGTAATGGAATGAGTAAGTCATAGGAATAAAAGGCACAACATAGGGAATACAGTCAATGGTATTTTAGTAGTGCTATATGTTGACAGATTGTACCTACACTTGTGGGGAACATACATATTATGGGCATTCAAAGGAAGAAAATATAAACTAATACTTTTAAAAATCACTGCCATTGATTGAGGGTTGACTGTGTCAGTTATATCTGGGAAATAATATAGTCTCATTCAATGGATGATGAAACTGAAGTGCAGTGACAAGATATAAATTGCCTAAAATTATGTAACTGGTAAATAGTTAGAACTAGAATTTTTATTCTTTGTTTCATATTGAAATGGGCTTAGGTAGGATCTAACATCAGATCAGAGCACAATTTAAATATCTTTCCTGTATGGATAGTTTAGGGTTACACCTAAAAGATGATTTTTTTTTTTTAACTTCTCCTCCCTCTTGATTTTGCTTAATCTGAAGCAATGTTTGACTTCAGAACTAAGGATTAACGGCAAATTATACTGCTTCTGGCATTACCAACTGATATGGAAAGAGCCCAAATGTCCATTGACTGATGAATGGATAAAGATGTGGTACACACACAATGAAATCTTACTCAGCTATCAAAAAGAATGAAATCTTGCCATTTGTGACAATGGATGGAGCTGGAGTATATCATGCTAAATGAAATAAGTCAGAGAAAGACAAATACCATTTGATTCCACTCCTATGTGTAATTTAAGAAACAAAACAGATGAACATAGGGGAAGGGGAAAAAAGAGAAAGAGGAAAGCAAACCATAAGATACTCTTAACTACAGAGAACAAATTGAGGATTGATAGAGAGAGGTGAGTGGGGAATGGGCTAGATGGGGGAAAGGTATTAAGGTGGTCACCTGTTCTGATGAGCACTGGGTTTTATATGTAAGTGATGAGTCATTAAATTCTATACCTCAAACAAATTTTACCATTTTTATGAACTGACTAGAATTTAAATAAAGACTAGAAATTAAAACAAAATCGATCATTTAAAAAATTATACTGCTTCTGGCTCAAAAGAATTTGAAAAAACTTTGTGAATAACCTAGTGTTTGAAAAGAATTTTTTTTTCTAAATTAAACCTTCCAAATTTCAGCTAAGTGTTCTTTCATAATTTTCAGATTATTTCATCCAAATAAAAGAAAGATTCTTAAAAAACAACAACAACAACAAAACAAACAAACAAAAAACCCCAGCCTGAACAACCAAGCAGATTTAGGGTCAAATAAGGTAAAAAATTAATATTATAAATCAGATTATGGGGGCACGTGGGTGGCTCAGTGGGTTAAAGCCTCTGCCTTCGGTTCAGGTCATGATCTCAGGGTCCTGAGATTGAGCCCCTCATCGGGCTTTCTGCTCAAAAGGGAGCCTGCTTCCACCTCTCTCTCTCTCTGCCTGCCTCTCTGCCTACTTGTGATCTCTGCCTGTCAAATAAATAAAATCTTTTTTAAAAATCAGATTATGAGTAACTTTTGTTATTACTAATTCTAAAATGCCATGTAGAAGAAATCTATGACTTTCTAAAGGATGGATTCATTTAAAAAGTTAATACTATTTGCTCCAGCTCTTTGAAGAATGCCGGTGGAATTTTGATCGGAATGGCATTAAAAGTATAGATTGCTCTAGGCAGTATAGACATTTTAACAATGTTTATTCTTCCGATCCAAGAGCATGGAATGGTCTTCCATCTTTTTGTGTCTTCTTCAATTTCTTTCATGAGTGTTCTATAGTTCCTCAAGTATAGATCCTTTACCTCTTTAGTTAGGTTTATTCCCAGGTATCTTATGGTTCTTGGTGCTATAGTAAATGGAATCGATTCTCTAATTTCCCTTTCTGTATTTTCATTGTTAGTGTATAAGAAAGCCACTGATTTCTGCACATTGACTTTGTATCCTGCCACGCTGCTGAATTGCTCTATGAGTTCTAGTAGTTTGGGGGTGGAGTCTTTTGGGTTTTCCATATAAAGAATCATGTCATCTGCGAAGAGAGAGAGTTTGACTTCTTCATTACCAATTTGGATACCTTTTATTTCTCTCTGTTGTCTGATTGCTGTTGCTAGGACTTCTAATACTATGTTGAATAAGAGTGGTGAAAGTGGGCATCCTTGTCTTGTTCCTGATCTCAATGGGAAGGCTGCAAGCTTTTTCCCCATTGAGGATGATATTTGCTGTGGGTCTTTCATAGATAGATTTGATGAGGTTCAGGAATGTTCCCTCTATCCCTATACTTTGAAGCGTTTTAATCAGGAACGGATGTTGGATTTTGTCAAATGCTTTTTCTGCATCAATTGAGAGGACCATGTGGTTCTTCTCTCTTCTCATATTAATTTGTTGTATCACATTGATTGATTTACGAATGTTGAACCATCCTTGTAGCCCAGGGATGAATCCCACCTGATCATGGTGGATAATCTTTTTAATGTGTTGTTGGATCCTGTTGGCTAGGATCTTGTTGAGAATCTTAGCATCCATATTCATCAGTGATATTGGTCTGAAATTCTCCTTTTTGGTATGGTCCTTGCCTGGTTTGGGGATCAGGGTAATGCTGGCTTCATAGAAAGAGTCTGGAAGTTTTCCTTCTGCTTCAATTTTTTGAAACAGCTTCAGGAGAATAGGTGTTATTTCTTCTTGGAAGGTTTGGTAGAATTCCCCAGGGAATCCATCAGGTCCTGGGCTCTTGTTTTTTGGGAGATTTTTGATCACTGCTTCAATCTCGTTATTAGATATCGGTCTATTCAGGTTGTCGATTTCTTCCTGGTTCAATTTTGGTAGTTTATATTTTTCCAGGAATGCATCCATTTCATCTAGGTTGCTAAGCTTATTGGCATATAACTGTTCGTAATAACTTCTGATGATTGTTTCTACTTCCTTGG
The DNA here is from genome assembly GCF_020171115.1 of Neogale vison. Lineage (NCBI taxonomy): Eukaryota > Metazoa > Chordata > Mammalia > Carnivora > Mustelidae > Neogale > Neogale vison. The sequence goes on from NC_058092.1 coordinate 60,390,345, forward strand.
TGTTAGTTGTGATCTCTCCCTTTTCATTCATAATTTTATGAATTTGGGATTTCTCTCTTTTCTTTTGGATTAGTGTAGCCAGTGGCTTATCGATCTTATTGATTCTTTCAAAAAACCAGCTTCTAGTTTCATTGATACGTTCTACTGTATCTCTGGTTTCTCCCTCATTGATCTCAGCTCTAATCTTGATGATTTCCCTTCTTATGTGTGGAGTTGGTTTGATTTGTTGTTGATCCTCCAGTTCTTTAAGGTGTAGAGACAGCTGGTGTGTTCTGGATTTTTCAATTTTTTTGAGCAAGGCTTGGATGGCTATATATTTTCCCCTTAGGACCGCCTTTGCTGTATCCCATAGGTTTTGGACCGAAGTGTCTTCATTCTCATTGGTTTCCATGAATTGTTTCAGTTCTTCTTTGATCTCCTGGTTGATCCAAGCATTCTTAAGCAAGGTGGTCTTTAGCTTCCAGGTGTTTGAGTTCCTTCGGAACTTTTCCTTGTGATTGAGCTCCAGTTTCAAAGCATTGTGATCTGAGAATATGCAGGGAATAATCTCAGTCTTTTGGTATCGGCTGAGTCCTGATTTGTGACCCAGTATGTGGTCTATTCTGGAGAAGGTTCCGTGTGCACTTGAGAAGAATGAGTATTCTGCTGTTTTAGGGTGGAATGTTCTGTATATATCTATGAGGTCCATCTGGTCCAATGTGTCATTCAATGCTCTTGTTTCTTTATTGATTTTCTGCTTCGATGATCTGTCTAATTCTGAAAGAGGCGTGTTAAGATCACCTACGATTAGTGTATTCATATCAATATGACTCTTTATCTTGATTAACAGTTTTCTTAAGTAATTGGCTGCTCCCATATTGGGAGCATAGATATTTACAATTGTTAGATCATCTTGGTGGATAGTCCCTTTAAGTATTATGTAGTGTCCTTCTGTATCTCTGACTACAGTCTTTAGTTTGAAGTCTAATTTATCTGATATGAGAATCGCTACCCCAGCCTTCTTTTGAGTCCCATTGGCATGAAAGATGCTTCTCCACCCCTTCACTTTCAGTCTGCGTGTATCTTTAGGTTCAAAATGGGTCTCTTGTAGACAGCATATGGATGGGTCTTGTCGTTTTATCCAATCTGCAACCCTGTGCCGTTTTATGGGTGCATTTAGGCCATTCACATTGAGAGTGATTATTGATAGATACGTTTTTATTGACATCGAGTTACCTTTGAAGTCTTTCTTTCTGTAGACTGTCTCTATATTTCAAGTTGGTGCAGCCTTTGGAGAACAGTGTGGAGATTCCTCAAGAAATTAAAAATAGAGCTTCCCTATGACCCTGCAATTGCACTCCTGGGTATTTACCCCAAAGATACAGATGTCGTGAAAAGAAGGGCCATCTGTACCCCAGTGTTTATAGCAGCAATGGCGATGGTTGCCAAACTGTGGAAAGAACCAAGATGCCCTTCAATGGACAAATGGATAAGGAAGATATATGGTCCATATACACTATGGAGTATTATGCCTCCATCAGAAAGGATGAATAGCCAACTTTTGTAGCAACGTGGACAGGACTGGAAGAGATTAAGCTGAGTGAAATAAGTCAAGCAGAGAAAGTCAATTATCATATGGTTTCACTCATTTGTGGAGCATAACCAATAGCATGGAGGACAAGGGGCGTTAGAGAGGAGTAGGGAATTTGGGTAAATTGGAAGGGGAGATGAACCATGAGAGACTATGGACTCTGAAAAACAGTCTGAGGGGTTTGAAGTGGCGGGGGGGTGGGAGGTTGGGGTACCAGGTGGTGGGTATTATAGAGGGCACGGCTTGCATGGAGCACTGGGTGTGGTGAAAAAATAATGAATACTGTTTTTCTGAAAATAAATAAATTGGGGGAAAAAAAAAAGTTAATACTAGTTTAATTTGCACTATTTATTTCACAGGTAAGTCCAAGGTAGTTTATAACTACCTGTAACTACATGTCTGTTAGATAATATTTTAAAATATTTGTCATTTAAAGTTTCCCTTCCCTAAGCTTTGCGCAGTGGCAGTATCGTAGCCAATGAGGTTTATCTGAGGCGCGATTATTGCTAATTAAAGTTTCCCTTCCCTACATCAAACCAAAAATATTTTTAGTTATTTTTTTTGTAGGCTCTACTATTTAGATACAATCTAACCTATCAGGATCTAATTGTAACAAAATTTTAAGCTATTTTTTAATTTAGAAATTGCTAGTTCACTTAAAAATTTTTTGAGATAGATAAAGCAATGGGATAATAAATACTGTATAATTTCTACATATAGGTTTATAAAATGAATTATAATAGATGCATCCACCTCATGCCTAAGAAACTTATAATAATTGAGATGTGTTATGGGTTTAGAAAAAGTTCTGAATCTGGAACATTTCCCATATTGTATTTTTGAGTCTGATTTCCTTGAAATATTTTCTTCTGACATATGGATCTTATTTCCTACTTGGTCACATGTCTTTACTTCCCAATATTTCATGAAAAGAATTGTTCTTTAGTAATAGAGTTTTCAATATGCCAGCTCTGGTTGTGTAATATTTCTGCCCTCTATTTCTCTAATTTAGGCATTCTCTTTTGCTCTTTTTTCTTTCTGATCCTCTGACTAGATAACATAAAAAGACCTGTCTTTACATTCACATATTCTTTCTTCTGCTTGATCAAGTCTGCTAATAAAGCTCTCTATTGATGCTTCAGTTTAGTTGTTATACTCTTTAGCTCTTTAATTCTGTTTGGTACTTTTTTAATAATTTCTAACTCATTTCGTTCTTTTCTCATTTTGTGCATGTATGATTTTCCTGATTTTTGTCTTGTCTTCTGACTGTGCTTTCTTGTAGTTCATTAAGCTTCATTAATATAATTATTTTGAATTCTTTGTCAGGTAGTTTATAGGTCTCCATTTCTTTAGGGTTGATAACCCTTGATTCCCTCCCCCCCCGCCCTTGGAAGGGTTATAATTCACTGATTCTTCATGTTTCTTGTAGCTATGTGTTGGTGTCTGTGCATCTGAAGAAGGAACCTCCTCTCTAGTGTCTGGCTTTGGCAGGGAAAGACTTCTACCAATTAGCCTAACTAGAGATTCTAGAAGACTCTCAAAAAAAATTTTTTTTAAAGAATAAGCATGTTCTACATCTATTCCTCCCTTCTGAGAGATAATTCTCAGGATTATGCATTTTCTTCAAATCACACAGAGCCATGCTTAAGGCTAAGAGCCATCTGCCCCTTTTTCCTTGGACAGGTCACTGGAATGTTGGATGTAAGCCCCATCTCTCTCTCTCTCTTTCTCTCTCTCTCTCCTGAAGGAGAAAATTCAGTATTGTGCATCTTCTCTATATCCCAGGAAGCTGAGCCAGCTGCTGAGTACCTTGATAACTCCAGAGGTTCACAGGCATTCTACTTGAGTGTTTCCTCCATTAGATTGTATTACTGGTGTTATGCTGATGTATAATATGATAAGAAAAGTCTTCAAAAACCATTCTTAGACAGTTTTCATATGTTCAGCACATGGCCTTCCTTTTTTGAATTATTAAATGTTCTCAAACATAAATAGCTGAAGATCTATTTAATCAGCTCATGTCACAACAGCATATGAGTAATCAATAAACGTAATCAATAAATAAACTATTACTCCTTATTTATTTGAGATACCATATATCCATTTCATAATATTATAGACTTCAGTTATAGGACATATTTTAGTTGATTTTCCATTTTAACAGATCAGTATTTATATATTCCTGTCTTTCCAAAGTCATGTTTCAAATGGTTCTTCATTTATTATCAGTATATAAATATTTCATTGTTAAAATGATGACCTAGTCTATATATTTCTTGGAATCACCATATTCAAAGTGAGAATATATATATATATATATATATATACATATATATATATATATATGTATATATATATATATATATTTTTTTTTTTTTTTTAACATTAAGATACAATTTACAAATCCTGGAGGAAAGCTCATTCTTGAGGATGATACTACCATAACATCATCATTTTGTATCATTTTCTACATTTGGCTATACCATATATCTAAAGAAAATAATCATTCTCAAAGGAGTAAATCAAGCTGGTTCAGCTATTCAGAGTTATACCAGAATTAGCATTCATATGATTCTACTGGGAAATTGGAACACTATGGTGAGTTACAGCTGCTTCTCCTTTCTCTTGAGAGCACAGTAGACAATAAACTCCACAAAATATTGTGGCTTTTTAAAAAATGACCCTGGGTTTTGTAAACACTCAGGTCTAGAATCAAATCCTAGTTTCAACATTTATTGGCTAGAGAAACTTCAGTAAGTTACTCAACTTCTCTGGATTTTATTTTCCCACTTCTCAAATTTCAAGTTTTTGAAACGTTCCATTGAGATAACAAGTTAATGATGACTTATAAATTGCAGTTTCTCACAATTCCCCCTATTCCCATGGCCTCCAGGAGATGATCCAGGAACTCTGGAGAGTGATATCTTAAGGTATAGTTCTGGAATCAGAATGCCCGCATCTGAATTCGAGGTTCCAGGCTTGCTGGCCTTGTGATTCTGTGTTTTCCCCCTAGGACTGTACAAGTGTGAAGGGAGAAACATGCAGAGTGAGGTGCTTAGTTCAAAACTGACACATAGAACCACTTATTCTATATTAGCTATTGTCACCTTGCATTCTTTGTGTCTGCTCTGAAATGTTCCACCTGTTACATGGCTTGGGGAAATAGCTATTGTTGCTCTATGTTTATCAATCCTGATTCCCAAAAGCACTCCATGAGAGAATACAAGCAAGGGGAGCTGCAGGCAGAGGGAGAAGCAGGCTCTCTGCTGAGCAAGGAGCCCAATGTAGGACACAATCCCAGGACCTTGGGATCATGACCTGAGCCAAAGGCAGATGTTTAAACAACTGGGCCACATAGGTGTCCCCACACAGTTATTTAACAAGTTCCTTTATGTGGGCTCTGGAGTGGTAAGGCTAGGGTTTGAATGCTGGTACCATATTAATTAATTTCATGACACTAAATAAGATATTTACCTTCTCTGGGCTTCATGTCTCCATCTGCTAAGTTTAGATAATAGAAGCATCTATCTCTAAAGATTGTTTTAAAAATGAAGTGAGGAAATGCAAATCTCCTTACACAGTGCCAGGCATACGGGGCTCAACCACATTAGGTATTAAAAGTTTTATTTTTATTATTAAATAATTTTATTAGCCCCCACGTTCCTCCTTCTCCTCCTATCACTGCTGTCTCTACTACTACTTGCCAGCACTCTACTAGAGGCTGAGATTACACTTACAGAAACAAACAAAAAAATAGAATAAAACAAAATAATTGTCTTTGTCCTTATGAAATGCACATTCTGTCAGTAAACAAAGAAAAAAATTAAGGGCAGGTTTATAATTTTTGATAATTGAAAGACAAACACTTTTAGGTGGAAAAATTGAGAATGACTGGAGGAGGCCAACTTAGGATGTTTGGGAAGATTCCCTGCACCTTTTGTGGAAGTTGCATTTAAGTCAAGACCCAAAGAGAAGCTAACAAATATGAAAAACAGAAGAACCTGGTTGTATAAGGTAGTGAAAACATATTTAGTAGGTGGGATGAGAGATGGAGTGTTAGATCCCAGACAATGCAGAGCTTACATGTAGGGAAAAAGTTGGATTTCATTTGAAATATTTGTCCTTATTCTTAAAAGGATTGTGTCTGTTGCTGATGTTATAGATTTTGCTCTTCTTTTTTATAGTCTTTAAACCCACTGGAATGTTTATGAGGCATCCCGCTATGCTGAACGTGTACAAAATAGATACCTGCCATGAAAAAAAAAATAAATACGCGAAGTATGAAATAAACAATGTTAAAAGTCTTCAAATTATGCATCAGTTAAGATTTTTAATTTACTAAAGCTGTTTTCTTAATTCTGTAGGCTTTGTTCACAGATGGCAATATTTAAATCATGGAGTTAACATAAAGTGATAAAAGAAAAAGATCTTGGTGGTGTGATGTATCCAGTAAACCAGAACTGTGCAAATTCACCAATTAAATTTGACAACTCCTTAAAAGATTTAATCCCACAGATGCAATATGACAATCCCAAAGTGGGAACAGTACATGAAATACCACATCCTGCTCATTCACTTAGCTGTTCTTTGTTAAGGCTGCACAATCAGAATTGCATTTATGAAGTAGATGCTGGAAAATTCAGTTAGTACACAGACACCATATGCAAAACCCCGTCTTTGTCACTTGGAGGATGCAAATGAAAATCTTTGAATCTTAAATACTTCCTATTGGACTGATTTCATTTCTTCATGCCATTTTCTTGTTCATGCTAAAATGTTAACAGCAATGAGATTCGACCCCCTCAAAATGATTTAGCAATTTTTTATGTTTTTTTTCCTAGAAATAATTTCCTAAAATGAAATGAAAAGAAAAAGCCCATAATTGTGTTTTGCTGTTCCTGGACAATAATCTCTGTATTTGAAAAGCTCTTTAATTTAGTCCTAGGGTTTAAATTAAACTTTCTAATAGCAGTGGTTTTACATTCTTTTCAGGTAGACAAGTTGTTCGGTGCTGTGATTAATTGGGCAAGCCTGATTCCTTATATTTAGAGCCGACTTGTAAGTGGAAGTGAGAAATGAATTGTGCCAAGAGCCTTCAGTTCTATTTTTATTAATAGAGTAGATTACATAGATCATGAAAACAATCTTCTAATTTATAAGAGTCAATCTAATATCTTGTTAAACAAGAGTTATTATTATTGAGCTTAAACTATTGAAGTGTGTTATACCAAAGGGCCACTTCCCACACTGAAGAATACTGCCGTGAACACTAGCATATTAACCACATGCTAATGGGCTCTCAGCAGCCTGATAAGTTATTGATTATCTTAGCTGGCATAATTCGTATCAGGAAGAGACTGTGTAGTTAACTGGAATGTAAGTTCTTCCTTTTTGCAACTTGAAACAGACTCACATGCTCATCAGTCACTTTATTCAGGGCCATGGTAACAGACAGAAGGCTTTGTCCACAGGTGGATGGGTCCTTTCAGAAAGGAGCAATGCTGAGCACCATTAAACTCTGGCCCAGAAATTTCAACTCCTATTGTACCTATTAATCTAAACAGTAACTGAAATGCCAGATGGAAGAGCAATTCAAAACCACTTGCCATTGTTCTCTTGCTAATGCGAATGGTAAAATTATACTGAATTTTGTATTTTGTTCATTTTTACCAAGACAGAACTGAAATGGAAAAGGATAAAGAGTATATGTGATTATAAAGGGCTAAGTTAAGAAAAAAAAAATTCACATGGTGACAGTCAGCCATATTATTTTAAAGCTTTTCTATAGAAAAGATTTTCCATTGTGAATAATATTTAAACATATGCAAAAAAGTAATTTTACAGAGGATTTTCTCCACACAAAGTTGTGATCAGTGTGGTTTGTTATGTTCACTGGAAATTGGAACCCTTACAATCTGTGCTTCAGCTGACACCTTTCTCCTAACATTACTGATTTTTATAATGGGAAGAGAAATGCACATTGAAAATTGTAAAGCAGCAATAAAATAGCTTTTAAATAAAGAAATATATTATTGTGAAGTAATGTAGGCATTGTAAATTGGCAAGATTTCATGACACATTGCTATGTCTATTCATTTGTGGAAATGTTTGAAATTGCTCAAAAGGGCTTAGTTTCATGTTTTGGAGGAACGGTTAAGTTTAGCATGACAGTTTGCTAAAAAGAGGAATAGTAACAGGAAAAAAGAATTATGATCTCTTGGTGAATAATCCACCTTTTAATAGTTTTTTTTTTCCCAAACAAATTACATAATATTTTGTCAAATAGAGGATCAGATTTCAGTTACATCCATTTATGACAGCGAGGTGAATGAAGTTTCTGCCAGCATTCCTCACTAATATCATCTAAGAGGGGCTTGTTCAATTGTTTTCATCAGAAACTTCTTTCCTCTTTCATCTACATATTTGTAATAGCAGCCACAAAAATTCTAAAGGAATATGTCACTTGTTAAAGTGGCAGCAGGTCTGAAACAATGAGCCACTTATAGTATTATAGCATGATGTCTAAGAATTTGGGCTCAGCAGCCAAAGATGTCTAGATTAAATGCCAGCAGTGTGGCCTCAAGCAAGATAAATCAGTTCCATAACCCTCAGTTTATTCAACAACAAAGTGGGAATAAAGTACCTACATGATATAAATTGCGTTAAGAATTAAAGGAGACAATGCATGTAAAATCCTTAACAAGGCTTATAGCATGGATTAAACATATAATTATACGAGTGTTACCTAGTCCAACTTTCTGAGTTAACAATTGCACTGGGCAGCCAAAGTACTTATAGTTAATCATCATTAACCATATAAATAAAAACATATAATTAATAGCAATGTTGTGACTACAAAGGAGCAGCCTCTTAGAAGTGAGTTGCATTTTATTTAGTTTTTTAAAAAGAAATTATTTATTTACTTGACAGACAGAGATCACAAGTAGGCAGAGTGGCAGCAGAGAGAGAGGGAGGAGGAAGCAGGCTCCCTGCCGAGCAGAGAGCCTGATGCAGGGCTCTATCCCAGGACCCTGGGATCATGACCTGAGCCGAAGGCAGAGGCTTTAACCCACTGAGCCACCCAGGCACCCCCAGTGAGTTGCATTTTAGATTGTACTACTCAAGAAATGTGAGGTCAACTTCTCGCTTATATGAGTATTTGTAGAGTTTTATTATGCTTACATATTTATTAAGTTGTGTGTATATATACATTTTTTAAAATTTATATATATAAATTATATCATTTATTTTGGCTCATTGTTCACAAAAATTGTTGATGTGTGTGTGTGTGTGTGTGTGTGTGTATAAACCTTTAAATTTATTGTTGGTGTTTGTGTGTGTATATATATATATATATATATATATATATATAAATTTTTAAAAACTTTCTGTGGTTAATACGGAGACTCTATCATAGTTCTTAACTTTGTTATAGGTTCTCATTAACACTGCTCTATCTGCTGGCCAAGAGTTTTTTCCTTCATCAGCCTTTCATTGGTTACACAGGAACATAGAGTGTCTCTATTTCCACCTCTGTCCCCACTTGTAGGAACAGTCATCCCTTCCACTGTCCTCCAATACTAAGTAGTGGTGTTACGTTGCTATGCCATCATCTCATTTTTTACTAACAAAGCAATCCTATTTATGAAGCTTTGCTCCAAAAACTTCAGTACAAGGTATAGATTTTTATTATCACCTGCCAGTCAGCTTAAGTTACTAGTGATGAATGTACTGAGGCCTTGAGCTAATATCTAATTTAAAGAAAACAAAAGCAATGTAGCTTCTTTAGTGTAGCTAGAAAATGATGGAATTTAGTGGATTTAGCTAACATTGCTATTATAACAGCATTTGAACTTTAAAACCTATAGGCATACCTCTTTCACATATTAGGAAATTAAGATTTAGAGTAGTTAAGTGAATTGTCCAAGGACCCATACATAGTAATAGGGTGGAAAGTAAGGCTCAAACGCCTGGGTGGCTCAGTTGGTTGGACGACTGCCTTCGGCTCAGGGCGTGATCCTGGAGTCCCGGGATCGAGTCACACATCAGGCTCCCAGCTCCATGGAGAGTCTGCTTCGCTCTCTGACCTTCTCCTCGCTCATGCTGTCTCTCACTGTCTCTCTCTCTCTCAAATAAATAAATAAAAAATCTTTAAAAAAAAAAAGAAGTTTTAAACATATGGAGACTCAGAATCAGCACTTCCAGCCCTTAAAAATTCCTGGAAGATCTGTTCTGTACATGGAGCTACTGAGCTATTCACTTTTTTTTTTTTTAAAGATTTTTATTTATTTATCGACAGATGGAGATCACAAGTAGGCAGAGAGGCAGGCAGAGAGAGAGAGGAAAGTAGGCTCCCTGCTGTGTAGAGAGCCAGACATGGGGCTCGATCCCAGGACCCTGAGATCACGACCCGAACCAAAGGCAGAGGCTTAACCCACTGAGCCACCCAGGCGCCCCAGCTATTAACTTTAATACATCATCTTTCACTTTGACAAACTAAGGGATGCCATATCATTAGAACCAAAGAGACACTGAGTACAAATGATAATGATATGTTTAGTGGCAATTTTATTTCAATGCTGTTCAACTTTATTCAGTGTCTCCATATTCATTAGCATAGATACATAAATCCACTTTTATTTTTTTCATAAATCTACTTTTAAAAATTCAAACCTTGCCTCTAAGATTCACATCTCACAGAAACTTTCTGAACTATGTAAATTGCACTTTCTTTTTCTACATATTCATTCATATTTCTGAATGCTACATAATGTGATTCTGTTTTGTATAAATGTAAAAGTTAAGCAATATTTATTTGCTATTTGCTTTCTTGGAATAGTTAAATTACTAATTTGGCTGGTATTTTGTATTGAAAGGACCAAAAGAAGAACAACAGGAGTTACACTAAATTTTTAAAATGTTACAAAAACTTCTTCAGATCAACACTTCTCTAAAATAATAGAAAATTTAGAAATGAGAGAGATTTCAATTTAACAAAATTAGCACATATCAATAGCTAAGAAGTTGAGGTCTTTAGTTAATAAGAGCTAAATTTAATACTGTTTGTAAAAAACTTAGGGAAATTTTGTTCTCCGGCAGATTTCTAAAAGATCATAAAGGGATACAAAAGAAGATACTCCATGGTATTCTGACCCTCACTTTTCCTTCTTTCTTCTCTGACGATGTAAGTAAATCTAAGACTTCACCACTACTCGTTCTGTGACTTTTGGACAATTATATAATCTCTTTTGGCTCATTGTTCACAGGTTGTTGGTAAAATTCATGAAATGATTTAATAAAGCCTCTAATGCGGTGTCCCCAAAACTATGGTCCTCCAGCCAAATCCACCTTGCTACCTATTTTTGTAGATACAGTTTTATTGGAATAAAGCATTATTTTTTTGGTACCATGACAGAGTTAAGTAGTTAGAACAGAAACCATATGGCTCACAAAGCTTAAAATATTTACTCTCTGACCTTTTAGAGGAAAAGTTGTCAACCACTTCTTTAATGAATTGCCTAAGGTGATTTTTTTCTTCCTCCTATCCTCCTAGCTTTCCTTTTTCCCTTCTTTATTTTTTCCTCTCTTCCTTCCTTCCTTCCTCTCGCCCTCCAACCCTTCATCCTTCCTTTGCTGCTTCTTCTGGAAAAATGTATTGTGCACTATGTAAGCCGAGCTCTAAGTTGAGGTCTGAAAAAAATATCAACAAGATCCAAAACAATCTTGAAAAATAATAAAGGCAGAGGTTTCAGTGGCCCTGATTTCAAACTCTACTGTAAAACTGTAGTAATCAAAACAGGATAGTATTGGCATAAAAACAGACACATTGATCAATGGAATGGAATAAAGAGTCCAACATATGTATAGTTGATTAATTTACAACAAAGGAGGCAAGAAAATACAATGGAGAAAGAACAGTTTCTTCAATAAACTGTGTTGGGAAACTATATACACCACATTTAAAATATTATACCTCATAAAAAAAAATCAACTCAGTATGGATTAAAGACTTGAATAAGACCTGAAACCATATCCTCCTAAAAGAAAATGTAAGCAGTGAGCTCCTTCACATCAGTCTTAGTGATTTTTTTTTTTTTTTGGATATGACTCCAAAGACAAGGGAAATAAAAGCAAAAATAAACAAATGAGACATCAACCTAAAAGGCTTCTTCACAGTGTATAGTCATCACAAAAAGAAAAGGTAACCTCCTGAATTAGAGAATATATTTACAGAAAAGCGGTTAATATTCAAAATATATAAAGAAGTCATATAACTCAATAACCAAAAAAACAGTCTAACTAAAAAATATGCAGAGGATCTGAAAAGACATCTTTCCAGAGAAGATATAGATGGTCAACAGGGACACAAAAGGACACTTAACATCATTAGTCATCAGGGAAATGCAAATTGAAGCCACAATGGGATAATATCTTACATAATCGGATAGTATCTTGAAGGTTGCTGTCAAAAAGTCATAAAATAGTATGTGTTGATGAAGATGTGGAGAAAAGGGAATCCTTGTGCACTGTTGGTAGGAATTGATGCAGCCCTATGGGAAACAGTGTGGAATTTCCTCTAAAAATAGAGCTGCCATATGATCTAGTGATTCCGGTACTGGGTATCTATCCAAAGAAAATGAAAACAGCAACTTGAAAAAATGTATGCACCCCTAAGTTTATTGCAGCATTATTTATAATAGCCAAGCAATGGAAACAACCTGTGTCCATTGATGGATGAGTGGATACAGAAGATATAATAAGATACTATTTAATCATAAAAAGAAGGAAATCTTGACAATGCAACAACATGGATGACCTTTGAGGGTATTAAGCTAAGTGAAATCAGTCAGACAGAAAAATACAAATACTGCATGATTTTACTTTTATGTGGAATCTAAAAAACGAAATCCCAAATTCAGAGACACAGAACAGATTGTTGGTTGCCAAAAGGAGGGCTGGCTGATGGATGGGGAGAGGAATGGATGAAGAAAAAGTATAAAGCTCCAGCTATAAATAAATCATGAGTATATAAACTTTAGCATGGGGATATGGTTAATTTGTAAGGTGACAGGTTATAACTAGACTTATCGTGGTGACTATTTTGCAGTGTATACAAATGTTGAATCACTATGTTATAGACCTAAAACTAATACTATTGTAAGTCAATTATGCCTCAATGAATAAAAAAGACCCACTTTCTATAATGTAGTCATGGATATAGACAAATAAAATAATTTGAATACAGTGAGTAAGCGCTGTATAAATATAAAATAAAATAATGGCATATAGATTGGTTTCCTAAGTAGGTCTCAGGGATTCAGCGAAAGGCTTTCTAGAAGAAAAAATTTTTAAGTTGAAATCTGGAAAATGAGTGGAAGTTAGTAAGAAAGGAACGAAAGACAGAAAGAATGTTTCACCAGTGAGGATAATAATTGTAAAAGTGTGATCACAGAGAGGAGAGCACTTTCCAGAACTATAAATAGTTCAGTGTATTGGAAGCTTTATGCAGAGGGATTATGCAGACAGATGAGGTTAGATGACTGAGCAGCACTTTATAGGCCATGGTCCAGAAAAGTGAATTTATTATACCAAAACTGTATGGATGGGTGGCAGACAGGGGGGATTTTTGGCATCAAAGTAAGACAGCCAAATTAGTCATTTAAAAGATTATCTGGGTTCTTTCCATAGTTTGGCTATTGTGGATATTGCTGCTATAAACATTCGGGTGCACGTGCCCCTTTGGATCACTACGTTTGTATCTTTAGGGTAAATTCCCAGTAGTGCAATTGCTGGGTCATAGGGCAGTTCTATTTTCAACATTTTGAGGAACCTCCATGTTGTTTTCCAGAGTGGTAGCACCAGAAGTGGCGGGGGGGGGGGTGGGAGGTTGGGGTACCAGGTGGTGGGTATTATAGAGGGCACAGCTTGCATGGAGCACTGGGTGTGGTGAAAAAATAATGAATACTGTTTTTCTGAAAATAAATAAATTGGAAAAAAAAAAAAAAAAAAGATTACCTGGGGGAGCCTGGGTAGCTCAGTGGGTTAAAGCCTCTGCCTTCAGCTCAGGTCATGATCCCTGACTCCTGGGATCGTGCCTTGCATTGGGCTCTCTGCTCAGCGAGGAGCCTGCTTCCCTTCCTCTCTTTCTCTGCCTGCCTCTCTGCCTACTTGTGATCTCTGTCAAATGAATGAAATTTTAATAAATAAATAAATAAATAAATAAAAGATTATCCGGCTGTGGTTTTAGAAAGTAGATGGAGGCAAACAATTCAGGCATGGAGACAAGTTGGGAATGTAATGTACATTATAATGACTATAGTTAACAGTGAAATTTGGGGCACCTGGGTGGCTCAGTTGGTTGGGCGACTGCCTTCAGCTCAGGTCATGATCCTGGAGTCCTGAGATTGAGTCCCACATCGGGCTCCCAGCTCCAAGGGGAGTCTGCTTCTCCCTCTGACCTTCTCCTCGTTCATACTCTCTCTCACTGTCTCTCTCTCAGATAAATACATAAAATGTTTGAAATCTGTTTACAAAGTAGTTATTAACAATTTTCATCACGAACAAAAATTTTTGTAACATGTGAGATGATGGAAGTTAACTAAACTGATGGTAGTAATTGTTCTGCAATGGATATAGACATCAAATCATACTGTTGTGTACCATAAAGTTATACAATATTAGGAGTCAACTGCATCTCAAAAAGTCTGAAAAAAAAAAAAAAAGACCTCTACATTCTGCCTTCATAGAAATTCTGAAGCTTTAAATAATGGTACAGAGTAGACATTTAAGAAATAATCTGTTGACTGAATAAAAGTGTTAATGAGTGGCTGAAATTAGTATGGAAATATAAGTCTGAACTGAAGGTTCCTAATTTAAAATCTTAACATTTCTCTTGTGATTATATGAGGGTAGGGCAGTAATATGCTTAGAAATATTTTAACAAAGGCCTGGCCTAAGTGAAAGGGAACAACTTAGTCATTTAAGCTGAATTAAGTTCTGTGAAAGGCTCTTTATGTAATGGTAAATTGATACAAATCAACATGGAATGCTAGGCAAATTCAGAATTTGTTTCCAGGTATGTAGCATCAACAAAAAAATTAAATAAGTGTTTTCCTAGAGAAATTTCAGAAGCTTTGTCTAAGACTTAGATCGTTGCATTGTAGTAAATAAACAATGGGATTCTTCCCTCAGGTAAGGGAAGGAGGATTGTTGAGTTTAGGATTACAACAAAGGATAGTAAAATATATAAAAAGGTAATATTTTGTAGAAAGTAAACTCACTGAGAATTTCTTAGAATTTTCTGCTAATAAATGTCTGCACAGCAAAAGAGGAACCAACACATTTAATGGGGACCCTAGAACTAAAGTTTCCACAAGTTGTTTATAGCTCTTAAGAGAATATGCCTTGTTTGATATACCATCAAAGGACATCCAGTATCTGGCCAGAATATGAATGTTAAAAAAGGAAGCAGACATGCAATGATTAGGAAATCCTAAATTGGGAGTTTGGGAACCTTTGACCTAATTTAATTTACCTTTACCAAAAACTAGTTCATGGTTTGTTTGTTTTTTGGGTTTTTGTTTGTTTGTTTGTTTTTTCCTTTAGAGAAAATTCAAGGCCTGGAGATTAATTACATAAATGAAATGCAATCTCAGGAAAATTTGGCACATTATACCTCTGATACTATTGTTAAAATTTCCCAGAATTGATTTTGGAATTGATTTAGAAAAATTCTAGGCATGTGTAGTCTCTTAGAGATTAGAGATTTACCTTCCTAGGATATATTATATTCTCAGTTATGAATTTTTGTTGTTGGTAGAATTACAACTTCTCTTTGGAGGCTTTATATTTTTTCTGGATTAATGCTTTTAATGAAAGATGGAAACTGAATTTTGTATTTTAAGCTTCACAAAAGATCATCTTTACATTTTAAAAGAAGGAGTCACAAGGAATTTTATAACCTTTAGATCTTGATTGAGGGAGGTAGAAGAAGACTTCTATAAATCACTAATGTATAATAGACCTGGCATGTTATTGATTTTTTTCCCACAGCAAAACAAATAAATATTAAGGTTGAGATCTAGAGGGATAGTAAAAGGAAATAGCACAAGAACACAACAGTAAAGTAGATGGCTTTAGGTAGTACTGAAGCAATATTATGTTTGGATTTGGGACCAATGGGAACCACTGGATCACATTTTACTTAAACCATAAGATCTTGTGCAAATTTGTGTCTATGCATATTTGTTTTTCCTTCAAGAAGTACAGGAATATTTCAGGTTCTAGTACAAGAAATAGAAGAGTCGCATTTTGACAAGTATTCTGTAACAAAACCAGTCTTTACCTTGCTCTGGGCTCCACAGGATATTGGGCAAGATTGGGTAAAGGCTTAAATGAATCATTTATTACTTATATAGGATCAGTCCATAATATTTTCAAGATATCAGTAGATTCCTTGGCCCGGGAGGTATCATGGACCTCAATTAATTCATCAAGCTAGGATTGAGTTAAGTACAGAAAATTTAAAAAAAAAAAAAAGCCTATTTAAACTATTAGTGTAAGTTATATGCAAGAGATATGGGGTATTTCAGGAAGCAGTCCATCCAAAAAGCAGTTGATTTGATAGTTAAATTTCAAATGAATCTCTCAATAATAAATGCGTTTGTGTTACCACAAAGGAGGGAAGTTGGCTCCAGAGAAGACTGAAAATGATTGCTGTATACTGCGTGAGGGAGAGAGTCTGAGGATGGAAAATCTACCGCTTCAGGAGTCTAAGATTCCTAATAATAGTGTGAAAATTGTGGTAGCATTAATAGTTGATAGAATAGCCCTGTTCTACTTAGAAAGTTTTGCTTCTGTCCTTCTATTGTCAGAGCAACCAGTTGGTTAGTGGTTAGGTTCTAACAGGTTGCCTGGAGGCCAGCAAAGAGGAAGTCATGGTCACTTATGAGTAAATCAGAGGCCTGACATGCCAGCTCTCCAAAATAAAACCACAAGAAACTGGATCAAACCAGACAGGCCCAAGATGGCTGATGAAGGTGGCTAAAGTTCATATTAGTCCTTCAACCTACTGCATTATCTACTAAAATCTCCTCCTTAAGGGTGAAACAACAGGAAACCTCTGACCCCAAAAGGAAGAAGAATCACATCACCCTGCTTCCAAGAAATTCTCACCTCAAGAAATGAATGTTCCACCCCTTGCTAAGGACTGCCAGTAAGAGGTAGCGTGCAGGTCTCCTTTGTGCTCACCTGCTCTCTCGTCTTGAGAGTGTACTTTGGCTTTAATAAACTCCCCTGTTGTGCTGCTAGTCTGCTGTTTGTGTCTTCCCTTGAATTCTTTCCTTTGACAAGACCAAGAGCCTCCCACATCTTTTAGACAGGCTGGGTTAAGGCCTCAGGACCCCAGATCCCCCAGTCCACCAGACAACATTATTACCAGAGATGGTTCTATTTTATAGTTTAATAAAGTCATGGAAAAGTGGTTGCTACAGTCTCCTTGGAGCCCCTTTCTAGCCCTCAGAGACCTCTAGTTCTTTTCTGTTTGTTGTTATTGTTCTTAAGATAAGATTTTCCATTATTGAAATGATTTTTTTCAATGGTCTTGATATACACAATTTTTATTGTTTTTTTAGGGTGTGGTTGTTCTCCCTTTATCTACTTATTTTTAAATTCGTGTTTCTGTTTTTTTTTTTTTTCCCCTATCTAAATACTCTTCAAGGCATTCTAACAAAGGCAGAAGTTACTATAATGTAGTGACTACCATTCAGTCTTTTTTTTTTTTTTTTTTTTTACATATCAGATCAGCAATTTCTGGTTTTAGGTCATCTACAAAAAGGAAAGTGTAGTAGAAATGTTAGCATCGAGACCTCATGCTGAATTTTATCTAAAGGTACTAATTATATCTGAAGTCTCCTTTGAATCTACTCTTTTCCTGTTTTTAAGACTGAGTCGGCGTTCGTATTACTTTAGCAAGACCTGAGATAGATCCCCTAAAGTAGGTTGTCCCAAATTAAGTTCCTTAGATATTTCGTTACAGAAAAACTTATTTCATTAACCTTCAAATCCTTTTCAGGGTCTGGCTATGAGCTTTTCAAAAGCAAGTTTTTGCATTTTCTGGGTCCACCAAAAGATGTACTAATTGATAAAGGTCAGGGAGACTTCGTAAGTGTCCAGGACAAGTCTGAGTATTGTATTGTATTGTATTGTATTGTATATTTTATTTTTATTCATTTATCAGAGAGAGACAGAGCACAAGCAGACAGAGCAGCAGGCAGCGGCAGGGAGAGAAGCAGGCTCCCCGCTGAACAAGAAGTCAGATGCAGGATTCAATCCCAGGACCTGAGTCAAAGGCAGATGCTTAACCACCCATTTGTCCGAAGCCTGAGCATTTTAATAAAACTTATTTCTTCCCCCCTTTCTGTCCTAGGATATAGGTAGTCCTTTACAACATCACAGAGATATGCAGTGATAAGGGTTTGAAGTCCATGTACAGGGATTTCCTTCATAAGCAGCTTAAATTTGTAATGAATGTTTCAGGAGACAGAGGAAGAAACATTAAGGAGTTCATTGAATTGGATTAAATTTGTGGCTGGAACAAGAAGAGGTAAGGGAAAGCTGGGATACAAATAGGAAAAGTCAAACTAATTTTGCCTCTTGTCTCTTTTTAGGGAGTCTTTTAGGGAAGCAGCGTTGCAGTTCAGATTGTATTTGAGAGCCTCACCATAGTATTGAAAGAAGGTGGACCACTGAGTAATGCGATTTCACTCATTTTTGTTTGAAGTCTTCTCTCAAATGAACATTCCTATATATATTTAAAAGTTCCAAAAACCATTCACTGTAATCTGAAATGGTCTTTCACCAATGTGAAATTATCCCGTTTAGTGGAAATGCATGCATAAACTGGCAAAAAAGAATTCACAATAGTTCTAATGGAAACAAAGACAAGATTGAGGAAAGGTCTCTGAAGATTTTGTAAGGACACAAGGGCTAAGTCTGTCTAAAGTGTGCTAGTGTAGTGAGATGAACTGAACTTAGATTGACTTCAGGAAGAAACTTATTGGCCATCTCTATCCTTTCACTATTGACTTACTTTTAGACAAAACCCAACAAACTGTACAAGCAGACATTAGGAGAAATTTCCAAAGCAAAAAATTTAATCTCATTAGGAATCAGAAGCCTCAAAAAAATACATATAAAGCTGTAGGGCTGAAGGAAATGTTTAGAAATCAGATTCAATACAAACTTACTTTTGTCTCAGACAATTTGGCCTTTAACAGGTGGCTTCTAAGGAAGTGGCAGATGTATACACTGTTACTGGGTTTGATGTTACTGGATGAATTTTGGTGGAAATTCCACTTCTGTCAAATCCCAACAGCCAAAGACTACCAGGAACACATTTGTTCCAACACACAAAATTAGCTGCAGCAAGAGAAGGTGCATCCCAGAGGAACCATGGGAGCCTCTCAAGAAGTTTAGGAGGTAGCCTCAGAGGTTTGGGCTATGTCATGTTCTGAGTATTATTCCTTTTCTGTTGGAAATATTACCTGATTATCAGCAAGCATGGTAGTCTTCACTTTCTGTGACTGTCAGAAGAGTATAATTTCAAATTCTCACACTAATGTAATTCTTCAGAGTATGCTATGGGACTACATTATAGATGAAGGCAGTGCTTTATCCTCATTTTTCATTAACATGAGCTCTTTATGCAGTATTCAGTTTGATGTCATGACATGCCAAGTTTCTTATTACTTTTCAATTCTTGGGTTTTTCTTATCATGTGCCAAGCACTGTTCTAGCCTTTACACATAGAATAGTGTTTAAAACAAAAACATAAAACCCTTGCTGTTTTAATAGAGCTTCTCTTCTACTGTTCTAATGGAGGGCATAGTAAACAAGCAATGTACGACTCGATATATTTTGGGCAACAGTAGTGCTATTATTTTGACAAATAAAGGTTAAGGTGATAGAGGACCCAGAGTGGGGTTTGGTAGTTGTGTGTTATTTTAAAGAATCAACAAGAGGACTTCTCTGAAGTGGTGACTTTGAGCAAAGATCTGAGTGAAAGAAAGGGGTAATCTTTTTGAAGATCTGAGGGAATAAATAGTGTTGCAAGTAGAGAGCTGGATAAAGGCCAGAGTGGCTAGAGCAGAATAAAATGGTACGTGTCATGAGATAAGGTCAGAGAGGTAAGCAAAAACTAGATTGCATGGAGTCTTGTATTCAGTGTGATAAAGGGTTTTGATTTACTCTTTAGTCATGAGAGATTATGAGAAGTCTTGGGAGTTTTTGAGCAGGAGATTGACATAATATGATTTTTTTTTCTTTTATATATTACTCTGGTTGCTGTGTGTAAGATTGGCATTAGGGAGTCTGAATGAAAGCAAGGAATACAAGTCGGCTGCAGTAACCACATGAGAGAGGATGGTGACTTGACCAGTTTGATGAGAGTTGTCAGATGAACTTGTTGTCAGGATATGACTTAAAGTTAGAGTCCAAAGGACAGGCCAGTGGATTTGATGCAGTGATTATAGAGTAGAATAAAGGATTGTCCCTGAGTCTGGGGCCAAATTAACTGAGTAAATAGAGGAGCCATTTCAGAACAGGAGAAACTAGGAGAGAATGGAAGAGTTGGTGGAAAGATCCAGAGCTCTGTTTTGGGAGTGCTATGTTTGAAATATTTCTTGAAACTCCATTGTCACTGTCAAATAGGCTCAGGGGAGTACGTGGAACTGGTGATATGCTAGGAGCTATTGGTACACAGATGAGAGTTAAAGCTGTGAATAAAGGAGGTCACTGTGGATCAGTGTAAAGGGATTAAAAAAAGGGGAATGAGTTCTGGGGTACTCCATAATACAGAATTCTAGAAGAGGCAATGTTCCTAGCAAAAGACAAAGAAATGGAGCAGATAATGTGGTAAAAGATAATCCAGGGTACAGATCATCTGGATTTATGATGACCCTGAAAATATCATAAAGCAATAATGAGTTTAATATTCTCTATCCACCAAACATCCTAGCCTAGCCCAGCCTACCTTAGGTATGCTCAGAACACTTTACATTAGCCTACAGCTGAACTAAATCATCTAACACAAAGCCTACTTATAATAATAATAAAGTCCTGGATATCTCGTGTAATTCATTGAATAATGTATCAGAAGTGAAAAACTGAATTGCCCTATGGGTACAGGATGGTTGTCAGTGTATTGGTTGTTTGCCCTGGAGACCACACAGATGACTTGGGAGCTGCAGCTTACACTCATCTCCAGGAGAGAGTATCGTGCATCCTATCACTAGCCTGGGGAAAGGGGAAAAGGTTAAAACTCAGAATTCAAAGGTTGGGCATTCTACTGAATGCATATAATTTCTGCAACATCATAAAGTCAAAAAATTTGTAAGCTGCACCATTATAACTTGGGGACCATCTGTACATGATCTCCTGAAAGCAAACGGAAGATAGTGGTTCTGAAACATGTGTTGGAGAGGATGTGGAGAAAGGGGAACCCTCTTACACTGCTGATGGGAATGCAAGTTGGTGCAGCCACTTTGGATAACAGTGTGGAGATTCCTCAAGAAATTAAAAATAGAGCTTCCCTATGACCCTGTAATTGCACTACTGGTTTTTACCCCAAAGATACAGATGTAGTGAAAAGAAGGGCCATCTGTACCCCAATGTTTATAGCAGCAATGGCCACGGTCACCAAACTATGGAAAGAACCAAGATGCCCTTCAACGGACGAATGGATAAGGAAGATGTGGTCCATATACACTATGGAGTATTATGCCTCCATCAGAAAGAATGAATATTCAACTTTTGTAGCAATATGGATGGGACTGGAAGAGATTATGCTGAGTAAAATAAGTCAGGCAGAGAGAGTCAATTATCATATGGTTTCACTTATCTGTGGGGCATAACAAATAACATGGAGGACATAGGGAGATGGAGAGGAGAAGGGAGTTGAGGGAAATTGGAGGGGGAGGTGAACCATGAGATACTATGGACTCTGAAAAACAACCTGAGGGTTTTGAAGGTGTGGGGGGTAGGAGGTTGGGGGAGCCAGGTGCTGGGTATTAAGGAGAGCACATATTGCATGGAGCACTGGGTGTGGTGCAAAAAACAATGAATACTGTTACGCTGAAAAAAAATTAAAAAAAAAAAAGAAGATAGTGGTTCTGATTGAGGGAGTGTTCAATGGATCACTCCTATAAGCTGTCCCAAGTCATAGTGTTTGTGATTTAGGTAAATAAACAAGGTTGGGCAGCGAATTTAGGGAATGATGACTCAAAGTTAGGAAGCGGTTATTAAGTGAGATCTCTTCGAATCTCCTCTATATCATCCTCTCCAACCTCCTGAAGATAATTCTAACATGCCAGATAATCTTCCACTGTCAACTCAAATAACTGAAATCAAAGAATATGCTCTACTAGCAAATTTTTAAAGTATTTATAATTTTCTGAAAGCATTTATAGGTTATAGGTTAATTCCAATGTTCTGTTTCCTTAGCTTTTTACATACTAGTCCTAGATTTCTCCCTGAAATTAAATAAAATAGACTAAATTCTGTTTATTATGTCAGTGCTTCAAAAACTATATATTAAGTCTTCTCTAAGCAAAATGTATCATGGTTTTAACAACTATATAATCAGCTCTTGGTAATCATCCAATTTGTAAATTTTCTCTTTCAAATGTGACTACCAGTAATGGACAATGAAGGTAATTAGTACTAACATCCCCCCCCATTTCACTTTTTTTTTGCAACGTACTTTTATTAATGTACCAGTCACATTATTAGTAGTAGTCATTCTAGTATTAGTATAATTGTTATTATTAGCAAGAATAACAGCAGCTCAGATGTACTAATACTAGCAGAGGTAATCTTTGTTATTTCCTTGTTTAATATACATCACTCTTTACATTTTTTTGAGTTTCCAGATGACTAAAACTCTTAGGTATATGTTCAATTCCAAGCAGAGATTACTGGTCACATTTGTTCCCATGGTAAACTATTAGTTTTACACGCATTATCCTTGTAATTCTGGAATCTCTCAGTTTCGCTTTTAATCACAATGGGCAGGATAGCATGGTAATTAGAAATATGTTCTTTGGACTATTTTAAAATCCTGGATCCCATACAGACTGTATAATGTCAGGCAAGTCAATTACATTTCTCTATCATATTATATCTTCATCCATAAAATGAAGCTAAGGAAATAAAAATTTAGCACTTGTTCTATCACTGAAGTCCTATGCTTGTAAATTGATTTTGCAATTGTTTGTCCTGTAAACATGATTATATCCCTAGGAAATGGCCTTCTGCTGCATTCAAATACAAGTCCCTACGTGATAAGGCAAATGGTTCTCTTTTGTGTTTGCTTAGTCCTTAATGTACTATTGCTGGACCCCTGTGATGTCTCACTAAACTTCATCATCATTTATCCATAGAAACAACCATCAGGCTGTGCCCTGTGCATGTCTGTCCTGATACGAACAGTTGTGTCAATAAAAATGATGTATTGAGTATTGATATATACCATCCTCTTGAGAAAATTTTGTAATCTTATCATTTATTTTTATAAAGAATTAAATACTTTTGAATTAGATGCCTTTTTTTTTTTTTTTGCTACAAAAAATGAGGTTTGGGGATGTTAAATCAATTCCCCAAGTCATTATTGGCAAGTAATAAAACAAGATTTAAAACAGTAGCTATATGACCCCCAGATCTAAAATTTTAACTAGTTTATACTGCCCCCATAAAGGGTATTGAACTTGCACAGTCTTGAACAACAAACATTTTTTTATGTTAAGAGAGCCCTTCTTACCAGGAACCTGTCGGAGTCTTATGTTCACACATTAACTGCTTTTGCTGCTTTGAGAACTGTCACAATGTTCTTCAGATATCTAACTCCCATCTTACACTAAAAATGCAACACTTTATCTAAATGTAGGGTTATTTCTAGGTCCTGATCCTTCTCACCTGCTCCTCCCTTCTAAAAGTTACCATTTTCTTGCCCTATTTGAATAGGTCTAAGTAGCTAGTTAAGTGGCTATATGATTGAGCAAAAGAGATCCACTGATAAGATCTTAGGAAGTTTTGTGACACTGTGTACCACTCACTTACAACTGAAAATAGAACTAGGGACTTGAAACCTAAGGAATTTAAGAGGCAAGTAGTTTGTCACTTTTAAATGTAGGCTTATCTCAATAGTTCGTATTTTTCTTCTCAGTCTATATTATACATAAGCTGAAAGATGCTTTTTTTCTAACAAAAATGCTTCATGTCAAATTCTCCCAGTACCATTTGGGAAAGTCATTGAATAAACTAATAGTAGGCTTCCAAGCCAAGAGTAATTATGTTACATTGCTCTTTTTTGGCAGGGAGCTATTTTTTCCTGTAAATGAAGCACTTTAACATAAGCACACTTGTACACTGTAAAGTGGAGGAGGATTTGATGCAGATGTCTTTCAGGTGACAAACAAGATCATATTTTTCCTACTTCTAGATTACTGTAATGAAGTGACCAATCAATCAATCAATTAATCAATCAGCTGCTTTTCCTGATAATCACTGTAGCAGATAGTGATTAGAAATTGAAACATACACCTGTAAAAGTTAAGTCTCTTTCTTGATGCTGAACATTATGTGACATTTTATATTCAGAAAACATTTTAAAATCATTCATATTAGTTTTTCCTTTAAGCCAAGTTTTGAGGAGAGTTATTTCTCTGATTGCCATTTTTAGAGGAGCAAACTGGTTCAGGAAGGTTAAATAACTTGCCCCAAAATGGTTAGCACCTCGATGGCAAAAGTGTAGCTAGCAATCAAGTTTGTAGCCCATCTATTTTAGCATAGGTCACCATAACAGATGTGTTATCTTCATTTCTCATTTTCTCCAGAAGAGAAACTTGAAGACATCATGAAAGTTTATGAAATTGAGTTTACATATTGTGAGGGTCAAGAAAAACCCATTTTATAAATTTATATTATTTTCATATTAATATATACAGTTACATCTATAGAGGAAAGAACGAAAGCACTTAAAATACATATATCAAATAAATGTATTGAACATAGAGTTTAGTTGGAAGTCCATAAATTATCCTCAGTAACTCTTCAGCCATATTAATTATGGCTCACATGTACTGATAGTTTATAAAGTAACATTTTGTATGTCAAACACTTAAGTTTTATAATTTGAATCTCATTTAACACAAGTATTGTTATTCTTATGAAGAAAGTGAGGAAGTATGTAATTTACTCAAGATCACAGAAAGCAAGCTTTGGAGACAGGGCAGAGAAAAAGACTTACCCATTGTTCTAAAGATCAAATACTTAAGCCTACATGATACAGTTTTCCACTGCAGTCTACATCTTTAGGTAAACAACACCCTCTCTCTATTTACTTTAATTCCAGTTTGTATTATTGGGAGGGTATATACCTTTACAATAGTAGAACAAATGATACCAATTATTTTTTAATCAGTGAACGAGTATTTCAGAGCAATGAATTCCAGAAAATATTCTATGTGCTGAGTCTAAATTTGTTTCTTACGCAGCTAGAAAATGCAATTGTATATGTATATGTAATAGTATCATGATAGAGCATACAGTACATTAGAGCTAAGGCCATACTTAGACAAATGAATGCTTTGCCAGGCCCCAAATTTGGCATAACATCAAACAAACTACACCAAAACATTTATTCAGTACATAATTTGCATTGAGACTGAATGATACAGAGGGTCAATTTGGGAACTACTGGCTGGGGCAACATTTGTTCTCTGTATTGCCCTGAGCAATTCAGTTCTGACCCCAAATTTGCATTTCCCAACAACACAAAAAACAACAACAACAAATATGATTAATTATAAGACTGAGTGCTACCTACTATGCTAACGAGACACCTCATGATTAATTAGATCCACCATTCTTATAAGCCACTTTAAGAATTTTTACGATGTATGCATACGATTCCTGGTTTCCCATTCACCACTCTTACCCAAAGCAGTTTAAAACAAACAAACTAACAAACATACATTTCCTTCCACTTACATGAGTACTCTTCCTGAGAGGTTTCCTTCGTGATTGTGTAATTCCAATGATGCCTAGTTAGACTTTGTTGATGAGTACTCTTGTCATGGGGTTGCTTGCTTCACATACATAGTTAGATCCCCTTTGCTAGAAGATGCTGGAAAGAATTTCCTAAAATGGCTCATGTATCAGTTAGGACAGCAGTATGGCTGCTGTGACGACAACAACAACAAAATGTATAATGACTTTACAAAAGAAACACTATTTCTTGGACACATAAAATTTAACTGGTATTTTCTGATTGGTGGGTGGCTCCTATCCCAATGAACACCTTTTCTTCTTATGGCCCCACAATTTTCTAAGAGCTTGATCCTCTGAATCCAACCTAGCGACTGGGAAGAAAGAGTAGGAGTGGCAGAGGCACATCCACTTTTAATCAAATCACTGTATCCAGGAAATGACACAGCACTCAGCTCCTATCCCGTTGCTGTGAAGGAATCACAGCGCCTCACATAGATCCAGATGGAAGCTGGGTGGGCATCACCTTCTCAACAAGTCTGCACTCTGAAAAAGACAGCATTTAAGTTTTGTCTCTGCCAAAGGATGCAGCAGTGGCACGGGATGATAAAGCATTAACCAACTGAAGAACAGAAGGGAGGGCATTCCAGGGAGAGGGCACAGCTTGTTCAAAGATTGTGAAAGCATAATTATGTAATAATCCTATAAAAGCTGGAGATCAGACAAGGCCTCATGCTCATTGTGACTCAATCACGAAATAGTAAGCACTTTCCATAGGCTCAAAAGAAGCAGAGAATATTGAGTACCAACAAAATGTAGTCCCTAATATAAAGACATTTCCGATTCTTGCATGAGAGGCAGACACTTGAGGCAGAAGTAACTATCTCTAGCAGAAGATAACTATCTCTATCAAGAGATAGTTCCATCGGTCAATCAACTATTTTTCCTGGGGTCCTTTCCACTTTTGATTTCTAATACATTGTGAGTAACTAGTCAATGTTAATTTCAACATTTTGAATTCTGGGAAATTTCTGAGCTCGCTGTTATTTAATTGATTCATTGATCTAAAATTCACTTTATAGAATGCTTGCAAAATGCTGAATTCTCTTACTGGGGCAAGAGTAAGGTGGTAAACAAGATAGATATAGTATCCCATCTCTCAAAGAGTTCTCATACTTGTGGAAGATTTATGAGTTGGGGATTATTTCTAAATTGACTGACAGCTGGTTTGAGTTTGAAGTAGGCGTATTGATAGTATAAACAGAAATGACATCTTATTAGATGAGGCCCTTCACATGTAGTTTTTCATTATTATTTTACGGGTTTCCAGAAGATTATTTTTTTCAGTGAACGGTATTATGAAAAATACTACACAAAAACAAGACTCACATATATGGTTATTTTAAAGATGCATTGTTATTCTTTGTACTGTGGAATCTGAAATAAATACTAAAAATGAGATTAGAATGAACTGCTAGATGAATATTTTTAACTATTTTATTCTTAGGAGCAGGTGTTTGATGACTGAATTAGGGACAGAGTAGAAACTTCCTTAAGAGAATTAACCTGATACATTTGAATAAATCTAAATCTTCATATACATGTTATGCAGTGTAACTTTAAAACCAACTTTTCAGTCCACATCTGATTTCTCTTAATGGACTCCCATAGCTGACTCCTGAATTAGAATTCATCTTTCCATTTAAATGCAGATTCAGACTTTCTACCTGAGGGCGGGGCGATGGTGAGTGATTTGTTTTGACTGAAATACTAATATATAGCGGGGTTTCATTTACATGAATATTCTTTCCCAGCACAGGTCTTTTCTTGTGATAGCTAGCATATTTACTGCAATAATTTTATAACCTCCTTGTATTTATTTCATCTCTTTATGCTATAATTCCATGTGCTAAATAATGGAGACACATACATATTAAACAACCAGTAGGCATTTGTGTGGGGCAACTTTAAAATGGAGTGGTGAATTAAACAAGTGACCAAATCAAAACCGAAAGAGAAGGCACTGCAAAGCTAAGCACATTAATATACTGACAGGGATATAATATGTGGAGGCATTTTTCGCCTTTTCTTTCACTTCCTTTTTAAAAAAAATTCTTTAAAAACTGTATCCTAGTAAGAGTATTTTAAAATATACAGCCTTGAGTTATGTATGCCAACTCGTCTAATGTATACCTGAAAAGCTGCTTCACTTATCTCCAACGTGGAGATTTATAACACAGAGGAAATCAAAGAGTAGAGATAAATCATTGTAAAAGAGTCATATTAGCATCTTACTAAATGATTTCTTATTGTACCGAGTAATAGCCGAAGAGATAGTTCCATTTTAGTGAGAACACATGACAATTTTTGCCATTTCCAATGCTATGAGAATCTCAGTTCAAATACGTATATATAAAATAACTATCTTTTCTAGAATAATATTTACACGTGAGCAAAGTTTGGTTAGAAAACAATATTTACCTCGATATTTAATAGAAAATTTTACAAAGTTATTTTTATCATGTGTCGCCTCCCTCAGAAGAGATTCCATCTGGCAGAATATTATTTATGGCAAATAGTACAGTTTGTTATTACCAATGCTTGAACATTTTCATGCATTCATTAAACAACAAAAAAATTTGAGTACATCTTATGGCTAAATGCTGGAGATACGGAAGATAAACAATGAGTCTACGAAGCAGGTAGCATTCAAGCCAAGTCAAAAACAAATTTTCAGTGCAGTGTATCTTAGAAGATTTAACTTGAACCATGTAAGGCTGACACACCATAAACTTGGTTTCCTGGACAACATCCTCATCTGTTTTTTGTGATTTCTCTTTTTGAGTTTCCTCAAGATTTCTCTTCCTGTTTTTTTCTCTTCTGTTCTTTTCTCTTTCTGGGTTTTTTTGTTTTTGTTTTTGTTTTTGTTTTTTTTTTTTTGTGATTTCTCTTCCTTGAGTTTCCTCAGGGACTCTGTCCATTTCGTTCTGAACTATGTGCTCTTGTCATGATATACTCTCCTTGAGGAATATTACCAGATGCACCCCTTCATCCATCATCCTATCGGGATTACCAAACTTTACTACATGTAAGAATAATCTTGTGATAAAGTTAGTTTGGGATGTCTGGCTCGGCCTGAGGAATCTTAACATGAATCCATAGTGATTTTGCTGCAGGTCATCTAAAACCATACTTTGATGAATGTTTCTCTATGAACTAACCATACCTCAGTCTATTACTAAAGCCCAAATGTGGGCTTCACTGAGATACAACCAACTACCTAATGGAATTCTCCTCTAAGTTGTTGCAAATGCATTTCATATCCTCCAAACCTCCACACATGGCAACGCCACTGCCTTCAGCATATTTTTTTAGACCGTGTTTCTTGGCTTAGAGAATTTAATCTTACTACTCCTATAAGATAAATTAGAAGTCTAGGTCTTATCACTGACATTTCCCTTATTGTCCTCTTATGATCAATTCCAAACTTTTAAGTGGATCCTGACTTTGTTCCATTCTGTCCTTACTGCCACCCACCTCTCCTATTTACACAATTATCATCTCTCATTAATAGTGTATATACTGACACCCAAATTTTCTCAGTCCTCCCACATTAAACATACACTACACACTGTGAGCCAGGTAGTATCTCTAGAAAACAAATCTGGAAAAAAAAAGTTAAGTGTGGATAAATTAAAATGTCCTTACTATGGTTACAAGTCCATGCATGGCAGAGCCCCAGTTTAACTATCCAATTCCTTGTTTTACCCCTCTCCTTGAACTTTCACTGAACTTAATATAGTCCTCCACATGCACTCTTGTTAACCTTCTGGTTTTGCATGTGCAGTTCCCTCTACCTGTAATTCTCATTCATCCCTTGGGTAACTCTTTCTCCACCTAGATAGCCTATCCTCAGTGAGGGCTTTCTAAATATGAAGTTCAGCTTGGATCAATTTTCCACATGCTAAGATTGCCTGATTTAGCCCATTAGATATTTCTCCTTATATAATATTTGGGACATAGTTGTAATAAAAAAACCTGTTCATTGCTTAACTTAAAATTTAACTGGGAAACTTGTATTATGTCTAGCAACTCTATATACGTACCCACATAATTTATCACATCACATCTAGATTTCTTTGCCATTTGCTCGTATCCTTTAATAAACTATAAATTCTTCATGGCAGGAACCATGTCTCCATTTTTCTACATTGTGTCACTACACTTTTTGGGTGGTGCCTGGCAGTTAAAAAAAAATACTTGAGAAAAAGAATAAAATAATCTAGCCAAGGTGCTCCTGGGTGGTTTAGTCAGGTAAGCGTCTGCCTTTGGCTCAAGTTTTGGTGATCTTGGTGTCTGGGGATCGGGCTCCCGCTGAGTGAGGAGTCTCACTCGTCCTCTGCCCCTCTGTCCTACTCATTCACGTGTGCGCATGCTCTCTCTCTGTCAAATAAATAAATCTTAAAAAATAAATAAATAACATAAAATAAAATAACGTACCCAATTTTCAAACCTCTCTACTTTTGTTTTTCACTATACCATATTGCTTCTAAATCATAACAGCTGTAAGTTTGCATTTAGTAAATGTGAATACTTGTTAAATGTAAAACACAAACAAACAAACAAACAAGTACTGTTTAATTCCTAACAGAGGCTAGGATTTCATACCATAACATTGACTTCAGTCATTTCATGAATGGGTATATTTTGGTGTAATTTACCCCTCTGCAACAAGTGTATTTGAGAGAATCATTCTGTGTACCCAAAGCTCCAGTAGGCCAGTTTTCTCAGACAGACAGAAAAGTGTCAAATAATGATGCGGACTGTCATTTTCAGAGATTTCTTATTTCAGTTTCAGTGAGAAGGAAAAGTTTTTTCTGTTTTTTTTTTGTTTGTTTGTTTGTTTTTATGAGAAAGCATTAGAAGTTGAGTAAATTTTTCCCCATTTGTACTTAACAAAAGAAAAGTCCATGGTTCTCAATTTTCAGATTTTTAAAACCTCAACAAAAAATGTTCTTTTAAAAGAGAGCCATTTAAAGAGTTTTCTGGGACTAGATCAAGACTTTTCTATGTATTGTGAGTTAAAACAGTGATCGAGATATTCTGAGTAAGTTCCAATAATAGAACATACCAATATCAATTTTAGGTCCATTAAAACAAAGCTTTTCTTAATTGATTCTAGTAGCAATTGATCTCCAAATGTCACAAGATGCCATGGGGCTCCTAGAATTGATGATGGATAGCAATTTTAGCAAAATCAGGCATAGATATCACAAAGCAGAAACAGCATCTGTTACATGAATAAGGAGTTATTGGTGTATGAAAATAGCTGAAAAAACAATATTTTGGAACTAGATAGAAAAATGTGCATTTTCCCCCTCTAATGGTATTCAAAAGTAAAGGAATACAAAATTAGGAAACAGCAGATAATGGCAAACGGCATTTATTCATTAAATGAATGCTTACTGAGGCCTGGGTGTGCACCTGATATTAATATTCTCTGCTTTGAGAAGGATATAGATAAGTAACAAAGAACAAAAGGGACTGGCACGATGTAGCAACGCCACATGTATTTATTATTTTATTAATAATTAATTTATTCCCCTGTTGATGTCTTGTAATTCCTTGATTTCAAGGCAATGTAAGTACTGCTGGGCACTGAGTTTCTGTTTTGTGTTTTGTGCCTTTACAATTCAAGCAAATTAATTTATCTCCATCCAAGAATATGTGATGACATTCCTCATTCCAACCCTAATCCTCATGCTATTATGTACCCAGCAACCTTACCTCCACCATCTCTTCTCAAATATTCTCTTTATCTGGCTCCACCTTGTCATTTCTACTGCTACTTTTCCTGAGAAGGCTAACTTTTGTTTTATTTTTTGCTCTAATTTCCCATCTTCTATATTTCAAATCAATGAAACTAAGTAATTTTTCCTCCTTGTTCACAGTGGCAACTGCCAGATTATTTTATCCCTTGAATATAGACATATATACAGAAGGCATATATAGACATAACAATCAAAATAATAATAACAGCAAAGTTCTTATTCTTTTGAAACTCATGCCATTCACTTCAGTTACCCACTATGCTTGCTCTTTGCCCTCTTAACCCTGACCTGTTATTCATTCTTGCTATTAACTGTGGAATTTAATTTATAAATGATAGTCTTTCTCTGTAGCTTAACTCCTGTCTCCATTCTCATGACTTCACTATTAAGCTAAGTGAAATATACAAATTCTGTACTCTTGATTACTTCTTTACCTCCAATAACCATTTCTTTCACTTCATTTCTATGATGCAAGCTCAATTCAGACCTTATCATTAGCAGAAACTGTGCTACTTCTAAGTGCTCTGTTCAAAATCTTCCCATCTCTAGCTACATTTTTCTAATCTTTTAGCTTGCCTGGTAAATTACCTTTAACAGCATAATTCTTTGGTTACCTTGATCTTGTCAATCCCCTAATCACATCTGTCTCTCACTTTCTACTAGCTCCTTTTCTTTTGACCTCCTCTATCCCAGTCATTATAATTAGCCCATGACAAATACCATGAAATCACTTGCTTCCCTCTCTCTGTCTCACTCATTAGCAACATCCCAGTCCTGGATGATCATGTATCAGAAAAACTACACCATTTTGGAGAAAATCACATGGTTATTTTAAGCTGATTGCTATTGCTTTAAATTTAGCAAAATCATTGTGAAATGGACCACATTCTTCCATGTTTTGTTCATTTATTCAATAGATATGCAACCTATGTTCCAGGAGCTGTTCAAGGTATTAGAGTTATGAGTGAAAAATTCAAAGCAGCCCTTGCTTTCATATGGCTTATATTCCACTGGAGTCTAGAAAAAAAAGGCAGAAAAAACTGAGTAAAGAAATAAGTATTCAGGGAATAAAAGATCATACCAAAGAGTGTCTATTCACTGAAAAAAAGAAAGTATATGTCAGGTATAAAATTTTATAAATAATAAAACAGGGTAATGATATAGAAAACTTGTGGTAGGGGAAAACTTTATAAACACTCTATTATGCCTCCCTGATGGGGAAACATTTTTGCTGAGACATGACTGTGGAGTTTGAAAGAAGAGTATTTCATGAGGACAATATCGGTATTAGAAAGCCCTGAATTAGGGAAAAACATGTCCTGTCCAAAGACAGAAAGAAAACAAACAAACAAACGAACAGAAGGCAAATCAGTGTGGCTGGAGCTTTGTGGCCTGTGATGCAAATTCAGGTTGAAAAGGTAGGAAGGGATCATGATAAAATAATGTCAGCCATAGTATATTTTCTCCTTTGGTAGGTAGCTATGAAGGTAGGGAAGAATACCTTCCTCAAACACCTTCTTTCTTTTTAAGCTAATGCCTTCACTTTATATATCATTTTGAAAATAGAACCCATCAATACAACATATCTCCCTCATCTTTCCACCTATAAAACTACCATTTTTTTTCCTTCTCACCTGTTATAATGGATATTGTGTTCCATCTTGTGGTTTGCACCTAACCCTCCTGCACTTTCCTTCACAGTCTTCCATTCTTCAGATATAATCTCTGTATCTAATGTCATTAACGTCTTCATCTCCACATTCTGATTCAATGATAACACATACGCTAATGTCTCCCAACTTAAAAGAAAAATCCTTCCTTAACTTCCTCCCCATGTCCTTCTAAATAAATCTCCCCACTTGAGCTCCCGCCCCACCAAAACCTAATATATCCCCCTCAAGATTATCAACAGCTTCCATGTTTCAATTTTAAAGGACTTGGCATCATTTCCTTCTTACTTAACCTCCCAGCAGAATTCCACAGAAGGAAACACTACATAGTAAAGAACAAATAGACGATTTCTTTCTTTCAGTACTCACAAATATACTCTTCCCATATCTCTGTCCCTATCTCTGTCTCTGTCTTTATCATCTCTGTCTCTAATTCTCTCTATCTCTAGCTATATAATAACCTAATAACCAAAAGCTTTGAGATTTTCTTTCCACTGTTAGATTTTTGGGTGGTCAAGTGAGTTCCTGTATTGAAAACGTTAAAGACCCTAATTATAGTATAGTGTAAACATTTTTTAAAGATTTTATTTATTTATTTGATAGAGATCACAAGTAGGCAGAGAGGCATGCAGAGAGACAGAGGAAGGGAAGCAGGCTTCTCATGGAGGAGAGAGCCCGAAGCGGGGCTCGATTCCAGGATCCTGGGATCATGACCTAAGCCGAAAGCAGAGGCTTTAACCCACTGAGCCACCCAGGCATCCCTAGTATAAACATATTTTAATCAAGAATATTATTGGCATCCCCCTCTCTACAGTACAATAATATATGTGTGTATATGTGAGTACGTTTTTCTTCTAAGATGTTTTAAGAAAAAATATATATGATACTATAGACTGCTGTGCATAAGTAACTGATAGGATTATAATATGTCTGTGTCCTTATGATCTTAATCTCTCAGCATTATATACAGAAATGTCCCTTCTACAATTTCTGAATCAAGTCTTTCCCCCATTCAACTACCTTCTGCTGCTTAGAAGGGGTCTTCTGCAGCATTCAAATTAGAATTGGATTTTACAAAGCAAGGCGACTCTAGAAGCTGAAAAAAAAAAACATGGAAAATAAGTGACAAATATTTTAAAGCAAGAACTTCTTATGTTCATGACATTTTAAAGGGCTGATTTTTTTCAGAATATCTAAAATGCAAAGTAGATAATTTCTTTCAACATTTTGTTTTAAATTAAATAAATTTTCAAAGAAATCGCAGTATGTTTGTTTTTTAGTGCCTCTTTCTCCATCAACTAATGCTATTTTTGTAGCCCAAAGCAGGCTTTTAAAAAATGTAGTGTAGTAATTGCTTTATTCTGACAGGAACTTCCATATGCTGAAGATGTGAACATAATTCTTTGATTGGCCTATTCAGATTTAAACATGCCCAGTGGGTAGATGAGTTCAGATTATTAATCATTTTCTGAATAGTTATGTATTTGTGAAACTGTTAATGAGATTTTACAGTTTTCCTCTTCATTCCTGTCAGACATAACTGGTCAACATGAGGATGTGTTGGAGAAGTTTGGTAGGACTGTAAGATAAAGTGGCTTTCTGTTTTCTCTGCTGGCGACTCTAGGGCAGCAGGGTTCTTTGTCAAGTTTCTGTACTGTTTTAGTTCCTTGAGGCCACTGGCAGTTATGTGATTTTTACTTTCCTTGGCTTTGCATGATAGACTGCTCAGATCCGGAGGCATCAGAATCAAGCTAGTGTTTACATCTAAATGGCTTCCTTCATTAAACTCCAACTTTGATTTTCAATATATTAAATTTGAGTGTTGTTCAAAGGAACACAGTGATTTCAGGCATTTATTTAATGGGCTTTGTTTGTATAATTATTAAATTAAGACTGTCACTATTACTTCATCTGGAATGATAATTTCAAAGTTGTCATTTTACAAGCAATTTCAAAAGAAGAGCAGAATTTTGAAGTCAATTTTAGTGAATAAAAGTTTTTTCTTACTGTGTGATACAGTGAAACTGAGAACCAAATAATTAAATTTGGAAGTAATACCAAATTTAATTCACAAAATATACAAACTGTAGAACATTTTTAAGAGACTGAAATTAAATTAAAAAAACCTGATTTTTAAAGAGTTGATATCTTCTCAAGTATATGCTGTACACAAGCCAATGGCTAATAGAGTGTTGGTAATTTAAGGTATTTCAAACTTATTTCACTGTGTGCATAAGACTCATTTGAATTGAGCATTTTTTTTTGTTCGTAAGTAAATGATAATTCTAAGCCACCAGAAAGAGGTTTCTTCTTGTAAATAAGTTTTGGATTCCAAATAGTTTCTTCTATATTTTAATTTACCAAGTAGATATTTTATTCATAGACAATGCAAAGTTAAATTTGATCATGGCTTCTAAAAATGTTACAAAAGTTAAATTTCTGTACTTTAGTGTATATTGGGATATCTCTATAAATATTGCATTGATCACAAAAGGAAAATGGATTCTTTCTAAGATATTACCACATGGTCATGTATAAATGCCTATTTAAAGGGAAACTATTTCGGATGAAAGAGAATGGAATGTAGATAGATTCACCTTCTATTATCATACGAAACGAACAGAGGATTGACCTTCAATGTCTTCCCAAATCTGAGATAAAATGGCATTTTTCTGGACATGTAGAAAAGAAAAAAACATGACTTGCATTTACTCTGCCAATTCATCTTCTGTAACCTGTCAGAAATGGTCAATTCAGGATTATCAAGAACTCATTTTAATCTTGGTTTCAATTTCTTTTCCCAGAAGCGTTTTGCCAGGGAAAACAAAAGTAGCAAAGTTTCCTGTTCTGACTTGCAATTTATGTCCCTTTTGCCTTACAGTCAGATTAAGGACAAAATCTGGAAGAACTTGAATTACTTTTAGCCTCTTCACCATTTCATATTTCCAACCCCCTCTGGATGTGAGAAAGAGAAATAGAATCACTAATTCCATCCTGGACATTGATAACGTCCATGGTTAAATTTACTTTGAAAATGTCAGTGTTCTAATTCAAAAGCAGCTCCTCATTTTGAGCCTTGTGATAAAACTTATTAAAACTAGCAGATGCCTCTTATATATCTGATTTTGCATTAAAGATCAAATTTCTCATTTTTGCTTCAGAAATTTATACAACATGTCATTTGGAAAAGGCCAATATTTTGGTTCACTTGTCAATGATAATCAGTGTTTAATGAAGCAAAGTGTAGCTGTGTTGATATTTTTATTGTGGCACTTGATCATTCTTTCACTGGCAGACCCACAGATGGCCTTTTTTAATCCAAAAAATATCTATCTGGCTAAATAGATCCTATTTTTGGTTTATTTGTTGTTCACATGTTCTTTAGGAACCTCTGGTGCCTTTGCTTTTTACTATGGAATCTTTTAGAATTATCTTTTAGAATGAAATATATATATCTACTTCCCGGCCTTCTTGAAAGCTTTACCCAATCTGTATCCCAATCCACCTTTCCTAACTTCTTTTTACTGCTCCCTTCATATTTCCTCTGCTTCAGCTAAACTGGACTGATCATCATTACATATGACAATCTATCATTGTTTCTTCATTCATGAGCTTTCCTTCATTGGAATTTTCCTCACATCCACCAACCCACACTAACCCTTATCTAGGCAACATGGCTGTCTGCTAAAGTATCACATATCCAGTCCAGTCCTCAATGCTCTAAGAAATGCATTAACTTCTTTTGCAGATTTTGTTTTCTTTTTTGAACTCTGGAAGCAATGCTTTATCTTTTAGGATAATTTTCTGTGTATAAACTGTAGACTCTTTTTTACCTCTCTCCTTTCAGAGTACTGATTTAAGGACCATCATTACAAATATTCTGAAATTAAATCACTGCATTCCTTCCTTTTACTGACCCATCTACTTTGTCTCGATCTTTTCAACTCTTCTTCCTTTTCATTAGCTTGGACTTCATGGTACTCAATATTATTCATATCCCCTAAAGCTTTTATCTTTATTTTATTTTATTTATTTATTTTTTGAAGATTTTATTTATGTAGGTATTTGAGAGAGAGAGAGAGAGTAAGAGAGAGAGAGGACGAGCAAGGGGAGGGGCAGAGGGAAATAATCTCAAGTCACCTCTGCACTGAGCCTGGGACCTACTGTGGGGCTCAGTCTCATGACCTTGAGATCATGACCTGAGCCCAAATCACAAGGACACTCAACCAACTGAGCCACCCATGAATCCCTAAATCTTTTGTCTTTATTTTAAACCCAACCTTGGATGAATCTTCTTTACTCTGAACATCTGATTTATTTAAAAAATTTATCTATATAGAAACATTCAGATGAAGTCTCTCTGTTCCTGCGCATCCATACATCCCATTCTAATAGAGTTGTTGTGCATGCTCCTGTCTGAAGAAACCCTCTTCTGTCTGTGGATCCCATCTACACCTGTGCTCAGAGACACTTGATCCTACTCTGACAAGCCTATCCTTTCCATTTCATATATTCAATTTCTCCTCATTGTCCCAGAGATTCTAAACACAGTCAAATTTCCCTAATTAAGCAAATAAACAAGCAAAATCTATATTAAAAAAAAATCCATACCAGAGTTACTCAGGCTACTCTGTCTTCCCTCCTTTAGACAGTCAGATAGAGGCCCATACCCAAGGAAGGTCTCAATTTCCTTAGCTCCTACTTACTATTCAGTTCATACTAATAAGGCTTAAGTCATCATGATTCCATGAAGAGGATTCACTGACACCAATAACTTCAGGTTGGTAAAGATAATGAATATTTGTTAAGTATTTTTTTTTCACATCATTGAAGCATTTGATGCAGTTAACCATTGCCTTAAAACACTGTCCCTCCCTTCATTTCTATTACATGAGTGTCTTCTAGTTTTCAGCTAAACGCTGACTATTCTATCTCTGACTCTATTGTAGTCTTAACCTTCCCTACCTAGCCAATAAATCTGGAGTTTCTCAAGACTCAATTAAAATTCTCTTCTCTCACTTTATATTCTCTTCCCAGGTAATCTCAACTACCCTCATGGATATAATCACCCCCAATGCTCTCCTCTATCTCAGATTTGTCTTCTGAACTATACCTGCTTCTCTGTGTCTTATTCCATCATTTTCTACATGATAGCTCAAGGGATATTTTCAATATAATAATTTGTTTTTTGAGGCCCTCTACCCCAGATTCTCCCATTCCTGCTCATATTTTTGAATAATTGTCCCATTGGCATCTTCCCATGCTAAGTTCAATCACCCATTACAATTCCTCCTACACATGTGATTTACAAATGTCATTTCTTTTCTCTTGGATGCTGTACTCTTGCTCCTTTACATGAAGTCCAACTCATCCTTTGAATGTCAGCTAAAGTATAACTTCCTAAAGGAAGATAGCCTTGATCTTTCTGACTAGAATAGCTCTGCATATATGTATGGCATATGTCTCCTTCATACCATTTAGTAGAGTTGTCATTTTATCTTTCTTAGTAAGAAAGATTATTTGTTAATATCTCTCTTCCTTCCCAAAGGCAGTTATAAGGTCTTTCTTTTCTTGGAAATAAATCCCCAATATCTAAAACAGAGCCTAACACAAAAGAGTAGTTCAAAAATTATTTGGTGGATGAATGAGTGAATACATGATGATTTCTTCATTCAGTCTATGTTACTCATCAAAATGTATCTTCTCATGGTAAGGATTCCACAAGTAATCTTAGAGTTGTCTGTGTGTGTGTATGTGTGTATTTGCATAATTGAGTAATATTTGAAAGAATATAAATATAGAGTAGAATCTGTAACTTAGAACAACAAATTTACATTCAATTCAACTCTGTTCATGATTATTTTCATATTGTGTTGTATGACATTTGAGCAAGATTCATGGCAATTGGTTTTCTTTTGGATTAAGAAATATGCAATATTGTCCTTCAACACATTTATTAGAACATCTGATTAAGGTTGGTTACAGCAGTTTCTGTTTAAATTGAAATGTCACTTTGTTGTCCCTTTTAGACTGACATGAATTGACTAATAATTTACATTTTACATTATATTAAACCCCAAGTTCTTTGAATGAAAAAGCTAGTACTGTCATACTTTTGGAGTGTGGTTTTCATGAATATATTTTTCCCACTCTCCAGAGGAAAAAATGGTTATAAAAACTCAATATAACATTATTCATCTTCCTAGTACCACACATCTTGTTTTTGAGAGCAGCACCCATAAAACAGTAACAAAAAAGTTATTTCTTAGGGATGATTCATTTTAGCACATTTTAAAGTAATCATTAGTTTGTGACCTTTCATTAATAGAGGAGATGCAGAAACCACAAGCAATAACCACTAATCACTAATTAAAGTCAATGATGGGAGAAATTTGAAAGAAACACTGTTTACAATTTGCTTTGGAAGAAAATTCAGAAGTGTGGCAGGGCTCTGGTTAAGGTCACATATTTTATCTAGTCCAAGCTATTGAACACCCAAATTGCACACTCTATATTAATCACCACTTCTAATTAAAACTTGAAAATATAACATTGCCTTTTTATTAAACAAAAATGGATGTCGATTCCCACTAATTAAAAAGGAACTTATTATCACAGGATGGGGTTCCAGGAAATCCTAAAAAATATTTGCCAGGTTGATTTTGTAATAAATATTTTAAGATAAACATCAATGGAATTATGTTAAACACTTAAAAATAAATGAACAAAAGGTACCTTACTCCTTATGTAATTACAGAGTAGCATTTCATCTTCTGACAGGTCTTGCTGCTTCCAATCTGGTTACATCAATGGGTCTTTACTCTCTGCAGTCAGAGCGGTCTTTCTAAATGCCAATCAGATTTTGTCTTTTTCTTTGTTCAAGTTCTTTGATTTCCCTCCTACCATTCAGAATTCAGTTCAATGTTTTCAATTAAAAATGCTGGCCCTTCATTGTCTAGATAGAAATTGTCTATTGTTCCAGCTTTAGTTGAAGCCAGAAACACCCATTTGCACAACCTCACCCTCCAGTCCCATGCAACTGACATGACGATCACTTCCCCAATGCTTCATGTGGTTTTCTTTCTCTGGTCATTCACACATTCTGTTTGTATTTCATGGCAAAGCCTCTCCCGTCCTTCACCAAATTTTTCCTTTTTTTTTCCCCCCCAAAACATTTTCCAAATTAAACTGAATGCTACTCAGTTCAAATATCACCTCCTCTGGGATGCCGATTCCTGATGCCCCAGTTTCTTTTAGAATTCTGGAGCACTTGGCAGTAAACCTCAGTCACAGGTTTGGTAACTGTGAGCATCGATTTATTTGTCTGCATAGGGGCAAAATTGTATATACCTTGAGTATTAAATCTTCTTTAATATCGGCTGGCCCCTGGTATACTGTATTCATTTGATAAATACTTACCTATCCAGTGTTATGTGACAGTCCCTTAGCTTGGAGCTGCCGTTATAAAGATTAAAGACCCGAGGCCCCCGTCCCAGATGAGTGGATCATCCCTGAGAAATGGCAAAGATGCAACATTCAGTTTCTAACAGAAGAAATAAACAAATAAATCTCATTTTTGCAAATTAGCTAAAAGGAAAGCTAAAAACTAGAATCATGAAATGGTAATGAGAATCACAAAGTTTTACAGTTTATCATAGTATATGATTAAATGCTTGCACTCTAAATTGGTGACTATGATGTACAACTTTAAGTTAACTTCGTGGACCAAAATTGAACATCAAACTCTTCTCCTTCTTTGTCTTACACTAATTCCTATCACTCATGGCATATGAAGTATTTTGTTTGTTGGAATCTTTGGTTTCAAGGATCAGGTCCTATCCACTCACCTTGTGAATACCTCCTTCTTAATCTGGCAGTGTAAAGGTTAAAGACTAAGACAGAAGCGTTGGTCTCATTTTTCACTTGCAACCTACACAGAAAATTTAGGATTGGTGGTGGAGCCTGAGATTGGTGTTGGATGGGGACAAAAACAACTTTATGCTGCTGAGGCTAGAAGCAAATGAAACACCTGTTCCTGGCAACTTTCCAAGCCTACCAGTGGTAGATATTTGTTACATCTCTTAATAGTTTCAGTAGCAAAGCTTTCCTCCTGGAGGGTGCTGGCAGCTGCTCTCTCAATGGAAGGATTGCCACTGAAACATCAACTTTCCATTAGGGTACCCCTAGGTTGAGGATTTGTCTTCAAAACAACAAAGGTGCTACTTCAAGATGACACTCAAAATGATACACAATGTGCTGTATCAGGGAGAGGTGTTAAGTTACTCAACTTAAACCTGATGGGTAAATTATGGTGGGCATTATCTGTGGGCTCAGGATGGTCAATTTCCCATCAGTGACTGGAGAGAGAAACATTTTATTTTAGCCCACAGTCATTCTCTAAAGGTTAGAGATGTAATTAACATTGCTCTTAAAAGAATGGAGACATATAATTTGCTCTATCTATTTCTAAATAGTATCAGTTTTACTCTAAAATTGGGATAGCACTGCCAAGTGCTGGTACCTATGCAAGTCAGGATATAGATTTTGGTGAAACTGGTCAGTGGTAACTGCCTTTGATTTATAAATTTTACAAAAGTACCTGTGAACATTTGCTTAAAAACTGAAACTATAGGAGTCCCTGGGCGACTCAGTCATTAAGCATCTGACTCTTGATTTTGGCTTAGGTCATGGTCTCAGGGACATGAAATCGAGACTTAAATTGTGTTCTAGGCTCAGTAGGGAGTCTGCTTGAGATTCTGTCTCTCTGTCTCTCTGTCTCTCTCTCGTTCTCTGCCCCTCCCCCTGCTTTCATGTGCTTTCTTTCTCTTTCTAAAATGAATAAATACATCTTAAAAAATTAACTTACAGTAGAAGAAAAGATTGACCCATGTAAAGTACCATGCAGAAGGTGTTTCAGAGGAAACTGGGTTTTTTCTTCTTTCCCAATTTTTGGGTGACAAGGACAGGTTGCTGACAGAAAATTTTTCTGAGTTATCTCATTCATTCAAAGACACCAAAAAATCCTAATCAAAGTGCCTATATGCTGTGTGGTAAGTGGTGTTATGAGGATACACGGGCAAGTAACTCCACAAATTGGATAGATCTTGAAATGAAGGAAACTCCATGATACTGAAAACTTATTAAAAAAAAATCTGGCATTGTTCCTAGAGCTTGTGGCTCTGTGCCACTTAATGAAACACTCATGATAGATGAGCAGTCTCCCTGTCATGCCTATAAAGGAATGCTTGATGATTTTATTAACACAGGCAGTGCTGAAACCTCTATTTGATGAACATTCTAATAAGGATGCCCTCTATGCTAGTGAAAGTTCAGGGAAATAACAAGGAATAACAAATAGATGAAAGAAGACATAGTTTTGATCATAACATCACAACACATTGCCAGTGTCTGACTTAAATAATCATGTGTTCTGAAACAGCATGCAGTATATAGAATTAGGTCCAGAGAAAGAGAAAGTGCAGTTTTCAACTTGCAGCTGGCAATGGCACAACATTACAATCACCCTTATGAAGTAACATCTTAATCTGAGATTTTGTGTTCTTTAGATAATAATCTAAATTATTATAGTATTGTATAGTAATTGAGAATTTCTTCACTGGACTTGGGAACCCAACATAAAATGATCAATTAAGTTTTACTCACTCAAAGAGAAACTAATAAGCCAATGCAAGAATCATCGTAGCCTAGATGTGGAAATTATCTAAAGCTGATAAGCTCTTTAGATGAAAACTTTAGACTTGGTGGTTAGCTATTAAAAAGTAATACTTTGGAAATAAAGGAAATGCAAATGTGCAAATAACATACTCTTTGTGTTTGGCCTGTCTTTTCATTGTAGAACTATAAATGTTGTTTGTCAATACCACTTCTGCCTTCTTCAGGACCACCTACCATCTGCTTAGCCCTCACTGTTAGGAGTCCCTTATGATCTAGCTTAATGTGATCATCCATTCTTAGAAACCTCCTTCAGACCCGAAACCGCCTCTCTGATATGCCTCTCTACGTTTACCTTCTTACATGGTACTTAAATTGACTGTACTTAAATTACCTTGCCTGAGGTAAGGTTGCTTACCTCAATG
Organism: Neogale vison; assembly: GCF_020171115.1. Taxonomy (NCBI): domain Eukaryota; kingdom Metazoa; phylum Chordata; class Mammalia; order Carnivora; family Mustelidae; genus Neogale; species Neogale vison. The sequence goes on from NC_058092.1 coordinate 60,433,555, forward strand.
AAATTATGACCTAGAGGAGAGAACCGTTGACCTTTTTGAGATTTTAAAATAAGAGTTTACCACCTAACGTAATATTTTTAAATGAATAAATTAATGAGGGTATAAATGAATGTCTGCATTCATTATGCAAACCATCCTTGATTTGTAAAAACATTTTCTGAAATAACACATGTATTTTGCATATTGTAGAGTTGAGGTGGAACACTTTATTGACTGCAAAACAACTAATCATAATACATTCACTGGATGTAAAAATGCAAAAGGAACAATCATTTGATCTTTCCGGGATATGCAAACACACATATGTTGGAATGGGTTTTATATATATGTGCATGTATTTTCCCTCTCTGATATAACTAAGTAGACCTATAGCTACATACCTATGCCTATATCTGTATATCTATATCTATCTATCTAGAGATATTTTCAACATCTCTGAAATATTAGTATTTATTACACCCCAAAGACTTATAATATATTTACTCTTTTGGATGTGGACATCAAGGAAAAAAATCTCAGCTCTATAAAATGAAGATATATTGAATATATTGAATAATATTTTAATTTATCCTAAAATACAGATTTCTTAAAAGATACATATCATAAGACATAAATTCTTATTGATTAAATCCAAGCAACCCTTGAAATTCAGCTTTAGCCATAATTCAAGAAATTTAATTGTTTCTTTTCTTTGGAGAGGATTGCTGTGTGAATATAGGTATTTACATATCATTCATTCCAGAGCTTACACTGAATTTCACCAAAAAAGGGATTTTTTTTTTTGGTGAAAGTTATGAACTCAATTATAAGATATATAACATTTTGAGGAAAGTACACAGGAGATACAAGTTTATGCCACAATAAAAATTTGGTAAATGTACATGATCCTGAATGCATAAATTAGATTTATGTGTTAGACCATACATGTGTAAATATATGATTTACAATGCCATTGTAATTACAAGACATGTGATTACATTGCCAATTACAAGAGAAAATCATCTTTGGCAATCTTTGGGTTTTTTTTTCTTAACTATTACTTTGAATTATTCTTAGAAAATATTTGCTTTACTTTTGGAGAATATATATTGTTGAGGTAGTATATGTATTAAAATATTTTCAAATAAATAAAATAAAAAATTTCAGAATAAATATAAAACATGAATCTTAATAAATTACGTATTCAGTCTTGTTGCATCATTGACAATAATATAGATTCCACTATTAACTCAAATTACATATATAAATAATATATGCAAAATATAAATAATCACACTATATAAATAATATATAAATAGATATAAGTAGATATAAGTAATCATACTGTTATATGTATAAATATGTAAATAATCACATATAAATATATAATCAATATATAAATTATATATGTGTAATATATACTAAATAATCATACTATTCCAATTTGAGTTTAGTTTCTCATTTTATGAATAAAGTGTATTTCCCTCAAGATAATATGTGAAATCTGATTCAACATTTTATGAACGTAGAAATACTTTACTATTAGATTTATAGAATGCTTATTCTTTTAATTGAGACATTCCTCTTTTGATACCTTTGTTAGCCAATTGTTCAGCACTTTCACAAAGGCTTTGTTTAAAATTTAAGTTAAAAGTAGTAGACACAAAGTATTTAACAAGGTCATTCTTTAAGTTTGAAGAGTTCCTGCACTTTGCAGTGCATCAAACAGTCATTTGTAACTGACAGTTTTCTTACCTAGAGTGCTTCTCAGTCAAGAGATTGTTCTCCAAAGACAGTCAGCTGGGTAAATGTCAGGAGCTCAAAAAGTAAATTATAGTGCAAACAGCGTTGATATTTCTATGAATGGAAGAAAAGCATATTTATTTTTAAAATGTAGAATTTTATTTAAAACAAGTGAAAACCTTCTTTTGTGACCTTTACAAGATTCCAAACAGTGACGAATTTGGTCATTACAAATAACCTTTTCCAGAAAGAGCTTTACCATTCGGGACTTTCATTTGGTAATATGTGTGAATTAATTTCCTTTCTACAAAATAACTCATGATATTAAATTTTTTATGAGATATTTTATCCCCGATATTACAGTTTTATACAAATTTTAGAAGGGAAAAAGGTGAGGGAGCAAATATAAGGTAGTTTATCATTTTAACTTGTTTGGAGGAAATCATTCAGTCATTTTCTTTTCTTCCTTCTCTACAGAATGATATTGAATCTGTGTGAGCTTTGTTCATAGTTATTTCTTCCAATGTTCTTTATAGAGCGTAGTAGGATTTCTATTCAGAAGTTTCATTCTAAAGCAGTTTGCACCTTAAAAAACAGGTTGGATTCTCTGAACACATAGTTAAGTCATTTGTTTGGAATCTGGTTCTGCTTTTCACCATGTAAATAATATTGTGTATAGTGGCTTAAAGGTATGTCCCAAGTTAGTTTTCACTATTTATTATTAGCTCTTGGGGACTCAATGAGAATATATATGTGTATATAGTCTAGAATATATAAGTATATAAGATTATAGAAAATTAAATATAAAATCATGAAAATAAATAAAAGACTGGACAAATATTGTAAGTCCTAAGTAGATTACATGATAACATCTCTATTGGAACATGGATTTCAACTTTTTTCAGTTATATATGAAAGACAATGAACTTTCTTAACCGCTGACTAAAATGTTAACCACAAATTCTATCCTCTTACCCATTTTAAATTTTTTTGTAACTTTTGTCATTATTCACATTATATTTGTTTATTTTCTTCTTCCACTGGAATAAAAGCTTCAATGATGCAGTTAGGTATGTTTGGTGTTAAGTTCATGTGATATCCCCAGGAGCTAGAACAGTGACTAGCATATGGTAAGCACTATTTGTTGTTGCTTAACAACATTGTTGCACATTTTGAATGAGCATTCAGAATGCTCAGCAAGGGACACCTGGGTGGCTCAGTGGGTTAAAGCCTCTGCTTTCTGCTCAGACCATGATCCCAGGGTCCTGGGATCGAGCCCCACATCGGACTTTCTGCTCTGCAGGGAGCTTGCTTCCTCCTCACTCTCTCTCTCTCTCTCTCTGCCTGCCTCTCTGCCTACTTGTGATCTCTGTCTGTCAAATAAATAAATAAAATCTTAAAAAAAAATGCTCAACAATATTTGTTGAATGAATATATAAATAAATGAACACTAATTTAAAAGATTAGTTGGTTCGAAACATGAGTCATCTTGATAACACATGCTTCTATACATTTTTATCTTCCACACTGCAAACAAGAATAAACTATATCTTACTGGGAAGAAATTTTTAGACACATCTACTTAATAACTGCTTTTTAGATAGATTTCTTATCTGAACCAGTTTCCCCTAATCCAAGTCTCCTTCCACAGCAATTGCTTGGCTGCCCCCTTTCTCAATGGCCTGACTTCAAAGACATGACTCCGCTAGGTCCCATTTTCGCTGCCTCACAAATCGGCCACTACATGGTTGGAAATTGGATAGGAAGATAATGAAGTGGATGAGAGAAAGTTACTAGAAACCCTTTGTTTGGAACCTGAAGCACTAAGAGAAATGTCCACAAGTTTTACCTAGGTGTGTCAAATTGATCTATGGGAGTCATAGTGGTAATAAGATGGACTGTTATTAATGACACTGGTCAACCATAGCTCCTGGTTTCTTTGTTTCAGAGACAAGTACACTACTCATGACTACAGAAAATGTGTCCCCTTATTGGAACACAAAAAATGCATAAACACATAAAGCATTATTAATTTTCCAGTGCTCTTATTAAACAGAGATGATATGGGAATTAAGGTTTACCTTGATGAATACTGACCTGAAAGTTTGTCTTTTTTTTTTTAATTAGTTTATTTGTCTAGCGCATCATTCTCATTCCACATAGGAAATGCATACACTGAAAAACAGTGGTAAAAGAAAAATAATGAAACAGAATCAGGCAAACTGTGAACTTGTGTGAAAAGGTCAGAAGTTAAATATGTCTCAAATTTGACCATTTAGTCACAATCCCACAAATATCTATTAAGCACCAACTTATGCAAAGTGCAAAGTTAAAAGAGTGAATGAACATGATAGAAATCCTTATTTCAATTCCACAAACTTATTTTTTGTGAGCATCTTGAATGTTCCAGGCACTACAAAAAGCACTGAGGATTCAGATAACTACACTACTGAAATTTGGAATATGCCTCCCCATGCCAATTCTAGTTCCATATTACAAATCATTTCCATTTTCTTATTTAAATACTTTTATTTTTATATTTTAGGCATGTAATTACCTATTATATTTCATATTGTATTGATTAAGTATATTAAATTCATATATACTATAACAGTTTTTTTTAAGGTTTTTTATTTATTTATTTGACAGACAGAGATCACAAATGGGCAGAGAAGCAGGCAGAGAGAGGGGGGGAAGCAGGCTCCCTGCTGAGCAGAGAGCCCATGTGGGGCTCGATCCCAGGACCCTGGGATCATGACCTGAGTCGAAGGCAGAGGCTTTAACCCACTGAGCCCCAGGTGCCCCTGTAATAGTTTTGCTCTCACTATGAATACTTACATCTTGAGTATATAAACACAATGTAAACTTAAATCAATGTGCATCTGAATCAGGTATTTTGTGAGATTTTATGCCTAGAACCATATTCTGATGTGAAAAATATTTTCAGTGAAGATGACAGGCATATATAATCTGAAAAAAAAAAAAGGAAATTCAAAGGGAAGATAGTAAAAGTATCTGGAAGACATGCATGTTTTCAAAGTGTTTGCCTAAAAAAACAATACAATAGAGTTTAGGTTGCATCTTAAAATAATAGTCACTACTGAGTGGGATGTCTTTTGTGGCAAGAACTATGCTAGATGCATTAGATTCTCAACCTCTAATCTTAAAAACAATTCTGATGATTTGATGTTTTCTGATTTTATATATGATGAATTTAGTCTTAGGAAATTTAAGATTTGCTAGAAATCAGGTAAAACTAGATTTGCTAGAAATCAGGTAAAATCAGGTAAAACATCAGCTGGGTTTCATTTCTCAAGATTTCCTCAAGACTTCAAAGCTCAGTCCTTTCCATTAAAGTATGCTGACTCACCATCCTCAATTGATTGGACTAATAAAAATTGACACTTAAAACCAAATTAGTTAGGAAGTACCCTGTAAAAATCCTCTTAATAACAGTGGTCCCACCAAGCAAATATAATCTTACTGTCTAAATACTCCTGAAGTTTTTAGCATCTTTACCTTTTTAGAATTTGTCTTATAGTCTTTTTTTTTCAATTTATTTATTTTCAGAAAAACATTATTATTTTTTCACCACACCCAGTGTCTTATAGTCTTATTATTTACTTACCTGTTTTGGCTCTATTACTAAATTATATGGAATACTGACATCAAGTTTAAGCATATATTAGGCTAAAAAAAAATTAGAAGCCTGTGTAAATCTTTATTCCCTAGCCAACTCAGCATATCAAGAGGATATTTACATATTAGCTTATCATAACAGAACTCAATACTGGTTACTTCTTTTTTCCAAGCTGCCTGGAAGGCAAAGCTGCCCTCGCTTCACCTTTCTTAGTGACATTTTATATATATATATATATATATATATATATAGAGAGAGAGAGAGAGAGAGAGAGAGAGAGAGATATCTCTACATATCTATCTAACATCTATCTATCTATCTATATCTGTCATCTATCATCTATCTATACATCTCCACAAATAGGAAGGAACATTCTTAGCTGGTTGTACCTATAGGTATACAAATCCCCTACAATACAGACAGTCTCCCTCTGGTTGGCAGAACCCTCCTTCCCAAAGAGTTATACATCATCATCCCTGGACCTTGTGATTGTTATGTTACCTGGTAAAGCTGAATTAAGATTGTAGATAGAATAAAGATTGTTAACCAGCTTATTCTGAGAAGTGAATTCTGTACTATCCAGGTAGATCCAATGTAATCGCAAGAGGGATTCAGAAAGAGCAGAGACTAAAAGCTGGAAAGGCAAGAAAAAAGATGGATTCTCCCCGGGAGTCTCCAAAAAAGAATAAAAAGAATGTAGCCCTTCTAAGATTTTTTTTTTTTAAGCCCAGTGAGACCTTGTTTTGGATTTCTGAACATAGAAAAGGAAGATAATAAACTTGTGTTGTTTTAAGCCACTACATTTATGGTAATTTATTACAGCAGCCATAGAAAATCAGTACACCTCCCTTGACTGCTGTTCCTTCTAGGCCAACAGTAATTTTGGTAGATGTCAGCATTTAAGGATGTGTCAGATTCATACTTCCTTTATTATACTTTTTGTTAGTTCTTGGCAATTGGTAATTTCTTTATTGGAAGACCAGGAAAGAGACATTTTCCCACAGCAAAGTTCTGACCTTGTGCTATAAACATAGGTCATAGGTACAGATCTGGATTATATGCTTTGAGAGGCTTCATTCTTCCTGTCCATCTTGAACATACTTTATTGAAAGAATGAGTTACTGAATGAATAAGCATAAAAGCAACCTAACATTTATCTTCCTACTAGTATATGTGTGAATTTTTCTTCCCAGGACAAAGAGTTAATCTTGATTTTTTCCAGTGGAACAAAAATAATTTGTTTAGCAATATACAGATTTAAATTACTTTAACCCTAAATTACTCCTGTTTTCTAATTTTTAGAGGAGGGTAAAAAATAAGACACCAGAACAAGTTCTCTATCCACGTCAGAACACGTTCTCCATCCAAACAACATTTAGAAGTTACAGTGCAAATTTCAACTCCTGCGTCTAATATCCCACATCCTCAAATTATATTTTCAAAAATCAGTATTTCTTTTATATTCCAGAAACAGATAGTGTTACATGGCAAAAGAGAGAGGAGTCGGGGTGGAAAAGGGAGCTCATTGAGAAAGACAGAAAAAGAATACATACGAGTTTTAGTTAGACATTCTTCAGCTTGTGTAATGGCTAGGAATGTGTAAAGGAAAATTTAATTTAACTTATGCCCATTTGGAAAAAAACTACAATCTACATTTTCATTTTTATAAAATATTTTCATATTCTTGGGAAGACATGGCAGGTGAGACACACCTGCTTCCTTGGAAATTCAGGGAGGCACCTCTTGTGTTCCATTACCCTTCATTTCCATTCTCTTTTAAAGCTGAGGCAGCTGTGCTTTGACAATATTTTATCTAGTTTTTGTGCTGGCCTCCTGTCTCCTCCACTAAATATGATGGAAATGTTGGCCTCTTGTCTTTCCCACTAAAAATACTATTTGTTGCAGGATAAAAGTTTAATTATTCATTTCTTCTTTACTTTGTTTTTTGGAACAGACATATATTTCAACTTTCTCCTTTGAGTTATGAACAGACACGAAGATAAGAGATGAAAGCAATGACTTCAGAATACAATAGCACCTATTACTTACATTAATCATCTGAGTCTTCCCTCCAGAATGGTAGTTCTCTACAGAAAGAATCTGGATGTTGGAAAGCTGGCATCTAACCCAGAGCTGCAGTTCATTTCTTTTCTTTTTTATTAACATATAATGTATTATTTCCTTCAGGGGTAAAGGTCTGTGAACCATCAGTTTTAACACAGTTCACAGCACTCACCATAGCACATATGCTCCCCAATGTCCAGAATCCAGCCACCTCCTCCGCCTTTCACCCAGCAACCTTCAGTTCCTTCCCTAAAATTAAGTCTCTTATGGTTTGTCACCTTCCCAGTCCCATCTTGTTTCATTTTTTTCCCTCCCTGCCCCCCATGACCCACCACCCTGTCTCTCAAATTCCTCATATAAGAGAGATCATATGATAATTGTTTTTCTCTGGTTGATTTATTTTGCTTAGCATAATACCCTCTAGTTCCATCCATGCCATTGCAAATGGTAAGATTTCATTTTTTGATGGCTACATTATCTATCTATCTATCTATCTATATATATATCTCACATCTTCTTTATCCATTCATCTGTTGATGGATATCTAGGTTCTTTCCATAGTTTGGCTATTGTGGATACAGCTGCTCTAAACGTTATAAACATTTAGGTGCACATGCCCATTCGGATCACTACATTTGTATCCTTAGGGTGAATACCCAGTACTATAACTGCTGGGTCATAGGGTTGCTCTATTTTCAACTTTTTGAGGAGCCTCCATACTGTTTTCCAGAGTGGCTGCACCAGCTTGCATTCCCACCAACAATGTAGGAGGGTTTCCCTTCCTCCAATCCTCGATGACATCTGTTGTTTCCTGACTTGTTAATTTTAGTCATTCTGACTGGTGTGAGGTCGTATCTCATTGTGGTTTTGATTTGTATTTCCCTGATGCCCAATGATGTTGAGCACTTTTTCATGTGTCTGTTGACCATTTGGATGTCTTCTTTGCAGAAATGTCTGTTCGTGCCTTCTGCCCATTTCTCGATTAAATTATTTGTTCTTTGGGTGTTGAGTTTGATAAGTTATTTATAGATTTTGGATACTAGCCCTTTATCTGATATGTCATTTGCAAATATCTCCTCCCATTCTGTCAGTTGTTTTTTTGGTTTTGTTGACTATTTCCTTACTGTGCAAAATCTTTTTATCGTGAAGTCCCAAAAGTTCATTTTTGCCCTTGCTTCCCTTGCCTTTGGTGATGTTTCTAGGAAGAAGTTGCTGCAGCTGAGTTTGAAGATTTTGCTGCCTGTGTTCTCCTCAAGGATTTTGCTGGATTCCTGTCTCACACTGAGGTCTTTCATCCACTTTGAGTCCATTTTTGTGTGTGACATAAGCAAATGGTCCAGTTTCATTCTTCTGCATGTGGCTGTTCAATTTTCCCAACATCATTTGTTGAAGAGATTGTCTTTTTTCCATTGGGCGTTCTTTCATGCTTTGTTGAATGTTAGTTGACCGTAGAGTTGAGGGACTATTTCTGGGCTCTCTATTTTGTTCCATTGATCTAGGTGTCTGTTTTTGTGCCAGTACCATACTGCCTTATAATTATAGCTTTATAATAGAGCTTGAAGTCTGGAATTGTGATGCCACCAACTTTGGTTTTCTTTTTCAACATTCCTCTGGCTTTTGGGGGTCTTTTCTGATTCTGTATAAACTTTAGGATTATTTGTCCATTTCTTGTTATCACACCTGGTGTGTGGCTCATTTTCCCTGTATTGTTCTGTGAGTATGAACATCAATTACCTCCTGGGGGTCTATGAATAAGACATGCAGATAAGCCAGAGAGTAAATGTGGGCCAAATTACCTGCTTTATTAATGACCAATCAACATCCTATTTTTCCCTCATTATCTCATTCTATTCATTATTATTTAGCAAATAATTCAATTGTGGTAGATATAATAACAATTTTTTGGAGTCAGGTACTGTAAGTTTCATGAAAAATTAATAAAGCAGATTAAGAAGAATAGAGAGTGATGGGAGAAGAAAAACTATGCTTCTACTGAGCAATCCAAGGCTGCTTTGTTATCTTCTGAACAGAGAAGTAAAGAATGTGAAAATCTTGGTAATGACTATTAAGACAGTGGAAAGAGTTTTTGCTTGTTGGTGGCCAAGCAAGGAATGAGAGAGTAGGGGGAAATCATAAGTAATAATCTCAGAGAGAAGAAAAGACTTAGTTAGTAACACCCTAAAAGGAGAGGTCTTGGGTAAAAGCTGGACTGGAATGAGGCCTTCTACTTCTCCAAACAAAAACCTGAGATTTATACACTTACATCTAATTACTTGAGAACAATGATTAGAACCCAGGTATTTGGCTCATCTTAATGAATCATGGCAGTGAGTGACATGTGAAGTAGCAAAGACAATAGGGCACCAGAGAAACCTGGTTCTGTGTATTAGAAATGTGGCCCAGTGACTACTAAGCTTTGATCAGCCATTTTTTCACTTTTGGAAAGAAGTAAGTAAATGGGTGAAGAGAGAGAGATCAGGTGTGTATGTTTCAACCCTTAATTATCCCATGATGGAGAGAACTGTGTGGAAATCTACTCAGTGAATACTGAGTCTAGGAATAAAAATATGTCCTGTTAAAATTTATCATTAGCTAGTAATGATGCAGCTCATCATTTTGAAAGTCCTCTGATATATGGGAGATGCTGTGGTATAAACCTTCTAAATACTATTTTTAAGTGATTTTCCAGAGATACATTTTTTTTAAATTTGCTTTAGTCTGTCTGAAGAAGACTGCTGAACAACCATTAATTGCAAAATATTTACATAATATAGCCTATTTTTATGATTTCAGACAAAAATGTGATAGTTTATTTACTATTACTATAGTAGGATATATTAAAAAATTTAAAAAAAATTAATTTTCTATAAATCTGATGAAAATAACCTCAGGCAGAAGATGATAAGTCTTAAAGGAAATCAATACTAAGTCAATATTTTTCTTACCTATTTTTTACTCTCTATTGAATATAAATTAATACAATAATTTTAACCTCCATATGTTTAATAATAAGAACTCAACCCCATAGATGAACTAATCTTTTCATAAAGTAAGATATGGCATGGAAACATGACCACACCTCTTCACATAAACTCCAACCCAGTTTTTTCAACAGACGCTGATGGTTTGAGATGAATTGCAAATGTAATTATAAGTTTTTTTGTTTTGATCATAGGAAAAAAAAGATGCTTATGAATGAGTCATAGAAATGATGGGAAAGGTTAATTCTTTTGTTTTTCTCCCCAATAAAATAAGTTAGCTTGTTTTTCCTGTTTATTGAGAAGAATCACTTGTTAATAAGTTCACACCAAATAGTTGAATATAGGAAAAAACTGCGTATAATAATACTACGCTCCAGGTGCCTGGGTGGCTTGGTAAAGCATTTGCCTTCGGCTCATGTCATGATCCTGGGGTCCTGAGATGGAGCCCAGCATCTGGTTCCCTGTTCAGTGGGGAGATTGCTTCTTCCTCTTTCTCTGTCCTATGCCCCTCACCCAGCGCCCCACTCATGCTCTCTCAAATAAATAAAATCTTAAAAAAAAAAATACCATACTAAAAACTAATCATTGTTAATGGTTCTGTGTTTATTCTTCCAAATTTTTTTTCTGTCACATATGGCTTTTTAGAAAAATAGAATAATGTACATATTGCTTTGAATACCTTTTCCCCCTCAAAACACTATACTGTGGTTCTATTTCCATTTAAAAAATATACCTCTATGCCATCTCTATAAATTGCTTTATTCCTATAGTGGAATATATATATATATATATATATATATATATGTGTGTGTGTGTATGATAAATAAAATATAACATATTTTATAGATGTATCTATTTAACATATATATGCTAAATATAGTTGACATATTCTAAAATGTGGAAATTTCATATTTTATTCAACATATTATGATAAATAACATTGTGGTGAACAGCCATGCATGGTGATTTTTGCAGATTTTGGGGGGCAGTGTGGATGAAGAAAATTATTACAAAGAAAATTTATCATATTTTATAATTTGGGGCACATATTGCTAAATTTTTCTGCAGAAAATTTATATGAGGTTTTCCCACTATTAATGTATGAGACTGCTTATTACAACAAGACTGTTTACACCAGAAAATATTGTTAATTTCTTCATTATACAATAAAGACAAATAAATGTTTCCTGTAAAATAACTGGGATTAGAAATAAATCTTTCTTAAAATTAGACTTCATTAATGTTTTGATTATAAAAACAAGTTCTTATTTTATTCTATACCTTTAGTCATGAGTGAAGCTAAACATCTTCATATTGTTAAGGTCTTTTTAAAATTTTCTACTTGTATCCTTTATCTATTTTTAAAAGGATTTTTCATATTTTCTTATTTACTAGTATTTTTATATTTTATGAACATTCACTATGTTAAGATCTCTTTTTACATTTTCACTACTTGACTGTCATTTTTGTTAAATTTTCATTCTGCATCTGAAATACACAAATTTATGATAACTCTTTTTCAATACATCTGCCTCTGTTGAGATCATATGTTGTTTGTTTGCCATGTTTTACTGTGGATGAATCTCACCAAACAACTAAGGATTTCAATTGTTCTTGTAAGTTTTCTGATTTCATGGAGAAATGATTCAGTTACAATGAATTCTGTAGGTAATATGTATTTGGCTTACAAATGTGTTCCCTCAAAAAAGAAAAAAGAATACCCAATTTTCTGAATCCTATTATTCATTAAATTTCTGATCTATTTCTTTCATCAGTTAATTATCAAATGTCTCCAACATGCCATCTACACTCTCTGGAGTCCAATGTCTGTTCCTATTTCAGGCTACGGTGACCTACTAGGTGAAGAATTTCTGGGCCTTAGCTGTTTTTATCCCACTTGAGCACTCTTCCATGTAAAACTGTATTTTATAGTTGCCCCCCCTACCCCAGCAGTATATCCTTTTTATGATTTTCTTTTGAAGACTCCTGCACAGTCTCCTTCAATGACTTCTGTTTGTCCTCACTCAGTTATGCTTTCAACCCCCAGCTTGTCTCTTGTAACGGGACCCTCTTAAATGACAGCCTAGGCTCATGTGTGATCCACTACTACCTTTGCATACTTGATTCTTGGATCTGTAACCTTGACCTTTGACTTAGAACTTGTTTGGAGCCCTAATTAATGTTGACTACAATTAATGAGTGAATAAATGAAAAGGGTAATAACACACACTTTGGGATTAGAGCATTTGCAGTTTGTAGTGTTACAGCATTTATTCAACAGCCATTTACTAAGCATTTACTATCACTGAGGTTATGGTGATAAATTGTTAATACATGAGTCCTAGGAAAAATCACTTCCTTGGATTTTAAAATAAGACTTATAATGCTTTCTTACATTCAAGGCTTTTTGAGCCTCAAAATATATAATGCATATTAAAGTAATTTGCTTAATTACATATAGTGTTATTGTTAAGAGAAAAAAAAAGGTAGAAAGTATACAACTTTTCCAAAATAATTTGAGAAAAAAAAGTAAAGTTTGGAATGAAGTATTCAGAGCTGAAAGTTATCAAGAAACCCATCTATTAAAATAGCAAGGGTGACATTCAAGCTAGACAGAAGGCTCTATTAAGGTATACAACTATATTGCCTTTAGACAGACTATTGGAATTTCTATAATATAATGTGATCTGAATTTAAGACCAGATAAAATAAAATTATGTTGTGTAGTCTGAGAATGGTCTTATATGAAAAAACATATATCATTTGGTAAAATCCTCATAATAAAATAAAGGCACCAGGAAGAATGAAATTCCCTTGATTGCAAAGTTAGAACCTGACTTTCAGCCACTCAGTTCAGAACCTGTCATTATGCACACATACCTAGACGTTTCGTCTGAAATGGAAGTAGAGAGGGGAGAAATTGCTGTACCAGTAACCATATAGTAGGGGTAACCATAAGACTTCCTCTGAGTTTTACGCATTAAAGAAGAATCAAATCAGGAAAGCCTTAGTCTTACACGTGTGTTTCATACTCAAATTGACTAGAAAGAGAAAAAAGGATTCCCAGTGTCTTCAACCCCTTGCACAGTGCAGCTTTGGACTCACATTATGGCTTTTGGAAAGACTTTCCCTAAATTTCTCCACACACGGATAAGAATGCTCCTTCTTTTGCTAATCTCTATTCTTGCAACAAGGTGGAGAAAGTCAGAGAACACCAAAGAACATCAGAGACAGACAGTATGTGATTCCTGTCTTTTGTTGAATTTTTAGTTTTAATTAATCTTATCACCACTAAAGATGCACTCTCTTTAAAAAGCAAGGAGATATTTACTTTTCTGATTACAAAAGGAAAAAACATTAATGATGAAAAATATTGAAAGTTATAGAAATTTTAAAGTAACAAGATGAACTCATTAATGGAGAGATCATTCTAAAAATTTTGATTCCTTATTTTTTTACATTTTTTCTGGTGTAATAATATGATGTAAACATTTCGTTTGTAGTAATTTATTCATTTGTAATAAAACAATTCATTTTGTATTACCTTTGAATATTTGTTTTCAATACTTAAAGTATTCTTAATACTGTATGATAGCTTATCCTTGAATGCATTTCAATTTCTTAGATTGAACTATATGAAATTGTTGTGTATCTGAAAGCTGAATATCAGTAATTACATATCACAAGCCTAATATATACCTAGTTTTTAAAAACTGGTTTTTGAAGTTGTTTCTAATGTTTAAATATTACATATTTTACTTTTTGTTTTATTGAGAAGTTAATCGACGAAATAGAAGTAAGAAGTAACTATATAAAACTTACTCCTAGGATGCTATTATGTTTTTTTATTTTATTGGCATTTTATTAGTCCTGAGGTGTTAGATTAAAAATGGAATATTTAATAATATGTATTTTAGTATAATCAGATATAAAGTAATATATAATCATAGAAAATAACTGAAATTTAAATGTATGGAATTTATCTTTCATCACGGAGTATGTGAGATTTATGTATCTTATGTATAATTTGTTGGGCTTCCAAGGGTTTTATGAAGATAAATTCTGTTTATATCTGGACAAATTGCTCTGAAAACATATTTCTGCTTCAAAAGTATCCCTGGTTTCACAGAATTGTATCATTTAATAAAATTTTATTTTAAATTTGTGTTTGATTCTGCAGATGCTATGAGATACCTGTATACAGGAAAACAATATAGGAAAAGAAAAGACAATTAACCCTTATCAATTTCTTATTATGTGCCAGATACTTTCTCTGTACTTGTTTATCAAGTGATTTGATAACCTTGTGATCACATGCTGATTGATAGGGCATAGGGTTGCCATATTTAAGAAAAACAGAAAACAGTACAAGATGTCAAATTTAAATTTCAAAGAGAAAACAAATATCTTTTTGTTAGTATGAACATGCTGCATGTAGTACTGGAGAAATAATTGTACCAAGAGTATGCTTCCTTTTTCTGAAATTTAACCAGGCTTACTCTTTTTTACATGGCTACTTAAATAGAAGCAAGTTCAACAGTTTAACCAATATTTCCATATGGCAATGTGAACCAAGGTCGGCCAGATCTTCTAATTTTTCAGTATAATCAGAGGATTCATATTCCAACATGATTTTTCCTAATTTTCATATGTCCCCTAATAATTAAAAAACATTTAAAAATACAGTTTAAAGTGAATAAAACATGTCCACTGGCCATGTCTGGCCTGTGGACCACCTGTTGGTGGTTGTTGATACATGATGTAACAATAGGTCAGTGTTCCTCACATTCCAAAGCATACAAGAGTTATCTGAAGATTTTGTTAAACGCAGATTCTAATTTAGTAAGTCTGAGGAGTAGCCTGGAATTCTGTATTACTAACAAACTTCCAGGTGAAACCAGTAGTTGACTGCTGCTGACCATATTTTGAGTATTAAGAAATGCATGACTGGAAAGTAAAGGAAGGAACAAAGAAAGATAATGGAAAAACAGAACAATATCCAACATAGTAAAAGGTGGCTCTTGAAAGTGTTGGAAGAGGTAAGACCAAAGTTTTCATTCATCTATTCTCATTCTTCAACTCAAAAAGCTAATCCCCTAACATTAAGAATAAAATCAAAACAAATACAAATAACTGATATCTGATTCACTTATTGTGTAAAACACTTTAATAAGATGAAATTAATTCTGGGGGTGCCTGGGTGGCTCAGTGGGTTAAAGCCTCTGCCTTCGGCTCAGGTCATGATCCCAGGGTCCTGGGATCAAGCCCTGCATCTGGCTCTCTGCTCAGCAGGGAGTCTGCTTCGCCCCCTCCCCTCTCTCTGCTTGCCTGTCTGCCTACTTGTGATCTCTGTCTATCAAATAAATAAAAAAATAAAAATATTTTTAAAAAAGATGATATTAATTCTTTGGAAGAAACTAAGAAAAAAAGAAAAATCAGCAACTAACACTACGATAATGAGGTGTCAACTATATGCACAGAAATGCATGAACACACATCTGTATATGTAAATATATAGATATATTTTCACAGATTTCCACCACCTTGTGATTCACCTGCCTCTTGGGGAATACATTAAGGTGGATATCCAGAGATAAACATGAAGATAGAGTTTTAACTGCCTCTGTTGATTGACTGCCCCAATCATGAAAGTACAAATAACCACTATGCCTGTCAGAGTCAGCTGTTGGTCATGAGAAAGGCAAAGATGAGACCAGGATAATGAAAGAAAGTAGGTAATGGGAAATGTAGAAAGGCAAAGAAATGTCCAGTGTAACTATCTACCAGTGATTAAAACATCTCTTTATCTTCTTTTTGAGAAAGGAGGAGGTAGAATTAAGAGAGGTGAGGAGAGATGGAGAAAAATGAAAAAGAAAAGAAACTTTAAACATGCTATGGAAAAATGAGGTTTTAGACTGTAGGGGATTGTATAAGGCATTTTATTTCCTAGAATTTAGTATGCCCCTCCAACCTGGACAGGTGTTCGGGAGCTTATTGTGAATGTTGAGAATTCAACATGGGGGCCAACATACACAGCAGTGGGAACCTTCATCAAATCAATGAAATAATTACACCCATGCAGTTAAAAACCCTGCTAATTCCAAATAGATCTTTTGAGAAGGATTATTCCATATGGTCGTGCTTAAAGTTACATAATTTTTTCTTGGCTTAAAATGATCCCACTTAGAAAGTTGAAATTGATTTTTTTCAATTAAAAGAAGCATTTTTAATCCATGTAAACACTTTGCTAGCAATTTGCTTTTCAAAAATATCAGTTCAAAATAAGGATGAGTTTTGTAAGGCCAATACCTACTGAAATTTTAACAGTACATGTTAATGACCATTACCATTAAGAAATAGGAAAATCATGACTACTAAGAAAAAAAATCACATAAGTATTACCTTTATCCAGGGTTGTCAACCCAAAAGTTATATAGTTATATGTATGTATGTGTGTGTGTGTGTGTGTGTGTGTCTAAAAATCATGTTAGAATTGTGTGTGTATATATATATACACACACACACCTTTCATTTACTGTGGGTTTTATATATATATATATATATATATATATATATATGTATATATATATCTTTCATTTACTGTGGATTATAAACTTTGATTTATTCTAACATGATTTTTTTTCCTTTATACTATAAATTCTGGAATAAAGTGAAGCTTAATTTGTTTAAGCCAGTGGTTCTCAAAGTGTGGTTGGGCATAACAGCGTAATATAACAGGCATAACTTGGGACGTTTTTATAAATGCAAATTACTGGGCTCCATCCCAGACTTATATAAAGAGAAAATCTTTGGTGTGGAATCAAGAAATGTCTATTTAAATGCCTCCAGGGCATTCTCATGTTCACTAAAGTTTGAGAACCAAAGGCTCACACAATGATTGCATCTTTTTTTAAGATTTTTTTTTCCTTCAGCATGTTTCCAAAAACCCCTAACCTTGAGAATTCCCTAGGGGCAGAAGTGACTTGTACCATCTCGGGTGAGCTGATAACTTAGGTAAACTTTCTACAGTTGTGAAGTAATTTTGAATATTGCAACTTTTAGTAGCATTCTTAAATAGCAGTGTCCCTACTTTATGCTCCCAAATATGGGTTGTGGAAACAAAATTGTCTTGTGTAATTTGTAGTTTTTTAATAAAAGTGAAACTGCCCTTTTCTTGATTGGATTATTTGTTCTTTGGGTGTTGAATTTGCTAAGTTCTTTATAGATTTTGGACACTAGCCCTTTAGCTGATATGTCATTTGCAAATATCTTCTCCCATTCTGTCAGTTGTCTTTTGGTTTTGTTAACTGTTTCCTTTGCTGTGCAAAAGCTTTTGATCTTGATGAAATCCCAGTGGTTCATCTTTGCCCTTGCTTCCCTTGCCTTTGGCGATGTTCCTAGGAAGAAGTTGCTGTGGCTGAGGTCAAAGAGGTTGCTGCCTGTGTTCTCCTCAAGGATTTTGATGGATTCCTTTCTCACATTGAGGTCCTTCATCCATTTTGAGTCTATTTTCATGTGTGGTGTAAGGAAATGGTCTAATTTCATTTTTCTGCATGTGGCTGTCCAATTTTCCCAGCACCATTTATTGAAGAGGCTGTCTTTTTTCCATTGGACATTCTTTCCTGCTTTGTTGAAGATTAGTTGACCCTATAGAGTTGAACAGACATTTCTGCAAAGAAGACATCCAGATGGCAAACAGACTCATGAAAAAATGCTCCACATCACTTGGCATCAGGGAAATACAAATCAAAACCACAATGAGATACCACCTCACACCAGTCAGAATGGCTAAAATTAACAAGTCAGGAAATGAAAGATGCTGGCGAGGATGTGGAGAAAGGGGAACCCTCCTACACTGTTTTTGGGAACGAAAGCTGGTGCAACCACTCTGGAAAACAGCATGGAGGTTCCTCAAAATGTTGAAAATAGAACTACCCTATGACCCAGCAATTGCACTACTGGGTATTTACCCTAAAGATACAAACATAGTGATCCGAAGGGGCACGTGCACCCGAATGTTTATAGCAGCAATGTCCACAATAGCCAAACTATGGCAAGAACCTAGATGTCCATCCACAGATGAATGGATCAAGAAGATGTCTTATATATACACAATGGAATATTATGCAGCCATTAAAAGAAATGAAATCTTTCCATTTGCGATGACATGGATGGAACTAGAGGGTATCATGCTTAGCAAAATAAGTCAATCAGAGAAAGGCAACTGTCATATGATCTCCCTGATATGAGGAAGTGGAGATGCAACATGGGGGGGGTTAAGGGGGTAGGTGAAGAATAAATGAAACAAGATGGGATTGGGAGGGAG
This sequence comes from Neogale vison, assembly GCF_020171115.1. Classification (NCBI taxonomy): domain Eukaryota; kingdom Metazoa; phylum Chordata; class Mammalia; order Carnivora; family Mustelidae; genus Neogale; species Neogale vison. The sequence continues at coordinate 60,452,288 of NC_058092.1, forward strand.
ACAAACCATATGTGACTCTTAATCTCACAAAACAAACTGAGGGTTGCTGAGGGGAGGGGGGTTGGGAGAAGAGGATGGGGTTATAGACATTGGGGAGGTTATGTACTATGGTGAGTGCTGTGAAGTGTGTAAACTGGCAATTCACAGACCTGTATCCCTGGTGATAAAAATACATTATATGTTTATTTAAAAAAAAATTGTCAAACTGTCAAAACAAAAAGTGAACCTGATTTAATGTTTAGGAACATTTTGTATGCAGAATTTGTTTATAAATAGAAACTCAAAAATGTCTGTATGCATTACATAAAATATAAACTGGTTACACTAGTACTTCATTGAAACTATGGTTATTGTAATTTGTACTATTATAAATCTAATCCTTGAATTACATTCAGAACTATCACACAATAAATGAATTGAGTCAGAATTTTGCAGTATCTTGATTACCTATAGTTAAGGAATGGACTGGTTTATTTAAGATTGGCATAAGGAGAACTAACTCACCAAATTGGGATTAGCACTCAGTATTACTCTAATGACCAATTCCCACCCACTACAAAAGTGAATCTTCCAGGGGCATCTGGGTGGCTCAGTGAGTTAAGTCTCTGCCTTCGGCTTAGGTCATGATCCCAGGGTCCTGGGATGGAGCCCTGCATCTGGCTCTCTGCTCAGCAGGGAGTCTGCTTCTCCCCCCGCCCCACCTGTCTGTCTCTCTGCCTACTTATGATCTCTGTATGTCAAATAAATAAATAAAATCTTAAAAAAAAAAAAAGTGGAACTCCCATAGTTGGTAACAGAATGCAATTGGTAAAGTATCTCTGGTTATGCATATAAGGCAAGAAAATATCACTGGAATAAGGTTATGCAAAAAGGCAAATGTTAGTGACTTGAGAAAAATACATCTGGCTTCTTCTCAAAATGTATAATTAGAGTCTCTTAGAGAAAAATCTGAAGAGGTTTTATACTACAAATATGTGCACATTTTCCCCTTGTTTGACCTCACTATTAGGTAATTAGGCCAAGGGTATTAAATTTTGCTCTATTTACTTTTCTTTTTTTAAGTTTATTTATTTTAGTAATCTCTACACCCCAGGTGGGGCTCAAACTCATGATCCCAAGATCAAGAGTCATAGCTCTTTCAGCTGAGCCGGCCAGACATGCCTGCTTCTTGTTACTTTAAACACATCTTTCTCACCTGGCATCAGTGCATGTAGCGATGATTAAAATGTTCCTGGGGATGTTCCAATTGCTTGCAATCCCATCAAGAAAGGACACTGTTTTGATAGATACACACTTAATAGTTATTCAAAATCACACAATTATTTAAATTTGGTGCATGGCATTATTTAGAATTATAGTATTTACTAATTTGATGTAAAACTTACATAGGATTTACAATATTCACATTGTGGCATGTATTACATTTATGCTAATAAACTCATTATGAATTGCTGATGCAGACAACAAAAATGTATTCAGTAAGTGTACTTCAGAATATATTTTTGTTAATTAGGATAGAATCATTTATTAAATTTCTATTATTTTTCAAACAATTTGGTGTAATTTAGAAATTAATTGAATGTGACAATAAGCTTAAGAGTGTTGTTCATCAACAACTACAGTTCTGACACTACTCCATAAGGCCACATTCTTGTTTGTTTTATTTAGTGAGATTGGGAGGTACAGACCTGTCAGTTATTAAACTTGTAACAGAAATATGAAATATCATACCTGTTAAGTTATTGCCAATTATTATTTAGTAATAGAAATAATAAACCAATAATTAGATTATGGTTATTGATATAATTAAATGTTATAAATTAATCAACGTCATTAATTACACTAGTCTTTCAGTCAAGTGTGAAGCATTTTATGAAATAGGCATCTCACATTCCAGTACGTGTTAGACCAAGAATATGTGTTTAAACTTGTGGTCAAAAAGTTGAAGTTGTTAAAAGCCAAGTTTTGTAGGGGATGTTGCATAAATGGGCTTCAGAGCAAAGTCCTTAGAATTGTAGAGTATCTACCCCCAGGAATTATGAAAACCTTAACATACCACACTATTTACATTTGAGATTACCACCACTCCTTAGCAAATTATTGTATGGTGATGGATATATAAGTAAGATGAACCATCAGTATTTAAGGATGAAAGTGAAAATGGTGAGGAAATATTAAAAATACTGGGCATAAAGTATTGCGTGGAATTCACCCTGACTTTAAAATCAGCCCCAGAGGGGCGCCTGGGTGGCTCAGTGGGTTAAGCCGCTGCCTTCGGCTCAGGTCATGATCTCAGGGTCCTGGGATCGAGTCCCACATCGGCCTCTCTGCTCGACAGGGAGCCTGCTTCCTCCTCTCTCTCTCTCTGCCTGCCTCTCTGCCTACTTGTGATCTCTCTCTGTCAAATAAATAAATAAAATCTTTAAAAAAAAAAATCAGCCCCAGATAAATATGTCAATGGATAAGAAATACTACAGCAACCTTTCTCATCGCCAAATAATGAGATTGCTGTTCAAGGTGAAGTAAACCCATGGACAATTTCTAAACTTTGTCTTTCTCTAAGCCTAAGATTTTTCTTCCTGGAACTTAAGTAACTTTGGAAAATAAAATAACCTTGTGAAAAAAAAAAAATAATAATTTTCTTTTCTTTAGCACGGACATGTTCCCAGACCCTGAGTAAATTTCTCTAGAGCTAGAATCACTTGGACTTAACCATGTAGGTTCAGCCCTGCCCCGTTGAGCTGACTGCCCTGATTCTTGTGTTTTGTTTTGTTTTTTTGTTTTGTTTTCATTTTTGTTTTCCTTTTTTTCTTCCAAGATATTACTTAAATTCAAAGTGGTTAACCTATAGGGTAGTATTAGTTTCAGGAGTAGAATTTGTTGATTCATCACTTTCATGTAATACCCAGTGCTCCTCACAGTAAGTGCCCTCCTTAATGCCCATCACCCATTTAGCCTATCCTTTCATCCACCTCCCCTCTAGCAATCCTCAGTTTGTTTTTTATTGCCAAGAATCTTTTATGGTGCCTCTCTCTCTGTTTTTTGTTTTGTTTTGTTTTTTTGTTTTTTTAAGATTTTATTTATTTACTTGACAGACAGAGATCACAAGTAGGCAGAGAGGCAGGCAAGGTGGGAGGGGGGAGAGCAGGCTCCCTCCTGAGCAGAGAGCCTGATGTGGGGTTCGATCCCAGGACCCTTAGATCATGACCTGAGCCAAAGGGAAAAGCTTTAACTCACTGAGCCACCCAGGCACCCCTCTCTCTGTTTTTATCTTATTTTATTTTTCCTTCTTTTCCCCTATGTTCATCTTCTTTGTTTCTTAAATTCCACATATGAGTAAAATTTTATGATATTTTTTTTTCTCTGACTGACTTATTTCAGTTACCATAATTCTCTCTAGCTCCAGCCACATCACTGCAAATGACAAGATTTCATTTCATTTTGATGGCTGAGTAATATTCCATCACACACACACCGACACACCCACACCCACACACACCACTTCTGCTTTATTCATCAGTCGATGGACATTGGGCTCTTTTCATAATTTGGCTTTTGTTGATAATGCTGTTATAAACATCAGGGTGCATGAGTCCCTTTGAATCCGTAATTTTGTATCCTTTGGATAAATACGTAGTAGTGCAGTTGCTGGGTCACAGAGTAGTTCTATTTAAAACTTTCTGAAGAACCTCCATGTTTCTCAGAGTGGCTACACCAGTTTGCACCATTCCCATCAACAGTGTTAGAGGATTTCCCTTTCTTCACATCCTCACCAACATTTGTTGTTTCCTAACTTGTTAATTTTAGCCACTCTGACAGGTGTGAGGTGATATCTCATTGTGGTTTTGGTTTGATTTGTATTTCCCTGATGATGAGTGATGGTGAGCATTTTTTTCTTGAGTCTGTTTGCCATTGTCTTCTTTGGCAAACTGTCTGTTCATGTCTTCTGCCCGTTTCTTAACTGGATTATTTATTTTGGGGTGTTTGGTAAATTCTTTATGGAATTTGGATACTAACCCTCTGTCTGATATGTCATTTCCTAATGTTTTTTCCCATTCGATAAGCTGCCTTTTAGTTTTTTTTATTTGTTTCCTTCACTATTCAGAAGCCTTTTATCTTGATGAAGTCCCAATAGTTCATTTTTGCTTTTGTTTTTCTTGCCTCTGGAGACATGACTAGTAAGAAAGTGCTACAGGCAAGGTCAGATAGATTACTGACTGTATTCTCCCTTAGGATTTTGATGGTTTCCTGTCTCACATTTAGGTCTTATGTGAGTTTGAATGTACTTTTGTCTATGGTGTCAGAAAGTGATCCAGTTTCATTGTTCTGCATATTGCTGTTCAATTTTCCCAACACCATTTGTTCCTGAGGTTTTGAAGAGGTGGGGGGGTGGAACGTTGGGGGAGCCAGGTGGTGGGTATTATGGAGGGCACGTATTGCATGGAGCACTGGGTGTGGTGCAAAAAACAATGAATTCTGTTACACTGAAAAGAAATAAAAATAATAATAAAAAGCTGCTGCGAACATTCATGTATAAGTCTTTGGGTGAACATACACCATTTGAGTGTTTTGTTTTGTTTTGTTTTTTTAACATCACTGTTATGTGGTTATATTCTGAATTCACACACACACAAATGGATTAATGATTTAAATTAAGTTAAATAATAGTGAGGAAAGTAACAAATACTATAATTCAGGGACACCTGGGTGGCTCAGTTGGTTAAGCTGCTGCCTTCGGCTCGGGTCATGATCCTAGGATCCTGGAATCGAGTCCCACATGGAGCTCCTTGCTCAGCTGGGAACCTACTTCTCTCTCTGCCTCTGCCTGCCACTCTGCCTGCTTGTGTGCGCCCTCTCTCTCCCTGACAAATAAATAAAATCTTAAAAAAAAAAAAGAAAAGAAAAGAAAAGAAAGACTGTCCTTTTCCTTCCTTGTCTCAGATTAGCTGACCATAGAGGGTCCATTTCTGGGTTCTCTATCCTATGCCATTAATCTGAGTCTGTTTTTTATGCCAGTGCCATACTGTCTTGATGATTTTAGCTTTGTAATACAACTTAAAGTTCAGAATTGTGATGCTTCCAGCTTAGGTTTTCTTTCTCAACATTACTTTGGCTATTCAGAGTCTTTTCTGGTTCCATACAAATTTTAGAAATGTTTGCTCTAGCTCTGTGAAAGATGCTGGTGTTATTTTGAAAGGGATTGCATTCAATGTGTAGATTGTTTAGGGTATTATAGACATTTTAACAATATTTGTTCTTCCAATCCATGAATATGGAATGTTTTTCCATTTCTTTGTGTCTTCTTCAATTTCTTTTGTAAATGTTGTATCGTTTTCAGAATACAGATCTTTTACCTCTTTGGTTAGGTTTATTCCTAGGGATCTTATGGGTTTTAGTGCAATTGTAAATGGGACCAATTCCTTGATTTCTCTTTCGGCTGCTTCATTATTGAGGTAGAGAAATGCAACATATTTCTGTACACTGATTTTATATCCTGTGACATTGCTGAGTTTCTGTCTCAGTTCTACCAATTTTTGTTGGAGTTTTTGGATTTTCTATATAAAGTATTATGTCATCTGGGAAGATGAAAGTTTGATTTCTTCCTAGCTGAATTGGATGCTTTTTATTTCTTTTTGTTGTCTGATTGCTGAGGTTAGGACTTCCAGTACTATGTAAAACAAGAGTGGTTAGAGAGAACATCCCCATCATGTTCCTGAACCTTGGGAAAAGCTCTCAGATTTTTTCCATAGAAGATTATAATAGCTGTGGGTCTGTTGTATATGACCTTTCTAGTGTTGTAGTATGTTCCATCTATTCCTACATTCTTTCTATCAAGAAAGGATGCTGTATTTTGTCAAATGCTTTTTCTGCATGTACTGAGAGGTTTATATGATTCTTATTCTTCCTTTTATTAATATGGTATATCATGTTGATTGATTTGTGGATATTGAACCACCCTGTCAACCCAGAAATAAATCCCACTTGCTCATGGTGAATAATCCTTTTAATATGCTATTGGATTCGATTAGCTTGTATCTTGAAAATTTTTGCATCCATATTCATAAGGGATATTGGTCTGTAATTCTTTTTAGTGGAGTGTTTGGTTTTGGAATCAAGGAAATGATGGCCTCATGGAATAAATTTGGAAGGTTTTTTTTTTTTTAATTCTTATTTTTTTCTGGGAAAGTTTCCAAAGATTAGGTGTTAATTCTTCTTTAAATGTTTAGTAGAAATCCCCTGGGAAGCCATCCAGCTCTAGACTGTTGTTGGGAGATTTTCAATTATGGATTCAATTTTTTGCTAGATATGGGTATGTTCAAATTTTCTATTTCTTCCTCTTTCAGTTTTGGAAGTTTACATGTTTGTAGGGTTTTATCCATTTCTTCCAGATTGCCCAAATTGTTGGCATATAATTGCTCATAATATTCTGTTATAATTGTCTTTATTTCTGTGGTGCTGGTTATGATAGCTCCTCTTTCATTCATGATTTTATTTGGGTTCTTTCTCTCTCTCTGTCTTTTTGGTATGTCTGGTTAGGGGTTTATAAATTTTGTTAATTCTTTCAAAGAACAAGCTCTTAGTTTCGTTGCTCTGTTCTACTGGGTTTTTGTTTGTTTGTTTGTTTGTTTGTTTTTTAATGTCTGTGTCAGGATTTCTGCTCTAATCTTAATTGTTTCCCTTCTTCTTTTGGTTTTTAGGCTTTATTTGTTCTTTTTCTAGCTCCCTTAGGTGTAAAGTTAGTTTATGTATTTGAGATTTTTCTTACTCCTGAGGAAGGCCTGTATTACTATATACTTCCCTCTTATGTCTATCTTTGTTGTGTCCCAAAAATTTTGGTGTCCTGTTCATTTTTATTTGCTTCCATGTATTTTTTTTTATTTCTTCTTTAATTTCCTGGTTTACCCATTCATTCCTTAGTAGGATGTTCTTTAGCCTCCATGTATTTGTGGTTTTTCTAAATTTTTTTCTTGTGGTTGATTTCAAGTTTCATAGCCCTATGGTCTAAATATACAGGGTATAATCTATCTTTTTGTACAGTTGAGGTCTGATTTGTGACCTAGTATGTGATCTATTCTGAAGCATGTCCCATGTGCACTCAAAAAGAATGTGTATTCTGCTGCTTTAGGATGAAATGCTCTGAATATATCTGTTATATATATTTGTTATAATAGCAATATATTAATAAATATATTATTAATAATCTAATAACACAATATTATACACATAGTATAATAATACACATATATTATATATAATATACATATAATATATAATACACATATAATACATATAATATACATATAATATATTATATATAATATATTATATATAATATATAATAATTATATATGTAATGTAATAATAACATAATATTATTAATAAATATAATATATTTGTTAAGTCCATCTGATCCAGTGTATCATCCAAAGCTATTGTTTCCTTATTGATCTTCTGCTTCAATGACCTGACGTGATTCTTATTTGTGAGATATTTGAGGGTCTATGCAGGCACTTATCTAATAAAGTCAGGGTATTTGATTCAATTGTGATTTGATTCTCAGCTGGTACCCTATCCTGATAACTGAGGTTCTGTCACTTTTCCATGCTACTAAATTCCTTTGCCCCCTTAGGATCTTAGTCTTCTAGTCACAATCTCTTTGCTCACTTCAATGTTTAATTTTCCTTGATGTTTGTCTTTTTATCATTGAAATATTATTTTCCTCTTTATGCTCCTCTTTCCCCCAATTCTCACCTTCCTTTACTATTCAGGACCTAACCCAGAGTTTAAGTCCCTGCCACCTGCCACAAGACAAACTGGGTGCAATTTCTTACTTTGCTGCCCAGATGTCTGATACTAATTGACTCTATTCTCCAGAACTGTGAGTCACTTATCTATTGGGATACTTCATTCTCCCATGTAGACTGCTTGGCTGGGGCATCAGTTGAAGTATGTGACTCTCTAATATTCAAGGAGATGAGAAATGAAAGTGCTTTAAAGCAAGAAAAGAGAAGGCACAGCTGTGTTCACTACACAGGGTCTCAGATGAGGGAATATTATGCACCTACCATGTTAATTAAGGCACATTCTTGTTAATATCATCCACTGTGTGAGTAAACTAGACTAAATTAGAAACTGTGGAGAGATACAAAAGTAAATAATTTCCATCTTTGAGGATGTGTATTCTAGCTATGGAGGCAGAACAAAGATGTGAAACATAAGAAAGCTTAAAAGATAGCTTTAACAATAAGAATTGAATTGCCTCCTATTTAAAAAAAAAAAAAGACGCACAAACACTTTTGGCAACTGATGCAGGGTGAGGTGACAGTGGGAATGGGAAGTGGGATAGAATGTCTGAAATATAACCAGACGTGCAATCATTTTCTATTTTGCAACTGGTGATATTCCATGTTCACTGCTTTACTTGTAGAGTAAAGAGATAACGGTTCTTTGCTCTTCCCATATGTGGCATCTCTATTTCTAGCACTACACTCTTGTGAAAGGTAAGAGTGATATTATCACTGAGTAGATTGCACATGCTTGATATGTAAACACACCAGCAATCAAAACACCCAAGGCTGACACTAACTCTTCAGTGGGTAATACCTTCAGCATTTTAAATCTGTTTTGTAATTCAAACATTATCAGCCTAAACTATAGGAAGAAAACATTGCATAAATCTTCTCATTCTGAGACCTTAGAAACTAAATACTTCTTAAATGGTAATACAGTTTTCTAAATACTGATGACATATGTTGCTTAAAAGACATAACTAGGTTACAGCAACATCTGCAGGAGCAAAGTGAAAACCATCAGTATATGTCAACAGCACTAGCAATACCTCCCCGAAACCAGGTGCATCAATTAATGAGCATTCTGTAAAAGAACCATTACATTTTCAAAAATGGGGATGTGTCCATATCTGAATGTCTGCTACAATAAAAAAGGAATACCAGAGAACACGGCCCTCAAAATTTTAGTATGATAAACTCATTAGGAAGAAAAGTTTTGTGCATATTTCCATAAGGAAAGCCTCTGGGAGCTTGTAAACAAAAAGCAGAGAGAGGGAAGAGCAAATCTCTTGGGAATAACATTACCATAATTGAGCACTTAAATGCATAAGAAACAAATTGAGACCACTTAAGTAAATAAGGAGAAAGCTATGCAAAGACAGCATCAAGATGCTGCAATTGATCTTTAACTGCTACCACCTCTGGAATTGAGTAAGTCTGACACCTGTAAGAACTAGTTTCTGAGCATTGAGCTAAATGGTTATGTGCCTGTGCTTCTGCAGTGACAGCCTGGATTTGAACCCAAGCACTAACAGCTGGCAGATGTTTCATCCTGGGCAAGGCTCCTATTTTCTTCAAGACTCAGTTTCCTTATCTATAAATAGGACAAAATAATAACACTGTGTAATAGAGTGTTGTGATTTTAAAATGAGATGAAGTGTTTACCATGATGCATGGTTCATAATAAATTCTCTGTATTTTATTATATTTATTATTATTATTATTATTTCTACTGCTACTACTAGTACTACTACTATTACCACCAGGTATAATGGGGCATGTAAACTTCGAATACAAACTTATATAAGTAGGTGCAAAAGATTGGATTTGTAGTTAATAAAATTTTTCTTTCTTTAAAAATAAATCAACTCACAAGATAAATATTGAATCAAAACTATTTGGATCTCTATTAAATTTTTACTTTCCTTACATAAAATTGAAAGGGAGTGGACTAATTTGGATTATAAATCTTGTAATATTATAACCAAGAAGGGAAAATTAAGAAGGTGAAGTTTTGCAAATTGATTTATGAACTGTAACTGACTACTCCAAAATATAGCATCAATCTTGGTTAATATAACTGGATATTTGGACACAAATTATTAGACTGAATGGTGCATCACCCTTCTACAAAGTGGTTTGATCTAGTTAAGAAAAGTGATTATAGATACTTGAATATGATATTTTTGTATTGTGTTATTTATTAAATAATTTTGGGAAAGTTTTTATTAAAGTGCCAATTATGTATAATAAGGTCGTAAATCTCCAGTTTGCAGGCTGGTGACTTTTTATAAAGTGAAAACACCAGGGTAACCAGTGCCGACATCAAGGATAGAACATTACCAGCACCTCAGATGCCTCTCCTGTTTCTGTTCTGCAATCATCACAAACCTTCAGGGTGCCTTATTCTGATTTATATCACCATAGATAAATTTCAACTGATTTTGTGCTTTTCACACATGAAAGCATGTAGGATATGCTATTTGGGGGGGGTGGTTCTTTTGCTGAGTCTATGGGATGTGTATATTATTGTTTAAAATAGTAAGATTTTTTCTATTTCATGGCTGTATAGTAGTTTATTACATGAATGTATTATATAACATGTATTTCTTGTGATATTATGGATGGTCATTATTTCCAGTTTTTAGATACTGTGAATTGTGCTTAATGAATATTCTTGTACATGTCTATGCTGCATGTAAATTGCCTGATCTTGGGTAAGCAAATATTTAATTATAGAAGTTATTAACAGTTTTATACACTTATTCTGATTTATAGCACCATTAAAAATGTATGAAACCATTGTTGATCTATTTAAGTGCCCCAAATTGGTATTGTGAGTTTAAGTTGTAATCATTCTGGTGGATATGTAGCGGTATCTCATTGTGGTTTTAATTTGTGTTTCCTAATGATTCATAATACCAAGCACTTTTTCATATGCTTATTGGTCACTTGGATATCTTTTGTAAAAAACCTGCTTTGGTTTTTCACTCTTTTTTTTTTTTTTAAAGTTTGTTGTTTGCTCATTAGTTTGTAGGATTTATTGAATAAAATTCTCCGATGGCCGTATGTATGACAAACATTTTCTCCTTTTTTTGGATTTGTATTTGAATTTCTCAAAAGTATCTTTTAATAAACAGAGATCTTCAAATCTCATAAAATCCAGCCCAACAATCTTTTTCTTTATGATCAGCGATTTTTTATGTCCTGTTTAAGAAATTTGTGCCAATTTCAAAGTATGAAGATTTTATACTATAATAATTTCTAGACGTTTTATTCTATTACCTTTACCTTAATCCTAGACTCCATTTCTAACTGATTTTCTAGTGTGTTGTTTCCAGTAAGGTTCAAGGTTCATTTTTTTTTCTAATGAATACCATTTTTAAAGATTTACTGAAGACATATAGCATCTAAGAGAAATTTCCCTGCTATTCTTTTTTTAAAAAATAATATTGCAAATCCTTTTGAATTCTAACAATTCAAACATTTGTCTGTGGCAGTAACTTTTATTTAATAGTCTCAATTGCTAGGATCATCAATATAGTCTATCCTTTGTTTAGTCTACTGTCTTTTAAAATAACTTCTTTCAGGTTTCATTGTACTCTTGCAGCAATGTTTCAAAGCCATTGTTTTGTATCCTTTCAATTCTAATAGCATTAAATTACTTGAACATGTGCTTTAATAGGGATGACCTACCAAACTATTCTCCAGCAGAAGAGATATAGTTTTGGGGTGCCTGTGTGGCTCAGTTGGTTAAGCATCTTCCTTCAGCTCAGGTCATGATCCCAGAGTCCTGGGATCGAGCCCCACATCAGTCTCCCTGCTGAGCCTGTTTCTCCTCCCTCAGCCATTCTACCTTCCCTGTACTCTCTTTCTGTCAAATGAATATTTTTTTTAAAAAGAGATATAGTTATAGCCTAAGTAACAAAACTTGCTTATGCATGCCACATTCTAAAGTTTATGGAAATATGCTTTTTGTAATAATTTATGAGTGTATTTTAATTTTCATATTAGGACACCTGGCCTCAGGAATGACTGTCTTGTGTTAGTTGAATTCACTGATGCTTCATCCACATACTCATTTAACAAATATGTATACAGTACAGGTTCAGTGTTATGTTTTGTGGACACAGTGGTGTATAATAAAAAATATGTTTATATATTATATAATACAGACAATAGTGTTCTCTTCTCTCAAGAGCTTGCAACCCAGCATTAGAGTTAAATATCATTGAGTGACTTATTATACATAAGCTATATACTACCTTCTTGTTTTTTAACTATATAAAGTTTATCTTATATTTTCATAAAAGTTTGAGAAACTTTATAAATAAATAATGAACCATAACATGCCAAACTGAGAATTTTTAAAGTAAGTATGAGAATATTTTTGAACAAATAACCCTCCACCCCCAAATTCAAGAGACATTTTAAAAGTGTGCATAGTTTTTGGCTATAATTATTTTGTGTATTTGAAACCCAGTTTGTGAAAATACCATAGTGTGTTAAAATGCCAAAATTCCTTAAGAGGAAAGGTTAAATGACAGAACAAATTCAAGAATAGAGGATTTTATATTATTTTTTATGACAAAATATGAAGTTTTGGCTTCTCACATGTAAATATGCAATGTTATGGTCCAGTGATTTTGCATTGTATTAATGATGGACAGAAGCTGATTAAAAAATACATTATTGTACCAAATAGAATATATAAGGCAGAGAAATAGAAATCATTTTTTTAATATTACCAAGCATGCTAAAACAAAATAAGTAAGTCTTAGCTTAATTTTAGCTTAGCTGACAATTCAGTATAGGCTTAACCAATTAAAGTAGTCTGGGGGAAATTATGGATTTAAATCACATACCCAGTGTTCATGCAGCAAAAAGCATTCTTTGTTAGCATAAACTATGTGGCCACCATCAGATTGGAATATGAGCTGCCCAACCATGAAGGCAGAAAGAATGGAGTATGAACAATTTTTCAGAATAATTGTATATTAGCATAGAAAACTATACTAAAGAAAACAAATTCTAAACTCAATCCAGAATGAGGTTCAAATGGAAATCCTGCAGACTATAAAATGAGGAGATAAAAGGGAAAATTTAAAGATATGTTTAGATAATCAGTGAAATTATTCTTGCACAAAAGCTGTCAAGATTACTTTGTGTGGAACATAGTAGGGAATGACCTGATCTTTTCAGAAAATTACACGTTTAGGATAAAGAATTTTCCAAATCTTTAAACCATCCTTACTCTTATGAATATTCATAACAAGCTTAGCATTTCCCTTTTTACATCCTTATATTCAATTCATCATCAAGTCCTTTGCAGATGATTTTTGAGATCCCTATATTCCAACTATCATAACTTAAATTTACTCTTATTTCACTTGTGGTTGAATTAAATGCCAAGAACTTAATGATGCCCTTGCCTCTAATATATTGTCTAGTCCATCTAAACCATGCAACATTGTGGACAAAGCTCTTCATTTATACCAACTTCTCTTACAAAAACACCCTGATTTCTAGTTGTATCAAATATGATCCCACATCTTCCATTTTCCGACTTCACTCTCCAATCACACTTCTGCAATTTGCTGATATATACTTTCTGCTATTAAAATGGCTAGATAGTTCTTTCTCCTGCATCATTAATGAAAATGCTTGAGTTAGGTATCTGCTGCTTTTTAGGTAATGTTGGCAACTTATTGGCCTCCTGTGATATCATGCGGTTTGAATTCTAACAAACCTATCTTTGCAGTAAACTTTTCAAATATAATTTTTCATAAACTTGTCACTGCAAATAATTCTTATCTTATAATTTTTGTTCCAAAGTTATATTTTCACAAATATATTAGTTATCAGTTTTTGCATTATTATACTGCAATATGAGTTTTCATTATTTTATACTTACCAGATTTTCCCTCCTACTTTATATCTTATTCTCCTTTTTTAAATCATTTATTTATAATTTATTTTTTTAAAAATAATAACTATTCTTTTTAAATTTTATTTACAGAGAAAGAAAGAGAGAAGGCAACTGTGTGAACAAAGGGAGGAACAGAGGGGAAGGGAAAGGGAGAATTTAAGCAGGTTCCATGCTGAGCGCAGAGCCCAGTGTAAGGCTTGATCTCATGAGATCATAATCTGAGCAGAAAGCAGGAACTGGTCACACAAACAACTGAGCCTTCCAGAGGTCTGTTTTTAAAAATTTATTTATTTTAAGCATTTATGGATTTCAGTTTTATTTATTAATTTAACCCACTAATATGTATTAAGTATTCAAAATGAGCCAGGAACTACATTAGGTACTAGAATTTACTAGTGAATTAGAGATTGGATGTACCCTTTGTAACCCATGGAGCAATTACACTCCAAGGAAAATGTTAGTTTTCTATTGCTTTTTAAACATATGTCCACAAATTTAGCAGCTTAAAACCCCCATCTATTATTTTACAGTTTTGTGGATCAGCGATCTAGTCACCATGTGACATAACTGGGCAGGGCCTCACAATACCAAAAACACATTATCAGCTGTGCTGAGCTTTGATCTGGAAGCTTTGGTTAAGATCCCATTTCCACACCTTTTAAAATTGCTGACAGAATTTTGTTACTTGGAATTGTATGACTAAACTCCCAATTTTCTTGCCATTTCATCTTCAAGCCAACAACAACACATTGAATATTCCTGTGCTTCAAATCTCTGACTTCCTTTTCTGCTACTAGCAGAGAAAGAGCTCTGATTTGATGGTTGTGGGTGAGCCCACCCACGTAATGCAGGATATTCTTCCTAACTTAAGTTCAGCTGATTAGTAGCCCTAATTACATCTGCAAAGCCCTTTTACCAAGTAATATAACATACTTACGAGAGTATCACCAATGGGCAGAATTCACAGTAGTCAAAATTCTGCCCAATGTACTTGTGGACTAGAACATATATATAGGTAATTACTATGGTATCTTTGTTGGCAAGGACAAAAAACTGGGAACAACCCGAGCACTTTCCTAAAGTAAAGTACACAAATGAATTGTGAAATGTTTGCCCAATAAAATATTATCCAGAATTTAAAGCTAATAAACACAATTTATTTATATATATACAAAATACTTTGTATTTTGTATATATATATTTGTATTTTGTATATATATATACAAAGTATTTTGTATACTTTGTATTTTGTATATATATATTTGTATTTTGTATATATATACAAAGTATTTTGTATACTTTGTATTTTGTATATATATATTTGTATTTTGTATATATATATACAAAGTATTTTGTATACTTTGTATTTTGTATATATATATTTGTATTTTGTATATGTATACAAAGTATTTTGTATACTTTGTATTTTGTATATATATTTGTATTCTGTATATATATACAAAGTATTTTGTATACTTTGTATTTTGTATATATATTTGTATTCTGTATATATATATACAAAGTATTTTGTATACTTTGTATTTTGTATATATATATTTGTATTCTGTATATATATATACAAAGTATTTTGTATACTTTGTATTTTGTATATATATTTGTATTCTGTATATATATATAAAGTATTTTGTATACTTTGTGTTTTGTATATATATTTGTATTTTGTATATATATATAAAGTATTTTGTATACTTTGTATTTTGTATATATATTTGTATTTTGTGTGTGTATATGTATATACACACAAACTATTTTGTATATAAATAATAAATTGTGTTTATTAGCTTTAAATTCTGGATAATATTTTATTGGGCAAACATTTCACAATTCATTTGTGCACTTTACTTTAGGAAACTGTTCGGGTGGTTCCCAGTTTATATAATAATATATATAGTATATATTTTGTATATATATACTATATATACATATATACTATATATACATATATACAACTATATATACCATATATTGTATAATATATGCAAAATATAGTATAGATACATTTTAACCACATAAAGAATAAAAGTAAACTCAAGTTAAAACTAAACCAAAAAAATAAAAATAAGAAGTT
The DNA here is from genome assembly GCF_020171115.1 of Neogale vison. Lineage (NCBI taxonomy): Eukaryota > Metazoa > Chordata > Mammalia > Carnivora > Mustelidae > Neogale > Neogale vison. The sequence continues at coordinate 60,468,096 of NC_058092.1, forward strand.
TGAAAAAAACGTAAGAATGATAAACATGATTTAGAAATAGTTGTCTCTACAGGGCAATTTAAGGTAAAATTAGGGAATTTAGAAATAGATTTAAGACAATATAAAAGGACTCATTCTAAAAAGAAATGAAGGATTTACTGTAGTGTTGGGTAGTGGACTCATGAGTATTTTTGCATTATAAATAGGTATATACATACAAGACAGTTTGGACCAGATTTTCAAGTGTGTCATCAACCAAAAACTATGATTAATGAAAATTTATGTACTTGGTCTATATCTATAGAACTTCCAAAATATAAAAGTTATATAAGGAGCAATTACAGGTGCTTTGAGAAAGTTAAACACAGATCCTGGCTGAGGAAAAGGAAGCAAACACAACCTTTCTTAAAAGTAGTATTTAAGCTGAGATATAAAGGTCTATAAGGATAAGGAATTGGTGAGAGTGCAGGAAAAAGCAATTATGTCACTCTGGAAATCTCTGTGAAGTCCCTGAGTCTAGATTGGACAAGGAGTCTCTTATGTGTCTGGAGTGTGGAGAATGGTACAAGATAGGCAGAAAGGGCAGGGGCCAGATGTTGTGGCAGAGAGCAGAGAAGTGACATGACCAAACATATTTTTTTTAAGATTTTGTTTATTTATTTATGAGAGAGAGAGAGAGAAGCAGAGGCCTGGGAGAAGCAGCCTCCCTCTGATGCAGGACTCGATTCCAGGACGCTGGGATCATGACCTGAGCCAAGGGCGGATACTTAACCAACTGAGCCACCCAGGTGCCCCATCAAACACATTTTAAAAGGATGATTTTGTTGACTAAAAGACTTGCAGATGGACAATAATAGAAGATAGAAGGTTATATCCTGAGAACTGGGATACTTGTGTGGAGGAAAACCACAACTAAAAATGAGCGTATAGTTAATTAAAATAAAATATTTAAGGAAAAATACCGCCCTGCTTATATGGCTTTGACCAGATTAAATGGAAGAATGGAATTACCACTTACAAAGATAGGAAATACTAAGGGGAGAGTAAATTTGAAAAGTCATTAAAAATGCAAAATTGAACTTAAGCTTGAAGAGCTTATTGCACATTCAAAGGGAGATGTCAAGTAGGCAGTTATATGTATTAATGTGGAGTTCAGGGAAGTGCCAGAAATACAAATGTAAATTTTTGAATTATCAGAATAAATGTAGCATTTAAATGCAAGTTGCTGGCTGAAAATATAGAAGGAGTCAGGCTAAACTGAATATAAACTGAGTGGGATTCCCAACATGCACAAACAAACAAAAAGTTGTAAAAATTCAACCAAGTTATATAAAATCTGTATAAAAAATACATGGGTGGCTCAGTGGGTTAAAACCTCTACTTTCCGCTCAGGTCATAATACCAGGAGCCTGGCTGGGATGGAGCCTTGCATCGGGCTCTTTGCTGAACAGGGATACTGCTTCCCCGCTCTCTCTCTCTGCCTGCCTCTCTGCCTATTTGTGATCTCTGTCTGTCAAATAAATAAATAAATAAAATCTTTAAAAAAATATATAATAGATAATATGTTAATAAAATGTAAAAACCCTTATGTTTGTGTGTGTGTGGTAGACTTGCAGTGCAAACATAAAACACACGGACAGGAAGTGATTCACAAAAATGTCAGGATAATGGATGCCTCTGAGGAGATTGGAAAAAGAATGAGAAGCACCTTTCCAGTTTGACACTCAAGTTTTATTTCTAAGAGAAACAATTTGAAACAGGAAAATTGATTAAGGGGCTGGTAAGAGATTAGACAAAGTGTGTGTAGAGAATTCTATTTAGAAGTTTGTCTTCAGAATAAATGGAGTAGGGAGATGGGACCATAACTGAGGAAGGATGTGACTTTTGAGGTATTTGTCCTCTTTGCTATTATTATGAGTTTGTGGTTTAACTTTGTGAGAACAGTAAGAACTCCATGTCTCAGTATTGATTGACAGACAGCTTTTGTTAGGCAAAAGAAAATTTCTTCTTTCTTGGCATTGTAGTTGCTGTTTATTAAATAAGTTACTTGGAAAGTCCTTTGAGGTACCAGCAGTAGTGAAATTGTCTGTGTTCAGCAGTAAAGGACTTGAATACAATCAAGTCTATTACAAAATGTTAAAAAGAATAAGAATCTTTTTTTTTAGACTTTAATTTGAAGATTTTCAATTTTTAAAATATTTTTTAGGTTTTAATTTAAATTCCAGTTAGTTAGCATACAGTTTAATACTAGTTTCAGGTGTACAATGTAGTGATTCAATATATCCAGACATCATGCCATGCTCATCACAAGTACAATCCTTAAACCGTGTCACCTGTTTAACTCATCCTCATATGCAACCCCCTACTGATAACCATCAGTTTGTTCTCTTTAGTTGCATCTGTTTCTTGATTTGCCTCCCTCTCTCTCTCCTTTTCCCCCTTTACTCATTTGTTTTGTTTATTTTTTTAAAAAAAGGTTTTATTTACTTACTTGAGAGAGAGAGAGAGAGACAGAGAAAAGCAATGAGAAAGGGGGTGAGCAGAGGGAAGTAGAGAGGCAGATTCCCTGCTGAGCAGGGAGTCTGTCACGGGGCTTGATCCCAGGACCCTGAGATCATGATCTAGGCTGAGGGCAGATACTAATTGACTGAGCCATCCAGACACCCCCTCATTTGTTTATTTCTTAAATTCCACATATGAGTGAAATCATGGTATTTGTCTTTCTCTGACTGACTTATTTCACTTATTTCTCTAGCTCCATTCGTGTCTTTGCATGGTTTCATTCTTGTTTATGGCTGAGAAATATTCCATATCCATTTCTTTTTATCCATTTATCAGTTGAAGGACACCTGGGCTGTTTCCATAATTTTGTAAGTGAGATAATGCTGCTATAAATAGCAGGATGCATGTATCTCTTTGCATTATTATTTTTGCATTCTTTGGGTAAACACCTAGTGGTGTGATTGCTGGGTCATAAGAGCATTATATTTTTTAAATTTCTGAAGAAACACCATACTGTTTTCCATACTGGCTGCACCAGTTTGCATTCCCACTGACAGTGCAAGGAGAGTCCCATTTCTCACCAACATGTGTTGTTTCTTGGGCTTTGATTGTAGCCATTCTGACAGGTGTGAGGTGATATCTCATTGTAGTTTTGATTTGCATTTCCCTGAAGATAAATAAGTGATGTAGAGCATCTTTTCGTGTATCTGTTGGCCACATCTATTGTATGTCTTCTTTGGAAAAATGTCTTTTGCCCATTTTTAATTGGATTATGCGTTTTGGGGTGTTGAGTTTTTTAAGTTCTTTATATATTTTGAGTATTAACTCCTTATGTCATTTGCAAGTATCTTCTCCTATTTCATAGGTTGCCTTTTAGTTTTGTTGATTGTTTCCTTCACTGTGCAGGAGCTTTTTATTTTGATGCACTCCCAGTAGTTTATTTTTTCTTTTGTTTCCTTTGCCTCAGGAAACATATCTAGAAAGAAGTTGCTACAGCTGAAGTGCAAGAGGTTATTGCTTGTGTTCTTCTCTAGGATTTTGATGAATTCCTGTCTCCCATTTACGTCTTCCATCTATTTTGAATTTCTTTTTGTGCATAGTTGTAAGAAAGTGGTCAAGTTTCATTCTTTTGCATGTTGCTGTCCAGTTTTCCCAATACCATTTGTTGAAGAGACTGTCTTTTTCACATTGGATATTCTTTCCTCCTTTGTTGAAGATTAATTGGCCATATAATTGTGGGTTCCTTTCTGGATTTTCTATTCTACTGATCTGTGTGTCTGTTTTTTGTGCCAGCACCTTACTGTTTTTATTACTATAGCTTTGTAATATAACTTGAACTCCAGAATTGTGATGCCTCCAGGTTTGTCTTTCTTTTTCAGGATTGCTTTGGCTATTTGGAGTCTTTTGTGGTTTCATATGAGTTTTAGGCATGTTTGTTCTAGCTCTGTGAAAAATGCTGGTGGTATTTTGATAGGAATTACATTAAATCTGTAGTTGCTCTGGGTAGGATAGACATTTTAATAATCTGTTCTTACACTCCATGAGCATGGAATGCCTTTCCATTTCCTTGTGTCATCTTCAATTCCTTTCATGAGGGTTCTATAGTTTTCAGAATACAGGTCTTACCCCTCTTTGGTTAGGTTTATTCCTAGATAGCTTACTGTTTTTGGTGCCATTATAAATGAGACTGATTCATTAATTTCTCTTTTGGTTGCTTCATTATTGGTATCCAGAAATGAAACTGATTTCTGTACATTGATTTTGTATTCTGCAACTTGACTGAATTCGTTTATCAGTTCTAGCCATTTTTTGGTGGAGTCTTTCAGCTTTTCTATATAGAGTATCATGTTGTATACAAATAGTGAAAGTTTTACTTCTTTCTTAGGCAAGAGATGGTTTCATCATTACAAAGGAGTGGAAAAAAGAGAAGTTAGTGATAAGTGTGATCAAATTAGTTTACAGGTCGCCCCCACTTTTTCTCACAGTTATGCCACTTTATTTTACAGAAGACCTACATTAGTATGGTAGTGGTAATTTTTAGAAAAGCAAAAACCCTCTTCCAATTTCTTTCAGTTAGAGAAAACAAGTATTATTGCAAGTCTTTCACAAAAGTGAAGTGACATAACACAAACTTTTGGAAAGCGGGGATTGGGGTGAGAGGACACTCTGCTTTATGTCATTTCCTATTAGGAATGTTTTCATATGAATACTATACTTTCAGAGAGCAGGACAAACCTGTACTTGGTTTTGGCAAGATTAAAAGGTCCTTGTCTTTTTAGCTTTTAATTTCTCTAAAGTAAGAGGCAGAGCCAAAAGATGACAGCAATAGAGATACTAAAAATTTGAAGTTCCTGGAATGTGAAATAATAATTGTGGACACTGGGCAAACAAAATTATTATAGAAATATTTTAAATTTCTGGGGTGCCTGGGTGGCTCAGTGGGTTAAAGCCTCTGCTTTCTGCTCAGGTCATGATCCCAGTGTCCTGGGATTGAGCCCCACATCGGACTCTCTGCTCTGCAGGGAGCCTGCTTCCTCCTCCTCTCTCTCTCTTTCTGCCTGCCTCTCTGCCTACTAGTGATCTATCTGTCAAATAAATAAATAAAATCTTTTAAAAAAAGAGAAATATTTAAAATTTCTATGTGCTTTTTAGAAACTGGTTGAGACTGAGAGTGTTGGTAACAATTGACAACAATTTATGTATATATTTTTTCTCAGATGCTTGTCTGCAGTTACAAGGTAGATTGTTGGGTTGATGTAGATTTATTATATTTCTGGGGGTTTGACAGAAGAGAAAAGAGGTTATTACCTGAAGAGAGAAAAGGCAGCCCCAGCTGATGTCTTGGTTACTTAGCGTGCCATTAGCAATTAGTTGAACAATAGCATGAGCGTGATTTTACAAGGTCTACATGGGCACTAGATGAGAGTGCATGATTGTATTACTTCTGGGGAATGTTAGACTGTTCTCTGAAAAGTTGGAAAATGAATGTGGGATTTTGAAGCCCTGCTCCTTTGTTATGGTTGGCCAAGAACATGTCCTCTTTCCAAACAAGTGTTCCAACTCCTTGAGTGGGATTGACCTGGTGACAATTCAGGAATTAGGTGGAATCAAAGGTTTGCAGTTAAACCTTGATTCATTAAAGTTTGTCCTATTTCATGGCAGTACATCTATGAAGAGGGCTGTTCTAAATGTTGGATCAGGTTGAAGCAGTTGTTGCTCATTGTTTATTTTTAAATCCAGTAATTAAATCTACTACCACTTAGAACTATTTCAGAAACATGGTCATTTAAGGGCAATGACTACTGTGTACTTGTTCTTCATATATTGTCCAATAAGCCACATTTCAGAGAAAGAGTTTTTAAGGATCATCGTGTTTTGTTTTTTTCAGTGAACAATTTCACAGATGGCATTGTTATTTTATTTGGAATTACTGCTGCTTAAAAACAAATAATTTTAATGTCCTCAGCTTCAAATCTATGCAGTGGAGACTATTTGTAGAAATTCACTGAAATTAGTTTAGACAAGAAAGTTATGTATAGGCTCAATAATATAGGGGAATTCTGTGCAAGTCATATTTTATGCATGGGTGCAGACAGTGGTCAAATGATGTCTTTAAGAATCTTTCTCTATACCATTATTTCTTGCATCTTGACCTAGCTTGAGCTACTGTAAGAAAATAAGAAAATACCAAAGACTGCATGGCTTAAACAACAGCATTTATTTCTCACAGTTTTAGAGACTAGGGACTCTAATATCAAGTCAGTGGTGGCTGATTTGGTCCCTGATGAGGACCCTCTTCCTGGACTACAGATGACTGTGTTCTTGCTGTATCTTCACACAGAGGAGACAGAAGATTTGATGTTCCTTCCTATTCTTATAAGGGCACCAATCTCACCAATGGGTGAGATGACCCCTTCCAAACCTAGTTAAATCCCAAAGGCCTCACCTCTTAATACTATTACATTTGGGATTAGGGTTTCAACATATCAATTTGAGGGGAAGGAAATGAACACTGGAAATAAGTTATAGACTTATAACACCTCTCTGTTTTTCTCTCTCAGAATCCTATTGTACATGAACTTTCTTAATTTGGCAGAGAATGACTCCCAAGGTCCTGGGTGTATATATTTACAATTTTTAAACTATCCTCAATTTTTAAACTGAGATGACACTGATGTTTACTTGGCTAATGTCATGTATTATAAATGTGAACTAGGGTAATGGAAAAAATATAGAGAGAGTATACCCCATCTCCTGAGATCTCCTTATCCCACAGAGAAAGGGCAAGCATATCTGAGAATAAGGTGAACTCCAGAAGAAGGAATCCAGACTCCTGAGTTACTCTACATATTTATGAGGAGAGGGAGACAGGAAACTTCTATTGAACGTTTAACAATGGGAACTTACTGGGCAAGGAGAACCACTGGAACTGAGATGAGGAAAGGCACCTTCTTCTTCCTTGAGATAACCAATTGAGACTTGCTGAGCATCTTTTTGATAAACTTTTTAATTATCTCACCTCATAAATCAGAAGAAAGAGCTATATTTCCATACTGATTGTTCAGTTCTTGTCTCTCAGCAGTTCCAACCTTATCTTTCCGTATTCTGCTTTGTGATTCTGGGGCTGAGATTGGCCAGCCACGTTTTTGCTGTCAGCTGGTTCTGCCAATCATGGGCACTAGAGAGATACAGTAGGGCAATAAAAAGAAGAGGGACTTACTCTTTTCTCTTTGTTCTCGAGGAGCTTCAGGACTGTTCCTCTAAGCGTCACCCCGTCAACACTTTCTAGCAAGAGCAGGGCTTTCCCACCACAGCAGCTGAGTCCAGTGTGCAGTTTTCCCAACACTTGCAAACCCAGTCTCATCACACACCTCTCAGAGACATCAACGTCATCTGCTGGCATGTCATCCCTAGAGGCCCTATCTCAGACCCAAGGAGTGTACTCTAAAGTCAGAGATAATCAGTTCCGGTGGAGCAATGCCTCCTTTTCAGTAGTCCAAATTTCAGTTCTTGGGATTCTTCCTCTAAGTTTCTCTTTTTTTTTTTTTTTTTAACATGTCGATAACTCACATTTAATCACCACTGTTAAATAGAAGACCAGGGTGTAAGTCCGTGTCCAATTATGCACCTTACAGACCATCGGTTTTGATGTTTTTTTTTTTCTTTTTCCAATTTATTTATTTTCAGAAAAACAGTATTCATTATTTTTTCACCACACCCAGTGCTCCATGCAAGCCGTGCCCTCTATAATACCCACCACCTGGTACCCCAACCTCCCACCCCTCCGCCACTTCAAACCCCTCAGATTGTTTCTGCTTTAAGAATTCCAGTCTCTTTTGTTCCATTGGCTTTAAGGGTGCAGCTGTTTTTTCTTACTCTGTGATGCCTTAGAGTTATCTTTTTCATTTTACCACATATTTTTACTTAGTTAAAACTATTTTTAGGTGAAATGCTCCTCTTCAATAACTGGCATGTTAGGACTGGATCCTGACTGATACAGTTTCCAAAATTAATTCATAAAAATCAGGATAGGATTCTAATTGCCCAGGTTCAGGTCCAGTGTCTCTCCCTAGGTCATTTGCTATAGAGGATACAGTGGGACTATGATCGACCCAACTGGGTCAAATGTCCAGGCTTGTTGCTGAAATGAAGGGGCACCATGATTGATTGCCTCAGCAGGACCATATGGAATAACAGAGAAATTGTCCAAAGAAACAGATTGCTGCCATCATAATAATGGGAATGGGAATGCCCCCTGTAGTGGAGTGGGTAGCCTGAGCTACCACAGATAGATAAGATAGCACTGCCTATTGACCTATAAGTGTGTAATATTTTATGAAATGGTCCAAATTAATGTTATAAACATGCTGTTGTTTTATTTATTTATGTACTACCATCATTGTTACAATGATATTCTGCAAAACATTTGTTAACTATATATATACATATATATGTATGTGCATGTATATATATATATGTATTTGCAATGATATTCTGCAAAACATTTGTTAACTATATATATATACATATATATTTAACAAAACATTTGTTAACTATATATATATATACATATATATATATATGTATATATATATAGTGGTGAATTTCAGAACTTCCTGTCACTTTCAATTAGGACAAATCTGTGTGGTTTGCACCCAACCTGTGCAATTTCTTCCTTTGCTATGGGGGCAGCCACTTCAAACTCATCTTCGTTTCAACATTTTTTCCCTTTTCTGTCATCTGAAAGTATCATCCCTCTGCCCTCCACCTTTAGAGGTAAAAGAGAAAGGCATGATTATCCTTGAGATTCCTCCTTTTCCCATCTCCTCCGAAATCTATGTTCTGTAGGGTATCAGGGTGAACTGATGGGAGAGGGAAAGATATACTTCTTTATTAACAGGTTCTGCTATAGATTTCTTTCTTGGTTGATTGTGACAGTTTTTCTGGAACTATATTCTCTTTCTTTGTGGTCAGTGTGTAATGATCTGGAGAACACTAAAAGCTCTTATGGAGGTGCTAGGGGTCTTGCCCACCTCACAGTGCCCTGATTTGGGAGATCTGGCACAGGCATCTTTGGTAACCACTATGCCCATTGCTGTGGTTTTTTACACAGTGGGACAACTCATGAAGTTGCCAACAAAGTGGCTCAAATACAACTACTTCTAATTTCCCTTGACTGGCAGGAAACTCAGTTATATGGAGTGAACATGGTGCAGGCCACTGTTTCCTCCTCCTCATATCCCACTGGCAACATTAGCCATAAAATTCATTATCACGGTAAAATATTTGGTGGGTAATTTTGTGTGGTCAACTTGGCTGAACCACAGTGCCCAGATATGTGGTCAAATATTATTCTGGATGTTTTAGTTCTTAGAATTCACATTTAAATTCTTAGATGTTCTTAGAATTTACATTTAAATTGGTGGGCTTTGAATAAAGCAGATTGCTGTCCATAATGTGAGTAGGCCTCTTCCAATCAGTTAAAGGCCTAAAAAGAGCAAAAGATTTCTCCCCAGTTCTGCTTTTTCACTTCAACTGCAGGATCAACTCTTGCCGGAGTCTCCAGCCAGGCTGCATATCTTGCAGACTTTGGATATGTCAGCATCCAAAATATTGTGAGCCAAATCCTTAAAATCTCCCTTTACAGACAGATAGGTGATAGAGATGTAAATGGAGACAGAGATATAGGTATATACATATAATTATTTCTCTTTCTCTGGAGAGCCCTAATACAGAGATATACAGAGATATCAGAGATATATTTGCTTTTGTAGTTTACATTAGTAAATGTGCCAGTTCTCTTATTTCCTCTAGGTTGGTCCCACATCCCACAGCCTTTTTTTTTTTTTGTCCTCTGCTCTGGGCAGGTCAACATACTTAGACATGTTTAATAGAGGAATGACATGTCAGCCATTTTGTCTGTTAGACCACTTTTCTCTCTATAAGTTATCTAATATTTTAGGTAACTTCTCACTTGGCTTACAGATAGGTGAGCATGAACATTGCAATCCCCAAGAATAGCCACCTAGCCCACACATTCCTTCTGACAATTCCTAGTGTAAAATGAGAAGTTTCCTGGTAATAGCATAGCTGGTTAAGCTCCCTTTGAGTAAACCCTAAAGAAATTGTTTGCTCTCAACTGTTTGTGCTTTTTTATTAGAAAATGGAGTAGTTTATATCTCTTTAAGCACAGTTTTGATGATGTAGGCAATTTCTATCCACCTCCTATTACTCAAGACTGTTTTTGTCTTACAATCTGGTAGACAGTAATTTGATTTTAGTGGATTTTACTGGAGTGTCTTACCATAGGGATGACATTGTTATTGCCTGTGCCTCTCTGGACACCACACCTCTCACAATGGCTACCTGAATTCCTGCCAGTGCAAACATGTGTGCATTTACCTCATTGTGAAAGTAGAGCGGGAAAATGTGGGTGGCCACCTGGCTAGAGTGCTGGCTTGGCCTTTGATATAGGAGTGAATGTTGGCAGGATTATTGGTTTGTGTGTGTCTCCAGGGGAAACCCAACCTGTGCAATTTCTTCCTTTGCTATGGGGGCAGCCACTAGGAAACAGAAGGATTAGCGCAATGACTGATGCAAGCCACAAGAGCAGGTAGAAACTGTGAATAAGCTTTACAAATACAAAGTCCTCCATAGATTTTATCAGAAGATTTCTGCATCTGGACAATACACATATATAATCCTCACTTTACAACTACTACAAAGGATTAGGAATCTATTCAGTATTGTAGTTTTTAGTGTCTTTAACCAATGTGTTATTTTGTTTAAAAAAATTAGCTCAAGTGAGCTTCTTTGATCCTTTTAAACAATTATACACTAAAAATTATTGATAAAATATTGAGAAAATTTTAAAATAGCAAAATTGATCCTATTCTTTTTTAGCAAATAGGTTGAGGTGTGCTCCTATAATAACTTCAATATTGTATCCTGTAAGAAGTTAGATCAAGCATGATCATGACATTTGTGAATTATGAAAAATCCAATAAAATAGGTATAATGGTGGAAGATAAATTAAAATTATCCCTAACATTTTTCTGAAACAGAAATGTAAATATGTCTTCATTAAGAAGTAGGAGTGCATTTGGAACTATTATCCTTATATGTCATATGACGGAAAACAAGATATGTTAACGGCAAAGAATTTGACAGTAGTTAAAATAGCCTATAGCCACTATCAGTACCAGGCTGTTTCTTTCAAAATTCACATTTTCCTCTGAAAAAAAAAGTACAAAGAAAAATAGTGTCAATATAAACATCTGGAATTATACATTTTGAGGATTGTGTTTATTTTAATGTTCCAGCTCTCCCTTATTCTATAATACATTGAAAAGGACCTGTTTTAGAACATTTTAATTGTTGGCATAATCAGACCAGGTGTCCTATAGCAAAGTGGGATATTTAAAAAAAAAATAGCAATTATCCAGGGGGAAATATATAGTTAGTAACTCAATTCTTTGAACTTTTCAGTGGTACATGAATTAAATGACATTGGATTTAAACAGCAGACTGAGATGTGTGTTCAAATGTAAATGCCAATATCATTGTATATTGCCTTATTGTTTAAAGGTAAGTTTTTTATGTTAAATTAAATGATTTTGTAGGCTGCCAAAACATGATACAAAATTTAGAATATGAGAATATAAGAAAATTTGACAAAATGGTTTATAAATTATTTTTTTCTTTTTAGATAAAAAAACCTACAAAAACAATCAATATTTAGAATATTAACATTTAACATATTAACAAATAAGTGGCATGACACATGAGTGTGGACAACTTTTATGGAAAATTTGGAAATTTTGCATTCTCCAAAATTTTAACTGAAAAGATACAGAAGCAATCAGAGGTATTTGTTGGTACCTTATTATAATTGATGTTTTTTATAATGCACTAAAAATGACAGAATTTTTTTTGCAAACATTTTTAAAAACCCACAAAAGCAGGTTGGGAAGTGTACAGTTTTAGGAATCAGAATCTTGGCATCACTCTGCCTTTTGTCATCTTAAGCAAGTGCATTTAATTCCTTGTATACACAATTTATTGCTCCAGAACAAATGACATTTTATAATTGTATAATTTATTATTATATTAAAACATATAATTAATATAAAAATAATTTTATAATTTAAATTTTTATATATACATACACATATACATATATATGTATGTGTGTGTATATATATATATATATATATATATATATATATATATAACAGCTCTGTGCAAAAGAAAAAGTGCTTTGTGCATTATAACATGCAATATGGGATTAAGTTAAATATAGAATCTTAAATTCTCTTCTGGAGGCCATGCCCAACCAGGGGGACTTGTTAGAATACAGGAGGGGCCAATGAAGAAGAGGTATGCAAATATTAGGATATGATTTGTTTGAAAAACAAAAGTACCACATTTTTATAATAAAAATACTGGAGAGAATGTGAATTTTATGTTTTTATAAAAAGGATGAGTTTAAAACTATAAGCATCATAGATTTAGTATATAACGTTTTGTTTAATTTTTTTGAATAAAAATTTTATTATAAATAAAAAACTTTCAGTGTGAAACTCATTCAGATAATATAAATTAAATGACATATTATATTTCCCACAAATGATAGTTTTCAACAGATAAACATTTAACTTCAGAAAGAATAATTCTGACTGTTCATCTGATGATTCAATGGACTCATTAATTCAGTCAACTCATCTAATCTAATCTAAAAAATAACGTTTTTTAAATGTTATGATTTTAGAAAGCAGGATAGTGATCCTGGGCTATCATAAACTGTAACAAGAAGGAAAAATGTATTCACTAGAGTTCTAGGCATGGGTTTTTCCTTGGGAAAGAATCTGTGACAAAAGAAAGGGACTGTAATTTCAGAGGGCTGTCTTTGATGGGGACAGTCACTTTGCAGAACCTGGGTCTTGGCATAAGTGCAGGGAAAGGGTTGCTTGAACAAGCAGTGTGAGAGGTCAGAGGAATAGAAGAGCAGAACATTGTAGTGAATGACTACGAAGGAAAAAAAAAAAAAGTGAAGCTTTTAGCAGATTCCAAGACACCCTATTTCACTGAGAGTGATATCTAAAGAGAAATTTTAAGAAGTTTTGCTAGGCATTTGCAGTGGGAAATACCCGTCATATCTATAAGAAACCTATTAAGAAGGGCGCCTGGGTGGCTCAGTGGGTTAAAGCCTCTGCCTTCAGCTCAGGTCATGATCCCAGGGTCCTGGGATTGAGCCCCACATCGGACTTTCTGCTCTGCAGGGAGCCTGCTTCCTCCTCCTCCTCTCTCTCTCTCTGCCTGCCTCTCTGCCTACTTGTGATCTCTGTCTGTCAAATAAATAAATAAAATCTTAAAACAAAAAAGGAAATCTATTAAGAAATATATATACATATACTTAAAGAATTTTGGATTTAGATTTAAGGGCATGGTTATTTGTTTTAGAAGCAATTACAAAATTGGCCCCCAAATGACTTACATTATATTCAAAATCAAAAAAGAAAAATAGATGCATATTTCATAGCATTATCCTTCATTGTGAGATAATATATATCTGTTTGTAGTCAACACTGTTGACTGTATATGTACTCTCCTGTAGGATAGTAAATATTGGGGTCAGTATCAAAGTTTATATAACTTCCTTTGTTTAGTCATATCTTCCTCAGCATTGTAATATCTCATGTTAATATTTGCTTGGTAGAAATATATTTTATTAAAATTTCTTATTGTTTTTTAGCTTTCAGTTTATCTAGAAGTTATAAAGTTTCAATAACTCAGTTTTAACTTATTTACTTTTATTAACTCAATCTTTAAACTTTTTTAACTGTTTCTTTTTCGTTAGGAACAATATTTCATGTATTTACATATATTTTTATAAACTTACTTTGCATCATGATTGAAACTTCAACACACATAGTTTTATTTTGCTCATAACATTTTTTGATCAGCTAATCAGTATTTTTTAAAACATCATATCTATTTTTATATATTTTAAAATAAATTTCAATAACATTTAAATAATTAATGGTAGATTATGCAAGAAGATTGAGGCATCTTAAAACTTTCATAGTAAACCTTAAAGATTTATGAATTAATTTTTAATCTGCATTAATATTACAAAATTGGTTTATAACTATTATTATTATTATTTTAATAGACTATTAGAGAAGTTTGAGATGCACTGAATAATTAACCATAAGGTACAGAAATTCCTTATTTTTATGATTTTATTTGTTTATTTTACAAATACAGAGCATGCACATGGGTAGAAGGGCAGAGCAGAGAGAGGAACAATTAGACTGTTCATTTAGTGCAGAGCCCAGTGAGGGCTTGATCCCATGACCCTGAGATCATGACCTGAGTTGAAGTCAAGAGTCGGAGGCCCAACGGACTGAGCCACCCAGGCATCCTAAAGTCCAGAGATTTCACAAAATCTCTTGTCTTCTCACATTCCTGGACTTCCCAATTATCATTAGCTCCTACTAGATACATTTTTTACAATGTTGAACTTACACTGATGTATCATTATCAAAGTTCATAGTTTACATTATAGTTTATTCTTGGTGTTGTACATTCTCTGGGTTTGCATAAATGGATAATGACATGTATTCACCATTACAGTATCACATAAAGTAGTTTCACTGCCCTAAAAACTCTCTATGCTCTCTGCCTCTTCATCCCTCCCTGTTCCTAAGCCCTGTTAACCACTGATCTTTTTATGGTTCTCATAGTTTGCATTTTCCAGAATATCATACAGTAGGATTCATAAAGTTTGTAGCCTTTTCAGATTGGTTTCCTTCATTTACTAACGTACTTTTTCCATGTCTTTTAGTGAGTTGCTAGGTTTGGCTTCCTTTTAATGCTGAATAATATTCCATTGCCTGGATGTACCATAATTAATTTATCCATTGATATACTGAAAAAATTCTTGGTAGCTTTCAGTTTTGTCAAATACAAATAAAACTGCTATAAGAATCGTGTTTTTGTGTGAACATAAGTTCTCAACACCTTTGAGTAAATACCAAGGCATATTATGACTGGATTTTATAGTAAGTGTATGTTTAATTTTGTAAGAACTGCGATACTGTCTTCTCCTCAAGTGGTTATACCACTTTAATCACAAATTCCACTGTTCATTACAGTACACAGGTAGAGCTGCTGTGCTAAGTGACTTAGAGGTCCTGTTACTCTACATCACCAACTGCATTTGGTGTTGCGGTGTTCTGGATTTGGACCATTCTAATAGATATGCATCAGCATCTCATTGCTGTTATATTTTGAATTTCCCTGATGATATATGTTATGGCCCACCCTTTATATACTTATTTGCATTTGTATATCTTCTTTGGTAAGGTGTCTTTAGGTCTTTCACTCATTTTAAAATCAGATTGTATGTTTTTTTACTTTTGAATTTTAACAGTTCTTTATACATTTTGGATGACAGTCATTGTTCAGTTATGTCTTTTTCAAATATTATTCCCAGGCTTGGGCTTTTCGTTTCATTCTCTTGACAGTGAATTTCAAAAGGCAGATATTTTTAATTTTAATAAATTCCAGCTTATTAATTCTTTCTTTCATAAATTCTGCTTTTACTGTTGTATCTAAAAGTCACCATCTAAAAGAAACCCAAGTTCATCTAGGTTTTCTCTTATGTTATGATCTAGAAAATTTAGTTTTGCAATTTATATTTAGCCCTGTGATCCATTTTGTGTTAACTCAGGAAGGATGTATGATCTGCAACTATATTCTTTTTTTCTTTTTTTTGCATGTGAATGTTCAGTGGTTACAGCACAATTTTATTGAAGAGACCATCTTTTCTCAGTGTATTGCCTTTCATCAAAGATCAGTTGACTTTATGTGGGTAAATTTCTGGTCTCTGTATTTTTTTTTTCTTTCTTTCTTTCTTTTTTTTTTTTTTTTTTCTAGACCTTTATCCTGCTTGATGTTCTTTGAGTTTTCTGGGTCTGTAGTTTAGTACCTGACATTAATTTGGGGACATTTTCAGTTATTATCTCAAATATTTCTTCTGTTCCTTTTTTTCTCATTCTTTTGGTATTCCTATTATTTATGTTTTACCTTTTATAGTTGTTGCACAGTTATTGGATATTCTGCTCTGTTTATGTCAGCCTTTCTTATGTTTGTTTTTCAGAAATCCTCAAACCCCGAAATTCTTAGCTCTGAGCAGTTACTAATAGACCCAAAAAGGCATTTTTAAAATTTTTGTTACGGTGTTTTTGATCTCTAGCATTTCTTCTTTTTTTTTTCCTTAGAATTTTCCTCTTCTGCTTACATTGCCCATCTATTTTTTAAGTTGTCTACTTTATCTATTAGATCTCTTAGCATATTAGTTATAGTTGTTTTAAAATTTTTTCAGGGAATTCCAACATTTCGCCATACCTGTGTCTGGTCTGGTGCTTGCTATATCTCTCAAAACTGTGTATTTTTTGCCCACTAATATGCCTAGTAATTTTTTGTTGATGGTAGGTATGTTGTACTGGGGAAAAGGAACTTCTCTAAATGGGTCTTTAGAGGGGCGCCTGAGTGGCTAAGTCAGTTAAGTGTCTGCCTTCAGCTCAGGTCATGATCCCAGAGCTCGGGGATCAAGCCCCACATTGGGCTCGCTGCTCAGTGGGGAGCCTGCTTCTCCCTTTCCCACTCCCCCTGCTTGTGCCCTGTCTCTCTCTCACTCTCTCTGTCAAATAAATAAGTAAAATATTAAAAAAAAAATGGGTCTTTAGAATTGTGGAGGTAAACTGTGTGGGCAGGAAAAGTGTTCTATCGTCCTCTGATTAAGTCTCAGGCTTTCAGTAAATGTGTGTTGCTCAATTACAAACTTCATTCGTGCTTGTTAGTCCCCCTCCTCCTTTTTATGTGGGGCAGGATTGATAGAGTCCGCTGGAGTTAGAGATTTCCCTCCTCCTACATGGAAAAAGAGAGTTAGCTAGGTGTGGGTGTTTCTTTTCCTCCAGCTGATTTGGATTCTGGTTAAACACTTTCACTTGCGGTCAGACGTTATTAAGAAGAACAGAGTGTTCTGATATATTTAAAGATGGTTCCCTTTCCCCTCCTCTCGCTGAAAGCACAAGGAGGGTTTTTCTCTGATATTTAATGTAATAACTTGTTAGAACTTCAAGAGGTAAAACTCACAAAAGTGTGGGGCCTCCCAAACGGCTGTGTGCCCTGAAGATCGCATCTTTCAAACTTGTCCACACTGAGCCTCCAGCAATTCAGCAATTACAGTTCAAGATTTCCTACTCTAGGACGGGCTCCCACGGAGATTTCTGCTCCCAGGTTCCGGTAAATTGTGATTCTCTGGGTTTATTTGTTATCTCTCCAATTTTGAGGGCAGCAATTTGCCCTGTGACCTTACTTCTTTGATGGATATAAGAAGAGTTGTTAATTTTTCAGTTTGTTCAGCTTATTATTTGTTGTTAGGATGGAGTGGCAACTTCCAAGACTGTTATATGCTGGGCCAGAGCTCATATCATTTTTATAAGGTGAAGAGTCTTGATTCTTAAAAAAAAGTTATCCCTTTTTCTGCACCTATAAAACCATACTGCCCAGCTGACATAACCATATAACTCCTAATTCTTTTCCTTCCAAATTATGGTAAACATTTAAAAAATAGTACTGTTTTCATAATACTGAAGACAAAATTAGTTTTCTAGTACATTTTGAAATATTGCATATTGCCTTGAAAATAAATTTAAATAAATTTTTAGACCTACCACTTGCATATTTTAACACTACTGTCAGCTGATCCCTTTTGTCCATATTCTGGCACCTATTTTAAGCACTCACCAACCTTAAGCAGCTGCATTAAATATACTAAGGAACCTCATCTAATTAATTTCACAAATATGCTTTACCCTTTTTCTTCCATTTCTATATATTTACAGACAGTAGATTTTTTAGCTGAAATATCTTCCAGACTCTCACTGCCTATCACCTCTCTTAATCATACACTAAGCCTTAGTTTAAATACTGCCTCCTGCATGAATCATCTTTGTTATTTCAGTCAGCATCGATTACTACTCTTTTCATTATGTTATGTACTTTTTTCAGTTATTTTCAACAGTTTCCTAGCTTACCTTTTCTATTTGTTATGTGTAGGGCTTTGCATGTAAGTACTGATTTCTTTGTTGAAAAAATAAACCATATGGAGAGGCAAAGGTGAAATTTCACTTCAGGTTCCAGTAAAAGAAAAATTTACAATTTCCATAAACATTGGGTATGCATTTATTTTTGAAAGGTTTATTTAGTTGAGGGAGCAAGCAAGCAATGGAGAGACCATGATGGGAGGAGCTGAGGAAGAGAAACTTCAAGCAGACCCCCCCTGAGTGCAGAGCCTGACTTGGGACTCTATCTCACCACCCACTTCAGACCATAATCTGAGCTGAAACCGAGAGTTGAATGTTTAATCAATTGAGCCACCCAGGCATCCCATATTGGGTATATTTTTAATTCATGATCTCCTGGGATCAAGACCCACATCAGGCTCCTTGCTCAGCAGAGAAATTGCTTTTCTCTCTTCTTCTTCCTCTGCCACCCTCCATCTCCGCCACTCATTCTCTCTCTCTGCCCCCCAAATAAATAACTAAAAATCTTAAAAAACAAAAACAGAAACTGGGAGTCTATACCCTTTAACCACCTTCATTTATTTTCCACACTCTCTACTCCCTCCCCCCTTAGAAACCACCTTTCTATTTTATTCTTGTGAGGTTTTAAGATTTTACATAAAAGTTACATACGGTATTTCTCTTTCTTAGGCCTCTGTCACTTAGTAAAATACCCTCAAGTTCCATCTTTGTTGTTGCAAATGACAGGATCTCCTTCTTTTATAAGGCTAATATTCCACTGTATGTATATACACACCACAATTTTTAAAAAAAGATTTATTTATTTATATTAGAGCACGCTGTGTGTGCACAAATAGGGGGAGAGGCAGAGGGAGAGAAACTTCAAGCAGACTCCCTACTGAGCACTGAGCCAGGTGTGGACCTCAGTCTCATGACCCATGAGCTCATGACCCGAGCTGAAACCAAGAGTCAGAGGCTTAACTGACTGAGCCACCCAGATGCCCCAATATACCATAATTTTTCAATCCATCCACCTATTAATGGATACTTAGATTATTTCCAAGTCTTGCCTAGTGTAAATAATGTTGCAATAAGCATTGAGGTACAGATGTCAATTTGAGATTGTGACTTTATGTCCTTCAGATATGTACTCAGAAATGAGATTACTGGATCGTATGGTAGTTGTATTTTTAGTTTTCTGAGGAACCCCAATACTGTTTTCCATAGTGATTGTACCAATACACGTTCCTATGAACAATATATAAGGGTACTCTTGTCTCCACATCCATGTTAATATTTATCTCTTGTCTTTTGGTAAAAGCCAAAATGTGTGAGGCGATATCTCATAGTGGTTTTGATTTATATTTCCATGAGTATTAGTGATGTTGAGCATTTTTTCAAGGACCAATTGGTGATTTGACTGTGTTTTTTGGAAAAATTTGTGTCCTTTGCCCACTTTGAAATTGAATTATTTGCTTCTTAGCTACTGATGAGTTCTTTATGTATCTTGGATATCTATGTTAGACACATGGCTTGCAAATATTTTCTCCCATCTCATGGGATGTCTTTTCATTTTTTTATCATTTCTTTTGCTATGCAAAAAAATTTTTAGTTTGATATAGTCCCACATATTTACTTCTGATTTTGTTGCTTATGCTTTGGGTATCATATCCATAAAATCATGGACAAGATCAATGAAAAGGAATTCCTTCCTCTATGTTTTCTATTCATAGTTTTATGGTTGTAGGTCTTAAATTTAAGTCCTTAAACTATTTTTAACTTTTTACAAGTGGTTTAAGATAGGAATCCAGTCATTCTTTGGCATGTAAATGTCCAGTTTCCCCAATACCACTTATTTTTTTTTCCCAATTTATTTATTTTCAGAAAAACAGTATTCATTATTTTTTCACCACACCCAGTGCTCCATGCAAGCTGTGCCCTCTATAATACCTACCACCTGGTACCCCAACCTCCCACCCCCCCGCCACTTCAAACCCCTCAGACTGTTTTTCAGAGTCCATAGTCTCTCATGGTTCATCTCCCCTTCCAATTTACCCAAAAGCACATACCCTCCCCAATGTCCATAACCTTCCCCCCTTCTCCCAAACCCTCTCCCCCCAGCAACCCACAGTTTGTTTCGTGAGATTAAGAGTCACTTATGGGGACGCCTGGGTGGCGCAGTTGGTTGGACGACTGCCTTCGGCTCAGGGCGTGATCCTGGAGTCCCGGGATCGAGTCCCACATCAGGCTCCCAGCTCCATGGGGAGTCTGCTTCGCTCTCTGACCTTCTCCTCGCTCATGCTCTCTCTCACTGTCTCTCTCTCAAATAAATAAATAAATAAAATCTTTAAAAAAAAAAAAAAAAAAAGAGTCACTTATGGTTTGTCTCCCTCCCTATCCCATCTTGTTTCATGGATTCTTCTCCTACCCACTTAAGCCCCCATGTTGCATCACCACTCCCTCATATCAGGGAGATCATATGATAGTTGTCTTTCTCCGCTTGACTTATTTCGCTAAGCATGATAAGCTCTAGTTCCATCCATGTTGTCGCAAATGGCAAGATTTCGTTTCTTTTGATGGCTGCATAGTATTCCATTGTGTATATATACCACATCTTCTTGATCCATTCATCTGTTGATGGACATCTAGGTTCTTTCCATAGTTTGGCTATTGTGGACATTGCTGCTATAAACATTCGGGTGCACGTGCCCCTTTGGATTACTACGTTTGTATCTTTAGGGTAAATACCCAGTAGTGCAATTGCTGGGTCATAGGGCAGTCCTATTTTCAACATTTTGAGGAACCTCCATGCTGTTTTCCAGAGTGGTTGCACCAGCTTGCATTCCCACCAACAGTGTAGGAGGGTTCCCCTTTCTCTGCATACTCGCCAGCATCTGTCATTTCCTGACTTGTTGATTTTAGCCATTCTGACTGGTGTGAGGTGATATCTCATTGTGGTTTTGATTTGTATTTCCCTGATGCCGAGTGATATGGAGCACTTTTTCATGTGTCTGTTGGCCATCTGGATGTCTTCTTTGCAGAAACGTCTGTTCATGTCCTCTGCCCATTTCTTAATTGGATTATTTGTTCTTTGGGTGTTGAGTTTGTTAAGTTCTTTATAGATTTTGGACACTAGTCCTTTATCTGATATGTCGTTTGCAAATATCTTCTCCCATTCTGTCAGTTGTCCATTATCAACACTGCTATTCAACATAGTACTAGAAGTCCTAGCCTCAGCAATCAGACAACAAAAGGAAATTAAAGGCATCCAAATCGGCAAAGAAGAAGTCAAATTATCACTCTTCGCAGATGATATGATACTCTATGTGGAAAACCCAAAAGACTCCACTCCAAAACTGCTAGAACTTATACAGGAATTCAGTAAAGTGTCAGGATATAAGATAAATGCACAGAAATCAGTTGCATTTCTCTACACCAACAACAAGACAGAAGAAAGAGAAATTAAGGAGTCAATCCCATTTACAATTGCACCCCAAACCATAAGATACCTAGGAATAAACCTAACCAAAGAGGCTAAGAATCTATACTCAGAAAACTATAAAGTACTCATGAAAGAAATTGAGGAAGACACAAAGAAATGGAAAAATGTTCCATGCTCCTGGATTGGAAGAATAAATATTGTGAAAATGTCTATGCTACCTAAAGCAATCTATACATTTAATGCAATTCCTATCAAAGTACCATCCATCTTTTTCAAAGAAATGGAACAAATAATTTTAAAATTTATATGGAACCAGAAAAGACCTCGAATAGCCAAAGGGATATTGAAAAACAAAGCCAAAGTTGGTGGCATCACAATTCCGGACTTCAAGCTTTATTACAAAGCTGTCATCATCAAGACAGCATGGTACTGGCACAAAAACAGACACATAGACCAATGGAACAGAATAGAGAGCCCAGAAATAGACCCTCAACTCTATGGTCAACTAATCTTCGACAAAGCAGGAAAGAATGTCCAATGGAAAAAAGACAGCCTCTTCAATAAATGGTGTTGGGAAAATTGGACAGCCACGTGCAGAAAAATGAAATTGGACCATTTCCTTACACCACACACAAAAATAGATTCAAAATGGATTAAGGACCTCATTGTGAGAAAGGAATCCATCAAAATCCTTGAGGAGAACACAGGCAGCAACCTCTTCGACCTCAGCCGCAGCAACATCTTCCTAGGAACATCGCCAAAGGCAAGGGAAGCAAGGGCAAAAATGAACTTTTGGGATTTCATCAAGATCAAAAGCTTTTGCACAGCAAAGGAAACAGTTAACAAAATCAAAAGACAACTGACAGAATGGGAGAAGATATTTGCAAACGACATATCAGATAAAGGACTAGTGTCCAAAATCTATAAAGAACTTAACAAACTCAACACCCAAAGAACAAATAATCCAATTAAGAAATGGGCAGAGGACATGAACAGACGTTTCTGCCAAGGAGACATCCAGATGGCCAACAGACACATGAAAAAGTGCTCCATATCACTCGGCATCAGGGAAATACAAATCAAAACCACAATGAGATATCACCTCACACCAGCCAGAATGGCTAAAATCAACAAGTCAGGAAATGACAGATGCTGGCGAGTATGCGGAGAAAGGGGAACCCTCCTACACTGTTGGTGGGAATGCAAGCTGGTGCAACCACTCTGGAAAACAGCATGGAGATTCCTCAAAATGTTGAAAATAGAACTGCCCTATGACCCAGCAATTGCACTACTGGGAATTTACCCTAAAGATACAAACATAGTGATCCAATACCACTTATTAAAGAGATTATCTTTTACTGTTTGAGTATTCCTGGCTCCTTTCTCAAATATTAGTTGACAGTATATGCAAAGGTTTAGTCTGGGCTCTTGACTCTATTCCATTGGTTTATATATCTGTTTTTATGTCCTACCATACTGTTTTCATTATTGTAGCTTTGTACAGTAGTTTGAAACCAGGAGGTGTAATGCCGCCACCTTCGTTCTTTCTCAGAATTGTTTTGGCCAGATAGGGTCCTATGAATTTCATATGAAATTCATATGAATTTCATATGAATTTCAGCATTTTTTTTCTATTTTTTATAAAAAATGTCATTGCAGTCTTTCTATTTTTATAAAAAATGTCATTGCATTAAATCTATACATTGATTTGAATAGTATGGATATTTTAACAATATTCATTCTTCCAATCCATTAACTTGGGTATCTTTCCATTTATTTGTATCTTCTTCAATTTCCTTCATCAATCTTATAGTTACCATTGCACAGATCTTTCAATTCCTTGGTTAAGTTTATCTCCAAGTATTTTATTGTTTTTAATTCCATTGCAAATGGGATTACTTTCTCTATTTCTCCTCCAGACTCCTCATTGTTAGTATATGGATACATGACTGATTTTTTTGTATGTTGACTTTATATTCTGCAACTTTACAGAATATGCTTATGAGTCCTAACATTTTTTTTGGTGGCCTCTTTAGAATTTTTGTGTACATAAGATATCATCTGGAAAAACAATGACTATTTTACTTCTTTCTTTCTGATTTGGAAGGCTTATTTCTTTTTCTTGTCTGATTGCTCTTTCTAGAACTTCTAGTACTATGTTTAATAGGAGTGGTGAGATTGGGCACCCTTGTTTTTTTCCTGATCTTTGAGGAAATATTTTCATCCTTTTACCATTGAGTGTGGCTATGTTAGCAGTGGGCTGATCATCCATGGCTTATATTATGTTAAGAGTTTTTATCATGAAGGGATGGTTAATTTTGTCCAATAATTTTTCTGCATCTATTGAAATGATCATATAGTTTATATCTTTAATTTTATTAATGTGATGTATCCTATTTATTGTTTTGCATATGTGACCCATCCTTTATAGCCTAAGGTTGAATACCACTTGATCATGGTGTATGATCCCTCTGCTGTGTTGGTGAATTCAGTTTGATAGTATTTTGACAAGAATTTTTGCATCCATATTCATCATGTATATCAGTGGTTTTTTTTTTTTTTTTAAAGATTTTATTTATTTGACAGAAATCACAAGCAGGCAGAAAGGCAGGCAGAGAGAGAGGGGAAGGGAGGCAGGCTCCCCACTGAGCAGAGAGCCCTTTATGGGGCTTGATCCCAGGACCCTGAGATTATGACTCGAGCCGAAGGCCGAGGCTTTAACCCACTGAGCCAACCAGGTGCCCCTATCAGTTTATATATAACTCTCTTTGTATTATCCTAATCTGGGTTTGGTATCAGGATAATGCCAGCCTCATAAAATGATTTTGGGGTATTCCCTCCTGTTCAGTTTTTTGAAATTGTTTAAAAAGGATTACATTAATCTTTAAATGTATGGTAGAATTTACAAGTGAGACTATCTGGTCCTAGGCTTTTTTTGGGTTTTGTTGTTGTTAGGAGGTTTTTGATTACTGATTCAATCTCCTTAACCATTATTGGTTTATGCAGACTTTTAGTTTATTTCTGACTCAGTTGTGGTGGGTTGTATGTTTATAGGAATTTACATTTCTTGTAAGTTGTCCAAGTTGTTGGCATATAGCTGTTCATAGTAGTCTCATGATTCTTTATATTTCTATGGTATCAGTTTTAATGTCTTCTTCATTTATAATTTTATCTATTAACATTTTCTCCCTTTTTCTATTGTTTAGTTTAGCTAAAAATTTGTCAGTTTTGTTTACCTCTTTAAAGAACCAAATATTGGTTTTGTTCATCTTTTTTATTGTTTTCCTATTCCTTATTTCATTTATTTTTGCTCTAATCTTTATTATTCCATTTCTTATGCTAACCTGGGGCTTTACTTGTTCTTTTCCTATTCCTTGAGGTATAAAATTAGTTTGCTTGTTTAAGATCTTTTATTTTTCTTGGTGTGTGTATTTATAACTACAATCTTCCTTCTTAGGACTACTTTTGTTACATTCCATAGATTTTAATATGTTGTGTTCCCATTTTTGTTTTTTTCAAGATTTTTATAATTGTCTTTAGTTTTTTCTTCGGTACCTTGCTTGCCCAGGTGTTTATAAATTCTAATGCTCTTTCCTTATCAAAAAGAAGAGTTAATGTCCCCTCCCCTTGAAAACGGACCGTGCTTTGGGACATCCTGGAGGAAAAGAATGTAGTAGAAATGACACTGTTGTTTCTCACTATGTTAGCAAAGGGCATACAGATTTTTCCTGGTATCTCTTTGAAAATTAGCTCGGGGTGTTCCTTCAATCATTGTGAAGCCCAGTAGCGATGGGACTATTTTATGGAAAGACTGGAGAGAGGAAAAGAGAGACAGAAATGCCAAGGAGGCTTACCTGTCCCAATTCCTGTTGGAAAATTCCTAGCCCAGGTGCCAGACAAGTGTGCAAATGAAGAAGATTCAAGTTGACCCCATGAGAGAACCGAAGCAAGAATTGCAAAGCCAGTCATTGCTCAGTCTTGAGCAAATCATACTTCATATTTTAGGCCACTCTACTGTAGTTACTGCAAAGTGTAAGATAACTACAATAGACACTACCCTTTCTACATTCTGAATTAATAACTCGATTATCTTTTTATGTAAAGGAATGAATATAAGAGTCAAAACTCCTGTAACATAGATCAGTCAAAATGATTTTTCATTTTTTAAAATGTTAAAGATGCTGCTAAATATCTTAAACTTCTTCAAAGCAGTAATTGAATATAATCCTCCTTGTTTCCTCAACTACTACTAGAATGGAGATTCTTTTGTTCATTTCAGAAGTCTGAATAGGAGAAGACATACAACACTCAGTGCATATACATGGACTACACATCCCACCTCATCCTAGCCCACTCCTGCTTTTTGGTGGGCAAACAAGGAAAATGTTTTCCATTATTAAGATCCATGGGCACTGCTTGGCCAATTCTTTGCAGAGGTAAAGTGTTCTATTTTTACTTAAAATTGAATATTTAAAACAGGAATCACTTTAACTTTTATTTGTGGTCATGGGAAACTCACTACCTAGTCCCTAATAGAATTATTATAAAGTAGTGAGTATGCATAATATTTCAAGAGAGAAAGACATATGAGAGTTTTCTGTTATAGTCTGTTCTTTCATGTTCTTCATTGTTGTAACTCATGAAAATTATCTTTTTGGAATAAAAGACTCTGTGATTCCAATGAAGCAGGAACACTACTGACAATTTATGAAGGCTTTTCTTTCTCTGAGGGTGGAGGGACAGACACATGGCTAATGGCCAAGAGTCTTGGTGTGCAAGCTCAGAATTTCCCAACGAGGCCCTGGCTCAATAAAAGTTTCTATATTCTAATGGAAATGCATATAGATTTTTAGATGCCAGAATAACCATTTGAAATTATACATTATATTGATACTCTCTACAGCGATTTATAAAGCAATTGGACCTATTTATTCCTGGATAGGAGAGGCTGAACTATTGGCATATTTTCTTCCCAAATATTTCTTTGTATAAATATTTTCAAAGCACTTTAGAAAGAGGCTGTTTTAATGACTGTACTATGCTTGACTGGTTGTTCCTTTAAACAATAGGGATAAGAAATTGAAGGATTTATTAAGGGATTGCTATCTTACTTTTAAACTGTAAAACTTGTTTTTATTGTAGGTAAGCACATCTTTATAAATGAATTCAAGAGTACAATTCTCTCAGGCATTTGGAGGCAGATACTAATGCTCTGAAGTCTCTACTGAGACTTGTTTTGTCACCTGTGGAAAACTAATTCTGAATAAGTAGCAGTGAGATTAGTCATTCTGGCCTCTACTGAATTGTGGTTGTTCAAGCTTCACTAGAACCTTCCCCATCTTCTGACACCTGAGAATTGTACATCTCACCTGTGACCAAAACCTGAAACTGAACCAATAGAACTGACATGCCCAGAATGGAAATACTAATGTTGGCAGTTGAGGGGGAGGACTCTCAGAGGGAGTCCAAGTTAATATGACAACTCCACCGAAGCAAATCATCACTAAAGGAAAGAGACTCTAGCATAAGCAAGCCATTTTTCATTATTATGCAGAATTTCTAGAAGAGAGTAATATTAAGTTTCTTTATAACATAGGTTATGTTTTTCCTTAGCATTTCTTCAAATTAGCTAAGAACCACGGTGAGGGTCTGAAACTCCAGTGGTTTTATGTGCACTCAGAAATCCTAGTATCCAGGTATATTGAAGCCCCAAAGGGAAAAGGGAAGCAGTAGCAGCATTCCATTCAAAATTGAGTTGTAATAATAAGCCTTCTGACCAAGAGTCAAGGTAACAACTAAACACCCACACCCACATAGACAAACAACACAGAAGGAGTAGATCTTTTAATATTAATTCAAATTTTCCCCTAGTTAGAAACAAAACTTCTATTTTCTTAAATCAAGTTATCTGTATCTTGCCCTCCTACTTTGTAGTTTGTTTATTTGTTAAAGCCTTGGAGCTGACATATTGTCAAATTAATCGTATCATGATCAGAAATTAACTGAATTTAAGAGACACTGTTGTCTATGGGTGGAGGGTTAAAAAAAATAAAAAGGCCCAAACTTTCTTTGGAATGCACAGAAAATGAAATATCATTGTTCTTTACTTCTTTCATCTCTCTCTCTCATTCCTGAATGTGTGTGTGTGCATATAGGTGTATATGTATATTTATTTTTCCCTATTTTTTTTTCTTCATAGAAAGTTTTGGCTCAGGGATAGGTGTTAAGAATAGTTTTGTTTCTTTAATATGTAAATATGTGAAGACTCATTTGGAGTCCAGAAAGGACAGTATCATGCTTCTATACTAAGGAGAAAACAGTCATTAATACCCATAATAATATAATAGAGGGAGATGAAGGTATATGCTATTTAAATAGAAATTTTGGAAGTAGAACCTAGTTCTTGGAATTTAACTAGTATTTCATTAAGTGGTTTTAATTTTTCTAAAGCTGAGAGGATGGATCATAAAAAATGAACTATATGTCTCTACCCAGGTTCCTTTGTCTTTATGGTTATTGTAAAATTTCTCAAATCATTTTGGTAGAATATTTCTTATACTTCCAATAGATTCTTCAGCTGCTTTTTAAAAATTACTGATTTATTTTAGTTACAGTAAAGAAATACATTATCAAAACTATAGTTACACTAAAGTAATTTGACTCCTCTGAATAAAGAAATAATATATAAGTGCTGGACAGGACACCTGTAATCTTGTATTTCGGTGATTTTAATATAATTAATAATAGTTTATTTCAATTTTCAACTCTAGTAAGAGATGGATTTGTCTTTGCCACTTAGAATTTAGATTTATATCTTTAGCTCATTCAGGAGAGTTCCCATGTAGGAGTATGTCAGTCATAAAAATGTTCAGATTTGTTTGTGAGTACTTGAATTTTTTTCCCACAAGAAGTGTTTATTTTTTTGGTTGTACATAGTTCCAGAGAGATTCCGGGTACAAAATGATTGAGAGATAGTTCAGTCCAATAAAAAAATAATAATAATAACATTTTCCCTTAACCCTATCAGGTGATATTATCTCCATAAGAAGTAGTCTCAAAGTGATCTCCAGAATAGGAGCAGAGACATTATCTGCTGAAATAAAAATTCTCAAAAAAAAAAAAAAATTCTCAGGCCTTAGGAAGAAATAAGGATTCAGAAACCCTGGGGGTGGGACCCGACAATCTGTTTTAATGAGCTCATCAGATGATGCTAATGTGTGGTCAAGTTTGGGAGTCACTGACTATGAGAATAAAATTAATAAATAGGATTGAAAACAGAATATATAAAAGGCAAGACAGACTTGATGGTCCAATATGTAGGGCAATAATACAGTAACAGGAGGTACAAGGGACATAAAGTCCCCATCACATGTGCCATGTTAACTAACTCCATGTAATATGTTGGCGTAATAATAGTTTATAAATTTGTAGCACATGGAACGTATCAAATTGTTTTCAGATATTGGTTTCTTGTAATAAATAACCTTCCGAGTTAGAGGAAACAGAAAGTTGATCCTAATCTATAAGTAAGAAACTCAAAGTTTTGTCAAAGGTCACCGAGTTTTAGAACTCCTCTTTCTTTCCCTCTGAGACTTCTTGTTAACATACCATGTGACAGTATGACCCTTATGAAAAGAAACTGATTAAAATATAATACATTGTAATCATTCTACATCAATAATATTACCGAGTTTGTTTTTTATATTA
The DNA here is from genome assembly GCF_020171115.1 of Neogale vison. Taxonomy (NCBI): domain Eukaryota; kingdom Metazoa; phylum Chordata; class Mammalia; order Carnivora; family Mustelidae; genus Neogale; species Neogale vison. The sequence goes on from NC_058092.1 coordinate 60,497,322, forward strand.
AGTGATGTATTAAAGTATATTAGAGGAAAAATCTCCACTTGTTAGACCTTTCATGATCTGCATGGTATGATTTATTGAGAAAAATTTAATCTCCTATAGGTACTTCTTTTAAAGTTCATCTGTTGTACTAAGGTATTGTTAAATTGTAAACTTTATAACAAAAAACAGATTTTCAAGAAAATTTCAGTCTTTAGGTTACTTCCTGTCTCACACTAAAACTCTGTTGTCATCACTATTTTATTCATCCTTCAGGTATTTTGGAGTGCTTGCTTTGTGGCATGTCCTCTTCTATGCATGAGGAAAATAAATACACACTATAAGTCTTACACTCCAGGAGCTTCCTTTATCTAGTAAGCTACCATAACGGGCCTATCCTATAGGCCTCCTCAACTTTCTCCCTGCATATAGTATATTCTTTTCCCTGCTCAGCAGACAATGAACCTTTTCAACCATAAATGATTTCCTATCATTTCTCTGTCTAAAACTCTCCAGAAGTTTCTCATTACATTTAAAGAATAAAATCCCAAGTATTTTCCATAAAATACAATGTTCCACATCATCTGACCCTTATGAGCCCTTCTGACTTACTGTAATTTAACTATTTCTTGTTCCTTCAATATACTAAGTATATGCCTAACCTAGGTCCTTTGTTCCAACTGGTCATTTGGTCTGGAACACTTTTGCCCCAAAGGTTTGCATAGCTCATAATTTTATTTCATTCTCATCTGTATTCAAATGTTACTTTTTAGAAAGTCCTTCTTTGACTGACAACTTTATGTAAAATAGTCCCATATACTCCCAATCTAGCTACTTTCAAATCCTTCATCTTGCCAGATTTCTTAAAGTGTTAGCACCATATATATCTGACAGTATAGCATATATTATATATAAATTTTATGCTGCTTACTTAACATTTTATATTATAAAGAATGTAATATTTATTAGATATTAGTTTTTTTATAATTAGTCTTTTTCACTAGTAGTTGCCTTCCGTAAAAGTAGAGTTTTGTTATTTTGTTCCTCACTTTTGTATATCTTTGAGACAATTTAAACTATGAACAAACACCAAATTATGCATTAAAAATAATAAATATGCATTAAAAAGTTGATTTTACAATGGAAAATTTCATTAATGATAAAAAGCAGCATGTGCCCTTATTTAATGATAAAAAATGTAATTATGCCCTAACACTACTATCAGGTATGCATAAGATAAATAGACTTGAAGGAAAAAAAAAGACATACAAAGGTACCAGTAGAATTCCACTATCTATTGTAAGATGCAAACTGATCTAGTAAATAGACATAATTAAGACATATTAAAATATAGTGAAAAATATATATTGTAAAAATATATAAATTATACAGTGAAAATATAATAAATTCTGTAGAACTACAAAAGAACCACAGAACATAGTAAGAGAACACAGAACATGATAAGAGACAGCCATTTTTTATTTATATTTGTTGATTCCATGTAGGAAAAATAAAAATTTTGGAGTAATTACAAATATATTTTTTTCATGTTCTATAAATGAGTGACAGATTTTTGTTGAACTGTGTATTTTAAAAAGTGGGTGGAGTACATTCTACCTTTTATAAAATCTCTGGTGGAATATACGTTTGTGATTTCTTCTAAAGAACAAAATTCATTGAGGTAGGATTTTTTTCTTATTCATCATGAAATCCCCATAGCATATAATAAAATATTTTTAGGTAATAAGTTCTTTATATGATGAAAGAACAGCATGAATTTTTATTATTATTTCCAAATGGTTGAGTTTGTGTTCTTTTTCCTATTTGAGGTCAGTTACTGGTTATCCTTTCCCAGTGATAAGACGTTTTTCACTACAATTTAGTGTAAATCCTTACTCTCCGGTGCTGTCAGCTTGTAGGTAATGTTTTTATTACTCATCAATCTTTTCCTCTTCCAACTTATACAGGTATGGTGCATAACCTCCAAGATTCTGTACAAGAAAAATGCTCCTTATAAGTAAGGTGCCAAGTTTTTAAAACTATCACACTAGTGAATGATGACCTTTGTAAATAGGTGGGCAATTAGAAAACCTCTAAAACATATTTGGAAGCAGCATATTATTTTAATTAAGTCCTTATATGTAACCCTGATACCTTCAAAACAAATAAGGAGGAAAAGTTTTCCAATATTCATTCTCCATAAATTAATGTGAATCATTTGATTTTTAAGAAACCTAGTACTATGTTTAATGTTTCTCTTTTGGGTGTAGATATATATGAGAAGTAAACAACATTGTATTTGGAAATCCTGCCTATATAAGTGGGGAATGTTAATATCCAGCATCATTATAACTTACAGTGAATAACAAAAGAACATAAGTTCTACTGGTTTATCTCAAATGGAGGATAACTGCACATATCTGAAGAGGAACCAGGGAGTTCTAAATACTCTAAGGGAGAGGGGGGGTTTGTCTCAAACAATTGAATGGACTTGTTTTCCCATGTAGGGGGACTTAACTAAATATTCTTGGTCTTTTTCTGCTCTTAGTCATACTTTATATACTTTCAGAAAAATATTTCAAGATTCAAAGTTCAAAGTAGTGATCTAAAATACTCACATATTGAAAGTTTCAAAGTAGTGATATAAGACTTGGTGATGATATTAATGAGTATTATCAGGAATTGTACTTCCATGGGCGGACTTAAGACACATATTTGTTAACATATTTTTAACATATCCCCACCATTGTTGAAATTTATATAAAGACTCTTTCTTTGATTTAAATTTTTATTATGTAGTACATAAAATTATTTCTTTTCTTTCAACCCTATGGATTAACACATAATAAGCCAAAGAAATATAGTGTATAACAGCAAAGAAATTGGATAAGTAATATCTGTCTTTGAGGGAAATTAAAATAGTTTTATCATCTACTTGATAATAATTTTCAGAGAGATTCATTGATATCATCTTCATGGTTTGTGGCATGTAAACATAATGACTTCACAATGATTGTTATTAATTATGATAATAGTCTTCATTATTGGATGTGTCCTATGTACTTGCCATTGTACTAGGCATATTGTATATGTTATTTGACTATATCTCACCATATCAATATGAGATACATCCCTGTTTTACCAATGATATTTCACTGGGGTTTTACCATTTTTACTGGGGGCTCTCAGGGGTAAGTTAATGTCCTAAACTGAGACAGTTAGAGAAAGGAGAAGCAAGAATTTAAAACCTGACTTATCTGACTTTGAATCGCCTGATTTTTTCACATTGTCAAACTAAGGACTCTATAATGTTTTCTTTAGGTGAGTATTTTCTCTATTCTCTTCATGTTTCACTGAGTGGTTACTTGTACCTTAAAAATACAAAGAACCTCCTTGTTTGTCATTGGAGACAATAAGGAAAGACAGTAAAGCTATTGCTCTATGTAGTCGTTTTGCAAGAGGATGGGGGTGGGTAACAGCAGAACTCCATGGAGCCAAATGGACAATGGCAGCTGACAGAAAGGAAGCTGTTTGAACATCTTGTTCTTATAGAATTGGTGGAGTTAGTTTCAGACTGAGCAAGAGCTGCCTGAATGAGAAATTTAACAGCTCATATTGTCCCTAAACTATACTATGTAGTCAATTGAGCTGGAAGTTGTACCTAAGGCACTTAGGAATTTTGTTATGGTTGGATATAGAGTCAAAGTGAACTGTAAAAAAAAACTGATATGTTTGATGATTAGGACTGTTGGAGCAAAAGTGTGAAATACTCAATTTTTATGGATAAAATATCTCAATATCTTGAAGCATATGCTGTTGAAATCTACCCCATTGTCCTTTACCCACCAAAATTCCCCAAGGCTATGATAGTTTCCTGCATTCTGAAAAATTCCCATCTCAAGCACCTTTATCTTTTCTACCAGAAGGTATTAAGAAAGTTGCCCAGCCACAAGCCAGGTATAACCTAGAAGTAGAGGAGAGTTTATATTCCCAGGAACAACTGTCACCCACTGGGGAGTAGTTGTCAATGGACAAAATTCTTTAGCTAACCTGTTGTTCAGCTGTCTTGTGTAGTGATTCTATTTCAAGTTTCACATAGTTTCTCTGACTGTTCTCAGTGGGACTGAGCTGTAGTTACTCATGGCTGTAACTTCCTCATTAATGAACACCTTTCATTGGTTGTTGGTGCTGTTTTTATTTATTCATTTATTTATTTTGCTTTGCTCTGTCACTGTCCCAATTCCTTCTGGAATCATATCCCAAATAAACTACTTGCTTGAGTTTGTTGTTGTGTTTTTTGTTTTATTTTGTTTTTGTTTTTGTTTTTTTAAGACTTTGTTTGAGAGAGTGAGCAAGTGAGAGAGCAAGCATGAGAAGGGCGGGAGGAACAGAGGGAGAGGGAACAGCTGCCTCCCTGCTGAGCAAGGAGCCAGATGCAGGACTGGATCCCTGGACTCTGAAATCATGACCCAACCAAAGGCAGACAATTAACTGCGCCACTCAGGGGCCCCTACATGCTTGAAGTTCTTGCCATAAGGTCTCCTCTTGGTGAACCCAATCTAAGACTATTCTCTAAAAATGCCCCCCCCAAAAGCTATTTTGTCTACATTTACTGCTTTTACTTTTTATTATTATTAATTTTCAGTTAAACATCAGAATGCCCTTTAAAAAGTAAGGAAATTCTCTTATGAAAGTGCTTTTTGTCTTATCACTTTGATTCTATGAATTGTTTAAATTTGTTCTTCCCATAGACTACAAACTCTGCATGGGTAAGTGAAGCATCAGTTTTCTTTTCCTCTCTCTTTGCCCATCTTCCCCTTTCTCCACCTATAAATATTTTATGCTTGTCTCTAGCATAGCAGCTGGAACATATTAGGTGCTTAGTAAATGTTGTATGATTAACTGAGGTTTTCACCAAAGTTACCTGTGGTTGATGTTACTGGATTATCTTATATAAGCAGTTATGTACTTTGCTTACGGTCACATTGACAATTGATGGAGACCAGTTTCTAATTCATATCTGTCTACCTAATACCCATACCTTTTCCAGTAAGTGTCATTCTCCAGCAGCCTAGATGAGGGAGAAAATTGTCATGTTCTTTATCCTTGTTTGGGATTCTAGTTTATTGGCTATCAAAGAAAAGAATGATCAAATCTGAAGACCTTAGATCTTGTCATAAATCTCAGTAATACTTCATATGTAAATGGAACCACTTTAGTCAGAAAATGCTTTTATGTGGTAATTTGTGATCTGTTGCTCATGTGTATGCCCTGGAGATGAGAGAAGAATGTCATGTATACAGTTTAGTATGGATGGTGATGGAAAAACAACAGGATGGATTCACATTAGAACTATTTCCCAGTCCCATTTCCTTCCCCTGGAGTTACTCTTTTGTATTCGAGGAGTCTCATACATTCAGTACTTTTGGTAGGAGATGTAGAATTAAGTGAGATTAATGTTCTATTCCCATTTTATAAATCATGGCACATTTATCAATTCAAATAGTGAAAACACCAAGGAAGGACCATCTTTTTGGAAACCAAGTATTTGCTATGATCAGAAAATATCAGGAGAATTTAAGGATATTTCTATTAAATAATTTTATTTGTCTTTGTTTAATTACATGTGCTCTAAAGTATTTTATATGCTCATATAAGAGTCTCATGATCTACCGACTGAGCTAGCCGGGTGCCTTATATGCTCATATATAAGATCTTCTAACTGCAACTAACTAGCCAGGTACAATTTTTTCCAGCAAGAATATATAAATAGACTTATATTAAATAAATACTTATAGCAATTAAAATATATATTTATAATACTTAAATATATTGGCATTTAATATTACATATATGAAATATTTAGAAAAGTCACTTTTGTCAATCTCACAATATTCTAATAATTTTTTTAAACCATCACCTGTACCTTTAGCATTACTGTCATTACCTACACCTGCATATGTGGGGTCCTCCAGCTTCATCTTTATTTCTGTCTGAGTTATTTGAGATATAAAGCTTTTTGAACCAATGGGAATTTTCTCTCACATTTCAGGATATTCTTTACATACCATGGGGACAGTTTGTTTTAATATCACTTTTTAATTCCGAGAATGTATAATTGTGATTAATTCAGTGTCACTTGCTGCTCACTCTGTCCATTTCCAAACTGATCTCTACAAGGGTTCCTTTTTAAAGATGTCTCATACAACTATTAATTGATTTCTCTACAGATGATAAATTTCTAAGTTCCTTTTCCTGATTTTTTTTCTTTTTATTGTATTACTTCTATGAGATCCAGAAATAGCATTGATTGAGGTTATTTCTGGCTGTTGTGCCTTTCTCAAACAGAACATTGCTATTTAGAATACAATTGAAAGAATGTCCCTTAAATAGAAAATATTTTAAGGTAATTAAAAGGCAAATATATTTTTTAAAAAGAGAAGTTTTGGTAAAAAGTTCTCCTCATATTTGAGTATATGGACAGATTAGTTTCCTAACTAGAGTGGTCTCTTGGCCCAATTTTCCTGCATTCATAGTGAATGAATCATTTCTCTCTTTTTTAACAAGAAATTGGGGGGCGCCTGGGTGGCTCAGTGGGTTAAGCCACTGCCTTCGGCTCAGGTCACGATCTCAGGGTCCTGGGATCGAGTCCCATATTGGGCTCTCTGCTCAGCAGGGGGCCTGCTTCCCTTCCTCTCTCTCTGCCTGCCTCTCTGCCTACTTGTGATATCTCTCTGTCAAATAAATAAATAGAAAATCTTTTTTAACAAAAAATTTAAGTGTTTGCATTATTTTCAAGTATAGGAATTTCATACCTTTTATTTTTAAATATAAATTTTACAGAGATTTTGCTTTATATATGTGTGTATATGCATATATATGTATATATGTAAATGTATATGTACTTGTATGTGCAGATTTGTAGGAGCAGAAGGAGCTGTTTGGGATAAGTTTTTGAAAAATATTTGGCTCAAGAAAAAGACAGTCTAGGGCGCCTGGGTGGCTCAGTGGGTTAAGCCGCTGCCTTCGGCTCAGGTCATGATCTCAGGGTCCTGGGATCCAGTCCTGCATCGGTCTCTCTGCTCAGCAGGGAGCCTGCTTCCTCCTCTCTCTCTCTGCCTGCCTCTCTGTCTATTTGTGATCTCTCTCTGTCAAATAAATAAATAAAATCTTTAAAAAAAAAAAAAAAGACAGTCTATGAGACAAGATGAAAATAATAATGATATGGCTAACATAATAGGCTAATGTTAACTTCATGGTAGGAATAATTCAAGGTCCAATATATAAATTATTTTATATATTCCATGTTTTAGCCAAGGTGAACTTAGCTCATAGAGAATAAAATTATATTCTTCTAACTTAGCTCAATCTACTATGTTTTTATTAATTTTTCAGCTGTCCTCCTGGAGATAAGTCTTGATCCCTTTTGTGTTTTAATCATGGCAACCCTCTTTGGGGTAAAGTTGTTGCCAAGGCAAAAAAGTAACTAAATGGTGCCATCAAAACTGTGTTCCATTGAGAGTCTTCCCTTACAATATTTAGAAGCATTAAGGCTGATTACAGTGAAGAGTGGTCACTGAGTGGGTATATGCTTATCCTATATGTAGGTAGCTCTTCTGTTAATGCCATACTAATTGTGTACACATATTTAAAAAATTCTAATTCCTTTTGTATACTATAAAAATTAACTTACCAGTAATTATTTGCTTTTGCTTTTTTACTGTTTTCTCATTTTAATTCATACTTGGTCAGCCTGCTCCTTCCAGAAATAAATGAATATACATAATAGTCATATGGGTCAAATTTTTACAATTCTTGACCCTGAAGCAAAACAAATTTCCAGACAATATCACAGACAGCAAAGCCATTCTATGCCATTTTATTTCCTCCTGTTTTTCTGTTATCCCCCATCTAGATGAAAAAGAACTGATAAGAATGGTGCCATTCCATGAAAAACCTATTGGATAATGTTTTTTTATTAGCTATGCTTCACTTATTTGGATTCACTCAATAAAAAATTATGACAAAATCTAATCAAAAGAATATTAAAAGGAAATTGTCACTCTCTTTTCTATAAAATGTAAAACAATTGCTAGTGTGGGTTCTGCAGTGATTTACTGTATATATCAGTGAATGGGCACACTAAAAAGCAGCTATTTGATGGGTAGGAGTGATAAATATTCATAAATATAGTTAATACTAAAACATTTTCTTCTCTACTACTTATTCTACTTTACTTATTTCTACTTGCTGGAGTGGTAGACATATTAAAATATTAATTTTCCGCTTTACTGGAATGATTTCAGAGTCAAGTGCCATTAAAATTTTGAATGTAAATATGAAAAGGAGGATATGGCTCATTCTAATCTTCTTCATTGTTTTTTTTAAACTATTTATTTGTTTTTTTTTTTTTTTAACAGCTACTATTTCAAAAATTTTAATTGCTTTGGGAGACTTACGTGGAGGCCAGAAAAGGTGTCACAGTTCTGTGAAATATTGTCTGTCACTCAGAAAGCATTTGGATATTCCCTTATGAAGTGAATTTAAGCTTGTAAAACAAACGGCAGCTTTTGGAGTCAGGGCCACATGGGATGGTCAAGGCTACATTTCACTGCCATACAGAGCGCTTCTATGCTTTTCTCTTTGTAAGCTATTGCATATTTCAGTTAGAGGGATAGGCCGAACAATGCCGTGCAGGGCACTCCACATGTGTGAAGCCATTGTGCCCCCTGAGCAGGTCTGGGCACTGAACAGAGTGGAGTGAAGAGCTCCGATGAAGAGGTTTGTCTTTGTAGCTAGCCTCAGGGGATTGTGCACAATGGATTACGAATTTAACCTGATGGGAAGGAGATGCCGTGATTTCCATCACTTTTAAAAATCTCTTGGGATTTTCTTTTTTTCACTGCTAAACCTTAGTTGGCTTGTTGGTTATAATATCACATTGAATCTATTACAGACCTCATACCTGCCCTCTCCACACAGAGGAACTTATTCGAATTAAATGACGATACTAAGACGATTTTAATAAGTCCTATTTTTAAAAAGTCTGCACTCTTTCCCAATATTCATCAGGTTACCAGTTCTAAGACCTATTCCCTCAATGGCCATGCTGTGTTCGGACCCTGGTATACCATAAAATATTTAGCTATTGATCACAGATTGCTTGTGAGGCTTCTGATGCGTTGGAAACAACCGTGTTCTGAACTGAGCCTGACTGTGCAGAAAACAGATGTTGACAGGGGATTCCCACCCTACAAAACAACTCTCAGTTCTTTTGTCACCCATCTGTGTACCTCAATCAAGTCATTATCTCTATTTAACGGAGATGAATTTTCCCAATTCCTATAGCCAAATAAGAAATAAAGAAGGAATCCACACCCAAACAGCCTGACAGCAGCATCCCTGCTTTTAACCACAGCAAATGTTGCCTCCCCTTAACTATGGGATAAATTAGAGTTTCTTCATATAATTGATATCATAGACATTTATCTGATATTTTTCTTCTTTTGACTACCATGTTATCTAGGTTTAAGCTCTCTGGTCATTTCAGAGGGCCAAAAAACATGGATGGAAAAAGAAATGATTAGGTCGGAAAACAAAGCTAGCAAAGAAACTTTATTATGACCATGTAAGACACTCCAAGTTATTTACCTTTTGGAGGTAATAGAAGTTTCCAAGATCTGCACACAGGAAAAGATGATCAAATTATCTTATTTTAATTAATTAATAGCTGCTTTTGGATACTGTGCTTTATTGTAATTTTAGCATCACTGTGACTAGTATTAGGTGTCTACAGCATAAAATTTATGCAATCCTTTATGCTAGTTCTTTTACCTGTTATAATCTTTGAAATTTCTCTGCAACAGATTACCATGTAATATAGAAATTACTACAGTCAATGTTTGGAGTAAAACCTATCTTATGCCTTACAAATTTTCTTTAAATAAATTTAAAAAAATGTTCTAAGACACACTGATTGTTTACTGCATGTCATAAGGTACTGATTTTATCCATGACACTGCTTACAATGTAACCCAATCTGATGTCTATGATCTAGTTCTAAATAATTCAATATAATTCATCCTAGTTCTAGTTAAGTCAATATAGATCCTCTTAGTATTGGGATTATAGCTGAAGCTACAATCACATTATAGGCACTCTTATCTCCAGATACATCAAACTATTTGTACTTCTTTAACATCTCCTATAGTATTTCTTATCCTTCTTCTTACATAATTTTTCCTCTTCCTGGAATTTTCTTAATTTACTTATTCAGCAAGTTCCTATATATTTTTTAAAACTTAAAGTATCAATTTACAATGAGTTCTGCACCCTGCTGTTCAAATTACACCCCCTTTCTTTATGATCTCAATGCATTTTACATCAGCTGTATCATTCAATAGGTTAATTGTTGATTTAGTTGTCCTTTATCAGTAGAGTGCATGCTTTAGGACATGAATCATACTTTACTTGGCTTTATACCCATGGTGCCTATCATATGGCATATTCATATTATAAACAGATGAATGAATGTTAAATTGTAGCACAATAATTCATAAATGTTTCTTTTTTTTCCCAGTAGAGAATTTATTTTTTTTCCAATTTATTTATTTTCAGAAAAACAGTATTCATAAATGTTTCTTTTTAACTTCTGCTTTACGTAGTAATACAGAATTGTGATAGAATTCTGAGGTGGCCTCCAAGATTCAAGCTCCCTCCTACACACCAATTGAATAAACTGCTATTCTTGACTATGGGTAGAACCTGTGGGTATGATGAGATACTCAGTCCCACGATTATATTATAAATGCATGACTTCATCTAAGCAGACTGGAAAGGGATAAGAAGTTGTAGACTCACTCCAGCTGACCTGGATGAAAACAATAGCATTGTTGAAAACTGCTTATGGAGCCAAGTGGCAAGGGGATGTAGATGGCCTCTATGAGCTGAGAGTGATCGTTGGCCTACAGCTAGCAAGAATGTGACTATGAGGAAATGAATCATGCTAACAACCCGTGAGCTTAGAATAAGATGCTGAATCTGAGAGGAGAGTCTGACACGTTGATTTCACCCTGTTCAAACCTAACAGAGAACCCAGTAAATTGGACTTCTGGTGCATGGGAACTGTTGAGATAATATATGTTGTTTTAAGGTATTAAATTTGTGGTCATCTCTACACAACAGTAGAAAACTCCTGCAAGGATGAACCAGTTTTAATAGGTGGAGGTAAATTATATACTTCAGACCCTTGTCAATAACTTAAATATTTAAGTTACTTGTCATTAAATTTGTGTACTTCCCACCTACCTGCTGCATCAGGTTATTTTCAGTGTTTCTGATTCTGTATGTTTATAGTTTATATAAAATGCTGTGATGAATATACATTAGCTACTTTACAAAAATATTTGTTTATGCATTTATTCATTGTGCATATCTTTTTGTTCATTTTTACCTTCCACTCTAAACAGCAAAAAGGAGTGGTAACATCTCAATAAAGCTATTTCCCACTAATAGTAATTTATTAATATTATATTTCAAAGAGTACTACTTAGAGATGATTGACTAATATTTTCCTCCTGCTAAGTTTAGAGTTAACATACCAACTATGGAAATAAAATAAATAAAATTAAATACCAAAAAAATGCATTTTTAATATAATCATCTGATATTAAAATGGATTACCAAGATTCAGGGCATTTCTCTTTTCGGTATTTATGCAAAACAAAATTACTACTTTTTTAATTTTTTTTTTTTTTAATCTGAAGAAAGACAATTAAGTGAACACTATTAATGTGTCCTTCACTTTGGGAGTTTTCTTTTAATGCTTTAGGAGCACCGCAAAGAACTACTAATGCTTTAGTAACACATTTTAAGAATGTAATAAGTAGAATTAAATTTTTAATAACATCTGTAGTATTTTATATGCTTTATATGATCTTATAAAGTGGTAATATAGGAGAATAATTTGCTGGTCTGAAATTCAGAAAACCTTCAGGAAAGAGCATAGTATAGTATTTATGAACTATAGAGTTATGTAATAAATAAGTATGTTAAATTTCAATTCTATCAATAGGTTGCGTGATTTGGGTTAGATACTTCACTTTTTAAGCCTTATGTCATCCGTCAAATGGCTTTAAGTAATATCTATAAAAAATAAGTCTACAAGTAAATGACTTCTTAGAATAATTATTTTGCAAATGTCATTAATTTATTATTTCATACATATTTTGTTTTTGTATTGTAGCCATTTATCCTTTACATCTCATACCTATAAGAGAAAAGTAGAACCCAGTGTTTATTCCTTTCTATTATTTTTAGGTAGTATCTAGAGAGAATTTGGAAATATTTTGAAATAAATTCTTTCAGAATAACAATTATTGCATTATTCTTATTAGAAAATTTAAATATGTGTAAACAGATTGTGTATATACAATTTGGTATATGTAATACTTTTATTTGGTTGTTTAGAAGATTAATACAAATTAGATAAACTAACTTGTATATTTTTGGAATAAAGTAAAATCGAGGATAGATCATAACTAAAATTGGCACAAAAATGGAATTGCAATGGCTTTCAAAAATTTTTGAACATTACTCACCAAAAGAAGCATAACTTAATCAAGAATATACTTTCATATATACAACAAAAACAAGTTTTTTGGTTTTTGGTAGACTAAAAATGCCCACTAATTTTTAAGACATCCTCTTAGAATTCCATTTATAGAGAAGTGAGGTCTGTGTCCCTTTTTCTTGAAGTTTGGCTGGTTCTATAACTGCTTTTGACAATGAAATATGGGGAAATGATATTCTGCCCCTTTTCTGGCCCAGGAAATCTGATGAGTTTTCTACTACCAGCCATTGGAAGGATCCCAGCTAAGATCCCAGATTACTTGGAGCAGAAACAAATTTTCTCCAAGGTTTTTGTTAGAATTCTGCCTCACAGAATGAGGAACAAAACTAATGATTAGGTTATTTTAATTCTAAGTTTTAGAGCAGTTAGTTATACAACACTTGATAAAGTGCTGTTTGCATTCTATTTGTCTTGGGAAAAAAAAAAAAGGGTCTCAACTACTATATAGATTCTATCACCTCCTGAGGGATTTTAACCTATAGTATGAACACTGTCCTGGACTTTCCTTTTTTTAATTTTAATTTTTTTATTTTTTAAGATTTTATTTATTTGTCAGAGAGTGAGAGAGAGCACAGGCAGAGGGAGAAGCAGGTTCCCTGCTGCACAAGGAGCCTTAATGTGGGACTGGATCGGGGAATCAGGACCTGAGCTGAAGGCAGAGGCTTAACTGACTGAGCCACCCAGGCATCCCATACCCTTGACAGTCCAATAAACAAAACATGTAACTTAAAAATAACTTCAAATTCCTTGCTTCTTTGTAGTATTTGTATATAGGGAAATGAAATCCTAAATCTAGTGTAGTTTAGTTGAGATTTAGTAGGGTTTATTGTCAAACAAAAAACACACACAAAAAAAAAACAAAAAAAAAGTAAAATTTGGCTTTAGTTCGATCCCTAGTTTTTCACAAAACTCTGTCACCTCTCTGACCTTTAATTTTCTTTTCTGTGTTATAAGTATAATTCTTACATGGGGTGCCTGGGTGGCTCAGTTCGTTAAGCATCAAACTCTTGATTTCAGCTCAGGTCATGGTCTCATGGTCCTGAGATAGACCCCAAATCGGCTCCATGCTAAGCAGGGAGTCTGAAGATTTTCTCTCCCTCTGCCCCTCCCTCTACTCATATGCATCCTCTCTCTCTCTCTCTCTCTCTCTTTCTGTCTCTCTAAAAACAAATGTTTAAACAAAGCTAGTACATTTTTACAATTTTCTGTAAAACACAATACCAGAAATAGCCCCAGCCTCCAAATATGCCTGTGCTGTTTGAGGAATATATAAATATAGTAATTATGAATTGCTCTAGCTTTATTGGTAGAAATCTTAAGATTCAGTGAAAATTACCTTACCAATCTCTCTGATCTCTAGGTGTTGACACAGTTTCAGGTAAACAAGACTAAACTTTGAGACAAGCTTGGCTTTGGCTTATGCACATTGGATTTCTTGGCCCATTTTCCTCCTGAGTTACAAACTTTCTCCTCACTTTAAAGTGGTCTACATGGTTATCTCAGATTTTTTAACTCTATTTTCCAACTCGGAAAGTCTCTTAATGCAACCATTTACACTTGTTAGGAAACTGACTGTACTTGGGTGTTAATAAACATTGCAAAATGTGCTGCTTCCAGGCCATTCCCTTTAAAGTGGAGTGAAGTTTTGATTCTTTTATGATTTTCACTATGAACAAGAGAGAAAAAGTACTTTGAAGGCTTTGGGTATAGGTGTAAACTAAATTTATTCTTCATTTTCTCATAAGGGTGACCAGATGGAGACGGTAGAGGACAGGCAGGAGGGAAAGCCTTTAGACGATCCTGCTTCTCTAGGGAGGACAAGCTCCTTGCTCTATATGTAACAAAAGGATTCAGGTGAACTAATATTTACGTGGTTGTTTTTAAACATATTCAGAAAAAAATCCATCATTTTATCTAATATTTACATCCATCTTATAAAATAGGTCCAGTAGATGTAATTCACCTTGCAAGAATTAGACATATAAAAACAAGATACAATAAATAGACTAATTCCATCTACGTAAATCCAGACTTGGAATTAAAGTGAAAATAAGCATTTATTGCATGTTAGTCCTTATACAGATTAACTTGTATGAATGTCTGAGTGGTAGTCTTCCTTGGGAAGCCCACGCCAAGCAAGAAAACACTTTTTTCTACATGGGCAGATAAATCAGGATATTGTAATGTCAGTCTTCTCCTTTTTCTCCTATTTATTAGCCCAGATTCTCTAAGAACTGAAGCTATAAAGGGATTATGTATACAAAATATTTACTGGGCACTATACTGGAGGAAAATAGGGAGAGACCTGGAGGAGCATAGGAAAATTATGAGTCTGCTGTCATGTTTGATTCCTGTTGAAGGACAGGGGGAAAGGCAGACAAGGAAGAAAGTTGTAAACTGCAGTGAGTTTTGAGCAAATCTGAAAAAGTAAGTTGTCAAGTTGAAGTGTCCCATTAGACGAGTCCTCTATCTTCCAACAGTGGCCCTGCCTTAGTTTCCTTAGTATCCTGTTTAGTCATTGGCTGAAAGCAGCCCTTGGAAAGCTTAACCTTGGCTTAAAAAAGGAAATGGACTTCAGAGCACTGCAGATTGTACTAGCAATGACTTATGCTTCCTACACTAGGGAATCTGACAGGTAGATTTCATGGTCCTCACACTGAGAGTGGCCTATATGTTGGAAGTCACCCTATTTTCCTTGCTTATAGTAAAAAACCTTTGGAAACAAACCTATATGAGATTTAATGGAAGTTGCCAATTTTCTATCTTTGTGTTTTTGAATAATTACCTAACCATTT
Source organism: Neogale vison (assembly GCF_020171115.1). Taxonomy (NCBI): domain Eukaryota; kingdom Metazoa; phylum Chordata; class Mammalia; order Carnivora; family Mustelidae; genus Neogale; species Neogale vison. The sequence goes on from NC_058092.1 coordinate 60,512,724, forward strand.
TGTGTCAGTTGATTATAACTGGAGAGGATATTCTGGCTGCTGTTGCTCCATTTTGCAAGTGTGTATAGTGAAATCATAGGGTTACCACAATCAAAGAGAAAATTAATATTTTAAAGACTTAACACTCATTCAGTAAGGAAATAATAAATAGCTATTATTATGATGATAGAAGCTCTCATAGCTGACTTCTACCATCTTTCCCCATTTACTGTTGTCTCTTACATGCTGAATATTTGAGAATGTTAGACTTTCCTCTAAAACACCCATCCTGCTGTTACAAGTACAGGTATATGAAAACCAAGGTTCTTTTTTTTTTTTTTTTTCTTTCCAAGTATCCATATGCCATAGAGTTGGATACTCTATTTAATATAAAGTTGTCCATGAATTCTGAGAAAAAAATATTGGCTTTTATGAAAGCAATTAATGCTTTGGAAGTGTTGAGGAGAAAAAAGTTTTCTTCTTTCATCTAAGGTTCTTTTAACTGGACTAAGAATTAAAATGCATGAAAGCAATTGAGAGGAGAAAATCAAATTTAATTTTGTGTGTATGGATGATCCACATAGACAGGAGATTCCAAAACAGTCAGACAAAATGGAAGTATATATGTCATCCTAAACTCAAAAGAAGGAGGTAGAAGTCTGGGACAACAAAGGGAAGAGAAGGAATGTAATTGACAATAAGATGAAAAAGAGTAAATGTTTGCTAAACAAATGTTTGCTGGGGCATTCAGACTCACTGGGGCATAGAGGTGACTTTGATCAAACAGGCCTTACCAGTTTCCTCCCTATCACACCTAGTTTGTATCATGCTACAGTTACTATGGTGTTAGCTCTCTTCCTGGAGGAGGTCCTCCATCTAAATTCTTTTACTCAGTTAATGGGAGGCAGGCCAAAGTTTCTTCTGAGACTTATGGGCTCTAATTATTTTCAGTTTGGTATAACATCTGCATGCCAAAGTGGACCATCTTGAGCTGGCCTGACTTTGGCCCTTATATTTGGCATCTGAGAAGGTGTATCTAAAATTTGATTTTAAATTAGATATGAGTAAGAAAAGTGAAAAAATTTGAGATGAATAATGAAAACTCAGGATTCTGAATTTTGAATCCTTCCCTGTTTCTCCTTTTAGCATAGAAAACTGATCACAACCTTGTGTTTTAGTTGTCTTTGTAAGGCAGAATTTGTGGAAATTAAAATTAGGAGACTTATGCTCAAATTAAAAAAAATAAAGTCTTTTCCCAATAATGAATGTGCCCCAATACATTTTTAGTTAAAATGAACTGCTTAATGCATGTATATACTATTTATACTGTTTTCATGATTGTTTGCTTTAACTGAATTCTGTCAACAGTAATAACTTTATCATCTTGTTGTGTAAGACAACTTATATTCTATTTCAGTTAGCCAGAGTGCTGTCATTTTATAAATCGGGATTAATAACTGCCTGCCTCAGGTGGTTAAGATTGAGATTGCTTATGTAAAAGCAGTAAGTACATTATTTGTGGCAGAGAATATGCACAATGCCTTATTAACTTTGACCTTCTAATTCTTCCCTTCCACTTCCTGTACTTCCTTTCTTCTTCTTTTTTCTTCTCCCCCCATGCCTCTTTGCTCATCATACCTTTCATCCTTTCCAATAGTCTTGTAGTTTTATAGCTGGAAAATATTAATTTCAAAGTTTAGTTTTACTTTAGTTTTCTATCGAAATGGTGCAATCAGAAGGAGGTGATGATTGGATTAAATCAGAAAAGTGGTCTGCCAATTAAATTAAATATCACATAAAAGCACAGCCACTCATTCATTTTCTAATGGTGATTCAATTACTTCAAAATCATCTAGGGAATTTTTGGTGTTTCTTGAATTTAGGGGAGAGGGATGTATAACACCAATTATCTTCATCTTTTCCTTTTAAAGTGACATGATTTTCAAGGAACAACTTATCCTTATAAATCTAGTTTTCTAGCTAAAAGTATTCTTTCTGACAAACTACTTAAAATTAATAAAAAATTGAATTTATTTTAAGAATTCAGATTTATAGCACATCGGTGGTACAATTCATTATGTAGGTTAAGAAAAATCAGGTCCATTAGTAATCTTGCAAGGTAAGTGGGTAGGGGAAACTGACTTTTTAAACAATTTCACCCTAATGTGTATTAAACATTTGTTAAATATCTTGTTGGAATTAAGGCATCTAGGAAGAACTTGAACCTATCAAATGTAAAAATGTTAGTTTATTTGTGCCATAGTCACATAACTGAAATTTATTTTGCCATAAAATGCTTTGAATGTCCTCGAAGGTCATATTTCTAACAGACATACCAAAAGTTTTTGCTGAACCTTGATAAAATTCATTATGCTAAATATCTTAATATTTTATGTGATAAGAATATAATATGAATTTTATGAATGAACAAAGTGTATATATTTTGGTTTACTTGATTGCATTGAAAACATTTCTTACAGTGGTAACTCTGGTTCTTTTGAGGAGAAATTCCTAAACAGTAATATTATCCAAGGAAGTGAGGGGCCATCAGTTTTAACTTCCAGTGTGTTGGGTTTATATTGCATTGTGCCATTAAAAAGCCATTTTCTCTCTGTGATTCTGTGCCTCCTAATAGGCAGATATTAGGATATTTATCTACCTGGCAATATTCTCAGCCAATATTTGTCTGTCTTACTCTGCACAATTATAACAGAAAAGGATTGGAAATAAAGGGAATAAAGAATAGACCAGTTAGAAAGCAAATACATATACTACAGAAAAGTGAATGTTTTTACTTTTTTGTACATTTTGCTTGCTGCATGTGTTTTATTCACATGGTGAAATTTCTTTTAAATAACTATATAACTAGTGTCTTTACCTATGAATGGAATTGTTTTATGAACAATTGTGAGAGGAAAAATAGAGTAAGAATATAAAAGAAAGACTTTAAATGTAAGATTTTTAAAATTTGATATTTTATCTTCTTTCTTGAAAAACAGAAGGATGTTTAGATGAGTAGAAAAGAGGTGAAATAAGTCAAGTTAGATATGCCTTTCTCCTGTGGCTTGAAAATTCTAACTAGTGGTCTTTCATCTGCCAAGTCCATGGGAAAGAAGACATTCATGATGGTAATCAAGGCCCATGTTATTAGCCATAGGAAATCTTTTAGAGTCTTAAACCTTATTGAACAGACCAGTGGAACTGCTTGGGGTAGGTATGACAACAAGAAACAGATGCATCCAAGAATATGACATGACAAAAATCTACCCATTTAAAGACATCTAACACAGTAGTTATTTCTCAAATAGGAGAATTAGAATGCAAGCAAAACCAATCCAAAAACACACATGAATATTCCTCCATGCTAACGGACTTAGCTCCTAAAATAAAGCTGCCTAAATAGTAATAAAAGCATTTATAGAGTTAGTAAAGTAAATGACCATTTCTAGGGAAATAAAAAGTTACAAAAACTTTAGACTCTCTTTCAAGTATAATCCACAGAGCAGTGAAAAAGGTCTAGATATTGATTTAAGGCCTATAACATTTCTCAATGTAGTAGATATTTATGCCAATGTTAATATATTAAATATTTAAGATATTTTTCTTTATTTCTTTTGCCTGAATATGATTTTGTTTAATACAATGACCTTTGGAACAGTTTTATATCTGGAATTGTTTATATTAGTTGAAGGCTAAGACATTAAATAGTCTATACTACTATTGCAAATAAGTATATAACAAAATGACTCAATGACACAGACATGTGAGTGTCATACACATAACAGCTCTGGACCATGCCACCAATTCAGGGATAAAGGCAGAGTGGAGGGCAGTGGTGGTAGGCCATTACAGGTAGTTAATCAGGGATTCTTTATCATTCTTATGTCTTTAGCATGGGACCTCATTGTCCTAGTAGGCCAGCAAGGAAAACAAACAGTAACAAAATTTTTATGATCCATGTCTGTGAGTGACACAAGTTAATTCTTACATGCCATTGGCCATTTATCATTCACATGGCTGTAAACAAAACAAAACTTTGAGGGACGCAGAGAAAAACATCTAGCTCAATGCACCAAATTTCTACATGATTCATAATCTCCTTGATGTCAGCATGTGGTTACTTATTGTCTCAAGTCTTGTGAACTCAAAAGAAAAGTCATCTGCATTTTCAAACTCAATATATAACTGTAGATTGGGGAAAGGCTATTCGTACAAAAGTAACTAAATTGGAATAATGAGAAATGGGAGGGCACTGAATTGCAATAAAGAAAATAATGATATTATTTTGTAGGGGGGCATTAGAAAGAATTCATCTCTGGCAATGAAGGAAATTCTTTGAATAGAAACTGAATGTTCTCTCAAGGAAAAAAATCTCATTCTCAGTGGCTCCAACTTTGCCTTCTGGGGAGCCATTCCTTGCTTATTAGTCTCCATGCCCACTTTTCTAGTGAGTGTTGAGAATCTAATTCTTTTAGAGGATAATACAGCTTTTGTTTTGTTTCCTGCTGGTGCAAACTTGGAAGCCCAAGATTTATTTATAGCTGAAACAATTAAAGACATTTTTGGGTCTGCCTTCTTGTTTCTCTGACAAAATAGTCTCCCTTAAAATTATGATAGGTTACTAATTTATTTCTTATTAGTTATTTATAGATACTGAAAACTACACAAACCCAAAGTTTTCTCCTTAAAGCTTTTCTATTTTTATTGTTTTTTGACCCCACCACTTTCTTATGCTGTCTACTTAATGGTAACTACCATGAGATTATCTAAAAGAAAATAGTCTTATGTGGGAAGATAAACACTTTATGTTACATTTGCTAGAGATTTAAATGGGTCTTAAGAAGTCTTAATAGGATTTTGTTGTTCAAAGCCTTTTTCAGTCTTATATTCTTTAGGGTCCAGAACCTGTTATTTTCTCCAGTCTTTTGTGGACTTGGTCTTTATTTTTAAAAGGGACTATTTCCCTGAATTCGTCTCTATCCTGTAATACCATGTCAAAGGCAGTAAGGAGTATCCATACTTACCAATAGTTGTTTTCTGACTCTTTTTCCTAAAGCTATAGGTACATTGATTAACTTTCACATTTTTTTCAGGTAGTAGTTCTACACAATATTTTGCCATTGGGCAAAGTAAGTCTTCAGACTTCTAGCCTATGTTTCTTTTCCCTGTTGTCTGCTTCCTTTTGTTTATGATAAAAGGATTTATTGAAATTTATCAATGACAAGCAGACAAAACTCAAAGTTTGACTTCCTAAGGGACAAGAGAAAAACTGGTACAGATATTCTTTTATACAGATGATACATAGGCTAGGAAAAAAACATGTCACTTCTAGAGCAATCCAGAAGAGGGACATGAAAGTAAACCTGTACATTCACTAGAAATTTGCAGTCATTTTAGATTTAGATAAGGAAATATAATTTTGGGTTAGTTTTTCTGGGCTCAGGTGTGTGAAAAACAAAACAAACAAAAAAACAAAAACCCAGTTAAGGGAAGTCTGGGTGGCTGTCCTTATAAGGGTCTGCCTTCAGCTCCTTGCTCAGCCAGGAGCCTGCTTCTCCATTTGCTTGCCATTCCCCATGCTTGTGCTCACTCTTTCTCTCTGATGAATAAATAAAAAAATAACAACAGAAACAACCAACATGCAGCAGTGTCTCCTGCACTAAGGTTTGTAAAAATGGTCTAAGTACAGAAGTACATGTGAAAGTATTCTCTTGTCATTTTGTAAAACAAAGTATTGTAATATTTTACAAAACAAGATAGGGCAGGGTTTTTTTGTTTGTTTGTTTTTGTTTTGTTTTTTTATCTTTTAAAGAGGTTGAAGTTTGAGGGTTTGCTGCTGCTTTTTAAATAACAATGACCAAATCCATTTTACTCCTAACACATAAATAAGCCTGTTGTTTTCAGTTCTCTGGCTTATAATAAGCTCTGAAAAGTGATGTCAGTCTTCTCCATAGAGCAAAGCCCACCACCATCTGTAAAGAGGGAAAGAAATAAGAGATGGGGAATGTCTCCCCAACCAGTGCCAAAACAGGCCTTTAGGTTGCTGCTATTTACAAAGCAGGGCACTGGATGCTTCTAGCAGGCCCAAGAAATGCACAAATCACAGGAACAAGAGCAAGTAAGAAATGGCTAGTGCCCATCCCCTTCTGGGTTTGGAGAAACCAAATGGAGGCCAGACATGACCTTCCAACGACCTTCCAACCAACTCCAGAGACTCAGGAAATCCCAGGAAATGTAAGAGCCCTCCAAACCATCCTCTTTGAGAGTAAGGGACAAATGCTTACCTGGTGATAACTCAACTATCGCATTTATAGGGACAAAACCAGAAACAGAAAAAGTAGGGGGAAAAATAGTGGCAGTAAAAATAGTATTTTATTCCATCCCCTCCCTCCCTCCCTTCCCTCACAACCCCCAGGACACGTTCCCCCTCTTGTTCTGACAGCAACATTACAATCAGAAGAAAATAAGCTTCAGGGGGCAGGATTTCCGGAGAGGGGTGGTATAGGTAAAAACAGTCAAATCACAATAGAAATTTTTCAAAATAGGTTATTCCACTTAGCCATTGTCTTCAAGTAATTCTTAGAAGAAATTAGACATGAAACAAAAAGCACAAGTGAAAAACCAATTTCATCAAAAAGTTTAAAAAAGAAAAAAAGTGTGCTTCAAAGGATTCTAATAAGTGAAAAGATAACCTCAGAGTGGTAAGATATTTGTGAATCGTATGTTTGAGAAGAGATTTGAATCTAGAATAGTATATATAAAAACTCATATATATATAGTATATATAAAAACTCATACATATATAAAAGCTCATGCTATATACTCATAGTATATATAAAAACTCAAACTTTTTTCAAGTCAACAATGAAAAGACAAATAACCTAATATAAAATGGGAAAATTTTCAGTAGACCTCTTTAGTAATAATATACAATTTGTCAATAAGCATATAAAGAGATGCTGAACACATTAGTCATTAGGGAAACACAAGTCAAAAGCACAATTAGATAACACTCCCTTCCCAGTAAGTTGGAAATAACAAGTTGCAAAAATGTGGAAAAATGTGGAACTCTCATATATTGTTGATAAAAAATACAAAATGTTGCCATTACTTTGTAAAACAGTTTGGGAGTTCTTCAGAATATTCATCAAATCTATCTATGAAAGACCCACAGCAAATATCATCCTCTATGGGAAAAAGCTTGCAGCCTTCCCATTGAGATCAGGAACAAGACAAGGATGCCCACTTTCACCACTCTTATTCAACATAGTATTAGAAGTCCTAGCAACAGCAATCAGACAACAGAGAGAAATAAAAGGTATCCAAATTGGTAATGAAGAAGTCAAACTCTCTCTCTTCACAGATGTCATGATTCTTTATATGGAAAACCCAAAAGACTCCACCCCCAAACTACTAGAACTCATACAGCAATTCAGCAACGTGGCAGGATACAAAGTCAATGTGCAGAAATCACTGGCTTTCTTATACCCTAACAATGAAAATACAGAAAGGGAAATTAGAGAATCGATTCCATTTACTATAGCACCAAGAACCATAAGATACCTGGGAATAAACCTAACCAAAGAGGTAAAGGATCTGTACTCGAGGAACTACGGAACACTCATGAAAGAAATTGAAGAAGACACAAATAGATGGAGGACCATTCCATGCTCTTGGATCGGAAGAATAAACATTGTTAAAATGTCTATACTGCCAAGAGAAATCTATAATTTTAATGCCATTCCGATCAAAATTCCACCAGCATTCTTCAAAGAGCTGGAGCAAATAATCCTAAAATTTGTGTGGAATCAGAAGAGACCCCGAATCGCTAAGGAAATGTTGAAAAACAAAAATAAAGCTGGCGGCATCACCTTACCTGATTTCAAGCTTTATTACAAAGCTGTGATCACCAAGACAGCATGGTACTGGCATAAAAACAGACACATAGACCAGTGGAACAGAGTAGAGAGCCCAGATATGGACCCTCAACTCTATGGTCAATTAATCCTCGACAAAACAGGAAGAAATATACAGTGGAAAAAAGACAGTCTCTTCAATAAATGGTGCTGGGAAAACTGGACAGCTATATGTAGAAGAATGAAACTCGACCATTCTCTTACTCCGTACACAAAGATAAACTCAAAATGGATAAAAGACCTCAACGTGAGACAGGAATCCATCAGAATCCTAGAGGAGAACATAGGCAGTAATCGCTTCGATATCAGCCACAGCAACTTCTTTCAAGATATGTCTCCAAAGGCAAAGGAAACAAAAGCAAAAATAAACTTTTGGGACTTCATCAAAATCAAAAGCTTCTGCACAGCAAAGGAAACAGTCAAAAAAAACAAAGAGGCAACCCACGAAATGGGAGAAGATATTTGCAAATGACAGTACAGACAAAAGGTTGATATCCAGGATCTATAATGAACTCCTCAAACTCAACACACACGAAACAGGCAAACACATCAAAAATGGGCAGAAGATATGAACAGACACTTCTCCAATCAAGACATACAAATGGCTATCAGACACATGAAAAAATGTTCATCATCAGTAGCCCTCAGGGAGATTCAAATTAAAACCACATTGAGATATCACCTTACACCAGTTAGAATGGCCAAAATTAACAAAACAGGAAACAACATGTGTTGGAGAGGATGTGGAGAAAGGGGAACCCTCTTACACTGTTGGTGGGAATGCAAGTTGGTGCAGCCTCTTTGGAGAACAGTGTGGAGATTCCTCAAGAAATTAAAAATAGAGCTTCCCTATGACCCTGCAATTGCACTCCTGGGTATTTACCCCAAGGATACAGATGTGGTGAAAAGAAGGGCCATCTGTACCCCAATGTTTATAGCAGCAATGGCCACGGTCACCAAACTATGGAAAGAACCAAGATGCCCTTCAACGGATGAATGGATAAGGAAGATGTGGTCCATATACACTGTGGAGTATTATGCCTCCATCAGAAAGGATGAATACCCCACTTTTGTAGCAACATGGACGGGACTGGAAGAGATTATGCTGAGTGAAATAAGTCAAGCAGAGAGAGTCAATTATCATATTGTTTCACTTATTTGTGGAGCATAACAAATAGCATGGAGGACAAGGGGTGTTAGAGAGGAGAAGGGAGTTGGGATAAATTGGAAGGGGAGGTGAACCAAGAGAGACTATGGACTCTGAAAAACAATCTGAGGGGTTGGAAGTGGTGGGGGGGTGGGAGGTTGGGGTACCAGGTGGTGGGTATTATAGAGGGCATGGATTGCATGGAGCACTGGGTGTGGTGAAAAAATAATGAATACTGTTTTTATGAAAATAAATAAATTGAAAAAAATATATATATATATATGTTTATAAAAAAAGAATATTAAAAATAAAGGTACCATATGACCCAGCAATTCTTCTAGTTATACATATAATTTAAAAGATACATACACATAAAATTTGTTCATGAATGTTCATAATAGCATTATTCATAATAACCAAAACCAAAAAACTGGAAACAACATGAAGGTCCATCAACTAATGAATTAAAAATATAATGTGACATAACCATAGTATAGAATATTAACCACCAACATGAAGTAATGATAGATACTACAACATAGGTAAATCTTGGAAAAATATGTTCATTGAAATAGAACAGGCAACTCCCTAGAGATAGAAATTAGATTTGTCTGCCAGGAACTGGGGAGAGGTGAATGGAGTGTGACTGCTAATGCTACAGGATTTCTTTTAGGATGGTGACTTTTTTCAAACTTAGTGATGGTACTGGTAGTTGCACAGTTTTGAATATATTGAAAACCACTTGTTTGTACTCTTTGATGTTATGTGACTTATATCTCAATAAAATTACAAGGATATTATAAAGTTTTATTTTTCTGTTCTAAGACATATGTTTCTATTTAGTCTTCAATTTTTATCAAACCATTTTCCCCTTCTCTGTGAGACTCATTATGCTCTCCCCTCTTTTCTTAGATTTAAATATATTGTCCATTATTAGAGTGCCCTCACTCTCCCACTCTTTTCTGCCTTCCACTCATGCTCTAAACTGGCAAAGTCCAAATCCTGTTTGCAGCCAGCTTTACATAAACTCTATATTTGCCCTGTGAGAGACTAATACTTATGCATAAAAACACATAGTCATGCTAGGGGTGCCTGGGCAGCTCAGTCAGTTAAGCGTCTGCCTTCAGCTCAGGTCCTGATCCCAGGTCCTGAGATTGAGCCTGCATCAGGCTCCCTGCTCAGTGGGGAATCTACTTCTCCCATTCCCTTGCCTGCTGCTCTCCCTGCTGGTGTGCTCTCTCTCTGTCAAAAAGAAAAAGAAAAAGAATAAGAAAACAAAACAAAACAAACAAACCAAAACAAAAAAAACAAAAAACACATACATAGGCATGCTTTTTGAGATAACTTTAAGTTCATGACTATAAACCTTAAATAGGTTTTGGTGTTGTCCTTTTCTATTCTACTGTCTATTACTATTTTACCAATTCTATTGCTTGCTAGCTAAAACTGCCCTTCAACTTCTGAGGAAACTAACTCTTCTGTCTCCTTATAACTCCAATAATCTCCCTTTTTCTTCACATTGTAATGAAGACCTTTCTTCTTATGTCACTAGGAAAATAGAAGCTAGAAAGAATTTACATGTGCTTTCACCAAATCTACTAACTTCCTTGTACCTTTACCACACACTCTGCATCTTCTAGATACAATGGGTCAAGGGTGAACATTCCTGTCCCAATCTGTACACTTAATTAAGGGGTTTCCTGCCACATTTTTCTCCTTAGCCATTTGTCTATTTGATTATTCCCAAACACTTACAAACATAAAACAACTACTACCTTACAAATGTTAAAATTCTCCCTAAATTCCAGTTCCTCCCTTCAGCATTGGCCCTTCCCTTACAGAAAAATTTCCTTATCGTTTCTGTGATTACATTTTTAGCTTCTACTCACCCATTCTTTGTTGAGTCCACTTCAATTAGGTAGCTGTTTCCTAACCCAACTGCTCCAGTAAAATGATCTTGTCAAGATTTCCGATGACTCGCACATTGCTGAAGCTGGTGAATAATTCAGTCATCGTCTTTCTAGACTTGTGACTTGGATTTAATACAATTTAATTGCTCCTTCAGCCTTTACTCTTTTTCGTTGGCTTTCTGAAATATCTAGATCTCTTGTTTTTCCAGCTACCTCCCTACTTCTTCTCAACCTCCTCTGCCATATCTACCTTATCACTCAGACCTCTAAATAATTTAGTACCTTTGGGTTCAGATTTTAAATCTTTTATCTAATATGATAAATCTGCAGATAATCTCATTTAACTCCATGACTTTAAATAACATCTCCAGGTTGATGGCTAACTTGATTTTATTGCCAGCCCCAACCATTTCACTGATTCCAGACCTGTATATCCTCCTGCTCATTTCATCTTTCTACTTGGATGTTTAATAGGTATCTGAGACTTAACATATTCTGAATCAAATTCTTGAATTATCTGTACCCCCTCCAAATATGTTTTCCCCAAATATCTTCTCTTTCTATCTCTCTCTCTCTCTCTCTATCTCAACTCTATTTTATTATTCATTCAGGTCTGTATTAGAATTCCCCAAACAGAACAAAATATGCTATATATTTTTATATATTTCTTTATTGTTATTATACAAATAATAATATTCCATTATTTACATAGTCTTTTTGTACGTTATATATATGACGTACCCATATAAAATAAGCAGTTATTTCACATGAAGGCTGAGAATTTCCAAAATCTGCATTTGGCAGGCTGGAGACCCATGAGAGCCAATGGAGGAAGTTGCACTCTAAAAACTGGCAGACTTGAGACCCAAGAGATAATTTTTCAGTTCTTGTCTGAGGGCAAGAAATAGCACTCAGATCAAGCAGTCAGGCAGGAGGAGTTGACTCTTATTCACCCTTTTTGTTCTATTTATGTCTTCAATCGATTGTATGAGGCCTACACACACTAGTGGGGGCAATTGGTTTTACAAAGACTACTGATTTAAATGTTAATCGCATCCAGAAACAACCTTACAGACTTAACCAGAATAATGTTTGGCCAAATGCCTGGGCACCCTTTGGCTCTGTAGGAGTAACACATAAAATTAATCATCATAAAGCCTTTGTCTTGGAATCTTATCTGACTCTTCTCATATCATATGCGTATCTAGTCCATCAGCACATTTTCTCAGGACTATTTAACATATTCCATATATTCCTACTTCTTATAAATTCCAGCAGAGTAGCTTAAGTTAAGCCAACTTCATTTCTAATTTGATTATGGTACTAGTCTTGTAGTTGATTTCTCTATTTCCACTTTTCACAGTTGTCAGTGTTTCTTTGAATTGTATAGGTAGACTCCTGATTTCCTTTCTGAACACATTTCCTAACACTCTCCCTGTCATTCGTTCCTCTACAGCTTCATTGACCTTCTTGCTGCATCTCAACTCATGTAGGGCATCGGAGTTCAGTAGTCCCCCCTTATCCATAGTTTTACTTTCCATGGTTTTAGTTACTCATGCTCAAATGTGGTCCAAAAGCAGATGAGCAGATGATCCTCCAAATGTATTGTCAGAAGGTCAATAGTAGCCTAATGCTGTCACAACTCTGTCATTCACCTCCCTTCATCCCATCACATAGGCATTTTTTTTTTTTTTTGGTCTTAAATCATTATAAAAAGGAGGGTAAGTGCAGTACAATGAAATATTCTGAGAGAGAAACATTCACATAACTTTTATTGTAGTATATTGTTATATCTGTTCCATTTTATTATTGGTTACTGTTAATCTCTTCCTGCCCCTAATTCCTCCTTGCCTGTATAAATTAAACTTTATTATAGGTATGCATGTATGGGAAATAAACATAGTATATATAGGGTTTGATACTGTTCTTGGTTTCAGGGATCCAGTGGGGGTCTTAGAACATATCTCTCACAGATAAAGGGAGGCTACTATACTTTTCTTTCTAGCTAAGATGATCTCTTATCAGATACTCCCATGTTTATCTTCTTCATTTTATTCTGTTCTACAAAAATATCACCTCAGACAGATTCATCTAAAACTAGTAACCCTTTTCCCATTAATGTTAACTGATTTTAGTTTCTTCATAACATTTGTTATCACCTAACACATTCCTTAACATATTCCTTACTATGTTTCTCTGTCTACAAGAAGAAAGGTCGTTGAGTGCATGGGCTTGGCCTATTTTGAAAATTTGCATATCTTAATACTTTAGCTTTGCATATTGAATTATTATATGCTGAATATTATATATTAAATTTGTTATCAGAAAAAAGAATGTATTATCTAAACTTTCTTAATATATTACTCAATTTAAATACTTACATATTTGTATTTTTAGTGTTTTGGCATTGTTGTAACTACACAGTATAATTTTGTACTATGTAAGAACTGGGAGCATGGTATACATGTATGGTGCCCCTATATTTAGCATCTTATATGTGTATGAACTAAATAATGACTAGCTGAATATAATAATAAATAGAGTACATTAATGAAAAGTACTCTCAAAGATACCACAAATACCAGTGAAAATCCAATTATTGGGGCACCTGAATGGCTTAACGACTGACTCTTGATTTCAGCTCAGGTCATGATTTTGGGGTTGTGAGATCGAGACTCACATCAGGTTCTGTGCTTGGTGTGGAGTCTGCTTGGGATTTTCTCTCCCTCTTGCTCTGCCCTTCCCCCATCCCTCTCTAAAAATAAATGCAATTATTATTTTTAATTATATCCTTTGATTTATAAAATTAGTTTTTTAATTTTTTGGCGACAATGCTTGCTCATAATCTCAACAAAGTAAATATGAGAATATAAGTGACTCTACAAAGAACAATTTCTTCACTTGACAATTTGTGATAGTTCAGGGAGAAGCCGGTATAAAGATTACATTGTTTAGGGAAAATTTTATTATTAGTATAAATGTCTGAGAGGAGTTGTAATGATTAATGATGTAATGCATTAAATGTGCTCAAATAACTTATTGATTTCTAACTAATTAGTATGCTAGTGAACAAGTTTCTTATTTGTTTGTAAATTATTCTATTAAGAAATTTTATTTTCCACTACTTTATCTGATTCAGTGGGATTGCAACACAAGTCTTAATTCTGAACCTCTTTAAAAAATCTTGTTAAAAAAAAACAAAAAACTTCTTGGAATGGAGGGTTGCCTGTCTGGCTCAGTCAGCAGAGTGTGAGACTCTTGATCTCAGGTTGTGAATTTGAGCCCCATGTTGGGTGTGGAGCCTACTTAAAAAAAAAAAAAAAAAATTGGAATGGAAACTAACAATCTAGAGATTGAATTTTCTCTTATTTTCCATTAATCAGATGTTATTTTTTCTTCCTTAGCAGTTAAAAATCAAGCAGGTAATGAACTAAATAAAAAAAAATACAAATATCTTTTAAATAAGATGTAAGGTTTACTTTTTAGTTCCTAAAAGTGAAAAAAAGTCCTTTCATTGAGAGCTTTATATACGTAATACTATATTAATATTTACACATTTTAAAATGTATATACTTGATGGCATTAAATAATATTATGTATATTACTATATATTTGTTATTTACATTTATGGAGTATAAAGCAAGATAAAAATTTGGAATCATTTGTAAAGAAAATTCAAAGCTATAAAAATATTCCCTTAATTTTTATATTCAATAGAGTAAAAAACATGGTAGTTTATAGACAGCGACTAATATTTTAGTATTCTATTTCCTATCTATTTTCATGCTTTAGTAAAGTGAAATTTTCTAATCAGAGTAAAATGGCATGGTAAGGTATAAATAATATATTTGGATGAAGGTTTTTAATAAATGTGGTATTTATTAAGACACAGTCCATTAAAAGAACACTTACATGGTTGTCTCACATTATGTCATTGATTTTTATTTCATGTGTGATTCAAGGTGAGAATTATTCTTTATAAGAAGTACTTTCATTTCAAATCTTTAATTTGGTAATGCAGTCCTTTCTGTTTATTTGTGTGGTTTGGAATATTTCACATGTATAAGCTTTACATGTTGTAGAAACTATAACTTTGAAATGGATAAATATAATTAGCATAATGGTAGACATTTAAGCATTTCAGTATGTAAACACCATTTCCTTTTCTGATAAGTTACCCTTTTTTTTTTTTTTTTTAAGTTTTCTGACAGGACATAATAGGCCAGGTTTCATATTTTTTAATAAAAAATTTGAAGGTTTGAACATGTCAACATCAAGTATGTCATTGGTAATACAATTACAAGGATTTAAAATGAAATACAAAATTAAGTTCTCTCATGTAATTTAGGAATCATTTGACAGGCTCACCAAAGTTTATATCCCCATATTAAAGAGTTGTTTAAAACCTACACACACACACATACACAGACACCTTCTATTCTGGTAACAAGATGTCTATACATAAAATGTAAAATATAGAATTAAGGCAATTTTCTGGATAATGCAACCCTAAATAACAATTTTAACTGTCTAGAGAATTGTCTCAATTTTCTACTTCACTTTGTGTGTGAGACTACATCTCAAATAACAGCCTTAGAAAGAAAACCTGTCACTGAGTTTGTAATTTTTGTAAGGTCAGACTGTGAAAATCTCACCTTATCAGGTAAATCACAGACACAAGGCAATTGCCCTTTAGAATTGTCCAACACATAGCCCATTGTGTGCAAATGTGGATTGATTATTAATGAAAATGACATATACTCTACCATACCAGTTTGAAAAAGAATAATTGCATATAACATATTGATTTTTAGTTTTTTAGTATTTTTCTCTCCCCTTACCAGGACATGAAATAATGGCCTATTTATCTCTTTATCCTCGGTTCCTTGGATAGTTTGAATTTAGACTAACTTCAAGAAATAAAATTTTTAGGGGCAGCAGGGTGGCTCAGTGGGTTAAGCCTCTGTCTTCAACTCAGGTCATGATCTCAGGGTCCTGGGATTTAGCCCCACATCTTTGCTCTTTGCTCAGCAGGGAGCCTGCTTCCCCCACTCTCTCTCTCTGCCTGCCTCTCTGCCTACTTGTGATCTGTCTCTCTCTGTCAAATAAATAAAATCTTTAAAAAAAAGAAATTACATTTTTAAAGATGTGTATAAAAGTGAAGGAAAGAAAAAAAAAAGACATGTAGAGAAACCAGTCTATAAGGCATTGATACCACAAAGTTTTATTGATATTAACCAAACTGTATTCCTGAGCCTCTGTCAATAAACTATAAGACAAAGGATTAATATTTTTCCTGTGAAGATTTTAGTAATGAAAGCAGGTGGCCACATATCCAAACTGACTGCATTGATTAGTAATCATTTTGAAAGCAGGTCATACTGACCATTTCATAAACTAGATGTTCAAATATTTGGAAATTAAAATTAATAATACTAAAAATAAAAACAATAATAAAACAATTAGGGAGAAGAAGTACATCATTTACATTAATTATCAGTAAATAAGACAGACTATCCTTGGTATTACTGATTTTGATTTCTTTTAGATTGCTAACCACACTAGTCATATTATAGTATTTATATGGATATTTAAGCATTATTCTGCAGCAATGAATCAAGAGAACAAATGATAATAAGCAGAAAGTTAATTGATTAATTTGTCTCAAGCCTACCTATGCAAGCATATTCCTAATAAGCTGACAGCTCTTCGATTATAAGACAAACCAAGAAAATCTACCCTTTAAACTGCTTTTATAACTCAGTTTTTTGTCTCAATATCTATAAATGGACAAGAGAAATTACAAAGTATAAATAGTTTCACAGCTTTAATCTTGAGTAAAATATAATATAGCTGTTGTTTTCTAATTATAAAAATAGTTCATGTCCATTGTAGACAATTCATGAACACTGTAGAAAATTCTGAACAAAGAAAAAAATAAATACCATACAATATCTAAAGATAAGCACTATTAACATTAGAATTATGCAGGCACAGATACATATAAACATACATACATCTTAAATAAGATTGCCATCTCCATGCATGACTGATTTGGAAATACACATTTATCACTTGAAAATATATATAGTTTGTGTCTAGTTAAGACATAGTAAAAGACTGGTTTCACCCTCCAATTTTAAACAACTATGAAAAAAACAAAAAACAAAATAAAAAAAAACTCCCGGACAAAATACAGGTTTCTCCTCTTATCCAAAAGTAGAGCATTTCTATGAAAAATTTGCAAGCCAAAATCATGTAAAACAATGAAGCAATTTCCATGAATTTACAGGGAAAACATTCAGAGTGTTCCCAGACCCTAAACAAAATAGCCTCTCTCAAGATTTTCCGATACCTTAGGATACAGCTTTCTAACAGATGCACAAAATAAATCAAGATAAAACGCAGATGCTCACAAACATGATTGAGCTATGGTGGCTTGATACTGAGATACTGAGTGTAGTTTTCTGGGAAGGAGCTTGGCTATGTCTCTCTCACAACTCAGGGTGTACACTGACCAAAAGGTCTCACTGAAAAACAAATGTTAAACACTTTTAGCTTTTTGTCCTTTTTTGTAAAGGCAAAAATCATCTTTGTATTTCTTTTGGTTAGTGAAAACATGTACTTACATACACCTTTTGTAAAAGTGAAGGATACCTTTTTAAAGAAACAATGGTATGCTAGATGTCCATCATCAGGCAATGAAGAACAGTGATCCATGAGGGACAAAAAAATAGACAAGGACCTAATATTGACCCAACTTAATGCCTGGAGAAAGATTCCAGGTTTCAATCTAAGGAGAGGTAACCCAGTCAGAAACTGGTAGCATCCTTGAGTTGAGAAAATAGATATGGATTCTGGAAAAAAACAAAACCACTAGAATTTGAAAGCCAGACTACCAGAGAGATGAGAGCTGCATAGAAGAGAGAACTCTGGAGATCTACTGAGGATCTCCCATGAACATTCTGTTTGGTAGCGTCCAGTTGACACTTGTGAGGAAATTATCCAAGCCTAAGAAAATGTTACTTGAAAAGATTAGAGAAAACAGTGTCTGCAGTGCTGTTTTTGTCTAAGCCTAGAAATAGTACATGTTTCAGCTGAACTGGAACACTTCACAATTCATGGGAATTGGTTTAGACTGCTTCAAAAGTTGGCAAAAACTAGCCCTCTGTTTCTTTGGTCCTATTAAAAAATTTTAAAAGCAAGGCTAGAAAGGAAGAAACTGCTCTCAAGAAATAATCATATTCTAAAACAAACCTGAAGAATATAGAATACAAAAATATTCAAGGCACAAGATAAAATTAATAATGCTTGGCATCTAATAAAATTACCCAGCATGAACAAAAGACATATTGAGGAGAAAAATCAATCAAATATGACCCAGAATTGACACAGACATAATTTGTAGACAAGAATATTAAGATTTTATGATTGTACTCCCTGTGGCCAAAGGCTAGAGGAGAAGTTACACATATTAATTCAAGATTCAAGACATGGAATATATAGAACATGATCAAATGGAAGTTTTAGAGATGAAAGCTTTAATGCCTGAGATGAAAATTACAGTAGATGGCATTATCAGATTCAACAGTGGAGAAGAAAAGATTAGTGTATATGAAGTTATAGCAATAGAAACTTCAAAACGAAGCCCAGAGAGAAAAAAGATGGCAGGCAATGAACAACCAAGGAATTGTGGAGCAATTTCAAAATTGGCCAAATAAATGTGTGGCTGTTTTTCCTTAAGTAGAGGAAAAGTGAAAACTAAGAATATTTGATGAAATTATGGTTGGGGACATTTTATATTGGAGGATACCATAAGCCTACAGATCCAAGAAGTTAAATGAGAAAACTGAAGCACTAGAAATATGAAAAAAAAATCACAAAAGACACATTATAATCACATGGCTTAAAACCATTTATAAAGAGAAAATATTATACATTATGCATACAAAACCAAAGGATGACAGCACTTTTCTCATTGAAAGCAAAGTAACTGAGAAGACAATGGAATAATATCTTTAAAGTACTAAACAAATAAATAAATAAAATAAATAAATCTGTCAACCTTGAATACCAAACCAGGCAAAGGTGTCATAAAAAATGAAGGGGAGGGGCACCTGGGTGGCTCAGTGGGTTAAGCCTCTGCCTTTTGCTCAGGTCATGGTCTCAGGGTCCTGGGATTGAGCCCTACATCGGGCTCTCTGCTCAGTGGGGAGCCTGCTTCCCCCTCTCTCTCTGCCTGCCTCTCTGCCTACTTGTGATTTCTGTCTGTCAAATAAATAAACAAGATCTTTAAAAAAAAATGAAGGGGAAATAGAGATTTTTTCAGACATATAATAGGTAGACCTTATCACTAGTAGTGCTGCAATATGTTGAAATGTTAATGGAGGTTCTTCAAGAGGAGGCACAATAGTACAAAATGGAAACCTGAATCTAGTCAGAGGAATAAAGTGCCCTACAGAAGGTAACACCATTTGTAAATATGATTTTTTTATACTAATTTATTTTACAAGGTAGTTGAATGTTCACTGTAAAAATAAAAGCAGTATATTGAGAGATTTTTAGTATAGGCAGAAGTAAAATGTATAACAGTAGCTCAAAATCCAGAGGTGGAGAAATAATACTATTATAAAGTTTTATACGATGTGTAAAATAACTTAATATCACTTACAATAGACATTGATAAGAAAAAATTATTAATTCTAAAGTCTTTTCAAATGAACAAATGCAAAAACAGAGTAATAGCTAATAGACCAGCAAAGGAGATATAACAGTTTTGGGGGAAAAAAAAAGTTAATCTAAAAATAGAACATTAAAAACTAACAAGTAATCCACAGGAAATAGAAATAAAAACAGATTTGATGCAATCATATTAAATGTAAATGGTTGTAACACTCTTATTTCTCTAACTGCCAGTGACTGAAGATTTATGTTAAGTTATCCTAACACATTTGAGTTTTTAAAATTTTCTTCTATTTATGAGATTTTCTTTTTTAATTTGTGTTTTTGTTCAATCTTTGTTCATTCTAGTTCATTACAATTGATTGACTTTGTGACATCATTGATTGACATATTTTAATTTTTTACACAAATATACAGCAAAATATTTTTAGTATACATTCTATAAATTTTAATACAGGTCTAGACATATAGAATTATCATCACCCCACCATGCTATCCCACCAAACTTAACCCTAGAAAGCTATTGATCTGTTTCATTCTAAATAGATTCTAAAGAAGAAAATAAGTCAAGTAAGAGTTTATTTGTAATACAATCTATTGTAACATGTTTATTAGTAGTTTGGAGTAATTCAGTCTCAAGGGTAAAACTAGTGAAGCATGTCAACTGAAAGAAAACCAACCTCAATATAGGTTAGTAAACACTTCATGAAGCTTAGAAAACAGTCTTTCAGATTGATCTGAAGAACTTCTCTGAAGCTTGTTAGCTACAAGAGATTTCATTTATACATATATTTATATGAGATATATAATTATGTATAAATGTATATTATATTATATTTTATTATGTATGTTATATATAATATATATATAAAGATATATATCTATATCTATCTATATATATATAAATAGGGAAGGGGTATATATGCTTGTGAGCAATTCTCCATATTATTTTTGTATCACAATGTATAATCTGTAATAGTTGTCAAAAGTAAGTCTTACTGGGGTCCCTGGGTGGCTCAGTTGGTTAAGCATCCAACTCTTGATTTCCACTCAGGTCATAATCTCAGGATCCTGAAAAGGAGCCGAGTATTGGGCTCTGTGCTGGTTAAGGCACTTGCTTAAGATTGCTTAAGATTCTCCCTCTCCTTCTTCCTCTGCCCTTCCTTCCCACCCTCTCTAAAATAAATATGTAAATAAATATGGTTTACCGGTTTCCCCATAGACATGAGAAAAATCCTTAGGTCGTTTAAATACATTATGTTTCCACTTTATCTTATTTTTAAAAAATACTGCTTGCATGCCTCTGCTTAACTGGTTTTCTGGCTCTTGTTTTGATTCCTCCTTGAGATCACTTGAGATGGTCACAGAAGGCTGATTGACATCAATTGCCTACTGAAGTTTTAGTGCACACATAACAGAAAGGAGAGAGAAAAGGGGAAAATATGCAAAAGTGAGTGACAGTTGCTGGAATAGGTGACATAGGTTTTTATTTGGGAACAAGTAGAGGTCAGATTTTAGATATGAGTGCATACAATTCATTCATAATTGTAGAATAGACAGAATATATGGACATAGATTCATGGTCAATGTTCAGTGTCAATAAAGTATAAGGAAATAACCTTTGTCTAATATATTTCAAAGTGGAGGAATATAGCACAGTTTCCTACTCCTATTTCTTGACACTTGTTAAACATAGGAAGTTTTATGTGTAAGTTATTCATTTCATCTCTATTATATATGAATATATTATACCTGTTTTTATTTGACAGAACAAGACAGCACAAGCCGAGGGAATAGTAGAGGGAGACAGATAAGCAGGTTCCCCACTGAGCAGGAAGCCAGATGTGGGGCTCAATCCCAGGACCCTAAGATCATGACCTGAACTAAAGGCAGATGCTTAACCATCTGAGTCACCCAGGTGCCCCTATATTATTATCTGTTATGAAATCTGTCTACTTATAGCACTTCAGTTCTGGAGAATATAATGTATTGATTGCCTGTCCTTCATTTTTACTTTTTTCCCCCTGGGATCTATAGTTCTTAAGTAGCAATAGAAAGATGGAATAAATATAGTACCATTTCAGAAAGTATAATCTGTCATCTGGGCAAGAGAGTTTTCTTAGGAAGAGGTCCTGGATCTTTGACACTATGGGCATACTTCAGAGGATAGGTGCAGAATTACTTATTAATCCAGGTAGATGGGATTCCTTTGTTCATTAAGATGAACTTTGGCTTGGGCACTGATGGTTCAGTCTCATTGTTCTTTTCCTCACTGTACATTTCTTCAAAAAAAATTGTTTTCCTCTTATTCTTGGTATAGTTGTCTTCCTGTCCTGCCCCCAGCTGCTGTTTCATTAGATTTGTGTGCCTATTGAGAGAGAATGTAGAGGACTCTGACTCTGTTTATTGAGTAGCGATGAAATAAGGAGCCTGGGTTCCTGATCAAATTATACATATTGGAGAGGTCTAGGATGTCATTTTAAATTATAGCTCATTATAGAAATTTAAAAAAAAATAAAATGTATGAGTTTTTTTAAAGCAGGGAATTATTGCCTAGAAGTTGTTTCTGGTAAGAAACCGCAGAATGTATTGGAGATGTGGAAAAACTGTGTCTCAAAACCTAGTGTGCTGTTCTATGAGTCTATTTTTATTGACTAAGGCTTATCTGCAAGCCATTTATCTGTACTCCATAAATGATATGACACAGCCTTAGCCTAATCTATTTGATACTTTTCATCTTGATGACCACTAAAATTTTCTGGCTTCAAAATCTATAGATGGCAATTCAGGTTTAAACCATTGTCTTAGGGGCACTTGGGTGGCTCAGTTAATAAAGTATCTGCCTTTGGCTCAGGTCATGATCCCAGGGGGAACAAGCCCCACACCTGGCTCTCTGCTCAGCAAGGAGCCTGTTGCTCCCTCTCCCTACTGCTCCCTCTGCTTCTGTTCTCTCTCTGTCAAATAAATAAATGAAATATTTTAAAAATGCCTTAATCTACATAGGTGGCATAGGATCCTGGATTAAAATTTTCACTCTTACTGAACATACTCTGAATGTTTTATATCAGCAGCACATTTGGCTTGACCTTTATGTCTCTCCATATTGATACTGTTCCCATGGGTTTGAGGAGGACAGAATAGAATGTTTCAGACAAGATTTCCCTAGCAACAAAACTCAAGGACTTAGGCAAAATATTCTAAGGGGTTCATTTTAAAAGCCTGACATTCAATGATGAAACAATATAAAAACCATAATATGGGAGAGTACATTTTTGTGAATAAATAACCGCACTTTGTGAAGGATCTAATAGGGGCAGAAAGACTGTTCTGAGATAAATTCAAGATTCTTGCTTTGCTCAGAAATCATTGAAAGAAAATAATAACTTTTAATTATTTAAAGGAATAATACATCATTCAAATAAAAATGCCTTAAATATAGTAGGAAGTACAGAATTGTGTTAAAAGTGAAAGATTAAGGGGTGCCTGGTGGCTCTGTGGGTTAAGCCTCTGCATTTGGCCCAGGTCATGATCTCAGGGTCCTGGGATTGAGCCTCGCAACGGGGTCTCTGTTCAGGAGGGAGTCCGCTTCCCCACCTGCTGCTCTGACTGCCTTTCTACCTACTTGTGATCTCTGTCAAGTAAGTAAAAAAGAAAAAAAAATCTTTAAAAAAATGAAAAATTAGGACTAGAGATGTAGGTTGTAATTATATATCTTCACACAGAGTTCATTTGCATTATTCAAAGTTGTTAAATTCTATAAAGTTGTCATATTTTCAGCTAAAACCCAAAAGAAAAAAAAAGTGAAGAAAAAAATCAGAAGAGAGGAAAGGGGACATGTGGAAGACATACTAAAAATTTCTAAATATGTGTAATTGGAATGCTTGAAGAAAAGAGAGAATTGGGCTGAACCAGTGCTTAAAAATGGTTTAGATAAAATACCAAAGTGGGTGAAAGATATCAACTCTCTATTAAAGTTCAGTGAAACAAAAACAGGATAAATATATTATATATATGACAGATATATTTTAAAATCTCATAGCAAAACTGCTGAAATGCAAAGATAAAAACAGCATTTTAAAGGCAGCTAGAGAAAAAAGATACATCATATTCATGTAACTACAACAATAATAGTTCACATTTCAATAGAAAAAAGACTCTAGACAATGGAATTGTATCCTTAAAATTCTGGGGAAGGACTGGAACTACCAAAATAGAATTCCATACATAAATAGTTAATAAAAAAGATTAAATGAAGATCTATTCAGAAAAACATAAAGAAAAGTTGTTAACACAATGGAATTTGAAAACTGCTTACCTATAGGAAGATAATGATCCCAAAAAGAAACATGGAATTTAAAGATGAAGAGTAAAGGAGTAGATGCAAATGCAAATGATTAAAAATGAATATTGACTATACTAAGTGGTGATGACAATTTCTTGTGAAATTCATGTGAAATGAAGATTTTAAATATCATGTCAAAAAAAAAAAATATCATGCGAACAGAGGAACTTGGATTCAAGGTCTTCCAAAACTGTGATATCTGAAAACTGACACAATATTTTTAATAAGCTACAATAAATCAAGGACTCAAGTTTTCATCCCTATTATAACTCTTAAAAGTGATAAAATGTATAAATAACATATTAGAAAAAGGAAAATAATAATAATAAAACAAAATATATGGAAAATCCAAAACAATGCAAGAAATAAAAGTTTAAAAATATGGAACAGGTTATTTAAGTAAAAAACAATAATAAAGGGCGAACATATACTAATTATAGTGAATGTAAATGGATTAGTTTTCCAAATAAGTGAAAATCAATAATGTAAAAACAATTGGGTAGAAAATAATTCAAAGTATACATTAGAAAATATTAAGAGCTGAATCATAATAAGGTAATATCACATTAATCTTGTGAGAGACAGCTACAGCAGTGCTTTGAGGGAAATATTTAGTTTCCTATCTATCATTAGAAAAGGAAAAAAAAAGAAAAGATGAGATAAATGGACCTGAGCTTCTAGCTCAATGTGACAGAAAATGAAACATAAATCAATTCCAAAGAAAATAAAGTAATCAAGTTATAAAGATATGAATAAAAATCAAGGAATATAAAAACATGAATTAAAATCAGTTTAGCTAAATTTGATTATTTGACTAGAAAAAATGGAGAAAAAATACAAATTGCAAACATGAAATTAAGATAATTAGACTGTCTTATCACAAGTATGTGCTAATAAACTTAGGACTATAAACTAAAAAATCATTTTTTAAAAAGTTGAATTTACCAAAAGAGTTATGAAAAGTAATAGAAATTTAAATATTTGAAAATTGTTTACTCTTGGTATTAAGTTTATCATAAGCAATTTTCATAGGGAAAATTCTTCATATGAGTTTTATATGAAATATTATAAATATTTGAGGAAAAAATAATACCAGCCTCACAAAAATTCTTCCAAAAGAGAAATAAAGTGAACATTCTTCCCACTCTTTTTAATGTGAACAGAAAGACCTTGCCACTAAAAATTTACAGATATTACAAAAGGAAAATTCAAAACTAATTTTTAATCAAAGGGGCTCCTGAGTGGCTCAGTGGGTTAAGCCTCTGCCTTCGGCTCAGGTCATGATCTCAGGGTCCTGCGATTGAGCCCCACATTGCACTCTCTGCTCAGCGGGGAGCCTGCTTCCCCCCCCACCCTGCCTGCCTCTCTATTTGTGATCTCTCTCTGTCAAATAAATAAATAAAATCTTTAAAAATATTAAAAACTGCAACATAAGACATTAACAAGTTAAATCTAGAAATATATAAAAGAAAATACATTATGACTTACTGGTGAGGTATAAACCTGGAATGCTGGGTTGTTAGAGATGGTGGCACAGTAGGAGGACCTTAGTCTTATCTCCTCCATGAAAACAACTAGATAACTATCAAGTCCCTAAATACCCTAGAAATCGACCTAAAGACTAACAGGACAAACTCCACAACTAAAGAGAGAGAAGAGGTCACATCGAAGAAGGTAGGAAGTACAGAGAAGTGGTTGAAGGGAGAAATATCTCAGGTTGTGGAGGGAAGGGAGCTGTGGTCGTGAAGAAGGATGAGTGGGAAAGGAGCACACAGGGGAATGCATAAGGAAATTGTTTCCTCAAAGCCATTGGCTTGGAAAATGAGAGGGACTGAATTTTGTGAGTTCTTGCAACCAGTGTGGCTTAAAGTCCAGAGATTTAAACCTAGTGAGCTTAGCTGGGATGGAACCAGGAGGAATCTACCTTACTTCTGGAGAGAAGGCAGGTGAACAACTCACAGGCAGACAGTGTGGAAAGAGTGATCTGAGGAAATCCTGGAGCATACACCAGGGAGATTATTTGCTCATCCTGGAGAAAGTCTCTGAGAGTCAGTGTTCATGGAGATGCCTCTCTGGGAACAAAGGCATCAGCTGGTGTCATTTTCCAACCCCATCTATCAGAATAAACACAGAGCCATCTTTGAGGGACAACACAGTGTGGACACTGGCTGCCTAATTTGCTTATACCAAGACCCACCCTCCTGCACTCTGGTGGGAGTGTCCTTCTCAGTCAAGCTTGCCTCGGTCCTAGCACAGCAGGTCCCTACCCTGTCCACACTATTTCTCTTGATCAGAGAGTTCTGCAGGGCCACAATTCTGGAGGAGTTGGTGTCAGGTCTCATTTCACAAGCAGACCAGACCACACCACATTTAGGCCAGGGCCAAAAATTGCCAAAAGCAGCCAAGGAGAACTTCTGCAAATGACTGGCCTGAAGTGTAGAGCAGCCAAAACACAGCAGAGAGTAGGCAGCATACACCAGACACATTCCCTGAAACACCAATCCCTGGGCATTATAAGACATTTTCTTCATAAGACCATAACTTTCAGGAGCGGGAGACATAACTGGTTTTTCTTTTCTTTTTAAAGATTTTATTTATTTGACAGGATCACATGTAGGCAGAGAGGCAGGCAGGGGTGGGGGGAAGCAGGCTTCCTGCTGAGTATAGAGCCTGATGTGGGGCTCAATCCCAGGACCCTGGGATCATGACCTGAGCCTAAGGCAGAAGGTTTAACCCATTGAGCCACCCAGGTGCCCCATAACTGGCTTTCTAATACACTAAAGAAGGTAGAGACTTAGACAAAATGCCAAGATGGAGGAATTTACCCTAAATGAAAGAACAAGATAAGGCTATGACTAGAGATCTAAGTGAAATAGATGTAAGTAACATGCTTGATGGAGAATTTAAAGTAACAATCATAAGGATAATCACTGGGCTTGAGGAAAGACTAGAAGACATCAGTGAGACCCTTACCACAGAGATAAAATAATTTAAAAAGAATCAGAGATAAGTATAATTAACAATATTGAAGCAATGAAGAGCATGCTAAAAAAGAGAGGAATGAACTAGTCAACTAGAAGGCACAATAATGGAAAATAATGAAGCTGAGCAAAAAGAATTCTGCAACATGAGAATAGACTTGGGGAACTTGTTGATTCCATCAAACATAACAACATTCATATTACAGGGGTCCTAGAAGAAAAGAGAAAAAACAGGGCAGAAAATTTATTCCAAAGCACAATAGCAGAAAATTCTCCTAAACTGGGAAAAGAAAGAGACATCCAGATTCAGGAGCACAGAGAATGTCCATTAAAGTCGACAAAAGCAGACCAGTAACAAGATCTATTATAATTAAATTTGTGAGATACAGTGATAAAGTAAAAATCTTAAAAACAGCAAAACAAATAAAGTCCTTAACTTACAAGGGAAAACCCATCAGGCTAGCTGGAGATTTCTCAACAGAAACTTGGTAAGCTAGAAGAGAGTGGCATGTTATATTCAAAGTGAGAAATGGGAAAACTCTGCAACCAAGAATCCTCTATTCAACAAGGCTATCATTCAGAATAGAAGGAGAGACAAAAGAGTTTTTCAGAGAAACAAAATCTAAAGGAGTTTGTAACCACTAAGCCAACCTTCATGAAATATTATAGGGGACTCTGAGTACAAAGGAGAAACCAAAAGTAACAAAGACAAGAAAGGAATAGAGAAATCTCCAGAAACAAAGATAAACCAAAGAATAAAATGGAAATAAATGTTTCCCTCAATACTTACTTTGAATATAAATGGACTCAATGCTCCAAGCAAAAGACATAGATAGTCACAATGGATTAAAAGTAAAACATTTATATGCTGTCTATAGCAGACTCATTTTAGACCTAAATAAACTTGCAGATGGAATGTGAGTGGGTAGAGAAAAATATATCACACAAATGGATGTTAAAGCTGAGTAGCAATACTTACACTGGACAAACTAGGCTTCAAAATTAAGATTGCAAAAAGAGTCAAGAGTGTGATATAATCGTAAAGGGGACAATCCAACAAGAAGATATAATATGTGTAAATATCTATGCACGCAACATGAGAGCATGCAAATATATAAAATAATAGCAAACACAAAGGGACTAATTGGTAGTAACACAATAATAGTACAAGACTTTCACACCCCACTTACATCAATGGGCAGATCATCTAAACAGTATATCAAAAAGGAAACAATGATTTTGATGACACGATGGACCAGATGGACTTAATAGATATATTCAGAACATTCCATCCTAAAGCAGAAAAATACACATTCTTTTCAAGTGCACAGGGGACAATCCCTAGAAGAGATCACATATTATGTCAGAAATCAGGCATCAACAAATACAACTTGAAGTTAACCACAAGAATATTTGGAAAGACCAAAAATGCATAGAGGTTAAATAATATGCTACTATTTTCTGGATCAACCAGAAAATCAAAGAAGTAAAAAAAAATATAGAAACAAATTAAAATGAAAACAATAATCCAAAAGCTTTGGGATGCAGCAAAAGCAGTCTTAAGAGGGAAGTATATAGCTATACAGGCCTACCTCAAGAAGCAAGAAAAATCTCAAACAATCTAACCTTATACCTAAAGTAGCTAGAAAAAGGATGCCTGGGTGGCTCAGTGGGTTAAGCCTCTGCCTTCTGCTCAGGTCATGATCCCAGGGTCTTGGGATCAAGGCCCACATTGGGCTCTCTGCTCAGCAGGGAGCCTTCTTCCCCTGTCTCTCTGCCTGCCTCTCTTCCTACTTATGATCTCACTCTGTCAAATAAATAAATACCTAAAATCTTTAAAGAAATAAAGTATCTAGAAAAAGAATAACAAATGAAGCCTAAATCCAGCAGAAGGAAGGAAATAAAAAGGATTAGAGCACAAATTAATGTCTTGGAAACTAAAAAACAAAAACAAAAGAAAACAAAACAAACCAGATCAGTGAAACCAGAAGCTGGTTCTCTGAAAAAATTTTAAAGGTTCATAAACATTTAGCCAGACTTACTGAAAGGAAAAGAGAAAGGGCCCAAATAAATGAAATCACAATGAGTGAGAAGAATAACAACCAACATCGCAGAAATAGAAGCTATTGTAAGAAAATGTTATAAAACACTATATTTCAACAAATTGGACAATCTAGAAAAAATAGATAAATACCTAGAAACATATAAACTATCAAAACGGAAACAGGAAGAAATAGAAAATGTGAACAGAAAATAACCAGCAAAGAAATTGAATTCATAATCAGAAATTTCCCAATAAACAAAGTCCAGGGCCAGATGGCTTCTCAGGGGATGCTACCAAACATTTAAAGAAGAGTTAATACCTATTCTTCTCAAACTATTCCAAAAAATAGAAAAGGAAGGAAACTCCAAAATTCTTTTCATGAGGCCAGCATTATCCTGGTACCAAAACCAGATAGCCCTCACTAAAAAAGAGAGCTAATGTCCAATATCCCTGATGAAAACAGATGTAAAAAACCTCAAAAAAATACTAGTGTACTGAATCCAACATACATTTTAAAAAATCATTCACCATGATTAAGTGGGATTTATTCCTGGATTGCAAGGGTGAATCAATATTTACAAATCAATCAACATGATACACCACATTAATAAAAGAATAAGAACCATATGATCATTTCAGTAGATGCAGAAAGATATTTTACAGAGTAAAACATCCATTCATGACAAAAACCCTCAACAAATAAGGTTTAAGGAACCTATGTCAACATAATAAAGACCATAATGAAAATCCTACAGCTAATATCATCCTCAATGGGGAAAGACTGAGAGCTTTTCCTGTACCATCAAGAGCAGGACAGCTGTCCACTCTCACTACTGTTAGTTAACACAGTACTGGAAGTCTTAGCATAGCAACCAGATAACAATTCTAAATTGGCAAGTAAAAAGTAAAGCTTGCATGATTTGTAGATGACATGATGCTCTGTATAGAAAACCTGGGAGTCCACCAAAAAAACTGCTAGAACTGATAAACAAATTCAGTAGTGTTGCTGGATACAAAATATCCAGAAATCTTTTTCATTTCTATACACTGATAATGAAGTAGCAAAAATAGAAATTAAGGCATCAATCCCATTTATAAGTGCACAACATACCATAAGATACCAACAAATAAACTAATCAAAGATGTGAAAGACCTATACTCTGAAAACTATAAGATACTGATAAAAGAAGTTAAAGATGGCACGAGTAAATGGAAAGACATTGCATGGTCATGGATTGGAAGAACAGATATTGTTAAAAAGTCTAGACTACCCAGAGCAATCTACAGATCGAAAGCAATCCTTATCAAAATTCCACCAGCATTTTTCACAGAGCTGGAACAAACAATCTTAAAATTTGTATGGAAACACAGAGGACCCCAAATGGATAAAGGAACCTAGAAAAAGAAAAGCAAAGCTGGAAGCATCTCCATCTAGACTTCAAATTTTACTACAGAGCTGCAGCAATCAAAACAGTATGGTCCTGGCACAAAAATGAACATAAATCAATATAACAGGATAGAAACCTCAGAAATAAACACATAATTATATGGTCAATTAACATCTGACAAAGCAGGAAAGAATATCCAATAGGAAAAAGTCAGTCTCTTCAACAAATGATGTCGGAAAGGAAAATAATCAACAGAACTAGAAGTCCCTATAAAAGGAAAGAAGATATTTGCAAATGATATATATGATAAAGGGTTAGTATCCAAAGTAAATAAGGAAATTATAAAACTCAACACCCCAAACCAAATAATCAAATTAAGAAGTGAGTAGAAGACAGGAATAGACATTTTTCCAAAGAAGAAATACAGATGGTCAATAACCATGTGAAAAGATGCTCAAAATATCTCAACATCTCTCATCATCAGGGAAATAAACATTATAACTACAATGAGATATTTTATACTTGGAAGAAGGGCTAAAATAAAAAACACAAGAAACAAACAACAGGTGTTGGCAAAGATGTAGAGAAATGGAACCTCTTTTGCACTGCTGGTGGGAATGCAAACTGGTGCAGCCACTACTCCAGAAAACATTATGGAGTTTCCTCAAAAAGTTAAAAAATAGAACTAATCTATGTTCTATCAATTGCATTACTATGTATTTACCCAAAGAATACTAAAATACTAATTCAATGGGATACATGCACCCAAATGTTTATAATACTATTATTTATAATAGCCAAATTACAGAAACAGCCCAAGTATCCACTGGCTGACAAATAGATAAAGATTCTATCTATCTATCTATCTATCTATCTATCTATCTATCTAGACAGATAGATAGATAGATAGATATGTAAAAAATGGAATCTTAACAATCAGAAAGAATGAAATCTCACCATTTGCAATGACATGGATGGAGCTAGAGAGTATTAGGCTGAGCAAAATAAGTCATAGAAAGGTAAATACCATGTGATTTCACTCACATGTGGAATTTAATAACAAAACAAATGAGCAAAGTGGAAAACAAGAGAGCTCCAGAACAAGAAACACACTCTTAACTCTAGAGAACAAACTGGTGTTCACCAGAGAGAAGGTGGGAGGGGGGATGGATGAAATAGGTGATGGGGATTAAGGAGTGGATTTGTGATGAGCACTGGGTATTGTATAGAAGCATTGAATCACTATATTGTACACCTGAAACTAATATTACACTGTCTATTACACATACCATGTGTAATTCACATCATGTAATTATGTAAATAGGTGAAATTATTTAATAAAAATCAGAACACATTCAGATAAATAAATTTACAAACTGGGAATAGAGGGAAACTTCCTAATTGTAAATAAACAAAGAAAAAAAAACTTTCATATATATAATATATATTATCTTACAAACTGTTATTATCATACAAAAGGTTAAATACTTCTAATCCTATCCCTTGAGGTCAACAATGAGAGAAGGATGTTGTGATAAATTGAAAAATGAACCCCAGAGGTGCCTGGGTGGTTCAGCGGGTTAAATCCTCTGCCTTGGGCTCAGGCCATAATCCCAGGGTCCTGGGATTGAGCCCCACATCAGGCTCTCTGCTCAGCGGGGAGCCTGCTTGCCCCTCTCTCTCTGCCTGTCTCTCTGCCTACTTGTGATCTCTGTCTGTCAAATAAAATCTTAAAAAAAATGAACCCCAAAGTATGTCTACATCTTAATTCCTGGAGCCTGTGGCAATGTGACAAACACATTGCATTTGTGATTAAGTAAAAGATATTGAGATGATAGGCTATCCTGGATTATCTGGGTGGGCCTTAAATGGAATAACAAATTCTTTATGAGAGAGAAGCAGATGGAGATTTTATACAGACGTGGAGGAGTCAGTATGACCATGAAGGCAGAGATCAGAGTGATGAGACCACCAGAACCTGGAAGAATCAAGGAACAGATTCTCCCCTAGAAGCTCAGGAGGAGGGTAGCCCTGCTAACATCCGATTTCAGCCCAGTAAAACCGACTTCTTGACTCTCAAATTTTAAGAGAATAAATTTCTCTCATCTTAAACCAGTAAGTCTGGGATAACTTCTTATAGCATACTGGCCCAGATTTATTGTCATAGAGGCAAGTTTCCAAGAGTAGTCAGAAAGCAAGGCCTGATGTACAGTTTTTAAGCATGCTTTTGTCACCATTGGCCAAAGGGATTCTCATGGCCAAGCTGAGTCAGTGAGAACACAGGAGGTATGAATGAATTAAAGTTATTACTGTAACCTGTCCACTACAGAAAAACTGTGTATTCAGATCAATTTATGATATGTTTTGCTCCTTCAAAGAAATAAATATCTTAAGATGCTGCATTTGGAGAATAGTATGAAAGAAAGATGCTTTGACAGTGGACTTGTGATGAGCACTTTATGAAATATAGACTCATTTGTGAAATATAGACTCATTGGTGAATAAATGCTTTTTTTTTAGCTTCAGATTAACTTTGTAAAGTTAAAAATATTTAAGTGCACATAGTATGTTAGTATCTCAAACTGTGTCCTATGTCCATCCTAAACCAATAAATGTGGCCAGAATTAATGTGGATCATATGCTCTATTAAGCTAGTAGAGTCCTTCTCAAACACATGTAGGTAGAGAGTGGGGAAGAAATATTTCCCCAGAGAATGTGTAAGATGATATGACTGAACATGGAGTGAATAAAGCCAAAAGATACCGATTGAAAGTAATTGATAAATAGAAGACCGAAGGTATAACTTTAAAAGACACTTGCAGTTGGGAGGATGACACTGTAAAGAGAAGAAAGAGAAAAGAAATTCTATTTTTCTTATTATCCTACCTAAGATTTGTAGCACAATGTTTTCGTAGAAATGGGTAATATACTAATTTTATTATAATAGGTGCCAATTCTAAGAACTTAGTTATCATTTCCTTTAATTGTGCCCTGCTTTTTATTAAAGTCTGTTTTCCATTCCATGTCTGATATATATACACATACATACACATATATGTATGTAGACATACATATATGCCCACACACATATACACATACATGCATATATGCACACATATACATGCATACACACATACATATACACATACATATATATTTTGCTTAATATGGGGTTAAAAATTGATTCACTAAGATATTTTTTAAGCCAAGAAATAAACTAGATAATATTTTTTATACAAAGAGAAAAAGTTTGTCCATAATTTTTTGTAGTGTCCTGAAGGTTTCCTTTGGTATCAGTAGCGAGAGAATTATATTTATGTACAATTATATTGTGTAGTATGAAAGCAAGTTTTCCCCAGTGGTAATTATTTTTATGTTCTATTTCCATTACCCACTATCTCATAGACCTAGTCAAATGGAACTGGGTAAAATTTGTTTGTGTAGAAATGAATAAACTTAATCTGTATACTGTAATATTGCAAATTCTAATTACAATAATTTGAAAACAAGGAGAAGAATCTGAATGGGTAATTTTAGTGTTTTCAGAATTTATGGTAAATATGTTGAATTCATAGGTTAAAATTCTTATTTGTATAGCTTTCTTCAAAATACAGAGAACTCTAGATGTAAGATAAAAACAAACATATTGTTAGATAAACAAAGAGTAACTTAAATATCACAAAGAAGAGATCTGGATTTTATAAAGGATACATAACTTTGGTTCGAATTGCATTATGCAAACACATACACACAAGCACGCATATACACATATACCCTGGCAGTTTAATTCAATGGGGATTTGTTATTATCTACAATGTACTAAGCATTCTGCGATGTAAATCAATATGGAATTGATACTGAAGAAAATCATGACTACTTAGACTATCTTGGCCATTTATAGAACTTGAAATTTGTCTAGATTGAGATATAATTACTCATTTTCATAGCATATACTGTGACTCTGTATGAATCAAAAATTAGATTTTATTTATTTTTTTTTTACTATAAATATTTTGCCCTTGTAAGCATTGGTGAGGAGTGCAGGCTAGATTTCAGTCCCATCCCCCTACTCCCACTTGACCTCCCCAACACACACACACACTTTACCATCACCACATCTGAGTGCCCTTAAAAAAAAAAATTCTTTATTAGAGAGAGAGTAAGTGAGAGAGAGTGAGAGAGCATGAGCAGGGGCAGAAGGGGAGGGACAAGCAGACTCCCCACTGAGAAGGGAGCCCAGTGTGGGGCTTCATCCCAGGAACCTGGGATTATGACTGAGCTGAAGGCAGATGATTAACTCACTAAGTCACCTAGGCACCCCTAAGTTCCCTTTTGCAGGGTGTAGCTTACACACCTGGATGCTCAGTCCTAGAGTTAGTTAAGCCTGTTCCACAGATCCAACATTCTGTGAACAACCTGAAATTATATTAACATTCGATGTACATTCCAAAAGTGATACAAAAATTTTTTGTAGGGAGAAGAACCAAAGCATTAATCAGACATTTAGGGCAGCTCAGTGTCCCCACAAAAAAGTTAGAAACTAACAGACTATAGGATCAGGCAATTCATTTTTAAAAATGAAATTCATTATTTTACTAACTTAACTATATTCAATTTGTTTTGTCCTGGCAATAATGACCTTAAGTAACAGATGCATAAAGGGGTCATACTATAGTATCTTTTATAGGAAATTTTGCAGGTTGTGGATTAATACAAAGGACTTGCAAATACAGATGATGAAACTTGAGAAGAGGACTCTTCTTCTGGAACTTATAGCTAGAGCTTCTGTATCAAACCTAAATCGACAAGATTGAAAGGAAAATGGCTTATTAATGGAATCAAAGGGCACAGCCTTTGATCAAGATCTGCTTGATTTGGCTATATTCTAGGTTCCAAAATCATTTTTTAAAAATATAGTAGTCATTAAAATAATATTTTTCAAGAAATAGCAATGACTACCTGTTTCAATAAATTTCGAAACCTTTATTCTCAGAATTTTGTCCGTATATATTTAGCAACTTTACATAATGTTCACTTAAATTCTCTGCACAGAAATACAACTAATCAGTTAAGTGATCTTTTTCAGTTAAGTGACAACACCAGATGTTTGCTCTTGCAGTACTTGTTTCACTTAATAGGTGTATAGTATTAAGTACTGTTTTAAAAATGCTTTTCATTTGACACAGATGGAGGTATTGAATCTCTTATCTGTAAACCTTTTCCTATAAGCTCATGATAAAAAAATAGTAAATTATTTTTGTCCACTCCTGAGTATGACCATTTGGGAGTGAACAGGAAGCTTTTCTCCCTCTCAGACCCACTTGGCTTTGCATGTTCAAAAAGAAGTATAAAAAAAGACAGTGCAAGTGATTTTGAATGATTTTGACCTTAACTCGAGTCTTCCCTAAGATGTGCAGTCCTGTTTTCTCTTGTTCCTTTGACAGATGTAAGGGATTCTGCGTTGTGGACTGCATGATTCACTATGATTGACTTAGGCAGGGTGTGAATAGGGCTGCAAAGCAGGGGAGCGACGTTGAGCTTTCAAAGTGACAGACTGGTTACAGAGTGATTGAAGAGGTGTATGTCCTAGCATGTATGTGATGGGCTTGGGGAGAAAAAAGGAGGGGTGGAGTGAAGGAACACATCGCTTGTATTCATACTAGTTTCTTCTTTTTCATTGCATTACTGCCACAGAGTAAGAAGAAAAATATAATTCAGATGATATAGTTCAATCTTCTTTTTCATGAAAAGAATAAAAGAAAATTTGTGAAAAAATATGTGATATTTCATATTTAAGGCAAATGAGTATATAAACAAATTTAAGACAAATGAGTATATGCACATATACACATACACAAATAACCAAATAAAAAGATTCTTAAGATCATTGATCATTAAGGAAGTGCAAATTAAATTCTCAATTAGACTCCACTACACGTATATTAGAATGGAAGAAAATGAAGAATGACTATAAGTATCTTAGTCAATTTGGGCCACTATAATAAAATGCTATAGGCTGGATGTCATATAAACATTATAAATTTATTTCTCACAGTTCTAGAAACTAGAATTCTGAGATCAGGGTGCCAGCACAATCAGGTTCTGGCGAGGCTATTCTTTTAGGTTGCCACTTTGCATTGTACCTTCACCTGATGGAAAGTGGGTGAGGGAGCTCTCTGGGATCCCTTTTTTAAGGGTGCTAGGTAATTGCATTCATTAGGGTTCTACCCTCAAGACCTAATTCCCTCCCAAAGCCCCCACCTCCTAAAACCATCACATTGTGAGGGAAGGTTTCAACATCCGAATTTTAGGAAGAACATAAATGTTTAGTGCATAACACCAAGTATTCATGAATATCTGGAAGCACTGGCTCTCTGATGCATTCCTGATGGGAATATAAATGGTACAATTGTTTATAGAATGGCACAAACATAGTGTGACAGTTAAAAAAAAATACAGGGAGGCAAGTCATAAGAGACTCTTAACTATCGGGTTCCGTTATCAAACGAACGAGACTGAGACCAAGTGAAAGTTATGCAAAGCTTTTTTCTATGCCAAGCACTAGAAGTCAGACTGACCAGCCAGAGCTGCCTCCAAAGAAAGCAACCCCACCCCGATCTCACAGGCTGGTTTTATAGAGCATAACCTCAGACCTCAAGATACATGGCTTCTTTCTTAGGGCATTTGTTCCCGATACCTGGAACTGATACCAGGAATGCTGAGATGCTTGGAACTGCTGGGACGTGCTGGGGCATTTAGAACTGCTGGGGCGTTTATTCCTAGAATGAAGTCTATAGATGTAAACAACAATATGGCTACCCAGGTAATATGGAGTCACTCTGGCTAAGCAGGCCCTAATAGTTAAATAGGTTTTAAGATTAAATCGGCCCTAACATTAACTATAGAGAATAATGTGAGGGTTGCAGGAGGGGAAGTGGAAAGGGGGATGGGCTAAATGGGTGATGACAATTAAGGAGGGCACTTGTTATGATGAGCAGTTTTATATATAAGTGGTGAATCACTAAATTCTACTAAAACTGATATTTCACAATAAACTAGTTACTAGAATTTAAGTAAAAACATGAAATATTAAAAAAAAAAGTAAACTTACCATGTGATCCAGTCAGTCCACTCTCCTAAGTGTTTAACCCAAAAAGAAAGAAATTGTGTATTCAAACACAGACTTGTACATAATGTTTGTAGCAGGTTTCTTTATGTTAGCCAGATTTGGAAAAAATAAAAAAGCATCCATAGGGACATGAATAATGGGATAGGGAGGGAGACAAACCATAAGTGACTCTTAATCTCACGAAACAAACTGTGGGTTGCTGGGGGGAGGGGGGTTGGGAGAAGGGGGGAAGGTTATGGACATTGGGGAGGGTATGTGCTTTTGGGTAAATTGGAAGGGGAGATGAACCATGAGAGACTATGGACTCTGAAAAACAGTCTGAGGGGTTTGAAGTGGTGGGGGGGTGGGAGGTTGGGGTACCAGGTGGTGGGTATTATAGAGGGCACAGCTTGCATGGAGCACTGGGTGTGGTGAAAAAATAATGAATACTGTTTTTCTGAAAATAAATAAATTGGAAAAAAAAAAGAATTGTGACATATCTATACAATAAAATCTACTCAGCAATAAAAAGAAATGAACACTTGATACAACAATAGCATGGATGAATCTCTGTTAATGGTGACGACTGAAAGAAGTCAGACTGAAGAGTTGCATACTCTATCATACCATTTATATAAAATACAACTAATTCATGTTGTATTTATGTAATATGATCAGCAACTTATTATTATATGTAACTTAATTTATGATGACAGAAAGTAGTGAATACTTTCCTACAAAAGTAGGTGGGGAAGGATGAGGTGGGAAATCACAAAACACCATGCGAGAACATTTGGAAGTAATGGATCTGTTCATTATTTCATTTGCACTGACAATTTTATGGGAATATAAACATGTCAAAACTTGTATTGTATAATCTAAATATGCAGTTTATTAGCATATCAATTATACTTACAAAATATAAAATTTATAAAATTGAGTAAAATTGGGTAAAACTACATTGTGTTTTTAGGGATAGTGGTAGCGTGGAAAAGTTGTGGGGAAAAGAAAATATAGACAAGAGGGACAACTGTGTGATACAATATTTTCCAAACCTAAAATTATTTGGTGTTGGGAGTACTTGTGATTCAACAGATATTGAGCCACTTTCCTAAAATTCCATTTCAGTAATGATGGTGTGGGGAATTAGAATATGTGAGGTCCTAATAACTCTTATGAGAAGACATATTTTAAAATTTGTCATGCAGATAACCATTCTCTTCTTAATTAGAAAATATTTAGAATTTAAAGTACAGAGGTTGACTAAGTAATTCCTTAGGAATTACTTATTCTTAGAATTCTTTCTCTGACCAACTAGAACTTTCCAAATTTTTAAGTATCCATTAAGTGAAAACCTGGGTCAAAAATGCACAGAAAGGGGTGCCTGGGTGGCTCAGTGGGTTAAAGCCTCTGCCTTCAGCTCAGGTCATGATCCCAGGGTCCTGGGATCGAGTCCCACATCAGGCTCTCTGCTCAGCGGGGAGCCTGCTTCCCCTTCTCTCTTTCTCTGCCTGCCTCTCTGCCTACTTGTGATCTCTGTTTGTCAAATAAATAAATAAAATCTTTTTAAAAAATGCACAGAAAAATAAATTCTAAAAATTATTCAAGGCATAGAACAAATTTCCTATTCAAACATTTCTCAGTTTCTGTTGTCATAAGGCTTGATATTCTGATGGTCATCTTTGGATGAATACCTATTTTCCAGTTAAAAAAGGGCTAACACAGCTTCTAAGACCCTTAGAATCAGGTTCTTACTCCCTAGATCCTGATTTATCCCTACTGTAAATTCTAACTTCCAGGATATAAGAATATCCTGGATTATAATTCTTGGTCACAAAAATGCATATTTAAAGAGAAAATTGTGAGGTATAAATGGAAGAGAATTTTTTTTCACTCAAAAAACACGGGTTTTTTTGAACATCACCAATTATGTTATAGACATCAGTGTTCTGGCTGGGAATACCATAAAGAAAACATAAACAGCCTGCTATAAGAAAGGGGATACAAAGTGGAGTTGATAAATCTGGAGTTTATGTAGGTGCTCCATGTGATCCCATCCAGATATAAGCAGATGATGTGGAGAAAAATTAACATAGAGCACTCAGAATCAACAATCTATTACATCAGAGGTTTCTCTTAGACATCTTGACATTCTATGGAATTCTCACATAAAACTTGAGAGCAAAGCATTAGGACGTTTTCTTTTTTCCTGGAAGTGAACTATGAACTCATAATAAAAACAACAATAACAACAGTCATAAAATGTTCATATTGTGTAAATAAGATATATTCTAATGACTTGTAAATAAACAAAACACTCTCTGAACTCATATTGTGTATATGCCATCATGAGTTTTCAATTCACTAAAAATACTTTAGCATTTTTACTGCTTTATCCAAAAATACTTTTTATTTAACTTAGTTTTCACAACTTAAATATTTCTCATATATATTCTTTGCATTCTAATGTAAAATTCTTAAAAGTCTTTTTTTCTTTTTCAAAAATTAATACATTTTCCAGGGTGCCTGAGTGACTCAGTTAGCTAAGTATCTGGCTCTTTATTTTGGTGCAGGCCATCATCTCAGGGTCATGAGATCAAGCCCCACACTGGGCTCCATGCTGGGTGGGGAGCCTGCTTAAGATTCTCTCACTTCCTCTCCCTCTGCCTCCCCTTCCCACTCTCTCTTTCTCTCTCTCTCTCTAAAAGAAAGAAAGAAAGAGAAAGAAAACAGTATACTTTCCTCCAGATATGTCTTTTTGGTGAAGTCTCAAATATTTTTTCCATTCTTATAATCAGTTTGTGTGTTAACTTATTATTGAATTTTAAGTGTTCTTTATATATTCTGTATACAATTCCTGTATATATGGAATTTAAAGTATTTTTTCCTTAGCCTAGAACTCTTTTTATTCTCTCAGCAATGTCTTTAGAAGAGTCAAAATTCTATGAAGTCGAATTTTTCAAGTCTTTCTTTTAATATCATGCTTAAACATCACTGCTTAACAAAAAGTCAAAAGAACTACTCTGTTTTCTTGTTGAAGTTTTATAGTTTTGGGCTTCACATTTAGGACTATGATTTGTGTTGAATTGTCTTTTCTTAATAGTTCAAGAAATGAATAAAAATTTATTTGCTTATCATATGAATATCTAGTTATTCCAACATCACTGGATAAAAAGGTCATTATTTCTTTAATGGATTACCTTTGTACTTTGGCCATAAACGAGGTGTCAGTTAATGAGGTGGTCTGTTTCTGGACTTAATTCTGTTTTGCTCTCTTGGTCTATTTTTCAGAATTGATGCTGTTTACATGCTGTTGGTAATCGTAGCTTTAAAATAAGTAAAAATCATGTTTTGTAAATCAACCAACTTTGTTCTTCCTAAAGTTGTTTTTAGCTATTTGCTATATTACCAAATTAATTTTAGAATCAGATCGTCACTTCCTACTTGTAGTTGTTTTGATTGGAATGGTATTAAAACTATAAATTGATTTGGAGAGAGTTGATTTCTTAACCATATTGAGTTTCCAAGTCAATAAGCAAGCTCTATATCTCCATTTATTTAGGTCTTCTTTCACTTCTCTTAGCAATGTTTTGTAATTTCTAGTATACAAATTATACATATTTTTTCAGATTTATCCTTAAAGTATTTCATGTTATTTTAGGCTATTGCAACTTATACTGCTTCATTAAATTTTAATTCTAGCTTTTAATTGTAAGGACTTAGAAATGCAATTCACTTTTGTATATTGATCTGATATTCTGCAACGTTGATGAACTCACATATTAGTTCCCATAACATTTATTTTTGTATACACATTGAATTTTCTTTATTAAAATGATGTTACCTGTGAAAAAGGATGTTTCACATCTTCTTTTCACACTAGGGAAATTTTCCCCCATTGTTCTTTATGTATGGCCCTGGCTAGACCCTCCAGCACAATGTTGAAAATAATTGGACAGAGTGGACATCCTTATTTTGTTCCCAGTCTTAGAAAAGTCATTCACAATTAAATATGATGTTAGCTGCATGATTTTTCATAGAGGACCTTCATGAGGCTAAGGATATTCCCTTTTATTCATTAATTTCTGAGTTTTTAACAAGAATAAATGTTGGATTTTGTCAAATACTTATTTCCTGTCTATTGTGATAATCCTATGGTCATTCTTTCTAACTAGTAAATATGGTGAATTACATTCACCTATTTTTTAAGTTAAACCC
Source organism: Neogale vison (assembly GCF_020171115.1). NCBI lineage: Eukaryota > Metazoa > Chordata > Mammalia > Carnivora > Mustelidae > Neogale > Neogale vison. The sequence continues at coordinate 60,554,439 of NC_058092.1, forward strand.
ACTTTCATTCCTGGCTTAACTCCTACTTGGCTATCATGTTTTCTTTTAAAGTCTTTTTCTTGTGTGGTATAAATGCTGCTCTCATAAAATTTGTTGGGAAGGATTTCCTCCTATTTAATTTTCTGGAAGAGATTGTGTAGAAGTAGTATTATTTATTCTTTAAATGTTTGATAGAATTATCAGTGCAGTTATCTTGCTCTTGAGTTTTCTTTATGGGGAAGTTTTATAAATTTAATTTCTTCAATACATAAAAAACTGTTCAGATTACCTGTTCTTTTTGAGTGAAACTGTATAGTTGTGTCTTTCAAAAATTTTCCCATTTCAACTAAGTTTTTGAATATTGGCATAATGGTCACAATATCCTCTGTTCTTTCAGCTTCAAAGACATCTTTTAAAATCTCTGTAATTCTAGACTGCAGATGAGCAAACCTCATTTCTGCTTTGCCAGCTGATTTTCCTTTTACAGTCTGTCAATAGGGAGCACTAGAAAGAGTACTGTGGCAAGGAGGTTTGGTTTAATATGTGCTTCCTACTTGCTTTCTGTTCCTGTCTGTCACACCTACCAAAGCTTCTTCATAGTGACAGTTGATGACAGCTTTTATTCCCCAGCCCCAGCCCCAATACTTACCAAACCAGGCTTGAAGCCTTTTAGGGACATCAGTGTCATCTGCTTGATGCATGTTCCTCTGGGGTCTGTGTACTAGACCCACAGAGGAGATCCCTAATCTCAGAGATGGGAGTTTCAGGCTCTTTCTCAAAGATCTGAATTTCAGTTCCAGGGGACTTCTCCTCTAAACCTCTAAGTTTTAATGGTTTTGAACTCTGTTTTTCCAAACACAGAACAGCATTAGTCCTGCCTGCTCCTACTGCTATCTCATAACATTTCTGTTATTGTTCCTAGTTCACCTTTTCTGTTGTTCAATACCTAGTTAACAATTATTTATATTAAATTCTATTTGTTAAAACAGCTGGGATAGTTTCTGCTTTCTACCTTCACCCTGATATCAACTAATTACATATTTATTTCCCCCTTATTCAAATTTCATATTACTTTTAATTTTTTATAGTTGAAATAGTTACAAAACTATGTGTAAATAAAATAAAACATTTTTAATTCAAATATCTAGGTTTCTTACATATGAGTGTAAGGAAAGAAATAGTTTAACATTTTTTAAACCTTTGCCTCTAACATGACACATAATGCAATCTATAAAACAACAACAACAACAAAAATGGCAAATAAAAATGGATAAGTATACTTGTTTTAGTAGTCTGGGTAAAGTACGGCCCAGACAAGAGACATACTTTTGTGTCTTAAGCATTAGAAATCAGAATTGTATTAAATCAGACTCCAGAATTATTCATGAGATTTGATTTGAGGAATAAGACATGATGAGAAGAAAGATCCACAATGGAGATATAGTCTGATTGTCTCAAATTTCCTGGAGATGCCCATGAATTTGCTTATATTTGCGGGATTACTGCAAAAGCTTTGGCATTCATTGCTGTTGTTTGCAATTTGGGATATTAGGAAATACAAAGTTAACTTTATGATATTTTATTTTCTGCTCAATTACTATATCAAAGTTTGCATGCCAGTCCAAGTGGGAGATTATTTGGTATGAAAAATCTATATATATTCATACATATATGTATATATACATTTATATGTGTGTGTTTGTAGGGTATTTTTTTTTCTTTCTAAAGGTTGTAATCCCCATGGGGTGCCTGGGTTGCCCAGTCTTTAAGTGTCTGCCTTTGGTTCGGGTCATGATCCCGGGGTATTGGGATTGAGCTCCACATCAGGCTCCCTGGTTAGCAGGAAGCCTACTTCTCCCTCTCCCACCCCCCACTGCTTGTGTTCCATCAAATAAAATCTTAAAAAAAAAAATAAAAAGATTATAATCCTCTCTTATTGTTCTCTAAATCTTTTGAGTGTTCTTGGATAGCTGTTATATCCTGTCAGGTGCTACTGGATAATTTCATTTTCATTAAGGTGCTATTTTCATAAGTTTCACTGAAGACTATATCCTCAAAATTATGTGCAACTACTTCTGTTTCAATAAGAAATTAACTGAACATTACAGATTAAAATTTGGGGATCACCATTGCTATTAGAAATAAATTCTACACAGGTATAAAATTTGATTGGGGACTGTTTAGACTTAGCTACACAAACTGAACTAAAATTTAGGATTGAATATTTTATTGTGCTGACTCATCACCCCATCAGAGAAGAAATCATGAACATTTATATTTTACATCTCATAATCATCTGATTTCCTCACCTTCCATTTGTAGACTGGTAATGTTCTTGTGACTATGAAAAAAGGATATACTCATTGAAGACACTTTATTAAAGAACTTTATGCAGTAACACCACTATTGCTTCTTTTCTTCATGTAGAATTATAAGAAGGCAAACCTCAATGATATGGAACATTTTCATTTTTTATGTTTAATATAGGTGTATGGAGGGGGGAAAACAAATCCAGAATTAATTTTTCTGTCAATTGGAATGTCAAAAAGATCCAGTTACATAATTCCAGTCAGGATTCTATTCTGTTCAATGGCTGCAAAATGATTAAAAACCATAAGAGCCTTAAGGTAGAAAAATGAACTGGTTCTTGGCTTCCATGACTCTATTCTTTATTTTATGTAGGATAAGCTGTGTAATGTACTCAGAGAAAAGGTGTATTATATAGAAAGCCTATCATCCTCAGGGAAAAAATGTATTTGTAGACCTCATAAGAAAGAGAGTTCTACCTGTTTCTTTCTCTCAACTGTGAGTGCTCTGAAAAATAGCCATCAGACCTTCTCGGTTCCAATGCAAATAATTTCAACAGAATGGATTAAAATGAGATAGTAGCTAAATAAGAAGTGAAACAGAATTATTGAGATTGTTAATGTGATCAGGATGTGATTCTTACTTGCCAATCCTATAAAATAGCATGGAAATAACCATGCTATTTATCATTATAAGCAATCATAAAATTCTTCAAGGTTGTCAGCTCCAAATCTATCAATACTTAAGATGATGAGCAATAGTAGAGCAATAGTATTTATTTATCACCATGGTATTAAAAACAATCAATTAATTTCCTACTAATTAGAAATGTCAGACCAATTTCTTGTTTTTAGTGGGACAAAACAAATTTGTAAGTTAGCTGAAGCTTAATGTTTTTGCCTATTCTTGATCTGGTGTTGATGGCAGAAGGTTAAATTTTTCTGACTTTGACCCATTGTACAATTTTCCATCTGACCGTAGACTAGTAGATCTTAAACTCTCATGCTATGGTTTTTAAAATCTAAAGGAGGACTGATTTTGTTTAGTGCTTTCAAGTTTTATTGGTAAACATTTAGACTGAACGGAGACAATTTATGCACATAGGTAGTTATTGAAATATGTTGTCATGCAGCTTACAAATCTTTCTCTAGAGAACATTGCTAAAATCCTTAGCCAGAAGTTGTGAGACTAGTCTGTTGTACTCCTGTATAGAATGTTTCTTTCTAGCATCATCTTGATTCTTTGTGTTACTGTACATAATCTACATGTATCTGTTGGAGTTCAACAGGTTTCTGGGTAGTTCCTCAAGCTTCAGCCTTTAGAATCTTTTTGTCTTTACTATAAAATGAATAAATTACATGTTTTTGAAATTTATTTAAATTCCAGACATTGCTCAAATACATGCACAATAGAAAATTGGAAAGTTGTAATACTCTTTGCATATTTAACTGCCCACAACTCTCTTCGCACAATCATTGTTTCTTACTAATTTTCTATATAATGCCTTCCACAATAATGGTGAGAATTTCTCTTGAAATTATATTAGAAAAAGAACACATCAAGCTCAGTTCTGATTAAACACTCTCATCATTAACTCTTTTTCTTTAGGTCTGCTCTCTATTCTCTTGGAACTACTGGTGAGAGATCTTTTGGGAATAGAAGGTCTTTGTTTGCTTCCTTCTTGGTGTTGTTTTATATCTCATTCTCATTAAGTATAGTAACCATAAAATCAGTACATTTTAAGATCACAGGTCTTAGCAAGATTCATTTCTCTACATTATTTAGCTATATAAAAAACTAGGTAATTATGCATTAATTATTTTTTATTATATTATGTTAGTCACCATACAGTACATCATTAGTTTTTGATGTAGTGTTCCAAGATTCATTGTTTACATATAACACCCAGTGCTCCATGCAATATGTACCCTTTTTAATACCCACAATCAGGCTCACCCTCCCCTCTAAAACCCTCAGTTTGTTTCTCAGAATCCACAGTCTCTGATGGGTTGTCTCCCCCTCCGATTTCTTCCAATTCACTTTTCCTTTCCTTCTCCTAATGTCTTCCATGTTATTCCTTATGCTCCACAAGTAAGAGAAACTGTATGGTAATTGACTTTCTCTGCTTGACTTATTTCACTCGGCATAATCTCCTCCAGTCCAATCCATGTTGATGCAAAAGTTAAGTATTTCTTTCTGATGGCTGATTAATATTCTTTTGCATATATGGATGACATTTCTTTATCCATTCATCTGTTGAGGGACATCTTGGCTCTTTCCACAGTTTGGCTATTGTGGACATTGTTGCTATGAATATTTGGGTACATGTGGCCCTGCTTTTCACTACATCTGTATCTTTGGGGAAAATACCCAGTAGTGCAATTGCCAGGACATAGGGTAGCTCTATTTTTAGATTTTTTGAAGAATCTCCAAACTCTTTTCCAAAGTGACTGCACCAACTTGATTTCCCACCAACTTTCCCCACAACCTCTCCAACATTTGTTGTTTCCTGCCTCGTTAATCTTTGCAATACAAATCTTTGTAAGGTGCCATCTCCATGTGGTTTTGATTTGAATTTCCCTGATGACTAATGATGGTGAACATTTTTTCATGTGTCTGTTATGCATTTGTATATCTTCTTTGGAGAAGAAGATAGTACAGAAATTATGTCTTCTGCTCATTATTTTTAATTGATTTTTTGTTTTTTTGTGGGTTGAGTTTGAGATCTTGGATATCAGCTGTTTGTCTGTAGTGTTATTTGCAAATATCTTCTCCCATTCTGTGAGTTAACTCTCTGTTTTGTTGACTGTTCCCTTTGCTGTGCAGAAGTTATTATCTTGAAGAAGTCCCAAAAGTTCTTTTTTGATTTTGTTTCCCTTGCTTTCGGGAATGTGTCTTGAAAGAAGTTGCTGTGGCTGATGTGGAAGAAGTTACTGCCTATGTTCTCTAGGATTTTGATGAGTTCCTGTCTCACATTGAGGCCTTTCATTCGTTTTGAGTTTATCTTTGTGTACTGTGTAAGAGAATGGTTGACTTTCATTATTCTGTATATATCTGCCCAATTTTCCCAGCACATTTATTAAAGAGTCCGTTTTCCATTGGATATTTTTCCTGTTTTGTCTAAGATTATTTTACCATTGAGTTGAGGTTCCATATCTGGGTTCTGTGTTCTGTTCCATTGTCTGTGTCTGTTTCTGTGCCAGTACCATGCTGTCTTGGTAAACACAGCTTTGCAATATAGCTTGAAATCAGGCAATGTGATGCCCCCAGCTTTTTTTATTGTTGTTTTCAACATTTCCTTGGTGATTTGGGGTCTTTTCTGGTTCCATATGAATTTTAGGGTTATTTGTTAAAGCACTTTGAAAAATGCCATGGGTATTTTGAATGGAATGTCATTGAAAGTATAGATTTCTCTCAGTAGCATAGACATTTTAACAATGCTTATTCTTCTGATCCATGAGCATGGAATGCTTTTCTATCTTTTTGTGTCTTCTTCAATTTCTTTCATGAGTGTTCTATAGTTCCTCGAGTGTAGATTCTTTTCCTCTTTGGTGAGGTTTCTTCCAAGGTATCTTGTGTTTTTTGGTGTTACTGTTAACGGAGTTAATTTTCTAATTTCTCTTTCTACAGTTTCATTGTTAGTGTATAAGAAAGCAACTGATTGGGGCGCCTGGGTGGCTCAGTGGGTTAAAGCCTCTGCCTTCAGCTCAGGTCATGATCCCAGGGTCCTGGGATCGAGCCCCTCATCGGGCTCTCTGCTCAGCAGGGAGCCTGCTTCCTCCTCTCCCTCTGCCTGCTTCTCTGCCTACTTGTGATCTCTATCTGTCAAATAAATAAATAAAATCTTAAAAAAAAAAGAAAAGAAAAAAGAAAGCAACTGATTTCTGTGCAGTGATTTTGTATCCTGCCACATTACTGAATTGCTATAATTTTAGTAATTTGCTGGTGGAGTCTTTTGGGTTTTCTACATAAAGGATTATGTCATTTGTGAAGTGAGAGAGTTTACTTCTTTTTTGCTAATTCAAATACATTTTATTTCTTTTTGTTGACTGGTGCTTCTAGGACTTCTAGTACTATCTTGACAATAGTGGTGAGAGAGGACATCCTTGCTGTGTTCCTGATCTTAAGCGAAAAGCTCTCAGCTTTTTCCCATTGATAATGGTATTCACTGTGGGTTTTTCATAGATGGATTTTATGAAATTGAAGAATGTTTCCTCTATTCCTATGCTCCGAAAAAGAAAAGATGCTATATTTTGTCAAATGCATTTCCTGTATCTATTGAGAGGACCATGTGGTTCTTGTCTCTTATTTATGTGTTCTATCCCATTGATTGATTTGCAAATGTTAGACCACCGTTGTATTCCAGGGATGAATCCCACCTGGTCATGGGGGACAATCATCTTAATGTACTGTTGGATTCTATTATCTAGGATCTTTTTGAGAATTTTGGCATCTGTACTCATCAGAGATATTGGTTTGAAATTTCTCTTTTTGATGGGGTCTTTGTCTGCTTTCGGGATCAAGGTAATGCTCGCCTCATAGAATGAGTCTGAAAGTTTTCCTTCTGTTTCTATTTTTTGAAATAGCTTCAGGAGCATTGGTATTATTTCTTCTTTGATGTTTGGTAGAATTCCCCAGGGAATCCATCTGGTTCTGGACTCTTGTTTTTTGAGAAGTTTTTGACCACTGCTTCAATGTCATTGTTGGTTATTGGTCTGTTCAGGTCAGTCAGTTTCAGTCTTAGCAGTTTATAGGTTTCCAGGAATGCATCTATTTCTTCCAGATTGCTTAATTTATTGGAATATAGTTGATGATAATAATTTCTGATAATTGTCTTTATTTCTTTGATGTTAGTGATGATCTCTTCCCTGGCATCATAATTTTATTAATTTGGGTTCTTTCTCTTTTCTTTCAGATAAGTCTGGCCAATGGTTTATTAATCTTATTAAATTCTTTCAAAGAACCAGCTTCTAGTTTCATTGAGGTGTTCTACTGTATTTCTGGTTTCTAATTCATTAATCTCTGCTCCAATTGTAATTATTTCCCTTCTCGTGTGTGGGTTAGGCTTAATTTGTTGTTGATTTCCAGTTCTTTAAGGTGTAAAGAAGCTTTGTGTATTTGGGATTTTTCTGTTTTTTTTGAGTGAGGTTTGGATGGCTATGTATTTCCTTCTTAGGACCACCTTTACTATATCCCATACATTTTGGACTGATGTGTTTTTGTTTTTGTTGGTTTCCATGAATTGTCTAAGTTCTTCTTTGATTTCCTGGTTGACCCAAACATTCTTAATATGATGGTCATTAGCTTCCAAATGTTTGAATTTCTTCCAAAAATTTTCTTGTGTTTGAGTTCCCATTTCAAACCACTGTGGCCTGAGAATAGGCAGGGAATAATCTAAGTCTTTTGGTATCAGTTGAAACCTGATTTGTGACCTATGTGGTCTATTCTGGAGAAAGTTCTATGTGTGCTTGAGAAGAACGAGTATTCTGTTGTTTTAGGGTAGAATGTTCTGTATATATCTATGGGGCCCATCTTCCAGTGTATCATTCAAAGCTCATAATTCTTTGTTGATTTTCTGCTTAGATGATCTGTCTATTGCTGAGAGTAGAGTGTTGAGGTCTCCTACTATTAACATATTATTATCAATATGTCTCTATTTTGGTTAACAGTTGGCTTATGTATTTAGCTTCTCCCATTTGGGGCCATAGGTATTTAGAATTGTTAGATCTTCTTGTTGGATAGACCATTTAAGAATCGTATAGTGTCTTTCTGTATCTCTGACTACATTCTTTAGCTTGAAGTTCTATTTTCAGATATGAGAATTGCTACCCCAGCATTCTTTTGTGGTCCATTGGCATGGATGATGGTTCTCCATCCCTTCACTTTCAGTCTGGATGTATCTTTAGGTTCAAGATGAGTCTCTTGTAGACAGCATAACGATGGTTCCTGACTTTTTATCCATTTTGCAGCCCTGTGCCATTTTATGGGAGCATTTAGGCCATTCATGTTGAGTAATTATTGAAAGATAAGATTTTATTGTCATCATGTTGCCTGTGAAGTCCTAGTTTCTATAGATTATCTCTGTATATTTCTGTTCCATATCACTCTTGGTGTCTTTCTCCTTTTATAGAAAATCTCCTCATCCTTACTGTTTCTCACAGGGCCAGCTTAGTGGTCACATATTCTTTCAGTCTCTGCCGTCCTGGAGGCTCCTTATCTCTCCATCTATTCTGAATGACAGCCCTGGTCTATAAAGAATTCTTGGCTGCGTATTCTTCTCCTTTAGTAACCTGAATATGTCTTGCCATCCCTTTCAGGCTTGCCAGGTTTCTGTGGATAGGTCTGACATTATTCTGATATTCCTCCCTCGGTATATATGAAATCTCTTCCTCCAATTGTCCTCAAGATGGTTTCCTTGGTTCTAAGAATTACAAGTTTTACTATTACATGCCAGTGCATTGGTCTGTTCTCCTTGAACTTGGTAGAGGTCCTCTCTGCCTCTACGATGTGAATGCTTATTTCATTCCCCAGATTAGGGAAGCTTTTGGCTACAGTTTGCTCAGATATATCTTCTATACCTTTCTCCCCACCCCCTCAGGGATCCCAATAATTCTGACATTGGAACATTTCATGCCATCATTTATTTCCCTAATTCTATTTTCATGGCCTCTAATCTGTTTGTTCTGGGCCTCCTCTTGATCCTTCTTTTCTATCAGTTTGTCTTCTAGATCACTAATTCATTCTTCTACCTCATTTACCTGAGCTTTTAGAGTATCTAGACTAGATTGGATCTCATTGATAGCATTTTAAGTTCTGCCAGATCAGCTCTCATTTCTACCCTTAGAGAATCTATGTTGCCATTAATGGTTTTCTTCATCATAGCTATGGTCTTCATAACTGAAGTCTGTTTCTGACATCTTGCTTATAACCATATCCATTAGTTCTGTGGCAGAGGTAACAGTCTCTGAGTCTTTCCTATGTTGGAGCTTCCTTTTCAGTCGTTCTCTTAAGGGAATGTACAGAACCCAAATTACTGACCACAACCAAAGCAAGATGCATGTGTTTTATAGGGACCTTAGTGTTGTTGGTCTCTTGTTCTTCCAGCCTGTATTCTGGGGGAGGGGTATGCCGCACTGTTACTCAGGCAATCCTGTTTGGGCAGAGTTGCCCTGCCTGCTGTGGGGGGGATGGGCTCAGTGAAAACTGTTTTGGGGGGACTTTTATTCTCTGGTGACTTTCACTGGCAGCTTTCCACATCTTTTCTGAGAGTCAGAGCAGAAGTGACCATATACAAACCTCTGTCTCAGAACAGAGAGATCACAGACTGTTCTTCAGGGAGCTCTCCAGGCTACACTGTCTCCCTTTCTGTCTGTGTTCCTAAAAATTGCAGTGCCCTGGGTTGTGGGCCCACAAGAGAACTCCCAGCCTTGCTTCCAGTTCCAGGCAAGTCTTTGCCCTTTGTGCTTCTAAAACCACCAGCTGCCCCCAGTTCACATGTGCACCCCTGTAGCTCCAGGTTTCCATTCAGAGGGCTGCGCTAAAGTCCTTTCCCTATTGCTATTAGTTTGTGAGTCTGTGCCTGGTCCCCAGCATGGGAGGATTTTGCACTCCTGCAGTGTAAGATCCCAGAGGGTCCCTCCCCCTTCCATTTATCTTCTGATGTCTGTCCTCTTCATACCTTGAGACTAACTACCTGAAATATTTAGTTTGTAGAGATCTGGATATATATTTTTACATTACAGGCTGATTTTGTGGGTGTTCAGAATGGACTGGTAGATATCCAGCTCAATTCATGGGACTGGTTAAAATAAGGTACCCTACTCCTCTACCATCCTGCAGTCTGCATTGATAATGTTTTAAAGTCATCTCTAGACTGGTGAAGCCAAAAAAACAAAACAAAAACAAAAAAACAAAAACCCTCACATTCTTTTGTGTTGTGTTTGTAGACTGTAGACAAAGTATTTCTATATCTATCTTTTTTTTTTTCAGATGTTCTGTGAGTTGGATTAATATACCTAAGTTTAATAATTTTAATTTGGGGACATTAGTTTTTGTAGATTTTTGGGGTGACTTAAATAAGAAACCTTGACTATTCCTTTAGTATATAGAATCATATTTGTAAATTTATTTATTAATTTTATTTATAAATTTTATTGAATTCTTTCTCAAAAATGTCCTTTGCTTGCTACTTCTGAATAGAACACTGGAAGTTTTATTTAAATCCATATTTTGAAACTATATTCTGTTCAACCAAAATTAATTCGGAATAGCTCTTTATTTTAAAAATCTTAGACATTTAACACTTCTTTTTTCTCACATTCCTTTCATTGAACAAAAGTGTATAATCAACCAACAGAAGTTCAATCTCTGTAGATCTTAAATTTGAAAAATGATCTAAGCATTTATTTTTAATAAAGATTTTTCATTCTTAGTAGAATTATCTATCCCCCAAAGCATACAACCTTAAATTAATTGCAGTTAAAATACATTGTGTGCTCACCCAACAGTTTTCCTGTGGTTTCTCATTTAATCCTTGTTATTTCATAAAAATGTGGGTATTTTTGTCCCTGTTTATAAATGAGAAAACAGAATTTCAGTGAGGTTGGAGAGGCTTAGATGGCTAACTTTCATGTATTATAATACAAGTATTAATTGGAAAGCTGTATCTACTAACATTAAAAGCAATGAATGGTTCCATGTAAGAGTCTTTTGGAATAACTCACTGATTAATCAAAAACATCACATCATAGGGTACCTCAAACCATACTGACTGAGTCTGTCAGTCTGAGGATGCTTTACTTTGAGCTTTCATAAAAGGGATAATTTCCAATCAAAATTGGATTCACCTTTTCTAATTAGGTGAAATTACAGTTGCCATATTATAATTAAAGGTTATGTGACAGACAGGAATGTTTATTTGGATTATATCAGATTATTTTTCTGGTTTTCTGAAAATTGTAGCTTTTGATGAATATGTATTTTGAAACCATCTGACAAATATCTATTTTTTATTTAGAAGTAGTGCTGTTCCCTCTTTCTGAACTTGAAATGCAGCTATGATTGTCTATATTATGGGACTCATATTCAAATGAATTTCTCTCTCTACTAAGCTGCCTAAAGGTATTGATGTCAGAATATTTCCCTTCTAATGAGCACATGATGTCTCCCAGAGATGCTATGAAACCTATCACTGTGCCTCAAACTGAATTATAGTAATACCACTTAATACTGCTTTTTAAAATGCCTCAAATTATATGTCATAAGAACATTGAAATATAGAGGTATTATACAGGATTTGTATTGCCAAATAAATAGTTTAGAGTTTTTACCTATTGAAAAGTTTTAAATGTATGAAAAAAATCTCTGCCAAAAATATAAGTGCTTAAACCTTGATGTCCCCCTCCCACCTCGTAAACTTGAATAACCTAAGGGAAGTTTAGAGTAATAGAATGTAAATGAAGATTGTTTGGGGAGCAATTTAAAAGTTTCCTCTCCCCCCCACCCAAAAAAAAAAAAAAGAAAGAAAATGGGGCAAATACCTAGAATTATGTTAAGAATACAAACTCAGTATCACAAATCATCAGCGAAATGCAAATCAAAACCACGATGAGATATCACCATACACCAGTAAGAATGGATATTATTGAAAAGACAAGAAATAATAAATGTTGACAAGGATTCAGAGAAAAGGAAACACATGTGCCCTGTTGGCAGAAATGTAAATTGTACAACCACTATGGAAAATAGTACGGAGGTTCCTCAAAAAATTAAAAATGGAAATACCACAAGATCCAATAATTCCACTACTGGGTATTTGTCCTAAAGGAAATGAAAACATTAATTCAAAAAGATATATGTACTCTCATGTTCATTGCAATATTCACAATAGCCAAAATATGGAAGTAACCTAAGTATTCACTGATAGATGAATGAATGTGTTAACTATATATGTTAACTATATCTACAATGGAATATCACTCAGCTATAAAAAGAATGAAATCTTGCCATTTACAACAACATGGATGGATCTAGAGAGTATTATGATAAGTGAAATTAGTCAGTCAGAGAAAGACAAATACCATATAATTTCACATATGTATGAAATCTAAAAAAACATTTCCCACACAAAAAAATCTGGAACAGAGTCCTAATACAGAGAACAAAATGGAGGTTGCCAGAAGGCTGAAAGGTAGGAAGATGGATGCAATAGGTGAAGGGAATTAAGAGGTACAAACTTCTGGTTATAAAATAAGTCATGGTGATGAAAAGTAAAACATAGGAAATTAACAGTCAATAATATTTTAATAATATTGTGTGGAAACTACACTTATGGGGAGCAATAGGTAATGTATAACATTGTTCAGTAATTTATATCTCTGAAACTAATAAAGCACTGTAGGTCACTATGCTTAATAAAATTTTTTAAAGAAGAATTAATAAATAATCAGTGTCTAGTAATTTGTTTAGTAAGGTATTTGTTTTCCAGAAATGCTAATTATCTTTCTTTTGGACAGAGAATATGTCATAGAATTTTTACTAGCAATTCTCTTTTGAAACTAAGACAATATTTATTCAAATGTTTTATCTATCTGGTTTATTTGAAATGTAAGCTTTTGGGTGTCATGTGATTTGTGATTAACTAAATTAATCCCAACATTACATAAATCTTATCCCTAGAGCTTTTCTTGAAGTTTTAATCAATTTTTTGCCTTTAGTTGATAAAATAGATCTAGCCCAGGATTAAACTCCAATGACCTCAAACAAACAAACAAATAAATAAATAAATCTATGATATGCTGATTATATTCCTTACAGGTATTTTATTTTAAACATAGTCTACTTTAATATTTCAATATGTTTAATGGCTTAAAACAATGAAAACTAATAACCAACTTGTTAGATTACATGAAAACATAACGGCACAATTGCATTCTGAAACTCAATACCAATGGAAAAAAAAAAACAAAGATAAATTCAAGTTTTATTAGGATTTAAATGAGCATTTTTTCTTCTATTCATTCAATGGAGATTTATTGAGTACACACCATATATAAGGCACTGCACATTTAGAATATTAACTTTACAACGAAGCTAAAATGCCAGAAATTATTACAAATGACACTGCACTTTCCCTTTGTTTAGTATTTTGTATTTTCAGTTCTTATCATAAGGTTTTTAATGTGTTTTATTCCACTGTAAATATCAGATAATTACTTAGAAGTGTTTTTCTTGGGATTATTTATAGACTGTTTCTTTTGCATACTAAGATACTACAGCAACCATTTTTATTCAATGAGAATATTTCATTTCTCTGGGCTATCCCAGAAAACTTTCTATAAAATGAACAGCTACTTTCTCTAATGATTTTGCCACCATGGCAACTGAAGCTCTCAGTAATGATAGCACACAAACAATAGGACTGGATTGTTATGTTAATAGAATTTTTAAAGTAATTAGATTATGAAGATGCTTTGTCTTTTCTAGTTCAGAGATTTATGTAACATTGCTAAACAAATTATTCTGAAATATTAACTTGTTTACTTTAATCAGTTATTGTCATCTGACTCTATTATCACTGTCTTACCATCTCCCATCATATACATGCTACAGAATTGCCTAGCTTGATTCTTATCAATTCACTGATTACCTCCTATTTTGAATTTCATTTGATGTTTCTTCCTGGCATCTTTTTGACTTCGTGGATATGTTTCAGTACATGGAGCAAAAACAGAGTTTATATGTAAAGGAATCATCTTATTTAGCTCAGACAAGCTGACACACCAAGGGAGTATGATTTGGGAGAGTTACCCTTTATTTCTTGCTATTTTGCAAGGACTTTCTATTCGTATATGGGTTCTTAGGACATTTGTGTCATTTTGATTTTCAGAGAACTTGTTTAAAGTTGAACCTGTGTCTATATGTAGAGGATGCCAATAGCAAATTCTTTGGTCTGAGTTGCTGAGTGCTGTTGGGGCTGGGGAAACAGACCTGGCTGGGAATCTGTCACTTACAGATCTATACTGTCACTTTTTCCATCACTGTAGATGGGCAAGTGTAAACGAGTGTCAGAAAATAAATTGCTTGGACCATGTTTTCCTTGGGATATTGAAGTTGCCTAGAGAACATTTTAGTTTGTTATTGAAACAGAGCTATTAATCCAGACATAGCAAATAAAAGGTTATAGTATTCAAAGCACAGGGAGGAACTACCAAGTTAGGCCAAAGATATAGCTGTGCACTGCCTCTTCCCCATTTTAAAAGAGGTCTTGCACAAAATGAAGAGTTAACAGCAACTACCAGGAAGAATTAAGGCTAAGCAAATAATCTCCGTGAATATCTAGCTAACCTTCAGCAAAACCTTTTTGTTTTGATAATCTGAATAATTTGCCCAGTTTTATGGTATGATATATATATATATATATACACATATATATAAAATGGGTGATAAATTTTAATGTAGAAGAAGTACCTATTGTTAAAACAGAACAATTATGGCTTTCAGAAAAAGTGTTCATCTGCAAGTCAATACTATTGCTTATGTTTATAAATTCAGAAAGGTTTAATGTTTTAAAAATCTCATTTGGCCTGAAGCAATATAAGCCTATTTATTTACTAAATTTATAAATTTGGCTTCATTAATCTCATATATAATATGTGCAAATAAGGTGATTTACATTTTTTATTATGTTAGAAATTGTCCACACCTTAAATGCAGTCTTACTAAA
This sequence comes from Neogale vison, assembly GCF_020171115.1. Taxonomy (NCBI): domain Eukaryota; kingdom Metazoa; phylum Chordata; class Mammalia; order Carnivora; family Mustelidae; genus Neogale; species Neogale vison. The sequence continues at coordinate 60,569,449 of NC_058092.1, forward strand.
AGTAGTCACTATATGAAGTCAATCTCTATGCATATTCAACCTCTTTAAAGATGTTTTTCTGAATCTCAAATTTTACATTGTTTTGAATTCATATTTCTTTGTTAGGCTTATTTCTTCATGGTTTTTGAACTGTATTTTTACATCTGAAAATTATCTGCTACTCAGGTAAATTAATCTTATCTGCACAACCTATGCAGAAGTAATTTCAAACATCATGGAACTTGTTTTAATTCGGGAGATATATTCTCTAATTGTTGGAGTAGAAAATATACTAGTTAGGCTTGCTTATTTGAAGTTGAACAGACAAGAATATCTCATACTGTAAGAAGGAGAAAGGTAACTAAAGCTTAGTATAAAAGTAATTTTCTAAAACCAAAGAGAAATCAAAGAAATAATGTTTTCCATAAAGAACCAAAGACAAGTCACCGAAAACTGAAGATTGGGAATAACTGACTTTCCTGTGTAGTTGGCCAAAGAATCAACAAATATAAACTGAAAATTTACTTTGAGCAAGGGAATATTTGCTGGAGTTTGACAGCTAAGAAAGTCACCAACATTGGTCTCAAAGAACTTATCATTTATGTGGAAGGCATTAGTGATTAGCAGTTCAAAAGTAATTATGACTCTGTAGTGTTTTGTTAGAATTTATAAAGAGGTAAATAAAAGGGAATACTGACCAGTAAAATAATACCCACATATTCATATTGTTTAAAATTTTTAAAAATGATTTGGGCAAATTCATGGGGAAGAAAAGATCACTAGAGCTATAAAATGTAAAGTAGTAGTGCAGTGTTTTCCAGGCATTTGTGTATTCAGATTTTCTCCTCTTTGCCTCCCTCCTTCCTCAAACCACACAATATCTAATAACTGGGGCCCTCAAGTACATTATAACTCCCACACTTTTGTTTTATAAGTATCACCTTCTTATACAACTGTATCAAAGCATAATTGGTGTACAGTAAACAGTATATATTTAATGTGCAAAATTTGGCAAGTTTTAACACACCTGTGAAGCTATCACCACAATCAAGATAATGAACATGTCCATCACTGGCTAAAGTTTCCTCCTGACCTGGTGTAATCCATCCTTCTCTCTGACTCCCCAACCCCATCCCCAGACAATTACTGATCTGCTTTCTGTCACAATAGATTAATTTGTATTGTTAGGGAAGAAAAGCCTTCCTTTATTCTTCAGACTCTTCTAGCTGGCCTAAGAATTAAATTGACATAAGACATGTTAACAGGAGAAAATCAAATTTAATTACTTAAGTATGGAGAATCCACATAAACATGAGAGATTCCCAAGACAGACAAATGGGATATAGATGCCATCCTGACCTAAGGAGAAGGGGTTGGGTTCTGGGACATGAAAGGGAAGGAAAGCAATTCATAGGAAGATGAAAAGGAGTAAATGGTAAACAAATGTTTATCATACCTACTTCATATTATAATATACTTATCTATGATGGTAGTTCCTTTCTTAGAGCAGGTCTTGTATCTATATCATTGTAGGGCGTTAGTGAGAAAGTGAAAGTTTTTTCCTGAGTCTTTTGGGTTTTGATTGTTTTCAGCTTGAAACAATCCACATAACAAACTGGCAGGTCTTGGGTCAGTTTATTCTGAGCCCAACAATATTTTTAAACATTTTATGTAAAAGGAGTTATAAAATTTGTATTTCATTTTGTGTGTGTCTGGCTTACTTCAATCACCACAACTGTTTGAGTTTCATCCATGTTGTTTTTTATAGCAATAATAGGTCCTTTTGATTGCTGAGTAGATTTCATATTGTATGGTATGATAGACCACATGTTTAGCTAGTCCCTGTAGATGGAAGTTGGTTTGCAAAGAAAATTATAATTCACAGATGCATATAAGCTTTTTGTGGATATGCTTTCATTTCTCTTGTTAGTCTGTTGAATGGCTAGGTCATTACATGGGCATTATCTTCAACTTCGTAAGAAAATTTTAATCTGTCTTCCAAAATAATTGTACTATTTTACATTATCACCAGCACTATATGAGAGTTTCAAGCTTTACATTTTTGCAAACACTTGGATGAGGCTTTTTAATCTTAGGCGTTCTAATTAGTGGGTGGTGGTATCTGATTGTGGTTTGATTTGGGTTTTCCTAATGATAAATGATGGTGTTTACATGTGCTTTTTTGCTACCCATATATCTTCTGTAGGGAAATATGTAAATCATTTGCCTATATGGGGAGGCTATTTGTATTTTCATTATTGTATTGTAAAAGTCCCTTATATATTATAGATTCAGGTCTTCTGTAGGATTTTTTTTTTTTTAGCAGACATTTTCTCTCATTCTGTAGCTCCTCTTTTCACTTTTTTTAACAGCATCATTTGAAAACATTTTGTTTGACTTCCAGTATATCCAATAGAAAAGAAATTATTTTATAGTTTGTTTGTTTGGTTTTTGTCCTAAGGGGACATTTCTAAATCCTCTATTTAGTGAGGACTTTCTGGCTGATGAGAATACAAACTATTCCCAATCCTGTGTAAACACTGACAATTGTTTGACCTGCCCTCTTCTGTCTGTGGCTCTTTGCCCAGCTTTTGGTAGTTTTCTTACACACATATGCTTACCAGTGTTCAGCTGAACAGTTGAAGGATTCTTCCATAGACACTGTCTCCTTAACCTAGGGAGATCACTGGGTCCAGTTTGGACTCTCCCTCCATGCTCTTTGGCCTAAATATTTTCTTCAGTCCATGAACAGGGGCAATTGTAGTGCCAACCCTGTTCATTTGCTTTCTTTCAGGGTCACTCTGCTAAGCAGCCTATTATCCAGCCATTGAAAACCGTTTTGTAAATTTTGTCCTATTTTTTTAATTCTTTGAGGCCAGAGAATAAATGTACTCTGTTAGTCCATCATGGCCAGGAGCAGAGTTTATAATTGTCTTTTTATGGGTCTTTGTCCCTCAATAAAATTTGAACTCCCTGCAGGCATAATCCATATTTAGTATTCAACTAATCTTTGTTGAATAAAAGAAATGCATTTTCCCTGGATCTATGTGATTTACTTGGAAATGAGAAGGCCTGCTTTTATTTTATTCTTCCATTCTAATCCCAATGTTATTTGAGTGCTAAGATGTGTAAAGAAGCTTAGGATGAAAACTAGAGTACAGGGGTGCCTGAGTGGCTCAGTCAGTTAAATATCTGCCTTAAGTTTAGGTCATGATCTTTGTCATGATCATGGTCCTGGGATCAGGACCCCAAACTGCTTAGCTGGGAGCCTGCTTCTCTCTGTCTGATTCTACCTCTGTCTGCTGCTCCCCTTGCTTGTGTGTTCTCTCTCTGTGTGTCAAATAAACAAATAAATAAAATAAATAATTTTATTTATTTATTTTTTAAAGGAAAGAAAACCAGAATACAAGCCCTTTGCTCATTATTGGTTTCTTTTATTTGTTGTAGCTTTTAATTTGCTCAGCCTTAGAAAGAGAGCAAGGCAAACATGTTATCTAACTTCAAGGAGCTTGAGTAATGGAATAGACAAGTGGACAAGACCTCGGCCATATATTAAAATACAACTCTGGACGCCTGGGTGGCTCAGTGGGTTAAGCCTCTGCCTTCCACTGAGGTCATGATCTCAAGGTCCTAGGATTGAGCCCTGCATCAGACTCTCTGCTCCGCAGGGAGCCTGCTTCCCCCTCTCTCTCTGCCTACTTGTGATCGTCAAATAAATGAATAAAATCTTTAAAAAAAAATACAACTCTGACTTACAACCTGCTTCAATCAGCTCAGGAAGACAAACCACAACCTCTGTAGCTTTTGGCCTAAGGCAGTCAGGACTTGATCAATAACTGATAGCTTCCCTAATTTTTGCTATTGCTTACAATTTAGGACTAAGCAAAGAAAGCCAAATATACTTCCCTAACCAATCACATATGATGTTCTGTTTCTCTTTAGCTTTTCTCTTGCTTCCCTATGCCAACATCTCCAATCAAGGCATACCTGTAGCTTTCCCTTTTGTTGTTGTTTTAATTTTTTGCTATAAAGCTTTTCCATTCCTCTGCCTGCCTTTGAGTCTCTGCCAAATGCAAGTGATGTTGGCTGACTCCCTTGCTTTAGCAAGCTCTGAACAAATAGCCTTAGCTTGTTCTCATTTGGGTGGTCTTCATTTATTTTCACAATCTTACAGTTCAGTGGGGAAGGTAGTCCTAAACAGATCAGTACATGTATGATAAAACATGAGGAAGAAGAACTGGGCCTATAGAAGGAAATATAACCCAAGATTTTGGTGATGAGAAAAGCCATTGAATAGAAGAGTTTAAGTATTAATAAAATTAAAATGTTCTTTTCTACTCATTGATATTTTTGATAAGAAAAATCCTCCTCTCATGTATTTTCATGCCCATTTATTTATTTTTAAATATTTAATTTATTTATTTGAGAGAGAGTGTGAGAACCAACAGGGTGGGGAGGGGCTTAGGGACAAACGGACTCCTTGCTGAACAGTGTACCTGATGTGGGGCTGCATCCCAGGACTCTGAGATCATGACCTGAACTGAAGTACAATACTTAACAGACCGATGGCCATTTATTCCTGTTACTATTTAGGCAAGAATTTTTGGCATGCTTATGTACTATGAATATTATGACATTTTTTCAAACTCCTAGACCTTGCCATATAGAATAGAAGAAAAAATAAAAAACATATATATATATATATATATATATTTTATTCATTATATGATATTACTTTATTTTACTCTATGCCCAACTTGCATTCTGGAAGGAAAGAAAAAATAATAACTCTTGCATACCAGTCTAGTCCCAGACATAGTAGTTGGGAATTTTTACAACATATGAAACCTCATTTCATACTTAGAATTTTTAATGTTGTGCAGATATTTTTATCCTCATTTTTAAGTGAGGAAACTGAGACACAAAGAACTGAAATAACTTGGCTAAGGTCACACAGCTAGCAAAGTGCCAAACCCCAGTAAACACAAGTCTCCCTAACTCTGGATCAAGGTGTCTCAACCTCTGTGCTATTGAGAATTGTTTTGGGTCATTCTTTGTTGTGCTGTCCCGTATATTGCAGGATGTTTAGTACTATTCCTGGCCTCTACTCACCAGGTGCCAGTTTTACTCCCCACTCATGATAGTCAAAATGTCTCTAGGTGTTGTCACCTGTCCCACTGTTGGGGGGCATGCAAAAATTGTGCCCAGTGAGAACCACCTTTATAAATCAACTGTTCTACTTATTAGCTTCCCATCAGCTAACTTAATCTCTCATAATTGATCATTTCTATAATATGTTCATTCAGATCCTTGAAACACACACACACACACACACACACACACACTGCCCTTCCTCACCACCCACATTCCTAGAAGTTCCCTAATGAAGTTAGAATTGATTCGTTTTCAGCAGGGAATTCTCTCTCAGTTTTGTTATCGTTGTCTTGGGAGTTGATGGATTTAACAAGAAGGTCGCAAAGGAAATTCTGACAAAATAGCTGATTGTCACAGTCTTCACTTGCTTGGGAAAGAGCCTAAATGTATGATCACCTTCCTACCTACGGATTATTCCTTTGTTTTTAGAATGTTTTAAATTATTCAAGCCACCTTGCTCTCTGTCACTTTTCCAGTGTCCGCTCCCCACTCTCCCTCCCTTCCTGTTTCTACTTCTTCTCCCCATCCCCTCTTTTCTCTTTTCTTATCCCTTTATTCCCAGCAAGCTTTCTTTATCTACCCACCACCCCTACTTTCCTCTCCTTTCTCCTCTCCAGGAATGCCGCATGGCGCTAAAATACATAGATTTAGGATCCCTTTCTCCCTCTCTCTGGCTCTCTCAATCTCCCATTTTCTCTCTCCTTCTCTCTCTCTTCTGCCTTTGTAGCTGCCAGTGCAGCTGTCCCATCCAGCCTTTGATGCTACTCTGTTATCTTTGGCACCAGCTCACAGGCGCCACTGGGCTGAAATTGGAACTCTTCCATCTCCATCTCTTTTCTTTTGTCCTGCAATATGGTTATCCTAGAGGCCACTCAGCTGCCTCCCAATATTAGAGTAGGTGACAAGAACAGGGAATAGACTCTGAAGCCACAGTGAGGAGGCTGAACATCTTACAATAGTGAACACCTTTTTTTGTTGCTAATACTTCTTCTTCTTTTTTTTTTTTTTTTCTTTCCCCTAAACACTTGCCGGGGATATTTTGAAATGCATTTTAGCATCTCTCACTTTTCCCTCAGCAAGCCCTGGTATCTGGCAATGTTTTTCAAGAAAGTACTTATCTTTGAAAATCAGACTGAGCTGAAATTATCCTGATTTCATTGTAAAACCTCAGACTTGAAGCAACATTTTTTCCCCCAGATTCTATGGGGTGTGCCAAATATTTTCAACTGCATAGCAAAATTGAGCTGAATAAAAGGATATGGAAAACCTGAAATAAAGCATTTCTTGTGACTAATTCAACACTGCTTTAAGCCTGCCTCGTCCTTTAAAAAAACTCATTTCCTATTTAGAGTTGAATAAAAAGTATATATCAACCCTGTTGATATATGAATCAACTCTTTGATAAGAATGAATTGACTCTGATATTAGGGTTGATGACACAGCATCAAAGTGCATGGATTTATTTTGGCCTGTAACATCTTAACACTGACTCAGAATTGGCTTAGATGATTTGGAGGAATAAAAAGTTAAAATTATATACTGCTCCAGTTCCGTGTTAGAGTGAGAAATTCCTGTGGAGAAAAGTCTAATTTTAAGCATACCATGATTTTCCTGCATAAACATGAGGAGTTAGGAACCCGAAGCTTCTCTTTAGAACACTGCTTGTACAAAAGATCTTTATCTCGTTCATTCTTGTTTGGTGTTATTCTGTGCGGGGAAACCATGTGCTACACTTAGTTCCATTTGCTTATCCCTCGATGTAGCCACCTGCAGACTGATTATTTCCTTTTAAAGCAGGAGTAGAATCTCCACTTCCCTCCCTCCTCCAGGCAGCCTCAGCAAAAAGGCAGCTCATACAATGATGTTTTGTGAGAATAGATCCCATTAACAACAACAGCAACTTAAATTTATATAGTGCCTTATCACACATACAGCAAAGCAATCCAGGCATTTTCTAAAATGGAAAGCATTTCCTTTTAGGCTTCCAAAAATTCCTTATTAAACAACAATGACAACAACAAAGACTAACTTGAACATGTGAACCGAAGAGGCAGAAAAAATGTGTTCTGCTTACTCTAAATTAAGGTGAGACTGACTTAAAAATCAAAATGTCCATTTCATTATTTCGTAAGCAGATAACCCTGCCTTGATGAGAAAGACAACTTACTGAAAGAGATTTTGTTCAAATTTAAAATACCGCTTTCCCTAATCTAAGTGCTTAGTTAAGTGTAGCATTTCTTTAGCAGGATTTTTAAAAAATACGTTTTATGTATTTATTTGGCAGAGGGAGAGACAGCGAGAGTGGAACATAAGCAGGGAGAGTTGCAGAGGGAAAAGCAGGCTTCCCGCCTAGCAGGGAGCCCAATGTGGGGCTCAATCCCAGGGTTCTGGGATCATGACCTGAGAGAAGGCAGATAGATGCTTAACGACTGAGCCACCCAGGTGCCCCTCGTTAGCAGGATTTTTAAGAAATTTGATGTATTGTTATGATGTGTCATGATTTTTTTTTATTTTTTGATGTGTCTAAGAATTTAGATAGTTGATGCTTAGTTTTTATGGAATAGTTTTCAAATTTTTTATTTTGTGATGGCATCTAGCTGCTGTGGTTCTGAGTAATAAACTCAATGAATGTTGAAGACTTTTAGTTGCAAAATAAGTAAACTGTATTAGCATATGCCTCAAAAGATAATGATTAAAAATTATAAACTCTTCTATAGTAGATATATCACAATATTTTTACATGTATACCTTTGTCAATTTTTTTTGTTTCTTCTTTTGATAACTATTATACCACAGGTTTACATATGATTACACTCCTAATATCCAAAGTTAACTTTGTTTAGAAAATTTCTATAACAGGTTTATTTATGGTAAGGAGCGTGGTATTTGGAGTCATATATAATGTCTGAATTAGCTATTTATGATTTGTTTGACCTTGAAAAATAACTGATTCTTTTCTAAGTCTTAGGTTCTCATTCTCTAAAATATAATAAAATTGCAAGAAATAATTGAGATGTTATGTATGCAGAATTTGGTATGATGTCCAGAACTGATTGAGATTGAAAGTAAAATGATGATGCAAGATTAAAGGAGAAAAAAGAGTCTGCTGTCTTGAAATGTAACCATTAGAAAATTAAATACTCAACCTTAGGAGTCCAGAGATTATTCAATTTAGGTTGAACAATCATTGAAGGTCAAATCTAAAACAGATGCAATGAAAAACATAAGGTTACAAAGGGTGAAATCAGGAGGTGGACCTGGTTTAATTCAGAGAGTCACAAGAAGTGGGGCTGGATGAGAAAATATACAAAAATTGCCATATCTTTCAGAAGTGGCCTATACTTGAAAGAAAGAGAATAAGAGACATTCAATGGCAATAGTTAAATACTACAAACTATATGGAAATATGTGAAATCTGAAAGAATTTACCTACCCAATTCTCAGTCATCCAAAACATCTTTTGATTCCCTGGAGTTTGGCCCTGGTCTCTACTTTCAGCAAATAGCTAGGCCAGTAGAAACTCCCTTTATTTATTTTTTTTTTTTTAAAGATTTTATTTATTTATTTGAGAGAGAGAGACAGTGAGAGAGAGCATGAGCGAGGAGAAGGTCAGAGAGCGAAGCAGACTCCCCATGGAGCTGGGAGCCTGATGTGGGACTCGATCCCGGGACTCCAGGATCACGCCCTGAGCCGAAGGCAGTCGTCCAACCAACTGCGCCACCCAGGCGTCCCAGAAACTCCCTTTATTCAAATGATGGGGTTTGGGAATATAGGTGAGGTTTGGTGGGATGAGGTCCGGAACTAATGACCAAGAAAGAATTCTTGAGAGGTCTTTGGTGCCAAATGGTAGTTTTATTAAAGCATGGGGACAGGACCTGTGGGCAGAAAAAGCAGCTGCCCCAGATTTGTGAGGTATAACTGATTATATACTTGGGAGTTGGGGGAGGTAAGGAAAAGGCAGGTTTCAAAAGGATTTTTGTATGTTGAAGAAGACTCACGGGGGACACCTGGGTGGCTCAGTTGGTTAAGCGCCTGCCTTCAGTTCAGGTCATGATTCCAGGGTTCTAGAATCGAGTCCCATATCAGTCTCCTTGCTCCTTGCTTGTCCCTCTTTCTGTCTCCCCACCCCCGAGTTGTGTGCTCGCTCGCTCTCTCTCTCACAAAAAAAAAAAAAAAAAAAAAAAATCTTAAAAAAAAAAAAAAAGACTCACAGGATACCAGAGGCCTTGCCATCATCAAGGTAATGTTGTTTTTCCTTCTAGTAAGGACTTAACACTAAGATAGTTGGAAGCTTCCTGGAGGAACTTTTACACTTTGCCAGCTTCAAGTGTCTGTCAATGGGCTGCAGATTATAAGGACATTTAACAGTATCTACATTCCCTTCTGGAATCTCGGCCATTGATATAAATGCTTTGTTCTTATACACTGTTTAGACTTCTAAACTGAAGGAGACTCAGGTCTTGCAGCATTGTAATCCCTATAAATTAACGATTTTTTTTTTTTCCTTTAGGGCAGCCAGGATACCTGAGGAATGTCACATGGGGAGGGTTGTAGAGTGTCAGATTCTGCCTGTCCTCAAATAGCCTTCTATTCCCTCATCACAAAAATGATTAATTTAAAAGTATTCAGCTCCAGATACATCATAAACCAAAATTAATGGTTGTGGGAAGCAAAACAAACAAAAAAAACAAACAACAAATGGGAAAGCAGGAAGTTGTTGCCATATAGCTGATACAGTTGTGACTGAGTGGTTTGCCAAGAATGAAGAAAAATTATTACACTAAATTTCCTTATTAGTAGAAGAAGCACAAATAGAAGTATAAGGTTAGAGATGAAAATGAAGCAAGAGTAAGCAAGCATAAAGAAACAGGGGGGAGGGCACCTGGGTGGTTCAGTGGGTTAAGCCTCTGCCTTCAGCTCAGGTCATGATCTCAGGGTCCTGGGATCGAGCCCTGTATCAGGCTCCCTGCCCAGCGGGGAACCTGCTTTCCCCCTCTCTCTGTCTGCCTGTCTGCCTAATTATAATCCCTTCCTCTGTCAAAAAAAAAAAAAAAAAAAAAAAAAAAAAATATATATATATATATATATATATAGAGAGAGAGAGAGAGAGAGAGAGAGAGAAAGAAATAAAGGGAAAAATCACTCCCCTCTATTTAGTTGATATTAAACAAAAATAGAATAAACATAGCTAAAAAGACACAGAGAAGCAACATGAAAGAGGAAGCAAAAAAAGGACTGAAAGTAAGGAAAATGAAAAGATTATGTGGTAAAATAACATATGCACAATTCGTTGAAGAATCTTTCACATTACTTTCAAATTAGGAATAGCTTAAATATCCATTCATGTGGATGAAAGACATTATTATTAATCAGTCCAAGAAATAATATGAAGCAGAAAAAAAATTTAGAAAGCCAGTTATCCACTAACAAAGAACACTTTCTTGGATATAATGGTAAATGAGATATTTACCATTTAATATTTAATATTTATATGCTGTTGGGGAGGAATTTTTTTTTTCTGTCCAAGGTTGTTTTAAGTGGGATAAGAATGAAATTTATAAGAGATAGATTAATGGGTGAAAATAAAATTTAATTTTGTACTTATGCTGAATCCAACCAGATATGAAATTCCAAAGTCAGGCAAAATTTAGTTTATATGGTATCATGAGCTTAGGAGAGGGGTAAGAGTCCAGGAATACAAAGGGGAGGGAGACCATTAGCAGAAAGTTGAGATGAGATGTTTACAAATAACGTTGGCCCTGTTATGCAGATAAATTTCTTATGGAAAAAGGAATCTCAGTTAATAGCTCTCTTCCTGGTAGTGGTCCTCTGTCTAAGGTCTTTTCAGGCTGTTGAGGGGGTGTATTTAAAGTTTCTTCCTGAGTATTTTGAGCCTTGATAGTTTTCACTCAAAATAACCTGCATGGCACTGTGGCCTGTCTTGCAGTGGCATGCTCTTGGTTTCTAGTACATCCTACTACCATCTGTGTCATATGTTTGTGTATGTTTGTATGCATATTTATAAGAGTTTTTTTGTGTGAACATGTACAACTAGTACAAATGAGACTGATAGCACTGATTGCCTCAGAGAAGAGGGATGGGTAGATAAAAACCATGAATGGGAGATACATGTGTTTTCCTCTTTTGAAATATTGTAGATTAAAAATCAACCTAAGGGGGCACCTGGGTGGTTCAGATGATTAAAGTCTGCCTTCGGCTCGGGTCATGGTCCCAGGGTCCTGGGATCGAGCCCCATGTCGGGCTCCTGGCTCATTGGGGAGCCTGCTTCGCCCTCTGCTCATTCTCTCTCTGAGTGTATCTCTCTCTGTCAAATGAGTAAATAAAATCTTTATAAAAAAAAAAAATCAACTTAAGGAAAGTAACTTACAGAAAAGTATTTTTGTGTACACAATTTCAAAAAATTTTAAACTTATTTGAGCTATAAGTAAAATATACTAAATTTTAGTCCCATAATAACAGGATTGTTATGCAGGCTTTCTTTATTCATTGGATATCTAATGAATAAAGAAATGCCCAGTGACTTGTCAATGACTAAATGGCAATTTGCCTCAAATAACAACATTTATAGGAGGTCTGACTATCTTATGGTCAGAACTGAGGCACTGTCTTTTATTGTATAGTCAATTTTAAACCTATTTCTAATGCCCTTGATAATACTTACCACCCTACAAATTACAAATCACCCCTAAATACAGGCATGCAGACTTGGAAATATGGAACCATTTCATGAACCTGAACATGGAAACATCTGTTTATTTCTTTTTTAAAAATTATTTTTATTAACATATAATGTATTATTTGCCCCAGGGGTACAGGTCTGTGAATCATCAGGCTTACACACTTCACAGCACTCACCATAGCACATACCCACCCCCAATGTCCATAACCCAACCACCCTCTCCCTACCCCCCTCCCCTCAGCAACCCTCAGTTTGTTTTGTAAGATTAAGAGTCTCTTATGGTTTGTCTCCCTCCTAATCCCATCTTGTTTCATTTCTTCTTTCCCTATTCCCCAAACCCCCCACTCTGCCTCTCAAATTCCTCATATCAGAGAGATCCTATGATAATTGTCTTTCTCTGACTGATTTATTTAGCTCAGCATAATACCCTTCAGTTTCATCCATGTCATTGCAAATGGCAAGATTTCATTTCTTTTGATGGCTGCATAGTATTCCATTGTATATATATACCAGATATTCTTTATACATTTTTCTGTTGATGGACATCTAGGTTCATTCCATAGTTTGACTGTTGTGGACATTGCTGCTATAAACATTCAGGTGCACATGCCCCTTCAGACCCCTACATTTGTATCTTTAGGGTAAATACCCAGTAGTGCAGTTACTGGGTCATAGAGTAGTTCTATTTTCAACTTTTTGAGGAACCTCCATGCTGTTTTCCAGAGTGGGTGCACCAGCCTGCATTCCCACCAACAGTGTAGGAGGGTTCCCCTTTCTTTGTATCCTCTCCAACATCTGTCATTTCCTAACTTGTTAATTTTAGCTATTCAGACTGGTGTGAGGTGGTATCTCATTGTGGATTTGATTTGTATTTCACTAATGCCAAGTGATGTGGAGCACTTTTTCATGTCTGCTGGCCATCTGGTTGCCTTTGCAGAAATGTCTGTTCATGTCCTCTGCCCATTCCTTGATTGGATTATTTGTTCTTTGGGTGTTGAGTTTGTTAAGTTCTTTATAGATTTTAGATACTAGTCCTTTATCTGATATGTCATGTGCGAATATCTTCTCCCATTCTGTTAGTTGTCTTTTGGTTTTGTTGACTGTTTCCTTTGCTGTGCAAAAGCTTTTGATCTTGATTAAGTCCCAATAGTTCAATTTTTGCCCTTGCTTCCCTTACCTTGGCAGTGTTTCTGGGAAGAAGTTGCTGCGGCTGCAGTCAGAGGTTGCTGCCTGTGTTTTCCTCAGGGATATTGATGGATTCCTTTCTCACATTGAGGTCTTTCATCCATTTTGAGTCTGTTTTTGTGTGTGGTATAAGGAAATTGTCCAGTTTCATTTTTCTGCATGTGGCTGTCTAATTTTCCCAATACCATTTGTTGAAGAGACTGTCTTATTTTCATTGGACATTCTTCCCTGCTTTGTCGAAGATTAGTTGACTATAGAGTTAAGGGTCTATTTCTGGGCTCTTTTCTGTTCCATTGATCTAGGTGTCTGTTTTTGTGCCAGTACCATACTGTCTTGATGACGACAGGTTTGTAATAGGCCTTGAAGTCTGGAATTGTGATGCCACCAACTTTGGCTTTCTTTTTCAACATTCCTTTGGCTATTCAGGGTCTTTTCTGATTCCCTATAAATTTTAGGGTTATTCATTACATTTCTTTGAAAAAAATTGATGGTATTTTGATAGGGATTGAGTTAAATGTGCAGATTGTTTTAGGTAGCATAGTCATTTTTACAATTTGTTCTTCCAATTCATGAACATGGAACATTTTTCCATTTCTTTGTGTCTTCCTCAATTTCTTTCATGAGTACTTTATAATTTTCTGAGTAGAGATTCTTTGGCTCTTTGGTTAGGTTTATTCCTAGGTATCTTATGGTTTTGGGTGCAATTGTAAATGGATTAATTCCTTAATTTCTCTTTCTTCTGTATTGCTCTTGGTGTATAGATATGCAACTAGTTTCTGTGTATCAATTTTATATCCTGACACTTTACTGAATTCCTATATGAGTTCTAGCAGTTTTGGAGTGGAGTCCTGGGTTTTCTACATAAAGTATCATATCATCTGCAAAGAGTGAGAGTTTGACTCCTTCTTTGCTGGTTTGAAGGCCTTTATTTCTTTTTGTTGTCTGATTGCTGAGGCTAGGACTTCTAGTACTATGTTGAATAGCAGTGGTGATAGTGGGCATCCCTGCCATGTTCCCGACATGGGGAAAAGCTCTCAGTTTTTCCCCATTGAGAATGATATTTGCTGTGGGTTTTTCATAGATGGCTTTGATATTGAGTATTTACCATCTGTCCCTATACTTTGAAGAGTTTTGATCAGGACGGGATGCTGTACTTTGTCAAATGCTTTTTCAGCATCTACTGAGAGTATCATATGGTTCTTGTTCTTTTTTTTTTTTAATTAATGTATTGTATCACATTGATTGATTTGCAGTTGTTGAACCAACCTTGCAGCCCAGGAATAAATCCTATTTGGTTGTGGTGAATAATCCCTTTAATGTACTGTTGGATCATATTAGTTATTATTTTGGTGAGGATTTTCACATCTGTGTTTATCAAGGATTTTGGTCTGTAATTCTCCTTTTTGGTGGGGTCTTTGTCTGGTTTGGGGAGTGAGGTAATGCTGGCCTCATAAAATGAGTTTGGAAGTTTTCCTTCCATTTCAATTTTTTGGAACAGTTTCAGGAAGATAGGTATTAATTCTTTAAATATTTGGTGGAATTGCCCTGGGAAGCTCTCTGGCCCTGGGCTGTTGTTTGATAGCCTAGTTGGATATAGTATTCTTGGCTACATATTTTTTTCATTTAGTGCTCTGAATATATCATGCCAGTTCTTTCTGGCCTGTCAGGTCTCTGTGGATAAGTCTGATGCCAATCTAATATTTCTACCATTGTGTGTTACAGACTTCTTGTCCCAAGCTGCTTTCAGGATTTTCTCTTTTTCACTAAGATGTATAAATTTTACTATTAGATAATGAGGTGTAGACCCATTTTTATTGATTTTGAGGGGGTTCTCTGTGTCTCCTGGATTTTGATGCTTGTTCCCTTTGCCATATTAGGAAAATTCTCTACTATAATTCACTCCAATATACCTTCTGCCCCTCTCTCACTTTCTTCTTCTTCTGGAATCCCACTCACTCTAATATTGTTTCATCTTATGGTATCTCTTGTCTCTCAAATTTTCCCCTCGTGGTCCAGTAGTTGTTTGTCTCTCTTTTGCTCAGCTTCTTTGTTCTCTATCATTTGGTCTTCTATATCATTAATTCTCTCTTCTGCCTCATTTATTCTAGCATTAAGTGCTTCTATTTTTGATTGTGCCTCATTAATAACTTTCTTTATTTCAACTTGGATAGATTTTAGTTCTTTTATTTCTCCATAAAGGGATTTTATTTCTCCAGAAAGGGTTTCTCTAATATCTTCCATGCCTTTTTTAAGCCCAGTTAGCACCTTGAGAATCATTGTTCTGAACTCTGGTTTTGACATATTACTAATGTCCATATTGATTAGGTCCCTAGCCTTCAATAGTGCCTCTTCTTTTTTTTTGTGGTGAGTTTTTCCACCTTGTCATTTTGTACAGATAAGAATATATGAAAGAGAATAAAATACTAAAAGGGTAGCAAAGACCCAGAAGAATGTATGCTAACCAAATCAGAAGAGATCCAACACTGGGGGAAGAAGAAAGGAGAAAAAGAAATTTAAAAAAAATGTGGAAAAAAAATATATGAATAGAACAGAGCCACCCACTTGGTTTGGGGTATATTTTGGCCTCTAGGAAGAAATTACCTCCCAAAATTCTAAAGAAAGAAAAATTTATACATGCACGCACACGCACATACACACACACACACAAGGGTAAACACGATGAAGGAATGGAATATGAATGTAAAATGAAAATTTCAAAAAAAATTCTAAAAAAGGAATTGATAAGATAAGCTGGTTGAAAAAAAAAAAAAAAAAAGAGGGGGAATGTGCTCAGGCTGGAGACTAGAACAAAGCCATGTGCTAGATTAGGGTATATTTTGATCTATTAGAAGAAATTGTATCCTAAATTTTTTTAGGAAAAAAAAAAAAAAACCCTAGATGTATAGAAAAAATAAGGTTAAATTCAATGTAGGGATAAAATATGACTATAACAATGAAGGTTCAAAAAATTTTTTTTTTTTAAGAAAGGTGTTATTAAGATAAACTAGCTAAAAAATGCTAAAGGAGGAAAGAGGAAAAGTTAAAAAATATAATAAGAAAAAATAAAATTAAAAAGAATAAGAAAAAAATAAAAATAAATTAAATTAAAAAATTTAATTTTGCAAGATTAAGGGATCATGGGGAAAAAGCCATGAATTCTATGTGTTGCTTTCCCCTAGCTCTGGAGTTTGGCTGTTCTCCTTGAATGGTGAACTTGATCTAGGTTAGATGTTCTTGATGGTCTTCTGTGGGAGGGGCCTTTTGCAGTGATTCTCAAATGTCTTTCCTCGAGGTGGAATTGCACCATTTTTGCCAGGGACCAGGCTAAATAATCTGCTTAGGTTCATTTTCGGAGCTTTTGTTCCCTGAATGCTTTCTGTAGAGCTTTGGAGGAGGGAATGAAAATGGCAGCCTTCCAATCTCTGGCCAAGCAGAGCCACTCCTCAGTGTGCCCTCAGAGAAAAGCAGTCAATCACTTTTGTCTCCCTGGTCTCCGGCCACACTCTGAGCTCACCTGGCTTGTGACCAAGCATTTCTATCTCTGGCTTATGACCCCATTTGGAGTCTCCAAACCCAGCAGATTCCTGCCATGCTGCTGTTCCTGCATCAGGAAGATGAGTCTCTCTGGATCTGCCACTTGTGGGGTCTTTGCTCAAAGAGCAGCAGCCCGATTGTGCCTTGGATCATGGTTTAAAGTAACTCTGATCTGAAAGCTCACTCTTTGGCTCCATCTCCGCAGCCGGCTTCCCTTCTCTGATATCTGGAGCTCTGCCCCACTCAGACAGCCCTGATCTTTCTGTGACTCTGCAGAACCTGAGACCACACGTCCCTGTGAGGGCTTTACCCCTGCTTAGGCTCTGGAGTAATGTCCCTCAGTGAAGCAGACTTCTAAAAGTTCTGATTTTGTGCTCCACTTGCTGGGAGCTGGCCCCTCCCCCCATGGTCTATCTTCCCTTCACTTCAGATTCACTTCTCTGCATGTGCTACCTTTCAGAAAGTGGTTGTTTTTCTTTTCCTAGAATTGCTGCTCTTCTTGTCTTCAATCTCCTGTTGGGTTTGTAGGTGTTTGGAATGGTTTGATACCTACCTAACTGACCTCCTGGGATCTGATGTCGTTTCAGTCTGCTACTCCTCTGCCATGTTGCCTCTCTCCCTGGAAACATCTGTTTCTTTTTACTGCTTTCTTTCTTAAATTATGTTTCTTTACTGTGTCTGGAAGATCATCTCTTTCATTAACATTTTTGCTTCAAATTTAAAAAAAATAATAAATTTGCTCATATTCTAAAACTCTTTTATTTAACCACTCCCTCTTAATATTAAGCTTGAAACTTTTCAAGAGTTCTACACTTACTACCTATACATTTTCCCTTCCTTTTAGTATAAAATCACTCCAGTCTCACTTAAAGCCTAATATTGTTGCAGAAACTGCTGGTTCTAAAGATGAACTTATCTATCCTAACTTTCTTGCTCCTTTTTAACATCATTGGCCTCTCTCAAATATATTTTCTTTTTTTGGTTCTGCACACTACCAGTTCTCTTTCTAATTCTGTCTATACTATCTCAACATTTTGATTATTCCTTCTTTCCTTCTCCTTAAATATTCATAGTCTTAATTCCCATATTTTCCCCTTCTCTTTCCCACCTCTGTACATTTTCTGCGTGATTTTTTCTGCTCACAGTGTTTGCTACTATATGCCTGGAGGTCACCTTTGGCACCTGTAGACCTTTAGGTTAAATGAACCTCTAGAGCTTTCTACCTCAAATTCTTATATAAAACCATTTGTCTTCAGTCTTCTTCTGCTCCTTATTTTACCACCATTCATATTGGTTAACCAAGTTATGAATTTTCTACCTTCTAAAGGTTTCTAGAATCTCTTTTCTTCTCAAAACTCAAGCAGTCATTGTCCACATTCAGAACCTTTCATCCTTTACCTAAACAGTGATCGCATATGAATTGGAGTTTCACCTTCAATCAACTATGAATTGATTTCTGACTTTGCCATTTCTAGTCTTTCCATCGTATCTTTTATTTTGTCACCAGATACAACTTTCACACCCAAGGTCATCCTGTTACTTCTTTTCATTAACAATTTTATTATCTCATTATGTTTATAGGTTTATAGTTAAATACCTTAAATGTGTATATAGAACCCTCCATAATTTGAATCCAGATTGTCTTACTTGCATTACTCTTGAAAATTCTTCTTAAAAGTCTTAGCTTGAGTGAAGTTTTGGAACTTCCCTAAATATACATTTCCTTTCTAGATTGAATAAAGAAACTTCTTAAAGCACTCTACTTCTTTTCTGACCTGCTGAATATCACCAAAACTTCCAAATTAGGTTTAGTTATCATACCAATCTTCATTATTCAACATTAGTTATTAGAGTATTTATATTTTTTCAGAACTAGACAATTTCTTATGTTTTAGTGATTTTTGATCCAGGTGTTTGCTTCCCACACTTTAATGCAAGCTCTTCTAACAGCATGAGGTATGCCTTATCCATTTTATAGTCTCAGTGCATAGCTTACAGCCAAACACATGAAAAACCCTCTAGAAATGTTTTTGGAATTAATAAATAATGTTCTATTAATATTTGAAAAAATGTTCACATTTTGCAACATAATTTTATAAGTACTATCTCATTTGATTTCATTACTTTTGAAACTTTAAATATTATCAGTTTTAATCATCATAAAGAGGTTTTAAGGTTGTAGCACTACCGAAGAAAAATAAAACAAAACTTCTATGAATTAGGAAAAAAAAATTCAATGACAGAAGTTAAAATTTGATGGATAGAAGGATCTTCTGCTTCCATCCATGAAGGAATATCTCGTTCTGGACTTGTCTTCCTATGAAGGGAGGAAGGAAGGAAGGAAGGAAGGAAGGGAGAGAGGGATGGTAAGAGGGAGGAAGAGGGAAAGAGGGAAAAAGGAAAGAGGGAGATGAGAGGAAAGAAAGAAAAGATTTGACTCAACTGTATTGTCAGAGATCAAAACTAATAGAAACTCAGTAAACTTGAATTTTCATGTCATAGTAAAGGAGAATATAGAGCTAAGCAGTGCAGTGAGTCCATAAATTAGCATCTTTGACTGAGTAACTTAATTGAGTGCCTTTTGGCTCAGGATCTCTTATAAGGCTGTAATCAAGGTATTAGATGAGGCTATAGTAAACTTAAATTGCTTCTAGGGAGAGTGTGCTTCCAGGATCATTCATATGGCTATTAGAAGGCTTTAGGTCCTCACTAGATGTTGCCTGGAGACCTAAGTTCTATACCATGTGGTCTTCTCTCTACGAAAGTCCTCAAAATGACATTTTGCTTTCCCCAGAGTAAGGGTTCCAAAACAGAATAAGGGAAAACCAGAATGAGAGCGAGAGAGAGAAATGGAAACTAGTCTTTTAGCAGTCTAATTCAGGGATACTTTTTCTTACTAGGCTTACACTTATTTTTCAGAAATTTTCAAGTTACTGAAAACTTCCATGTCATATTCGTTGTTTTAGTGTAATTTAAGAATAAATTGGTTGGTGGATTTTTTGAGATTTTACTTCAAATCCATTGGCACTGATCATAAATCTGTTATCTTCTAAATTTGATTCTATGTTAAACTCTAGGTGTTGTAGGATTTTCTCTGCTTTTAGTGCTCAAGATTCTTGGTCGTGCCACTTTGAAGAATGAAGAGGTAGACCAGGTGAGCAAAGTTTATTGGTAGGCCGCAAAGCAAAGTTTATTGAACAGTTGTATAAAACTTCCAGAGAAGGAGGAGGGCTGTCCAAGAAGGTTGCCCCTGGATTTTATAAGTTTAGGGGGTTTTATGAGCTCTTTTGCAGAACTATCAGAATTACCTTAAGCAATCAGGGTGTGCTGAGTCCTGCCAATCAAGGCTTTGGTCACATCTCTGTTTACCTATTAGGTTCCTGTCAACATGCTGATGATCTCTTTTTACTGACGTCTGGGGCTTGTGTCTTAACTGCCCCTTGCCGGTGATATTGACAGATGCTTGTGGTTAATTGCCTTATTTTAGAACATTTTGCAGAAGTGATTTCTGCAAATGCTGCAAAGAAAAATTCTAGTGGGGTCTTATCTAAGCTGCAAAACAGGATGTTAGCCCTGTTTTGTCTTAGGTGGCTTCACTCCATATTTCCTTGCTGGGGACCCTGGTCCTGACTACTTCATTGTCATTGGTATATGACTAAATATTTTCTTAGGCTTTTTGAAACTCTCACACTGCATCATATAATTCAGCACTTGAAAAGAGCCTTTGTTGTATTGTCATTGTTTCTTTATATATTTTATCTCCTGCCAAATTGCATGTTTTTGATAATAGAGTACACATTTTGCTATATTCCTTTACATGTATACCCACCCATTCCCAATCCTGGCCAAGCTCCATATAACTCAGTATTGGCAAAATATTAGGCATTCAACAAGTATTTCTGTATTATGGCTTGAGGCTGTTTATAAAAAAAAATTAATGCAGTAAAAATGGCCCAGAAGGGAAAAACAAGTAGAAAACCCTGGCAAGGTCAAATCTCTGAGCGAAAGAAGAGGGAGTTTATCCCAGAGCATGATGAAAAGAAGAGGAAAGAGAGTGGGGGTGGTGGCTGTCTCTGAGCCAAGCCCCAGCAGCCAGCACTCTTGGAAAGCCTGAATCACCAGCCTCGTGGACCTAAATTAAACATTTGGTAATATATAATTCTCTTCATTTTATCTAATTTTATTTGGGTATTAAGTAAATCAGATGTGGGCAAACCTTTTGCCAAATTAGTAAGTAGCTTTCGAATAACAAGAAAAATGATCATTTGCAATAGTCATTGAATCTTGTTAACACGAATTATAGAGAATGAAGGCCTACAGCAGGGTTTATTAAAATTTTAAGTTTTTTAACAATTGCAGCAAGGATTTGGCTATGGACATGTTGGAGAAGTAAGATAAAAAGGAAAGTTACAACTTTGCAAATTAACTTGGTTAATCACGTGCATGAGGGAAAAGAATAGGGTCCGAATGTTTTCTTACATTTAATAAAATATTTGCAAAATGATAGAGCCAGTACCTTGGAGCGTTTTTGGGCATATGGCATTTCCATCTTAAAACCAAGTGGTTAGGGGCTCCTGGGTGGCTCAGTGGGTTAAGCCGCTGCCTTCGGCTCGGGTCATGATCTCAGGGTCCTCTCTGCTCAGCGGGAAGCCTGCTTCCTTCTCTCTCTCTCTGTCTGCCTCTCTGCCTACTTGTGATCTCTCTCTGTCAAATAAATAAATAAAATCTTAAAAAAAAAAAAACAAGTGGTTAGAAATGCTTACAATTTGAAAAATATTTATTGTTTCAAAAATTGGTGAGTGAGCCAAAATTATTATTGTAGTTCTGAAAGTTTGGTAAGTATTAAACAAAGGTGTATTTATACTTATGATTTTATATTTATATTTATTTTTTGCAGGTATATGGCCATCACAGACAATTGAATTTTTTGTTGTGCTCAATTAGATTTGCAACTTCCCAGTCTAGTAAACAACTAATTCTCCCAACACTGCTTACAGTGAGTTGAAGGCACTGCTCTTGCCTATTCAGCATCTCTTTTAATTTGAAAGCAGTCCCATAAATCTTTCCTGGCTTCTAGGGACATAAAGACTTCTATGATGAAGTGGCCAGCATGGTGGCTTAACAAGCTGAAGGCTAGCTTTTTCCCTCCGTGCATCCTAGGGACCACTGTCTTATTCCTGGCAAAGTAGATCAGATTTTGAATTCCAGCCAGGGTAATTAGCACGCTTTAGGATCTCAATACACAAAGCAGAATGGTCAGCATTAGCAAAGATGTCTTGTGAATGTTTTCTGAGTGGTAGAAAAGAAAAAGGAAGGGCCAGCTGCAGCAGGTCTTTGGGATTCTAATGAAAGTGACGCATTAAATACAATTCCACCTTGGGGAGGGTTGTATTTATCGACACTCTAAGCTTTGAGGCAATGTCTTTATTGTCTGTTTTTCAAATGCATTCTGAAAAATAGAACTAGAGAGAAAGCAGGGGTATCCCTAAAAGTCCCTAGAAAGCAAATTCCCCTGGGGAAAGTTACATTCTCTAAAATATAAGTACCACAAAAATAACTCTTTTCTAGTTCTAGGAAGAGCAGTCATCCCAGCAGTCATTTAGCTTCCCACACAATGCGAACACAACAACTACATCTAAAGTAGAGATGGAACTGAAATGGCTAGATGTTTGACACATTCGTTAACAACCTTTCAGAAAAGTTGCATTGTCTAGAATTTGAACCAGTGTTTTAGAAAGTTGACAAATATAAAAAAAAAAAAAAGAAAGTTGACAAATATGGTGAATCATTTGGAATTCTTTAGGGAAACCTGAGATCTATGATAATAGTTAACATTCTAGGCCTTAGGCCTCATGTTACTTCATTGGTTTTCTACCACCATTTTCCCTAAGACAGATAAATCAAAGTCGTGTGTGTCACTTTATTAATACTTTGGGCTTTTTTGAGCAGTTTTATGTTCATAGCAGATTTGAGTAGGAAGTACAGAGATTTCCCATGTACCCCTTGTCTCCACATATGCACTATCAGGTTTTGACAATTAGGAACAAAGCTGCAATAAACATTTATGTGCAGGTTTTCTTGTGGACATGAGTTTTCAACATTTTGGACTAAATAACCAAGGAGTACAATTTCTGGATTATTACATAAGGAAGGTTTAGCTTTGCAAGAAACTGCTGAACTCTCTTCCAAAGTGATTGTACTATTTTGCATTTTTCAGCAATGAACGAGAGAGTTCCTGTTGCTATCATTTGGTGTTGTCAATGTTTTGGATTTGGGCCATATATCACGTATTTTGAAACTGAGTTCCTTTGATCAACTCAGGTCAAAATAACACTTTTGTATATGTTCTAATATATATAGTAATATGTAACTTGATATGATATAACACATTATATATGTTTAAATATGTATACATATGCATGTGTGTATTATGGCTATACTGTGCCTTTAAATTACATTTTCATTTGAATATTTAGTCATATAAAAAAGACAAAAGGTTATATTGTCACTTATATAAAGAGCAAGTGACTGATCGAATGCACATTTAAGACAGAGAAACTGGTAACTCTCAGGTATGGGATCATTTGTATTTGTATTTGACAATAGGTAACATAGAGTGGACATAGCTAACAAAACCGTGGCAATAGCCATAGCTAACAAAGCAGGTGTCTGATATGAAGCTGTAAATCATGCTTTTTACTAACCCTTTTGTGTTGCTTATTTTCTTTCAAAACAGTATTTGATAGTTGCTCCAAATTATTAGTTTGAATGAGGAGAAGCAGGACAAATTCTCTTGGTATGTTTTTGGTTATTACTATCTATTTCTAATTAACCTCTTGGCCAAGTAGTGGGAGTTACTGATCCATGTAGCAAAGATGAGAAAAATGTCAGTCAGTCTATCAAATTAGAAAATATGCATCAAAAACTAATTTCCAATGAAAGCCTCAGCAGGTCACATATTTTTTTTTTTTCAAACTCCTGGTAATGGTTATTTCTACCATTTTGCTCTTTTATAAACAGAGGGATATAAAAAAAAATCCCACATGTTAAGGTTAAGTCAAGATAATTAGTTGTCTGGGTCATTCTTTTATGATTCTAAATGAAAATTAAACCCCAATCATAGAGCCATATAAAGGATTTGCTGAAGAATAGGTAATAAACTCAAGGACAAGGTTCCTATTTTTAGCTCAAATTACACTGTTTTCATTGAAGTAGTCAGTCAGAGATGGTGTGTTTCTGTGCGTCTGTGTCTGTGTGCATGTGCTCATGTGTACTGCACCCAGCAATGGTCCAGTATACACAATCATTTTTGGAAAGGTAGCAGAAGCCATCAAAGCCATGGGTGCAATTACTTTGACTCTGAAATGTTTTACACAAAAGTTCAACGAATTTCCCCCTAATTATGAATTATGAATGATGTTCTATAGTAATGCATGTCTGACCTGCATTATCCTAAACATGAAAAAGAACTAATAAAGACATGCTTAGATTTAAACTCACATAAATATTCAAAATTCAAAAAACCATTTCCTTTATCATGCCTGGGGCTAACAATGAGATGATTTTGTTAATGATAAATAATTTCAAATATAGTATGGGTGTATATACATATCAACCTATGTCTCTTTTTAGATATTACACACACACGCACACACACACACAACACACACACACACACACACAGCTCAAAGAATATCTTATATCTCATCGATCAGCATATTATTTGCATACGGTAATATTATTGATCTTTTGATTCTTTTCTTTCTTTTTTTTTCTTTTTTAAGTAAGATCTGTGTCCAAAGTGGGACTTGAACTCATCATCCCAAGATCAAGGGCAACATGCTCGACTAAGCATGTGGCATTTGGTTATTTTCTTACTAATCACCAGTGTATGTTTTTGTTTTTAAAGTGTTTATTCCTAAGAAGTAAAATATGTATGCTAAAGAGAATTAGATAGCACTAATAAGTAAGCAAAACAAAGAAAATAAACATCAAAAAACTTCCAAAGATACCCACCATTAAAATGTTACTAATTTATAGAAGAGATGTAAAGTTTTTGTTTGGAGTCAGAAATCTGGATCTAAAACCTGCTCAACAGCTTATAAGCTCCATTACTCTTGATCAATTTGCTGTACTAAACTAAGGCTCCCTTTTATCATCTGCACAATGGAAATGATAATCAGCATTTTTTTTGGTGTGAAAATAAAAATGAGAAAATGTAGTTCCTGCTATGAACTGTTACTATTGCTATTATTAACTTCTATGCTATTTGTTCTTTTTTTTTTTTTTTAAAGATTTTATTTATTTATTTGACAGAGAGAAATCACAAGTAGACGGAGAGGCAGGCAGAGAGAGAGAGAGGGAAGCAGGCTCCCTGCTGAGCAGAGAGCCCGATGCGGGACTCGATCCCAGGACCCTGAGATCATGACCTGAGCCGAAGGCAGTGGCTTAACCCACTGAGCCACCCAGGCACCCTATGCTATTTGTTCTTGATGAAACAATTCATTTATACCTATACACTTCCTTATGAAAAATACCATACTTTTTAATATACTTTTTGATAACTTTTCACTTTCATTTAATTGTATATTTTGAAAATTTTCATGCCAAAAGAAGTGGTATAGTGACACTTTTTTAAGTGACTCTAGTAAATGCTTCTTTGACTAAATGTTCTATCGTTTAGTTAGCAAATACATTATTTTGAACACTTATTCCTAACATTCCCTTTATTAAATTATACTCTAATAAATATTGTCCTAGCCAAACCTTTGAGTAAAATCTTAATTATCTATAAGAATTATGAGCATATTTTGACAAACATGTTTTTATAATTGATAGCTATTTTAACATACCTCCTAGAAATATTATACCAATTTACATCACACACTCCAGCTGTATAAGAATACCCAGTACGTCTGTTACAACCATAATAATGGGATATTTGTACAATGATCTAGCTACTTCAAATCTAAAGAGTTTCTACAATTTCTTAATGTGTCATTGTCCTTGGAATCTAGAATTTAAGAATCTGGATGTAAGATAAACTTTTTAAAAAAGATTTTATTTATTTATTCATGAGAGAGACAAAGAGAGGGAGAGAGAGAGAGAGACAGGGAGAAGGGGAAACAGGCTCCCTACTGAGCAGGGAGCCCAATGAGGGACTCAATCCCAGCACTCTGGGATCATGACATGAGCTGAAGGCAGACACTTAACCAACTGAACCACCCAGGCAACCCTAAGATAAACTTTAAAAAGTTTATGTCCCCATTTATGCTAAAGGAGAGAGATCAGTTAAGATTTTGATTTTTTTTGTTCTAATTTTCTAGCACTCTAGTTAATGTCCTCTGATTTGTTTAGTTTTGTTGTTTCTTGTATCTTTATTATTTCAATGCTTTGAACACTGATGTTGCTCTTTAAAGATTTTATTTTATTTATTTGACAGAAGAGATCACAAGTAGGCAGAGAGACAGGCAGAGAGAGAGGGGGGAAGCAGGCTCCCCGCCGAGCAGAGAGCCGGATGCGGGGCTAGATCCCAGGAGCCTGGGATCGTGATCTTAGCTGAAGACAGAGGCTTTAACCCACTGAGCCACCCAGGCACCCTGATAATGCTCTTTAAATATTAAACTATTAATTATTTCATGCTTCTTACCAGAAACATTGCCTCATATATTTGATTAGAAAGAGAGATTTAGGGATATCATAAACATAGACTCATATCTTCTTATGAGTATATGAGTTTTTATTAGAAGCCTAACTTAGATAACATTCTGCCAAATCCATAGTGGAGGCTTAGCAGATTTGACCAAGCTATTGGCTGGTGTCTGGCAGATGTATCATGTCACATTTGTTCTTGGGGCACATCAGAATTCAGAAAATGTATATGAGTCCTTGCATTTGAGGTAGAAAATTAACTCAACTATTGTATCAGCGATATATTCATAAAACAACATATTTGTGGGGAAAGGAATTGAGGTAGTCATTTTATCACTATTGGTTTTTCTTTTTTCTTTTCTTTTCTTTTTCTTTTTTTTTTTTCTCCCTGCTGAGCAGAGAGCCCAATGCGGCACTCGGTCCCAGGACCCTGAGATCATGACCTGAGCCGCAGGCAGCGGCTTAACCCACTGAGCCACCCAGGCGCCCTATCACTATTGGTTTTTAACTGCTAAAAAGTTACAGATATGGTAAAGGGACAGAAGATTAGGGATAAAAAAAACGCATCTGTAGGCCTTTAGAGAACTAGTTGAATTATTATATGGTGTCACTGTTTAAACAACCTTATTTTTTTTTAATAAAACCTCTCATTATTTAGTCAACATATTCCTGGATGTTTTGTATCATGCCTTTTTCAGACATTATCTTATCTGTCTTCTCAATTATATCCCTTCCTGATTTCTCATAGGTTTTATACTTCAATATACAATATTTCTCCTTAATCTTTACTTTCCTTTGGTCTACTATTCTTGCTACAATCACGCAAACATGTGTAAATCTGTCATCTACAAAAAAAAAAAAAAAATGAAACAAATATCCTTAACATTTTCACAATGTTTCTTATTATAGATGCTATTATCATTACCATTTCATCTAAGATTCAGAAATGGTGAGGGTCTTGTCCAGGTCAAAAGAAACATCACTGACATCGAAACTCTGGACGATAGGATTGCAAAGACAATGTTTTTCAGTAGCTTACATTCATGTTTCCTTTTCAAATGTCTATGATACTGATCATAGAGAATATCATGTATTAAGATACTAAGGAGCTAATTTTCCCAAGAATAATCCTGAAATTTGCCAAATGTTTCATCATGTTCTTAAAGGAACCATGCCAGCAGGGCACTACCTGGTTCAATGAGTCATATTTTTCTGTAATTCAAGTATATTTCTTAACTAATTCTTATGAAAGATTGGTGGAGAATTGCACCAGCTGCAAATACATTGTGCTTGATTTTCGTGAATTAGCATGAAGACTAAAATTCCTAGAAAATTGATGGTTGGTGGAATTTACATAATTTTGGTCACATTAAGAACTTCTAGTTATTTAAATATAATTTATCCCTTTCTGCTATAATATCATGCTTTTTTTGTGAAATGAAGATAACAGCTGAGGCCTAATTCATTTAAATTCTATTATACAGTCACTGAGCAATATGATAAGTATCTCTTCCATGAAAAAGATCCTTTAAGGCTGAGTCATCTATGCTAATGTAACTTATTAATGTAGTCACCTTTTGTAAACCACTAGAAACTCCCGTACAGATATTTTCTTCTTAGCAAATTAACTGTAGCTTTCTAAGTCATCCAGATACATGAATTGCTTTGTTTTAGGCTCTAGTACATTTCTGTACACATAAAATGAAAAAAGACATTTCCAATTATGCACTCCTTACTTTCTGAATTTAATCAAAATATACTTTTGTACCTTTGATGTTATCAATATCAAGGGGCTATAAATCATCTAGATAGGTCCCAATCTTACCTTTTTTTTTTTTTTCAAATTTGGTGGAAGGGTTGTTTTTGCCCCTAAAGCAAATGCTCCAGCCGTATTCTGTATCTCCTCCTCTCTTCCATCTCAGCAACACTGATCTGTCAAGTAGTCCTTCTCACAGCTGAATCTTCAAACTCTACCTGCATATTCCTTCTTGCCCTTCAACATATAGCCCAAATCTCCTCAGACGAGGTAACAAATACTCAAAAATCTCCTCTCTCTTTCCAGATAGTTCCCCATATTTCTACCTTTTTCCATGAGTTTCTGTGTTCATTACTATACATTACCCATTACTTTTTTTTCCTTTGCATAGTGGTCTAACTTCTTAAAATTCCACATACAGTGTACTGTGGAGCAGACAATCTAGATATGGGAGGATGGTGGTTATGAGTGGATCACTGGCAGCAGGTCTATAGAGAAATGGTTGGATTTGAAATATATGTTATAGCAATAAAATCAACAGAACTTGGTCACAGCTCTTACAAGGGATCGGTTTGTTAATGTGGAAGAAATATACCAGGAAGGACTTCCAGTGTACTAGGTAGAGGAAACTGACCTTTACTGAGAAAGGTAAGCCTCAGGAGAACATATTGGCAGTTGAATACCAAGAGTTCATTTTTGCCGTTAAATTTTTGATATACTTAAGACAATTCCAAACAGAATTACATTGTGAAGTTGGAAGGAAAAAATCAGTTATAAACATACATTTGGGAGGTGTTAGGATTAATGTGGTCTTTAAAACCTTGGAAATAGAATGACTCTGAGGCAGAGCATCCTGAAATAGAATGAGGTCTGCAACTGGCTCATGAAAACTAGGTGTAATATTCACTTATGCCGGTTTTAGTCAATTTATTTGAAACAAATCAAACCCTCATTTGAAAATGTCAAAATTTGTTTGGGCAATTAATGTTAGACTAAAAACCTTCAGGTCATTATCTGGCTTTTCCATTTCTATCGCACAGCACATCTAATCTATCATTCATTTCTGCCAACATGCATTTCAAACAAGTTTCAAAGGATTTATTGTTAAAACTCTTTTCCAAGCTACTATTACCTATCTCCCATGTAGATGCCAGAGAGAGAGCCTCATAACACAGAAGTAAATCAAGCTACTCCCCTACATAAAGCTCTCAAATGACCATCTCACAATTAGATGAAAATCCAGATTCCTCACAAAAGCCTGAAAGGTATTTTCTGCTGCCATTCCTGTGTTTCCAGCCTCAACTCCTCTGCTTCTCTTCTGTATCACTCACTGCATTCCACCCATTCTGGACTTCTTAATGTTCTCCCAAACCTGTTGCTGCCTCTGGGCATCTGTACTTGCAGTTCTCTCTGCTTATAAGGCTTATCCTTCACACACACCCAAAGATTCTTCTTTATTCCAGTATCTATTCAAATACCAACTTCTTATAGAATCTTCCCTATCCATTCTATGATAGCACTTTCTCATTCCCCCTTACTACATATACCCTAACTAGGTTTTAGTGTTTTCAAAAATAATTTTTATTGACTTTATTGTAATTAGAGTAGCTTTAGCACAAATTGAGCACAAAGTATATAAATATCTCACTTACTCCCTGCCTCCTACATGCATAGACTCCCCCATTACAAACATTCCCCATCAGGTTGGCACATTTGTTACAATTAATGAATCTACTTTGACAGATTAGAATCATCCAGAGTCCATAAATTACATGAAGTTTCACTCCTGGTGTTATAAATTCTATGGGTTTTGCCAAATGTATCTTGCAGAGTATTTTCACTGCCCACAAGAGCCTGGATGCTGTGCCAATTCATTCTTCCCCTCCCCCAAACACTTGACAAGCACTGATCTTTCTATATCTCTGTAATTTTGCCTTTTCTAAGAATGTTATATAATAGAAATCATACAGTATTTACCCTGTTTGGATTTTCTTTTTTCACTTTGTAGTATACTTTTTTTTTTTTTTTGTAGTATACATTTATATACATTTAAGTTTCCTCCATGTCTTTTCATGGCTTGGTGACTCGCTCTCTCAATCTTTCTTTTTAGTATTGAACACTATTTCCATTGCCTGAATACCATAGTTTATTCATTCATCTACTCAACAACATCTTTTTTGCTTCTAAGTTTTAGTAATTATGAGTAAAGCTGTTGTAAGTATCTGTGTGCAAGTTTATGTGTGGATATAAGTTTTACTCTTTTGAGTAAATACCAAGGAGCACAGTTGCTGGAATGTGTAGTAAGTTTAGTTTTGTAAGAAACTGCCAAACTGTATTCCAAGTCACTGTATAATTTTGAATCCCCACTATCAGTGAATGACCTAATCAATGAATGTCCTGTTGTGCTATGTTCTCACCAACATTTGGGTCATCAGTCTTTTCTTCTGTAACTCTTTATTAAATGATTCAGTACTTACATATTTATTTGTTTATTACCTTTCTCCCCTTCTCAGGAATGTGAACTTCTTGAGATTAGGATTCTGTCCTTTTTGTTTACTCTTGCTTTAGTACTAATACAATATCTGACACACAGTAGGCATTCAAATATTTCTGGAAAATAAATAAAAGGGGATATATATGATAGCATTTATGGAATTAAATATTAATGTCATTTATTTATTTTATCAGTATTATTTATTCATCATTTACCTATATCATTTTTTAAAATAAGATACAAAATAGAAGATTTTCAACTTCCTTAAATCCAGAATGAAAAAAACAACTCAAAACTTCCTTGTTGATAAATAATCTTGTGATTCTATAATACTTCTCCTTAGTACTTTGGATTCTTATTAAATCATCCTCTGTAGATTTATTTTCAAATGTTAAGAAATTAATTTCTGGGGATTGTTTTTCTATTTATCACAGATGTGTCTCTAATATAGCTACACTTAACAATATTTACTATCTTTATTGGCCTGTACTTTCTTTTGCATTAACAAGAATTGAATTTTCCATGACACGGTTTTGCTTCATTGGATAATTCAGATGCTCATTAAAATACAGTGAGATTTTGCTGAATCCATTGAATACTACTTATGTTTTAATGAGCATTAATGAGCTTTGTGATTGTCCTGTGGAGCAAAACTCGTATCTCATTAGGTGGATTCCCAAAATGCCTAAAGGTGAGCAGACACAGCTTTAGATATATAAGGTAATTTCATACTTAATTAGTTCCTTACTTGACACCACACATACGTATCCAGAACTATGGCTTGACATGGCAAACTTGTTTGCTGTGATAAGTCAATGAAATGGTAGAATTCACAGAGAGCTTCTGTGACTAGTTTAAGGCCATTCTCTATTATGTTAATAAATCGGTATATTATGACTCGATTCATAGGAAATAGAGTATAAGAAAGAAGTTAAATGTTTCCTAACTCGAATTGTCATTACTTTATAATTTGTACAGAAACTAGCATTGGAAGTACTTACATGCACATATTTCAGATGCACACATCAATGGTATGGCTTACTTTCATTAACCAAGTGCTTACCACATGGCAGGAAATGTATATATAGTATTTTTTTCTCCCAACAAAAACTCTGAAAGCTGGAATTGTTATTTGTCCTTTATGGATGAAAAAGCTGATGTATGAAGTATTTAAATGATTTGTTATGTTAGTTCGCTGGTGCTTCCCTAGCAAAATACTACAGACTTGGCAGCTTAAACAGCAGAACTTTATTTTCTCACAGTTTTGGAGACTAGTCCAAAGTCAAGACTGTCCACAGTCAAGGTGTCAACAGTTTATTTACTCCTGAAGTCTCACTCCTTGGCTTACAGAAGGTTGCCTTTTCACTGTGTCCTCCTGTGACCTTCCTTTCCACTATGTGCAAACATCTTTGGTGTCTCCTACTCTTCTGAAACAGAAACAAGTCAGATTAGGGCTCCACCCTTAAAATTTCATTTGACCTCAATTACCTCTTCAAAGAGGAGAAGGCAGTTAAGGGAAACTGGAAGGGGAGGTGAATCATGAGAGACTGTGGACTCTGAAAAACAATCTGAGGGTTCTGAAGGGGTGGGGGGTGGGAGGTTGGGGGAACCAGGTGGTGGGTATTGGAGAGGGCACGGATTACATGGAGCACTGGGTGTGGTGCAAAAACAATGAATACTGTTACACTGAAAAGAAATAAAAAATTTAAAAAAAAAAAAGGCCCTATCTTCAAATGCAGACAAGCTCTAAACCTGGAGTTTAGGTCTTCAACATGACTTTGAAGGAACAGATGTAGTCAAAAACATTTGACAAACATTACACTGGTAATAAGTGCGTATCAGGGATTTGAATTTAAGTTGTTTGTAACTTCAAAGTCATGTCTAGTCCATAATGTAAATTTCATAAGATTTGGAATGATCGATATTAAGCTAAAAGATATTCATATATTTTAAGTGTCAAAGCACAGTTCATTGTCACTGCAACAAATGAAAGAATTTTAAATTAATGGTTTTTAAGTTCTCAGGTACTTTCAAAAATATTTTCTTGTGTGTCATGTTGTTAGGTCCATAATCAAAGGAGCGAGACTGATACAAAGCAAAGGTCAAGCAAAGCTTTATTTCACGCCGAGCATCGAGAATCAAACTGACTGGGTCAGGGCCGCCTCTTACAGAGAGGGCGACCCCTCCCTGCCTTACAGACTAACTTTTATAGAGCAAAGGCCATGTGGTTGGGCCTGGTCACACACAGGTGGCCAATGAGATTGTAACACACAGAGAAAGCTACACAGTCATACTAGGTCACACGGGTGGCCAATTGAATTACAATTTACCCTAGTAGATATTTGAACTAGCCTATCACCTTGGTCAGAATTGGCACCCAAAAGGCGGGACCCAACACTCCTTAGTAGCTAGGGATGTCTCCCTAGTTATTGGCACCCCACTGATTGGATGTCTCCACCTAGCCTGACCCATCCTTGTATTTGGGCTTTGTTACCTGAGACTGGTTTCATTTCCTGGACTTGCTTTTAAGTAAGTTCCCTGGGGTGGGGGGGGGGCAGGTGGCGCAAGATCAGTTTAAGTTTTACTGCATCAACAACAAAATCACTGTTTAACCAGATGAAATTGCTCTGGCTAAATAGGCCCTTACAATATAGAAAACAAACTAAATATAAATATGCTGATCAATTCTCGTTATTAATGATATCTGCATGTAGAACATTAATCTTTAGTAAATTTTGAAGCTCATCATTTCAGATTGGTTTATATCTATTGTTCCCAAATACAATTTCAAAGATGACACTCTAGCTGCTATTATCACTGGGTATAACTAAGAAATAGAAAGTTGGGAATAAAATTATTTTTATTATTAATGGTTAATGTACCATAGCTCATAAAAATTTAGAAACAGAGATTTCATTAGACTTGTGCTGCTCTCTTGGGGTAGGCTAACAGTGCATGTGGTCTGATTAAAGTAGAAAGACAGTCTCTGGGAATTCTGATTAGTGGACCCTGGCTGCGCTGGGCCTGGCTATCATGTTGTTACAAATACATATGCTCACCCACCAAATTAATAGTGAATGAACATCTGTGAAATATTTGATGGTATTCAGAAGGATTTGAGTTTCAATTACAACTCTCTGAATATGATGTCATTCCTGCAAAGTGTCTCTGAACACAGAAATCCTTACGCTTCTTAGTATAGCATTGTGATGAAGATGGGCTCTTAGAGTCAAACAAATGTGAGTTTGATCCCTGCTCAGATGCTTACCACAGTGTTTCCAGCAAGTTACCTAGCCTCTCTAGGCCCCAGTCAAATCATATGAATAATGGAGAAAATATCTATCTATATAATAGGATATGAAAATTAAATAATTTAGTGTTTGTATCACCTAGCATGGTTTCTGGAGCATAGTAAATGCCTGGCTTAGTCAGTGGTAAATTGACATAGTCATTATGACAATTTATAATTTTCAATTTAATTGTATAGTGATTTATTTAAAATCTGGCTCTCTGTCTTGAGGCACATTCCATGGAATTGCAGACCGTTTTTCTTCTTTAAATTTTTGCATAGCTAACTCTTGGTATAGTACTCGGCATACAGAAGCCACAGCAAATGGTTATTAAATAAATAAGTTAATTAATGAGTAGAATTTTATGATCTGCATGCTATGTTTATAATGGTAAAATGCCAAATCTAGTGCTTTAGAGAAGAGGAAGAAAAAATGGGATGCATCTCACTATCAGTAATAGTTTCTACTGCTTATCAACAGATTAAAACACTATTGAATGAATGAATAGATGATATTCAGCTGTAAGAACAGCCATGTTGATTAATTGCTTTTGATATGTTCCTTGTGGCTAGTTTCAGCTCAGGGAGAGGGAAACTGCAGTTGAAAGATTCTTGTTCTTTCTCATGAAATCTGCTGTGCATATATTTTAAAAAATATCTTATCTGGGGGGCATCTAGGTGGCTTAGTTGGCTGAGCATTCAACTCTTGGTTGTAGCTCAGGTCATGATCTCAGGGTCATGAGATTGAGCCTGGTGTTACGTTTCATGTTCAACATGGAGTCTGCTTGAGATTCTCTCTCCCTCTCCCTCTTCCCCCCAACCTGTCCTCACCTCAAATAAATAAATAAATAAAATCCTTTAAAAAGAAATCTTACCCAGCACCTTCAATAGTTTGTCACTGAAGAATTTTCAGGTTGACTTAGTCTGCCATTTTACTAAAAGCACAACTTCAAAGAAAAGCAGTAATTCTATTCCTAGACAGTTTTTCATTCATTCAATAATTATGTGACAGGCTCTTAGAAAACACCTCTGCACAATGAAAACAAATTCCTGCTCTTGTAGGGTGGCAAAACTAAATTTAATGGTACATAAATAAATGAATAGCATATTCACAGATGTTGATTACTATGGGGAGAAAATAAGTAGAAGAGGTCAGAAAAGTCTGAGGTGAATAAATATGAGACAGTCTGAGTAGCTCTTTTTGAGAAAGCAGCCATTTTTGAGTTTGAGAAACTTGAGGTTTGAGTGAAATTTGGGAGTGGTGAGAGAATAAATCAAAGAATATTTAAGGAAAGCCATTCTAGTCAGAGAGAACAGCCATACAAAGTCTCAGGTGGACACTGAGGATGGAGCAGAGTAGGAGGAAGAGTTAGAGTAGAAGATGTGAGGTCTTGCAGTCAGAAAGATCAAATTTTATGGGAAATTCTCTTTGGTTTACAAAAACATTGAATAATGTAATTGAATTCTGTGAGCTAATGTGTTGGCTTCCAATTATGTTATTGCTCTCTTTTTTAAAGTTTTTATTTAAATTCTAGTTAGATAATATACAGTGTAATATTAATTTCAAGTGTACAATATAATGATTCACCCTTCCATAAGCCACTGGAGGCTCATTATAGTAAATACATTCCTAAATCCCTGTCACCTATTACACCCATCCCCCACCCAGGGCATTCTCTATCCCTCTCTGTATATTCCCAGTGCATGTCACTGTGTCTGCCACAGTGTAGGTAACTGAGAAAACCTTGCTGCAGAAAGGATCCCTCACTTGGGTACTGGATATGCAGTTTTTGTGCCAACAACAAAAATATGGTTTCTAAATCTAATAATCTAAAATATCAAACATTATATTCAGTTAATAAGCCCTTTTCATGCATTTTGATTGTTATGTCTTTTTATTTTAATAGAAAACATCTTGGGACGCCTGGGTGGCTCAGTTAGTTAAGCAGCTGCCTTCGGCTCAGGTCATGATCCCGGCGTCCTGGGATGGAGTCCCGCATCCGGCTCCTTGCTCGGCAGGGAGCCCGCTTCTCCCTCTGCCTCTGCCTGCCTCTCTGACTGCCTGTGCTCGCTCTCTCTCTCCCTCTCTCTCTGACAAATAAATAAATAAAATCTTAAAAAAAAAAAAAAGAAAATATCTTAGGAGTGTGAGAATAGACCAATAGAAGAAAAAAAAAATCTATGCAGCTCCACACAGAAAGAGATAGAAAGAGAAAGAGGGATGGAGGGAGAGAGCCAAAGAGTATAAGAGCAAGACAGTAGAGGTGGAAGGAATTCAGTTAAATTGTAACTACATATTTGGAATCCTTCCTGTGATTTATTTATTTATTTACTTACTTTTAAAGATTTTATTTATTTGAGAGAGAGATTGAGCACAAGGTGGGAAAGTAGCAGGGGGCGAGGGACAAGCAGACTCCCTGCTCAACAGGAAGCCCAATGCAGGTTTCTATCCCAGGACCCTGAGATCATGGCCTGAGGCGATGTTTAACCTACTGAGTCACCCAGGTACCCATTTTTTTTTTTTTAAGATTTTATTTATTTATTTGACAGAGAGAAATCACAAGTAGATGGAGAGGCAGGCAGAGAGAGAGGGAAGCAGGCTCCCCGCTGAGCAGAGAGCCTGATGCGGGACTCGATCCCAGGACCCTGAGATCATGACCTGAGCCGAAGGCAGTGGCTTAACCCACTGAGCCACCCAGGCGCCCCTTTGTGTGATTTAAAAATCACAGTCTGTTTTTGTTCATCTTTGGCTGGGCTTGTGAAAATGATGAAACTAAAATCCAGTACTATTTATTTGGAAACTTCACCCTCTATTTTAGTCTTACAAAGAAAAGGGAAACATCCTTGTCCATTACTGTAAATATATCCAATGCCTATCAAGGCTCAAGGAGACAGGGGTAAGGCTGGTCAACCATACATGTATATGTCCTTGAGCAATTGAAACATTACTCTGATATGTGGGTAGATACCATTTTTTGTTAAAATACGAAGTGTTTACATAGTGCCAAAATTTCTAGGAGAAATCTAGTCATTTTGGTATGCATAGTTACCAGTAGAAATTATATATTTATAAGGAAAGGATAAACTCTTGAACAAGTTTAACTCAACTTTATGAGATATTATAACACAATTGAAAAAATGTTTTCTGTGAGATTAGGTAATGTTAAGATGACTTGGGAATATTACAGTCATTTTAGCATTTCTTTACTTGCTAGATTCCCTCAGATATGAAAATGATTTTTTTTTGCCACAAGTTAACATTTCCCTTTAAAAAAAGGGAATAAATGTGTATTTATTTATTACATGTATGTATACATTTATGTGTCATAAAGATGTTATTTAATTATTCATGCATCTCTATATATAATCTTCATAATTAAACATCTATAATTTACTTAAGATTATAATGTTTTCACCTCTGAACTATGAGTACTATAAGACTAGCAGATTGCTACACTAATTATTCTTGTACTTAAATAGTAAGATAATTACTGCAGCAATATTCTATTCAAAATGAAAATTGGATCCACCCCCTGGCACACTTAAATTAGGAGTCTTTTTCTTTCATTTTTGCAAAATGTTCTCCTTTTATCTTTTTTGAATGCATATTTTTAATGTTAGAAAGAGCAACTCCATTCACTAGAGATTCCATGTTAGGTAAGAATGTCATCACTGTGCTTAAGCTGCTTAGACTCAAATTCCAAGGTTATTCTATGTATGAAAATAGTTCTGTTAGAAACTGGTTCTGCTGACTTTGCCCAGCCAGGTGTCCACAAATAAAGGCATGGCAATGAGAAGAGCATGAGCTAGGTTGAAGTTATTAACACATGCAAAATTTGGAATAAACCAAACCATGAAGGCCATCAATATGTTGATGGAAGATCATTTATTTTATGTACCAAAGTACTACCCACCAACCTCCGGTAGAAAAGAATTCTCCCTATTTAGAACCCTACTGTATGATGAATGTTTTGCTATAAAACACCTTTAACATTTTGCTGCCATTCGTTTTCCTTGTGTTGTCCATCTGTCCTTGAGAGTGGGAACTACATTTTTTTTTTTCTTTTGGTATGCTAAATTCCCAAAAAAATCTCTGGCACACAGAATTGTACCTCAACTAAGTTTATCCATTAATGAATTAATCTGTGTTTAAAAACAAGTAACATAATTCATACTGTCATCCAGAAAGACAAACCCCAAGAGCTTAGAGGTATAGCACACATGCACATATGTGCTCACACACAAACACACACACATACATCACCTGCTCAGGTCAGTGTCTGCTCCCAGTTTTTTGAGAAGCAACAATCATGAAATTCCAACTTGACTGCTGGGTAGACTGGGAAGTACTAAAAAAAACTGGATTTATATTTAGTGAGCACACAGTCTCTGGCATAGTTTATTTGTTTTGTTTTGTATTTTTCCTCCAGTCACTTCAGAAGTGTCTTTACAAAGAGATTCTAAGCATCAAGGACAAAAAACATCATCTCATTTTGTATATCCACTAGAGTAACAGCATAAGAGATGTGGTCGAGTTTCAATGTGGGTGATATTTGAAACTTATTATTTTGGAAATTTTTTTGCCAAAATTTAGTGATTGCAATATAAATATCTACTTATGTTAACCTTTCCTGTAAAAATTAACTGGAGATATTAGATGTTTCCAAATGATTGACATTATTAAAACTGTGCTGTTCCCTTGAGGTGAATTTCCAAGTGTACCTCCTAGGGTTCCACCCCTGGAAAGCAGTTCATTTTGGGTGTGGCCTCAGGGAATATTATTTTTTAAAAAGTTCAAATTATCACTCCAACTCCCATTTTCTGAGAATTGATAAGCATTGTGAATTTTGTAGAACTAAACAATTTTATAGTTTAGAAATTATTTTGATAGGCCCACCAAACTTTTTGAATCCAGAAAACCATGTAAACAAATATAGCATCCTATTTATGTGAAAAGGCTACACTTGATATTTTTGATGCCTTGGTTAATCATGATATTGCCGTCTCAAAATGGATAGTGAGGAATAAAACAACTGTATTCCTTTGTTTACTCTTTTAGTATGTTTCTGGGGAGTGGAACATAAATTAGAGGATAATCGTTAAGTGGCAAATCCTTGAGCTATTGGAGTTTATTTGTTTCAGCAATTTAAGATAGTCCTTATTTTAACCCTTAATCAGATTATTTTTACTTATTTTAGGTGACCACTAATAAATGGCAACTTTTTAGTCTTAGACTTTGCCATTTAAAAAAATCTGCATATTCCTTCAAACATCTGTCTCGGGCTTTCTGGCATTAAATTTCATTTGGTTGTCATTTCTAAATATTTCAGGGAGTTTCAAGTATCTAGTATGTATTATCAAAATGATATTGTACTTCCAGTCACAAGTTGTAACTCAGTTTATACTTCCAAAGAATACATATATATTTATCTCCATTCAGCACACACACACACACACACACACACAAGCTCACACACAACCAATTCTTTTTTTTACATATAAGTTATAAAATGAGTTGAAGATACCACATCAATTGTGCTTGAGTCAATATGTAAGCATTTGTATAGAACAGTAATTCTCACCCTTTTTCTCTGGGACATACATGTCAGATAGAATTCACATAAATCTTATGTTCCTAAAGATTGTGGCATAGCTAAGATATACTGCTGGTTATGCACATTTGTATAGCTATAATTCCATTCATTTGCCTTCCTCTCAAGAGAGTATAGGAGTCAGTGACATTAGAGTAACAGACTCTGAAATGTTCTAAGTAAGTAAGCCACTTTTAACACATTCCGTTTTGAGTATCATGACCTGAGTGACCCTGACTCTGGCCAGGTGTTGCAGTTTGGCTCTGCCATCAGCTAGCCTTCTAGAACTCTGTTCTCTCAGCTCTAAAAATGGGAGTAGTAATATTAGTGTTGAGACATAATCTATATACACTTCTTTTTGTGATTGCTGCCTCATAGTAACCATCTATAACACATTTTTTTTTCTATCAGTCAAGGATCAGTAGCAGGAAATTAGATTCACTTTATAAATTAAAAGTACTTTATAAAAATTCTTTAATGTATTCTTCTCTAAGTCACTCTTGGTTTCCTTAGTTTCCTTATCTTTCTTCACTGGAGCTTTCACTATTTCTTATCCTTACATGCATAGCAAGGAAAATGATCTAAGTTTGCAAAAGGACTACATATATGGCAAAAGAGGACACTGGGTTAACCTTATGATGATGGAAGCCTGACAGGCACTCACATTAGAGAGGCTTTCTCCCATCCAGGTCAGTGTGCACAAATATCATTAACTTGGATGAGAATTTTTCTATGTAGGAAACCATAAATCTTTGTTTTGATAGATATCACTGTTATCCCTATGATATAAACATCTGTACACACAAGAGAAGGACTGCCTTCCTGTATTCCAGGGATAGATTTGTGAATTTTATCATTAGGAAGAAGGTCCTTCATGTGCACTATCTCCCTAACAATAGGGTCAGACAGTACTTTTCAACACAGTAATGTTCATAAGAGTAAGAACTAAGGAGGGGAGAGCAAAAGATAAGGTTTATTCTCTTTATTTTTTGAACATATATAAGAGGCACTAAAGATAAAAGTATAAATGATATAAGTCTTCTCATTTTCTTTTTAGGACTGATAAACACATTGCTATTTATGAAATAATATGCATTAATTAAATTTTATTTAAAAGTATATTTATAAAAGTATAATGTAAAGTATTATACAAAAGTATATACAAAAATTATATACAAAAGTATACTTTTGTATGCACTTGACTAGTGCATACAAAATCTATAAGAAAAATAAAGATCTACAGGAGAAGATATTGTAGTAAGTTTCAAATATGAATGTTAAAGAATTTCGGGGAGTAATGTGATTATCTTCCTAACAGGAAGATGAAGAAATTTCATTGATGAGAAAGTGAAAAAGCATGCGTGGGTTAAACACTGAGGTTTCTGAATAAAAATAGAGACTAAATTGATAGTACATCTGTGCTCCTTTCCATGGCCACGCTAAAATGAGGGTTAAATAAAAAAGAATTAAATATACACTATTATAGAGAATGGGAAAGGAGACAATGGCACCAGAATCTTGGAAGTTGGAAAGCAGATGGCTGAATGATAAATAGCTAAATCAGGAACTTTCAGTGGTAAGGAGGAAGAGGGAAAAGTTAGAGGTGACCATGATTTATTGGAGATTGTCTAGAAGACTCAAAAACTATCTCTACAAGATACTTTTGGAAACAAGATGAAGATGGAAGTAAAAGCCAAAGGAGAAAGGACTGCTGGGAAGTCTAAGAATCACTTACAAAACTAAAACTCTGAAACCAAGATGACTAATACCTGAGGAAATATTCACTTCAGAAATGCTAACAGATTAGAAAAGTAATATCATCAGGGACCAACAGGCAGTCACATATATATTTCAAATAAGCATAATAAACACGCAAAAATTCAGGGGAAGTTTGTGCAATAGGAGGGAACAAGACATATTTAAAAAAGAATCAAGTATAAAATTAAGAATAAAAACATGAAAGTTTAGTTTTTAAAAAAATTAAATATTTGGAACAACTAGTATAATGAATTAGGAACTTTTAAGACCAATCCAAGTAACTCTAAGAAGAAAGGAGGCAAAAATAAAGGAATAGAAAAATATAAAAAGAAAAGAGATATGAAAAATAGAGGTAAAAGTGCCATCCAACAATATAAAAGGCTAATAGCCCCAAGAAGGAGAAAAAACTGAAATATAAGGAATAAATTCTTTAAAGAATAACAGAGATTAATTTATCAGACTGAAAAGATGAAACATCAGCTTGAAGGGCCCATGGAACATTATAAGAAACAAATAATAAAAGAAACACGTCTCAAAGTCTCCAGAGAGAAATAAGATATCACTTAGAAAATAACAAGTATTTGAGGTCAGATGTACCAAGAACAATACTGGGTACAAGAAAACTAAGTAAGAGACTTTTTAACATACTGAAGAAAAATAACC
Source organism: Neogale vison (assembly GCF_020171115.1). Taxonomy (NCBI): domain Eukaryota; kingdom Metazoa; phylum Chordata; class Mammalia; order Carnivora; family Mustelidae; genus Neogale; species Neogale vison. Next base: position 60,611,203 of record NC_058092.1, read on the forward strand.
GAATGTAACATTTTATGTCCAGTCATTGACATTTAAATAAGATAACAACAAAACCAAATAATATTCTCAGGCTACAATACGATAGAAGTTCAGCCTCACAAAAAGCCACCATAAAACAACTTTTGAAAATGATACTTGACAAAGAAAGAAAAAAAAATGATGCTTAAGAGATATGGTTAATGGCAAATTAACTTGTGAAATTTGCTATCTGCAGTGAAAACAAACAAAAAAGCTCTCCTTGAAAAAAAAAAAGTCCACAAAAAAGAAGAAAATGGACATGTATACATGATAATCCCAAGGTAAGTCCTATACAATAGCAGTATGATGGAGATTGAGCAGGGGAGAACCTAAGTAGGGGGTGGGTATTAAGAGAGAATGTTAATAATTGTTAACAGGTGTGCATATATGCATATAAACACATACTTGACTTTTATTTCAGTCCCTCTGATTGAAAATGGCAAATTGATTGAAGCAAAATTTAAAATTAAGAATTTTTATCAATTCTCGAAATAAAATGGTATAAAGAATTTCAAATTTTCATAACGTATATATTTCATAACAGTTATACTTCTGAATTTATTAAGCTTGAAACTACCTTAAAACTTTTTTTAAGACACTCTGTCGTGTGTGTGTGTGTGTGTATGTGTGTGTGTGTGTGTGTTTATGCACACATGCAAATAATCTGGCCCTAATGAGATTAGAAAAGAAATGGATGGAAAAGACAATTGAGGATGGGTGAGCAAAACCAAGATTATAAAAATAAATATAAATAAATATTTTAATATCACACACATATGTCCACACATAACCACACACACACTATGCATATACACATTATTTATGATCAGGCATAATGTAAGCTTGTAAGTAAAATCAAATATTTTGATCTTTCCTATCCCTCTGATGATAGTGAAATGGAGAAAAAGACAAAGATCTAGCAACTGAAATCAGTTCAGAAATCTGAGAGATTAACTTCTGCAAATTTGTATATAGTGTGTTTTGAGATTGGATATCAGTCTCAGGGTGTGTGTGTGTATGTGTGTGCAGTGTGCATATACAGTTTTGCCCTCTGTAAATATTAAGATTCAGTGTTCAAACCTCTGCTTTGGAGTTATACATTGCTTTTTGTAATAAACTCATTCATTGAAGGGGGCCTTGGCATGTGTTTAAAAATATTTTTCAGAAAAGCTTAAAACAAGTGTTTTGAAAAGAAACATTTTCCACTGTGCTTTTCAACTAGTCCATGGCAGAATAGTTCAACACAGCTTCTCATGACTTTCCCCAGCTTCTAAAAGACAGGGCTGAGCTTTCCCCGAGTTCTCCTTTGTGCTTGAGAAAATAATGAATCAATCAATTAAAAACACCTCAAATACAACCTATGAAATATGCTTCTCTATTCTACAATCAACAGCGCTGATCAATAATTCAGCTCTCTTTTTTTTTTCTTTTCTATTGAGCTTCATCAAAAACAATTTTTTCCATGAAAAAAAAGTGAGGAAATAAAAAAAAATATTCAAAATTACACTGGAAATGCGTAACCTTTCTGCCGCAGGAGGGAAGTTAACTGTGCAAACAGGTTATTTAAAATGACTCACAACTGGCTTACATCTGTGCCCCTTAAATGGAGTGATGATTATTTACAAAGCAGGTTCACCCCTGACATGGACCTCTCAGGATGGCCACTAAGGATACCCAGGGTTGCCATGACAGGTCCTTTATTAACACTAAAGTGATAATTTCAAACAAGTGGTCAATTCGGGAACAAAGGACAGGAATAGCATTTGCTCATAATGCAATGTTCAGACCTTGGCTAGCATAATAAGGGCAAGATTGCAGGATGCATTTTATTTGCATATTATTCTATTAACATTTACATCGGCTAAGCAAATAGAGGCGACATGTGGATCTCAGAAGAAGTCATCACCCCTTCATGAAAGGTGTTTGACCTAATCTAGCCAGACTCCGAAGCACTAAGAAGAGGAGTATGAAGACAGGCATGTTGGCTAAATTCCAATGGCATAATTACTTTCTGCCCATATAAAAAATTCTTCCTGCCATTCTTGAGAAGCTATTTTTTTCCACCTCCTTTCCTGACTGCTGCTGTGCTGTGGAATGACTGTCATATTAGACCCCACAGGGGCCTGCATTACAGCTGTGAGTGATCCCTGTAGGTAAAACCAGTACAGCGTTTGGAGGTCCTTCAAAAAAAAAAAAAAAAGAGAAAGGGGTAATATAAAGGTAAAAGCATTGTTCATGTCCTCTGGGGAGCTCACTTAACATGCCACACCCACACTTACTAGTAGCACAGCCTGGTAAACCCACTATGCTATCAGGACTTAGTTCCATATTAAAAGGGAGGGTTTTTGTTTATTGTTTTTTTTTGTTGTTGTTGTTGTTTGTTTTAAGATTTTATTTATTTATTTGACAGAGGGAAAGAAATCACAAGTAGGCAGAGCAGCAGGCAGAGAGAGAGGGGAAAGCACACTCCCTGCTGAGCTGAGAGCCCAATGTAGGGCTCTATCCCAGGACCCTGAGATTGTGACCTGGGCTGAAGGCAGAGGCTTAACCCCAAGGAGCCACCCAGGCACCCCTAAAAGGGAGTTTTAAAGTGTATCTCTGATTGTGCAAATACCTCATAATACCAATGCTGGGGACCTCAGCTGCGCCTTTGCTTGAGAATGTCAGGATGCCACAGGAACTCTGTGCTTTCCTCTGAAGTTTCTAGGTGTAGGAGGGAATTGAGGTGATGCCTGCAGTGAAATGAGGAACTATTTTACTGCTTCTGCTAAGGTAAAAAACTGCTAGTCCTGAGTCTCCTTACAGAAAATTAATGAAAACCCCTCTGGTTATTAGCAAATGGAGCAACAATAGAACCCATTCAAAGTACAACACCTAGCTTTTTATACTGGTGTTGAGATTTTGGATCCAGCTAAATCCTGGCAATGTAGCCTAATGTTGCACTGCAATTACAGGGCTATCTCTGTGAGGGACGGTGATTTACCACCTGTTTATCCAACCCATGTCTTACCACAGCATACTGAAACATAATCAACTTCTTAAGGCTTTGGTTCTTCTTCCATGGGTATTTCAGAGGGTTCATTGCAGTAATTAGGTGGGAGACCTTCATTGAATGTATATAGCATAATGCTCAATATGTGGCATATCTAGTAACATTATAATTATTGATATTAATAATAAATTATAATTTCTATTCTTCCTAAAAGAATTAGATGCAAAGATGGCATCCTTATATGCATAAAATATTCTAAAATATGAGGAGATACTTAGAAATCACAAAAAGAAGAAGAAAATGATATCAGAAACTCAGAACTGAGAATTAAATTTTATTTTGAGTTGTGTAGCAGCAAAGATGAAGAAGACATATGGAAACATGAAAAAAAATGGAAGCATGAAAAGTTTAGATAGTTTTCATTATTTGGTAAAATAAACATGCCAGATCACTAGTAGAAAAAAAAATTTGTGATATTAAGTGGTAGGTTGGGGTTAAGCTATTAGTTTAATTAAAAAATATATATTTAGCATATTTATGCAACTGTGCTCTAGTACCTAACAAAGGATTTTGACTCTAGGAGTTTGACTCTATCCAATGTTTAGTATCAGTGTTATTCAACATTTAGTATCAGTACTATTCTAAGAGAACCACATATATCACTTTAAATTTTCTAGTAGCTACTTCTAGAAAGGCAAAAATAAGTAAGTAAAATTAATCTTATAATATATATTATCTGACCCATTATATTCTAAATACTAATATTTCCAGGTGTAGTCAATATAAAAAGTCTTTAAGAAGATATTTTGTATTTTTTTCATTTAAGTCTTTAAAATCTGTTGCATCATTTATACTTAGAGTAACTTGCCATTTGTACACATTTTAAGTTCTCGATTATACTGAGATAGCATGGCACTAGATTAATTTGTGCTTCCATTTTGGATAGCATCATTCAAAATTAACTTTATATGACCATACACAAAATTCAATAATTTAGAAAAGTAAATATAGAAAATGAGAAGTAGGTATGATTATGTTACAAAAGTTGATCTACACATGCTTTTGTGATGACATGATCATTGATCGCTATGTCCAAACTTATGTTAATTTTTATTTATTCTTATATTTAATGAATGTTTGAGTACCCATTATATTTGTGATTATCGAGGAGAAATACTTGGCCTTTCTAGAGTAGGAGTCCAACCATTACGCTCAAATAGTACAGGGAGTATTCTAGCCGCTGAAGAAACAGCAACAAGCAAAACGAAATCTCTGCTTTTGAAGCTTAAATTCAAGTGAGGTAGACAGTTAATTAAAAGATAAATGGAGGGGGGGATGCCTGGGTGGCTCAGTGAATTAAAGCCTCTGCCTTTGGCTTGGGTCGTGATCCCAGGTTCCTGGGATCGAGCCCCACATGGGGCTCTCTGCTCAGTGGGGAGCCTGCTTCCTCCTTTCTCTGCCTCTCTGCCTACTTGTGATCTTTGTCTGTCAAATAAATAAAATCTTTAAAAAAAAAAAAAAGATAAATGGGGGCAACTGACTGGTTCATCAGCTAATACATGTGATCTTGATCTCAAAGTTGTGAGTTTGAGTCCCTTGTTGGGTGTAGATATTACTTAAATAAAATAAGCAAATATGTGTTTGGTCAGGTGGTGATAATTGCCATAAAGAAAAAATAAAATAGAGTAATGCTATTTCTTGAGCACTACTTTAGATGGACGGGTCAGCCAAGTCCCTTCTGATGAGGTAAAATGCCGTTCTGGGGGAAGAACATTCTGCAAAGAGAGAAAGTCAAGCACAGGGAGTCACCGAAGGAAATTCAAGATTAAGAAATTAGCAGATTCAGAGAACAAGAAGGGAGGTAGTGTGCTTGGAGCGCAGCAACTGGGGTAGAGCTTATTTGGAGATGGCATCAAAAGAGAACTTTGGTTCTTTCTGAGAGCCCTGGGAAGTCAATAGAGAGATATGAGCAGAGAAATAACGTGGGACCATCTAGGTTTTGAAGGTCCATCTCTTGTTGTATTTTTCTTCGGAGAAGAGAAGAGGAAGAATGAAAGAAGTAACAGCCCGGATGAGAGACTATGCTGTTTTGGCCCAGGCAAGTAAAGATAGTGAATTATTTTAATAAAAATCAAAATTATCTACTAAATACATAATGTCAATGATTTCTCTTTTAACTCACAATTGAAACCATTATTGGATGAACTGTTCTATCAGCAGGGCAAGTCTATTCATATCTTGCAAATTTAGTTTCCTATGTGGTATTATGTGCAAATTTCAATATTGAATTTCATTCAGATTGTTCTTTTATGCCTTTGACATAAGTACACTGTGCCAGGATAAGAAGAAAACAATTCAATGGTCCTCATCTCCTTTCTTGCTGCCTGTCCAGGGGCTCATGGTCTAGCAAGAAATATGGTCACCAGCACAGATTTATATAAAAAATGCACAGATAGTGGTATGTTTTATCAGAAAGGGCAAATCAAAATGAGGAAATAAAGCAAGAAGAGGATTAAATTAAACTGAGAGACTCATTTATTCATTTATGTATTCATGCAAGGACTATTTATGGTGCCAGAGATGGATATATATTGGCTACACGAAGATGACTAAGACTGCAGAGTCTGGAAATGGTTCATGGACAGAATTCCAGCTGTGAGGGCTTACCTTGGGATAAAAAGCCACAGTGCTGGATAGGCTGTTTAGAATATATACCTAGGACAATTGCAAGAAACATAGCTAGAAAAAGACTCTAACACATGGCTGCAGAAGGCAGCAAAAGTTCAAATCCAGAAAAGTAGTACCAAGTACCAGTTCCAAAGGACAAGCTGACACTCAGATTCAGAAACTATAGAAATCAGGGATTAATTTAAAGCAGAATATGACATCGTTCAGAGCAAGCAGATTAGTTTATACAAAGATGACATGCCTGTGTCTCCCTCAGAGAAAATGGTGGCTGTAGGTTGAGTCAGAGGAAGGTTTAAAGGAGCCGTACTCCACCAGAGAGATGGTGCCTTTGTCATGTAATTGGGATTGACAGTGTGAGAGGACACTGATACATAGATTTGGATGGAAAGGGAATCCCTTCCACGGATAAAATTTGAGTAGTCGTATGTTTTTCAGAGATTGCAGGGCTTTACTGGGGAACAGAAAGTATTCAGTAGGTGTGTAATATATCAGATATTTGTGGAAGGAAAGGTGAAGTAAAACTGAGCCAAAGCCTCATTATAAAGAGTTTTAAATGTTATCTTTTCATGTGTGTCTTGGTGAGCCATTGAGAATTTTCTTGAAAGTGTGAGTGACATGAGCCAAATTGTTATTTGGGAATATATTCTAGGGTTTAATGTATAAGACAGATCACAGGGAGGACCCAGTAAAATTCAATTCCTGTACAAGTCCAAGAATGAGGGACTTAAGTACAGCACCAGGGTAGGGAATACAAAAGAGCAAAATGATACAAGAAAAAAATAAGTAGGGTCAGTGTTAACCAACAAAGGTAGGTCAGTGTAATTGTATATTTTTCACCTGGTCATGCCTTCTAGACTTCCTTAATATAATCTAAGAGAAATATATTATGTATGAAAGAATTTTAGGCCTTGAGGGAATATGACTTACCGCAGTGGAAAGCGTGGCAAACCTATGCAACAAGAGGCAACCTAAGAATTACAGGTTATGCTGAAATACATGTTCCTTTTCTATCCACTTATCACATCATATGTATTCTTCTACCATAGCACTGACTATGTTACTTTATTTCTTTTTTTTTAAAGATTGTATTTATTTATTTGACAGAGAGAGATCACAAGTAGGCAGAGAGGCAGGCAGAGAGAGAGAGAGAGAGAGAGAGAGGAGGAAGCAGGCTCCCCACCAAGCAGAGAGCCCGAAGCAGGGCTTGATCCCAGGACTCTGAGATCATGACCTGAGCCAAAGGCAGAGGCCCAACCCACTGACCCACCCAGGTACCCCCTGACTATGTTATACCCACCCAGGTACCCCCTGACTATGTTACTTTAGAAATGTTGGTTGAGAATCTACTGCTGCCAGGCATTCTCTTGAATACTTGACTACACTTGAACATTCTGCTTAAACCCTTTTGATGAGCTTTAGTTGAGGACACAATAAAGAAGTAAATAAATAAGTGCAAACTCAATAAATGCTATGAGAGAAATAGAGTGCTCTGTGAGAACATAATACAGCCAGACCAGGGCATAGATATTTAATTTAGATAGATTGGGCAGGCAAAATATACTTTTCCATCCTCTTTTCCTTCCCTACCTTCTAGTCAGGAGAAATCAGAACTGGGAGGTAAAATAGAATAGGAATGAAAATCATGGAACTGAATCTTAATCATGGGATCTGATAAAATCAGAAAAAAAAAAAAATCCTTGCTTTTCCTAGGCTTGGGGTACTGCATTATCCCTTGTTCTACCCTGCTCATGCTTTGTAAATAATCGTTTGTTAAAACTTTCACATTACCAGATTGAGCATGATGTATATTTCCTTCTGGGATTGGGGAATGCATTTAGAAAAGAAGGATCAGACCAGAGTTTCAGAAAATTTGAACAGTTAGCATCGAAAGAAAGTAAGATGAGCCAGTCATGGACACCGAGTGATGATTAAGAGGCCATGGTATAAAGAAAGGCATGCAAAGAACATGAAGAACCATAAAGATGTTGGGAGTAGCTGATTTTGTTAAAATCTCCTTGGAGTTAAATTAGATAATAATAAATATGTAACCATTTACTTAGCATAGCATGCATCAGAATGTAAATCTTTAACATACAACCCTTAATGCACTAAACTACCTCAGTCTCTATCTGTATCATCACAATCTTTATTTACCAACTATTTGCAATGAATAAAGTTTCCTGATTCTTCCAAAAACTAATCTTACTAGGGTCAAATCTCCTTCTCTTTAGAGAAAGTCTTCATCCACCTATTATGCTCTTTTTATCTCTCTATTGGACTTTTCTCCTTAGCAAATGATTATGCTCCTCTGTCTTCTGTTTTTAAAATCAGGTATGCAGGGGCACCTGGTGGCTCAGTTGGTTAAGTAAGCATCTGCCTTTGGCTTGGGTCATAATCCCAGGGTCCTGGGATTGAGCCCCAAGTCATACTCCCTGCTCAGTCTGCTTTTCCCTCTTCCTCTGCCCATCTCCCTACTCATACTCTCTCTCTTTCTCTCAAATAAATAAGACTCTTTAAAAAACCAGGTATGCAAATAAAGCTAAGTTTCCAGTTCAGGACGGCATCCTATGATTACTTTTACTTTGTGTCCTCCTTTGAGAAACCAGTAAATTGACTTTTGGTTCCTTAATGAAGCATGAAGTTAAGCCATTAGCAGAGAATGAGGATTTGGTGACATTTTGGACATTTTGAGAACAGGAAGATAGAAAATAGAATGTGAGAATAAAGGTTTTAGGGAGACATAGTACAAAGGCAGGTAGTGATGATACTTCAGACAAAGTTCAAATTTGCACTTATTCTAACATTTAAGATATTCAGGAAAGAATAAAAAAGAGTGAAGTGGAACTTTTCCTCCTTTTTTCCATCTGTGAAAAGACATTAAAGCCAATGTGTGCATGCGTGTGTGTGTGTGTGTGTGTAAGCTCTCTATTTTTCTTAGCAATCTAAGAAGTTAAGTGCTCTTTGTTTTTTTTTTTTGAAGACTCTTTTTTTTCCCAAAAAGATAAACAATAAAAATTATCCATCGAGTCACATAAAATATATTAACTTCATACATTCAAAGGGTGTGGTGAATTAAATTGAAGGCACAATTTTAAGAAAAATTATTAATGCCCCAAAGAAACATTGATGTTAATATACCAGAAACCTAAAGCATCGGACAAATTTGTGTAGTAAGGAGGCATGGTATCAAATTATAACTGAGATCTGCTAGATGTACAAATAGGCCAAAAAGAAAACAAAAGTGACCTTTTTCGTATGTCCAAAAGGGAGAACAGACATGATTTCCTTAGAGTGAAATAATGATCAATGACCAGGGATTTAGATTCAAACTTTTTTCTTCTAATTTTGCTGTTTGTTATCACTGCTTTGCATTATCTTCAATATTTTATTTTCTTTCTTTTGAAATTCTGTTTCTGTGGCCCATAAAATATAAATAATCTAGTTTCTTCAGTAATACCATGTTGAACTTGATTCCAGTTTGCCTCTGAAAATAGTGATGACATTATGGAGTATTAGAAGATAAGAACAGGAAACAGGTGTCCCTTTTTTGTTTGCTATTGGAGGAAGAATATATTGCATCATTTCCCTATGACCTTATATATCCACTGTCCACCTTTTCCACCTACTTTGGGCCTAGGAAATTAGCTGCCTTAGTGATCTTCCTTGATCTCCATCTTCCTCTTGGGTTCAGCCAATTGAAGTTCTCAGTAGGATATCTGAAGGTGGAAACAGCCAGAGGCCAGAAGGTTGGTTTGGTTACATTGGGTTGGCTGCGTCTGCTCTCTAAGGAGTCTTTCTGCATATAGCTTTTTCCCCCAGGTTTTGTAAGTACTCCCACCACTGCCCCTTAAAGGCTTAGAAATGATGGACTACTTCCTGCTTTTACTAGCCCTAGAGTACTTCATTATCTCTTGTTAAACCCTGCTTGAATTTTGTAAATAATCCTTTATCAAAACCTTCAAATTACCAGATTGAGCATGATACATATTTCCCTCTGGGACACTGACAGATACAAAAGGCTCTCCTAAGACAGAAGATATTGAATTAGGGGGAGACTGGATATGATAGAGTAATATTAGAGCTTATAGGAACTTTGAGTCGGGCTTAGAATACTGCATGCATCTTCTGACTCTTAAGATTCAGTGAGAGAGGGGCGCCTGGGTGGCTCAGTGGGTTAAGCCGCTGCCTTCAGCTCAGGACATGATCTCAGGGTTCTGGGATTGAGTCCCGCATTGGGCTCTCTGCTCAGCAGGGAGCCTGCTTCCCTTCCTCTCTCTCTGCCTGCCTCTCTGCCTACTTGTGATCTCTCTCTGTCAAATAAATAAATAAAATCTTTAAAAAATAAAAAAAAGATTCAGTGAGAGAAAAATTACTTCCTTAGGTCACCTCAGGGTAAGAGGAGACCATAGCTTCTGAAGGGATTGAGCACAGAGTTCTAGCAAATTATTTTAAAGAAATTAAAAATTCAGTTCAAGTCTAAGGCCATGGCAGTGAAAACATACAATGACCCTGGAGCATCTTGTAGTTCCTGTGGTAAGGAAGTGTTCAAAGTACAAAAAGATCGGGGCATTTCACAGGGACACAGGGAGCCAAAATGAAAGAGCTCCCAGAGGCCAAATCTGTAACAATTTGAGTAACAGAATAAATAATAAATAAATAACACAGTGTTAGATTGTAACCTGAAGTAAAAAATAAATATACATGACCCATGATGATATAAATAAAAGATAGAACAAATAAATAAATGGGGGAGAAGAGGAGAAGATATGGAGATATGAGGGAATATCCCTTTTCAGGAAGTAGAGCTTAGTCCTCCTCCCTTCCCTTGAGGGTGGGAGAGACTTGAGTTTCTCTCAGCTGCTCAGCTGTAGAGTTTGGTTCTTCCCTGAGAACAGAGTGATAGATTTTCCAAGGACCAAAAGAATGTTATTCTGGCTAAACTTTAATATCCACAATCTCTCCCAGCCCACATCCTCATATAATTTTGGCTTATACAAATGACACTTATTTTATTGGTGGTAATGAGAAACAAATTGATCCAGGGGAGAGTTTTTTGTTTTTTGTTTTTGTTTTTGTTATGTTTTGTTTTGTTTTATTTTTTAAGCTTCCACTCTACATTTTTTTCTAAGAAAGGGAGAACAAACAGTAGTTTTGCGTGTTCCATTGATTTCTATAGACAAAGAAAAATGTACTTAATAGTTCCTGTGCTAAGATGTATTGACTATGATTTCATCCTCTGACTCTAGGAAGGTAAAAGGAATGCATCTTTCTGGACATGGAAATGAGAAAACTTTCCTTCTGCTACTTACCCTTTGGCTAGATCAAACGCAAATCATGATCTGGCTGGAGACTCATTGTTCCTAAGGAACTTATAGAGGCATAATTTCCCTTTTTCTCTCAAAGAGAATGGTTATCACAAAAGGAATGGTTATCACAAACATTGTGCAACTGAAAAGAACAATAAATCAACATGAATTTATTGAATTCCTGCTTTTTAAAAGCAATTTCCTAAATAGCAGTAAATATTAGGGTGGGAGAGAGGCTATGCTTCTAGTACTACATTATATATCTTAGAGAAAAGAAGCTAGACAAGTTTTAGGAAAAACAGTATATATATATATATATATATATATATATATATGTGTGTGTGTGTGTGTGTGTGTGTGTGTGTGTGTGTGTGTGTATTGATTAATAAAATAGGTTAAGTATGAATATACTGTATGATCATAAACTTTTATTTTTGTGGACAAAACCAAGGGGCTACAAAGAGTCATCTTGTATCCCCTGGCTATTAGGAGACCTTGTATAGACTAACATTAGAAGGCATCATTCTTACTAATAAGAACTTTGGGGGACTTATTTCTAAAACAACATTGATCTTGGAAGGAAACATGTCAGGTTCTCTTAGATTGAGGAACATAACACTGCAGCAAGCAGAGCAATGAGGATAAAATGTATTCTGAAGATTCTGATACAACTTCAAAATGACTCATTTGCAGACCATAATTAATGAAAAATGTTTCATATAAAGAAGATACAATAAATCCCTGGTAAAACAAATCTAAAACATAAGGTTGAATGCAAGATGGCAAAATGTTGAAAAGATTAAAAACTCACAAAAAATCTTATAGAATTGTTAAATGAGTAGTAATCCTTACCAAAGATTATTTCTTCCTACATTATTTTATTTTACTGAAAACAAATACAAACAAATATAATTAAGTATTTTGGATTTCTCCATATACCATATTAAACAAAAATTTTTTGGCTAAATAGTCACAATTATTCTAAATGCTGGCAACATTTACAAGGAAACACGATGGCTAAATAAAATAACCTTAGCTAAAAATCTAAAGTTTGAAACCTTATCAACAGAGAAAGAGAAATTGTATTTGTCATAGTTCTTCAAAAATGTTGCATGTTTTCATTTTTTTTTAAATGTTGCAACTTTTACCAGTGTCTTTTTTTATATACTTGTCTCTGTGCCTCTAATACCTTACAAGTACCCTTTATAGGAAGGGTAGAAACCAGGCAAAAATCATGGTTATCTCTATCTCTATCTCTATCTCTACCTGTCTTTATCTCTGCTCATGGGTTTTGACTCCTTAATGGTTTTTTAAAATCCTCTTGTCTCTCCTGGATGTTTTCCACATCCATTTATTTGACATCTTTCTATTTTTCTTCTGAAATGTGTTTGTTATCTGTTATATTTTTGTCTACCCGGATTTAGAATTTCTTTCCCTTCAGGGTGGGAGAGTTACTCCTATCTCCAATAGCTAAAGCCTTGGCTCAGCGGTTGAAGATGTGATTTAAAAATCAGTAATTTTAAATGGCTGGCTGGCTGTTGCAGTGCTAAGAAGTATCTAAGATTTTTTAAGTAGAAGATAATTTAATAACCGAGTAATGATCTGGGCTGTACCAGCGGCTGTTTGTGTTTGTTCTTGCTGCTTAGCTTAATGACAACCCTTTTTCTTTAATGAAAGTGCCTTCATTCTCTAGAGGAAACAGAGGAGCTTGGGAGACAAATTGATACAGAAGCTGGTTAATGGTAGAGAGTGGAAGCTAATAGACATGGGGTGGAATTCCAGTTCCACAACTTACTAGTTGTATGAATTTGAGTAATTTCCACATGAAATTGATGGTAAACTTGCCTTTCCCCATGCCTTACTGGATTCTCTGTAAACCAAATCTCATCAAGTCAGTTACTATGAAAACAAAGATCTTATTTTACTGCAAACTATTGAAGAACAGCATGGGGGTGGCGCCTGGGTGGCTCTGTGGGTTAAGCCTCTGCCTTCAGCTCAGGTCATGGTCTCCGGGTCCTGACATATTGGGCTCTCTGCTTGGCAGGGAGCCTGCTTCTCCCTCTCTCTCTCTGCCTGCCTCTCTGCCTACTTGAGATCTCGGTCTGTCATATAAATAAATTAAATTAAAAAAAAAAAAAAGGAAAGAAAAGAAAAGGATGGGCCTTTCTTGTAGTATCAGGGAAACATCCCCTGTGTTACATTGCAAGCATTGTAAAAAATCTGTTAGAATAGTTCCGCCCTTTTGACAAAAGTCCTAGCTTTATGGCTGTTCTCACACCTCTCCTGGGTTTCCCGTCAATGGAACTCTTTTTCAAACAGCTGCTTCTTTCTTCTCTTCAATCCTCTGAATTCCTTCTTTGTCCACTCACCTGTGTCTCTCCAGTTTAACATAAAGCAATTCTCCCCTCTCTTAACTTCCCCAGTTCTACTCGGACTTTGCCTTAATACTCAGCTCAGTGGATCAAAGCCAAGAGTCAAGCATCTTGTGGGGGATTTTGAGGAAGCAAAGGAATCATCCTCTTTACAAAGCAGAATAGGACAATGTAAACCCTTACATATTTTTGTATCCTGGTACATTTACTCTTTTTTAGTTTTAGATATCTCATCTACAATGATGATAATAGAACAATATATACCTTCTAAGAATGCTTATTAGGATTTAATGTGATAATGTATATACAACATTAAAATTATCACAGAAAAAAAGGGATCAATAAATGTTAATTTTGTAATGTCTTGGTCAACAACTTCCACGGATTTAGTGGAACTTATGGTCATTAAATCATGTTTCTACTTGGCCTACTTAGATTGTCCCACTGACAAATCCTACCAATTTCATGAAAGCCATTTTCATTCATTATATAGAGCTTACTTCTACGTTTCTAGGTTCTTTGTTTTTAACTAAAGGACACCAAGAGATTTAGCTCACTTGGTTTTCTAAGCCAAGTTGATGACCATGATTTCTCAAATGAAAAAAATAAAATGCATTGAACAATGCAGCACACTTATGCCTCCCTCCTATAATCTGAATTTTCTTATAATTAATTATTTTAATATGAAGTAAAAACCTCAAACATAAATCCCTCCTTTTAGAAGGTACATGAGTTTTGATGTTCATTAGCTATGAGATCCTAGGGAGTTATTTAATCTTTTGAGTTAATACACTGAATCATGATTTTCTGACTTTGATTGCCCTCAAACCTTGTGCTTATCTAAGTTGGATACTTGGAGAAATGTCCCCAATTATAATTTGCTAGCATGCATCATTATAATATGCATCCTGATGTATTAACCTAGATTTTGCACTGATTACCTAATTTCTAGGCATTTCTGTCAGTTGATTCAAAATGGTTAATTCAGTAAATTTCTGACTCAGTGACCATAACTTCAGATCTTTTGGTAAGCAAGCAAAGATTAAGTACACTGAAATATGTAGAAACCTCCAGAATTAACAATACTTTCTTGACATTACACATGTGCCAATATGAATAGGTAATATGTAAGGAAATTTCTATATTTCTTTTTTCTATTTCAGAAGACAGATTCACTCCAATTTCATGGCTTGTATAGCTTGACAATTGTACTTGATAGATGATATATTTGATCATATTGCAAATACAGTTTCTCTACGCTTATAACCTGAAATGAAATATCATTTCCTTCTAAATAAAAAGAACTAAATACATCTTCCTTTTTAATTGTTAAAGTACTTTATTAAGGCATGAAATCTATTATCTAGGTGCTCTAAGAGTGTGACTCAAGGTATAAATTCTCTATAACCCAATATTTGATTATTTTAAAACACATTGTCTGATTGTAACCCCAATAAATACATAATTTGAAATCCTAGGTTTTTTTTCTATTTGTTGAGATATGGAATACCTTGTTTAAGTAAAATGTACTCAGAAAGTGAGAAATTACCTTAATGAGTTAACCAAACAAGTGTTGCTTAAATATCTGTTTAATAGTAAGATAAATTTTGCCATTTCTCAAGCAATTGTTCTAGGTAATATCAAACTTTTACATACTAAATGGAAACCCATAATGTTTAGATATAACTGTTTCAAAAAAACCAAAAGCACTAAGACCAATGAAAGGAAGTCTTGTTCCTTTTAGCTTTCATTATTATTAATATACATTAGAAGTTGATTATTTTTTAATTGGAAAATATGTATCAAAGAAACATAAAAAATGATCTGGGCTCAAGCCTATTTTTATTGCTTAAATCTTGGTTTAATTACCTAGTCTTATAAACCTTGTGTATTTTGTCTTAAAATCTTTCAATATTAGCTTTAATGGTGTCTGAAAATGGCAGGAAGATAATTTTGTCTGTTTTCAGATGCATGTGAGCATCAAATTATCCATGTAATGATTGACTTGATTAATCTGTTCTCCCACCATTAGTCAATTACTTATCTGCCTTCTGTAAATGATATTCTCTATCTCTAAAGATTTTAACTCTGAACAGTGACCACACATGATATCTCAATGCATTGAACTGTGTGTTGCTAAACAAGTGAAGTGCTGAAAAAGCCCAAATAATAGACTAAGTAGCATATAAAAACTCATTAGCAAGTATTTCCTGACTCTGGCTCTATGTTGACTAAAGTATTAGTCTAATCAATCTCAGAATTTCAGATGACAATTTAGGAAAGGGGAAATGTGGCACAGGAAATACGTTACAGTCTCATTTTTGAAATGTATATTCTTGCCTCTGATTTGAGATTTGAGATAGTATATATCAAAGTGGTGAAGGAATTGAGTTTTCAATTAGACTTACTGAGTTTTGACTCTTTGTTCTGCCACTCACTTACTACCTATTTTATGTTGGACAAATTGCTTAAATTTTCTAAGGGTAAGTTTCCTCATGGGTGGTATAATGCACATGCAAAAGCTCAAGAGTAATGCAAGTAAGATAGTTAGTATATAAACCATGTAGTATTACCAAGTAAAATATTCATATAATGCACATTGTACATGGAAAGTTAAAAAAACTAAATAGCTATTATTTATGTATTTATGCATTATGTGTCTGCTTACTTAAATGTGATATGCCTTACCCCTCTAATCTCTTTCTTCTGGGTATTTTGTTGCAGATTGGGTTCCCTGCAGGCAGACTCTGAGAAAGATTAGAGAGTAGGAAGTTTATTAGGGAGTACAGTCAGAATCTAGAACCTAGGTAGGAAAGGGACCTAAACATGACAGGGCTGTGAGAGAAACTGGGCATCAGGACAGTCACAACAAGGTTTCAGACAGCCCCATGGAGAGCTCTTCAGCTGGGAAGACCCATCAGAACTGTTTCTTACTGTGGTGTGACGCCTGGGTCTTTATTTTCCTATTGACCAAATCATTGGACATAGGCTTCCGTAGGAAGGAGACATGACCTTGACCAACACATGTTTCTCCAGCTAAGAGCAATTCTCTGAAAGGACTTATAGCTGAGCATTGTTTTTCAGTAGCATTCCCAGCAGCTGGAAATATTACGTCCTCCTTGAGGGGGATCCAAGCTACAAGTCACAACAAACATTATAATAGACTATGGTCCTGGTGTTTCTTCAAAAACTAAATGTTTGTTTGTTTGTTTGTTTCTATTTTATTCTTAGTGATTGTTAAAGCTGCACCACTTTGGAATGAATTAAAGAAAAGTGAGTTTGCTAATAGTAGATGTCACAGAATTCCTAGAATGATCACGGTTTGGCAATTTCGTTTGCTTCTTGAATATACTGTGTTTTGATGTGGGCTTAAAATTTTTTGAGGAGGACATTTTGGATCACTATATGCTGAGTTGGTGTTGACAATAAGAAATACTCAACTGAAATGGACTTTGTAAAGTAAAAATCAAGAATCAAAACAAAACAATACAAAAAAAAAAAAAAAACCAACAACAAAAACAATAATCAGAAACCAGAAAACTCCCCAAAACCTGGGAAACTACCAGGTAAGTAAAATAATGAATTTAAGGAAAGGGATTATCATTATTTAGTCTGGAAAAGAAACTTTGCTTAGGATCTCAGACCAGAGATTGGTCTTCCCTGTAATGTGCAGAAATGATAAAAATAGCTTTTTGTTGTTTAAAGCAAGTGGAAATTTGCTAACAATAAAGAAGTTTGTACATTCACAGTGCCAAATAATGGAACAAGAAGCCAAAGTTAATTATTTAAGGTTGATTTGGGTGCAAGATTTTGGCAATATTTGGAGAAATAAAATTTATCAAAGGGCTATTTGTTTAAAAGATGTGACCATACTCCAAGGAGGAGTTGGAAAATCAAGCCACAGGACATTTTCCATGGACTCTTCTGAAGGATTTTGTGATCTTTCTCTCTGAAGAACAGCTATTAATGTGATTAACTTTCATGACTTCAATGTATTATTTCTTACCTAAAAATTTGAGTTCAGTGGGGGTGATTGAAATTGTCTATGATTCAGTGAGGTGCCCATCCCTAGATCAAATAGTTGTAGACAATGGGTAGGATCATGTGAGTCTTGTGTGGAAGCTCTGTTGGTAAATGGTATGTAAAGGAAAGGCAATTCCCAGAAGGTTAAGTCTGTATCTCAGCAGTTACACATTTTGTTTGAATTAACTATAATTGGCCAATTACACTGGTATATATTCTGCTTATTCTACATAGGTAAAAATCAAAGGCGGGTGTGTTATAATATGGAAGTAAGTAACTAAGAAGGAGAAAATACACGTTCATTAGATGTGTTTGTGTGCATGTATTCCCCTAAATAATTTTTTAATCACAGAGTATCATTGCTTTTCACATAGTCATGTTACAACAAATCTTTGTGTTTTTCATGTACTTAGTTGCCAATGTGTCTATAACCTTCATTATTTTACTGCCTCCCATATTGGGCAAGTAGCTATGCCATGATGGTTGAATATACAAATGGACTTTAACTTAGAAAAAGAATACCTAAGAATTTGGTAGCCGGCTAACTGTGCCAATGAGAATCCATATCTAAAGTATAAATATATTTTTACAGCAGCTGTTGAACTTTTTAACCTGTAATAAATGCTTAGTCTGACAATAAAGCTTAGTCCAAAAATAAATTCACACATTTTAGTAGTCTTTTCATCTACAAAAAAAAAAAATGACAGAACATTTGCTTTAATTAGTAAGTCAATTAGAAATTGATTATAACACTGTAGCCCTGTTGCAAGTTTATTGTCACCATTCTGGCTTAGCAAGCTTGTTTGCTTCCTTATATGTTGCAGCATTTTTTGGTTTAATATTTGAAATTAATTTCTGAAATAGCTTAGACAGGCTAAGCATTCAGCCTGTCGTTTTTCTAAATCTGATAGGATGGAATAATAAGTAGCTGAAATATTCTAGAGTTATATTACAGGCTTCAGTGATCACAAGGACCTATGATTCATTCCCAAAGCAAAGTTTGTTTCCTAATATGTATGATGTATTGCTTTTTATTGGCAATTTTCATATCTGAGTTGGTGACCCTGCCATTTGTTTTTATTGCTATTGTTCTCTTTCTGTGGTGAAGATAAGAAAACTAGTTCAGGCCCTCTGGATGTTTATGTCTAAAGCCAGTTACTAGTGTTGCTGCTCTCCTTTGCTGGGTTTCTTTCTTGCCAATCTTTTCTTGGATACCTGCATTCTGAGCAGATGCTTTTTAAAAATTCATTTCATGTTAATTTTAGGTATTTATTCATCAAATGTCTCCATTCTCCAGTCAGCTCCAATCGGTTTTTGTATTGCTTTTGTGGAGGTCATTGGACTGTTGGCTTGTGATTTATATGTCTCTCTCTTTCAAAGGAGTATTAGCTCAAAGAGGGCAAGAGTTGTATTTTTAAAAAATATATATTATTTATTTTTTTGAGAAGGGAGGGGCGGAAGGAGAGGAAGAGAGAGAATTTCAAGCAGATTAAGCAGACTCCGCATTGAGCACTGAGTCCCAGACAGGGCTCTATCTCATGACCCTGAGATTATGACCTGAGCCGAAATCACCAGTTGGACACTTAATCGACTGAGCCACCCAGGTGCCCCAAGAGTTGTGTCTTTATCATCTCACAGAACCAAAGTCTGAGAAAAGAACCTTGTATATTCTAAACATGAGGTAGCTTTTGATTAAAGGAGTAAAGCAATAGAACATGACCATGGAATTAGAATTTTAGTGGATAGAAATGAGAGAAATTAAGACAGCAGAGAATAGAATGGTATCATATTGTTGGTTTGGAGAGTGTTACCTGGGAAAGAGTTATCATTTTGGGTATATCAGGGTTTGTGATTCTTTCTGCCTCTTTGGACTGATTTGATTAGGCTATGCATTATGATACATGGAAAAATTAGTCACCAGAAGTCAGTATTCTCTGTCCTTTAATTCTTCGAGATGGTCGTCCAAATGCTTATTTGATCTAATATTTTATTCTTTCTTTTCCAAGCCTTTTTCTATTCTCTGACTCTGAACTTTTAACTCCTTATCTTATTTATACCTATTGCCTTTATTTCCATATTTTGATGATGCTTTTTTTATCTTTTAGTTCTCATCCTTTACTCCTACCCTGTTCTAGCTCTTCTTGCTGCTTTTATTTTTCGTTCTTTTAGTTTCAGCAAATGTACAACTCAAATATTGGAGCTGAGTATCTACTTCTCAAGATATGTTTTCAAACTAGGAAGGCCAAGGAGAGGGTTCCAAATATCTATATAATGGTGGTATTGGTTTATTCGATGCTTAGGACTTATATTCCTGTGAAATGAATCCTAGATGTAGTTGTTTTTTTCCAGGATGTATGATCCATATTGATTAATACAGAACATACTTCAGTCCCAAATGTTTTGTGCCAAACTTTTAAGAACTAATCCTTCAAAAGTACTGGAAGAATCAGAAAATTAGGAATACAGAGCCATGTTTTCTGTTTTTTTTTCCAATTTATTTATTTTCAGAAAAACAGTATTCATTATTTTTTCACCACACCCAGTGCTCCATGCAAGCTGTGCCCTCTATAATACCCACCACCTGGTACCCCAACCTCCCACCCCCCCGCCACTTCAAACCCCTCAGATTGTTTTTCAGAGTCCATAGTTTCTCATGGTTCACCTCCCCTTCCAATTTACCCAAAAGCTCATACCCTCCCCAATGTCTATAACCCTACCCCCCTTCTCAGAGCCATGTTTTCTGACAAATCTTCCCAGTTTATGTATACTCTTTTAGCAATTGATTAACAAGATCCTATATGACCTCTTGGAAAGAAGTGAAATGCTCATCACTGTGACTGCTGAAGCCTAAACACCTGAGAGCATTTCTCAGCAATACTCTTTATTTGCTGGAAGAACTTTGACAAGGTACTTACTTTCCCTGTATCTCATTTGCTTCATAAGAGAAGATCAAATATGTAAATGTATATGAATTTTTTTTACTGTTACAGAGCAAATACACAATTACACAATTAAATAAGTTTTTACTATTATTATTTTTACTATTACAAAGTGTTCTGGGTCTGTTCTCTGTCCTTAAGCCAGTTCCCAAACCAACTATAATGGCACTGGCAAAAAATATACTTCAAATTCCAAATGCAATTTTCTAAGCTACAGTTTAACAAATATGCTCTCATATAGTTGGGAAAATTGATGTTTCTGAAATAAGATATCTTCAACAAAAACAAATACATTAAACAATTAATGGAGTTTGTCTTCTGGGCCCAAATTTCTTCAAAATTTTACATTTTTAACAAAGGAACCCATTTTTCTGTTCTTTGGATATAAATGGAAATTTTAGCAGATGAATATCCTATTTATTCACCCTACCCTAATCTAGCATAATCCTATGCCACTAAAATTAACACCTCTACAGGGTTGGGGCACCTGGGTGGCTCAGTTGATTAAGCATCTGCCTTGGCTCCAGTCATGATTCCAGGGTCCTGGGATTGACCCCTGCATCTGGCTCCCTGCTTAGTTGAGAGTCTGCTTCTCCCTCTCTCTCTGCCACTCCCCCAGCTTGTGCTTTCTCTCCTTTGTCAAAACAAAACAAAACAAAACCCCATAAAAATACATACATACATACATACATACATACATACATACTCCACAACAGTTGCAAAGCCCATTAATTCCAAGAAGGACCCAGATGTTGGTGCTCTCTATCCTTGCTTCAGTTTGTGAGGATGAAAGCTATAGTATGTTGAGTCAGCTTTCTAGGTATGAATACATTGGAAAAAGAGATTCTAGTACTGATAAGATCTACATTGTCTCTTTATCACCCCCTCCTTTCTTTCCTGTGCTGTAACAGCTTTGTTAAGGGAAGGATTGATTCTACCTCTAACACAACTGATAGGCTTCCAGTTATTTAAGTCAATCAGTATTTTTTCTCCTCACCTTTACACAGAGTTTCAGACAACCTGAGTCTAAGCCAATCAGAACATGACTCTCCTTTCAACACAGGGATCTATTCAGAATTATTTCATTAATAAGAAAGTCAAATAGTTATTCAATGATCTTGAGATAATAATCTCTTGCTGCATGAGAATGTAGCATGTAGCGCAGTTGCTTGCATCCTCACTAGGACTCAGAGGGGAGCCAACTTTAGAGTGAATCCAGCTCCATTTACAGCAGAACAAAGTCTGAAAAAACTGGATCCTCAGTGACATTCTTGAGCTAGGAGACCTTCAAGTTTTATAAGCCAATGATTCCCCTTTATTGTTTAAGTCACTTGGAAGGAGTATTTTCTTTATAACCCAATCAAACTGATATGCTTTCTTTGAGTGATGTGTGTATAAATTCATCACTCAAGACCATTGCACAGTCACTGTCCTGTGAGTCAGAAAACTAAATGACCAGAGAATGTTCCATAACTTAGGAATTCTGAGAATTTAAAAGTATTTTTACTACTGCAGCAGATAACTAGCACAATTTAGCTTGGCAACTGGCCTGTAATTATACAGAGAACTGCTTTAATGACATCCAGAAACATTTAGAGAGAAGTCCAAGGTCCTCAAAGATTAGCAAGACGTGCTAAATCAAGATAGCCTGGGGGTATGTCTCAGGTGAAATTTCTTCCAAATACAGAAGCTTTGCAACAGCACCACATTCCTAGGATTCAAGTCCATTTTAGAATCCTAAAATCTGGTTCACAAGGACTATTTGTGGCACATAAAATCAGGCATTATAAACTATCTCTGTTCAAGGCCCTCTGCTGGCCTTCTTTTTCACTCAAAGAAAGCAATAGTGTTTTAAGTGATCTGTAAAATGTCATCTAACCTAATCTTCATTTATATCTCTAAATTCATCTCCTTGTGCTCTTCCTCTTACTGTTTACCTCCAATTTTGTTGGCTACCCTGTTTTTCTAGCAACATTGCCACATCTTTACACTGGCTACTCCTTTACCTAGAAGGTCTTTCCTACCAACATCTGATTGTTTCTTAACTCTCTACTAATGTTATTTTCACATTCACTTTCTTTGGTTGAGTTTTTAAAATAGCAAATACTTCCCTTACCACTCCCCACATTCCTGCCTCCCCCTCCATACATATGCTATCCGTGTTTCTGATTTATATTATCCTTAGTGCTTAGTATCTAACATAGATATTTTTAAATTAATTATCTTATTTATTGCCTATTTTCTTATTAACTTTAATATGATTACTATGATCACGAAAAGGAAGGTGGTATTTGACTTACCTATCCTCCCTCACTTATCAACTACAAAATTGGACAAGATAATGGGGCAATGGACTTTAAGCATTAGATAACAGGCAGGACAGATTGTGAAAGAGAGAAAATACATGAAGTGAACATAATATCTTACTTTTTTTTTTTTTTTTTTGGTGGGATTCTTCCCTATGCAGTATAGGGAGTTGAAGCCTTTGAGTTGAAAGGGAGTTTAAGGGATGCTGAGATAACTGAGATTTGCAGGCAGGGTACTAAAAAGCAAAGAGCCTGTGAGAAATGGACTAATAAGTCAGGAAAATAAAAAGACCCATTATGTACTGGGGCATAACTATAAGAATGATGGCTGAATTCTCACCAGCAATGGTTCAAGCCAGGAGACAAAGAAACTTCATTGTGAAAGTACAGAAGAAAGAGGAGGTGAGAGAGAAAGATAGAGTGATAACCTAGATTTCTGTATCCAATGAAGATACCCTTCATGAATGAGACCCAATTAAGGATATTTTCAAATAAACCCAACAACTAAAAAATATACACTGCTAACAAGTACATATGGGGAATTGAAACCAAGATAGGTTATACATTTGGCCTCAGTGTTATATAAGACTCATCAAGTCTCAATATATTTCAAAATAAAATTTTATAGAATGTGTTTTGAACATAATTCAATTAGTTAGAAATGAAAGAAATAAGATATCTTTAAAAAATCCCCAAATATTTTGAAATTAAATGACATATTTCAAAATAACTCATGGGTCAAAGAATAATTTGCAAGAAAAATTAGAAAATAGTCCTAAACTTGGTAACACAATGTATCTCAATTTATGTGATGTAGCTAAAGCAGGGTAGAAAGAGAAATTCATAAATTTAAATACATATACTCAGGAAGTAAAGGTGATCTGGAGCCAAAAAATGAAGAGCAAATTAAAACCACATTAAATAGAAGAAAAGGTATAGCAAGGGTAAGATTAGAAATAAATGAAATAGAATATTTAAAAAAAATAGAGAAAAATAACAAAGCCCAAAGTTGATTATACAAAAAGATGAATAATGCTGACAGTACTTATCACCAGCAAGATTAGTCAAGACAAAAATAGAGGGAAAAAAAAACAAACAAATCAGTAACTGGTATAAAGAGGCTATCAGTAAAGATTCTATGGATGCTAAAAATGATAGAGAAATATTATGAACAACTTAATGTTAATGCATTTACAATTTTACTAAATAGAGTGATTCCTTGGAAAACACAAGTATCAAAACTTGTAAAAAGCTACACATATAATCTATTAAAAAGTAAGTGAATATTTGAAACAGCCACACAAAGAAAATTATAGGTCCTGTTAGTTTCATTGGTGAATTCCACCCAATGTTTAAAGAAATGTCAATGATGTAGAAACTTTCAGGCAATGGAAAAGCAAATACTTCTCATTTTATAAAGTTAACTTTATGCAAGTTTCTTTTTTTCCCCATACCTTGTTTTTCTCAATCAGAAAATGGAAAATTGATACCTCACAGAATTCTTGGGAAGAGCAAAGACATAGCATGTACAATATGATTGTCATATATTCCTGGGACATGGTTAGTACCACTTAATTTGAATTGTTTTCTGCAAGCTTATTTCAGAAGGTAAGATTGAGACACAGGGAAACAGTACACATATTATATCTTCTATTTCAAAATTCTGATGTAGGCATTTGATAACAATTGAACATACTTTTCTGTACATTCAAGATAGCTCCATTCCCTCATTTAGAGACACTAAGAAGAAAATGTTTTATGAAAATTCTGCTATCTATCATCTCTATTCTGTGATGATGAAGAGGCATCTTTTTCTAAACTCTCTTTGCTTGCTTCTTTCAACAATATGATTAAGTATATTTATTCTTCCTTGAGATATTGAGGTGCTTGGTTTGTGGTAATTCAGGACTCTACTGATTTTGCTTCTGGTAAGGTTTTTTCATTCATGTTTTTATTCCTGTTATGATTAATATAAATGGTCTAGGGTTTTTAGCATACGTGGTTCATGGATTTTCTTACTGTTTTTTCTTCTACTCATATATGAGTAGAAGAAGGAACAGTTCTTTCTTAAGTAAATCACAATGCACTTTTACTTGTTTGTTTGTTTTTTTTCCTTAATTGTCATCAATCTATTTTGAGCGGAGACAAATACAATACACAGGGAAATAAACTTTTAAGTCCCAGCAATTTTGTATTGATATATGGGAAACATTAGGATTCCAACTTGTAAAATATCTACTACTGATGAAATTCTTTGGAGTATGTGTATAGTGAACTGATTCCAGAAAAAATAGAGTCTATAGCTGGCTTCTCATCTCTACACTAATAAGGAAAAGTTGATATATATACATACATACACATTACTAGATAGATAGATAGATAGATAGATAGATAGATATTCAATTTGTCAGTGTTTTACTTAAACTAGATTGTTACAGACCCAATGGCTTTCTTGGTAATTTTCTCTAAGATTCTTAAAATCTCAAAAGCATTAAAAGAAGATTTTAACATTTGTTTCTTCTATGGGGTGGAAAAACCCAAACCTCTATAACTTACATTAGACATAAATTGTGCCTGTCTAAGACTGCTATTATTGTCTTGATTACTAATAATTTTTTTCCATGAGTTTATGTGGAAGAGACAGTGAACCCGAAATTTCATCAAGGGTGAGAGTATGTAGCCTGTAAGTGCCTTTTCATATTTGATTTCATCTTCAAAATACAACTTAGAGACAAATGTTATTGTCGGAAATTCTATAGCAAAAGAAAGTGTACAGAGAAGTCAGTCCTCTTACTTAAAATCACACAGTTTTCAAGACAGGTTTGGGGTTCAAAGTCAGGCTTTTGACTTTGGAGTTTATAATTCTTTCCTTTAAATCACTACTTGTTTGAAGGACTCTGAACAAATGATACTGTATTGTAGTAGACCCAGCAATAACACTTTGTTTCATGCTGTGTCAAATGACTATATTTGTGATATATACAACAACATGACATACTGTCATATAGTCATTTTAAAATATTTTTAAAGCCACCACAAAATCGCTTTTCATAATTTCCATTGTGAATAATGGCAACAGAGTTAACTCTTGAAGTGTTAAATTATATGTGTACCCATGCTGTGTGTATATTCATGTAAAATCTATTTTATGTAAAATAGATAATACATACATCTAGTACTTTTCAAATGCCATTGTTTTTACTAGATTGAACTGTCATCTGCAAAAACTCTTATTCTACTGCAGTATCACAAACAGCTACACTGTGTTTTCCTGACAAGCTGTATTTTTATTTTATGCTTCATTCTTGAAGCTTCAAAAATTGATACCAATTCTTTTCAAGACAATATGTTCAACACAGTGGGGCAAACATTATTTTTTCTTGTAACATAGAGTAGAAGAATTCCAAGTGATAAGAGTTCTAATATAAACTTTATCTCCACTCATAACTCAGAAGCTTGTAGAATACCTTGATAGTTGTGCATGCTTATTAGATTTCAGTAATAAATTATTATACTGTATATCCAAGAATGCACTCACATTTGGGAAGTAAATTCTTTTGTTTATAATTCAAATTGTTATATATTCCATTCCTACATCAAGTCTCTTGCAGAAATCTTTTTAAATTTTATATACATACATACAGGTATATATAACAAATAATTATAATCTTGGGTAAAGCATGGTTTTATGGAGAATTTACTGACTTTTTTCAACTATCTACTTTTCACTCTATCTACCTAGATTAAAAATCATCTATGACTTTATTTTGTTGCTCAGTCTAATCTTATGTAATGCTAATAATCCAAATGCAAACTGAAAAGAAACCTCTGAATAATGAACTTTAAAGGGAGACTACCTGAAATTAAAAATGGGTATTTTTAAAACGTACATTGTTTTTTCATTAATATCTCTATGTACATTAAACAAATCTAGAGTCATTTATATATTTGTAATTATATAAATTATTTTATATATATATATATTTAAGCTATGAGTACTAATATTTATCAAGCAGTTACAATGTGACTGGTGTAAATTCAGATTATGTTGAGCCAGAAACTTACATAATTTGGAAAACTTTTAATAAAAGAAAAAATAAAACAACAAATACAGACTAAAGTATGAAAGTGAATATTAGACTATGAAAGTAAATCACTACCAGTTAACACAATTTTAAAAACTGAGCTATACAAAAGTTGCCTAATTCAGAAAAAAATACATTTAGTAAATTATCTCTAAAATTCTATTTTTATGGTTATGTTGAACATCTCTTCACATAAGAATGATTTTATCATGGGATGCCTGCGTGGCTCAGTTGGTCAAGCAACCAACCCTTGATTTTGACCTAAATCATGGTTTCTAATGGTGGAATTGAACTTCTGGGTTGGGACTCTCCCCTCAGCTCAGCAGGGGTCTGAGTCTCTACTTCTCTCTCTCCCCATCCCTGCACGTGTGTGTACACACATGATTTCTCTCTCTCTCTCTCAAATGAATAAATAAATCTTTGGAAAAAACAATAATTTTATCATTTGTTTTTTAAATAGAAAGATAATCTAGTCACTCTACTATATTGGCGATTTTCTTTTTCTTTTTTGACTGATAGTTTGGAAAAGATTTAACCTCATAGTTTTGCTGCAGTAATGCCAGGTAACTTTTTGGATTGTCAAATTTGGGAAAACTTTTTTCAAGTTTCTTTCATTTATTATTATAAGATTTTAGAGTATTTTAGGTATTCTTTTGCAGTGACTCATCTTCAATACTTTGAATTGACAGGACTCATTAAACACTTTGTCATCCATGTCTCCTCATTCCAGGGGCTTATAATGAATATGTTATCCTTGTCATTGTCAGTATTTTGTGTCAAATCAGTAAAAAAATTAAATCTTCTCCAATGTGAAAAATCTTTATTAATTAGACTACCAATTCAAGACTACATTACTTTATTCAAATGTATCTTCTACTTAATAAATTGCTACTTTCAGAATGATCTAAAAAAATGCTATTCATTTCTCATTGCTTGAATCTTTTCTACTGGTTTTATATAACACATGCAGAAATTGTTTTATTGTACAGTCCATTTATAATTTCATATCCTGCTTTATCAAATGTATTTTGGACAGGAGGAAAAAAACCATTTTGACTTAGAATCTAAAAATTGAGTTCTTTGCTTACTATTGCACATGTTCGGTCATTGGAAGAATTATTCACTGATTTGCTTCTGGCTTGTACATTTCAATTCTCGTTTTTCCTCCATTCACCACATGCTTCTGTTGCAGATGCCAGAGGATATTTTCCATATTGGGACTCAATCTCTGGCCCTCCTTCTTTAGGTCAAAATGCTGGGTTAGATTTCAGAGTGAGCAGTGCCAAGTATTTTCCTGGAAGCTGTCTCTGCATTTCCATGACTGACATATCTACCATGACTTCTGTAACTGGTAACATCATACTACTACAAGTGTATATCCCATGGAAACCAGACATATTCATTAATAATCTCAACTCTCTTCTATCAAAGTCTCCCAATAGTAGTTGTCACTGTAACACTTACCATAAAAAGAGGGAGTATAACAAATGAGAAGACTGAGTGTGAAATACCATTGATCTTCTTTAACTCTAGGGAAATTTTATTGAAAGATTTTTTTCCCCAAAATCATAACCATTAGAGTACATTGCAGGGACTCTTTAAGGGACTCGATGTATACTTATTTTCATGATAATATTACCACTGGTGCTAAATATTTCACATAAATTATTTCATCCAAGAATAATAGTGTTTAAAAGGTATCAACCATTTTACAGAGAACAAAACAAAACAAGAAAGAGTTTATAGCGAGAACCCAGGCAATCTGAGTAAGAGATTTGACCTGTTAGCTCTCTCAGGTATTTTTATTTAGAGAGGGAAAAGTGACTTCAGAACATGTCAGTTTCTATGATGGGTCTTGCATATGATCAACTTGCCTAGTGATTGCATTAAGTTTTATTTAGATGTTTATTCTCTCCATTCATACAAAATTGAATGGTATATAAAGCCTAACTTGGCTTTATCCTGGACAATCCTTTTATCACCAACAGGGATAAAAACTAGAAAAGTGACAGACACAAAGCTAATTTAGTGGAAAACAGAATAAATGTCAAGATGCAACTTGGTATATAGAGCAATTAAAATAAAGGAATTACAGCTACATGCATGACTATAGATAAAACTGATAAAGGTAATATTAATCGTTAAAAACAGGTTGCTGATGTTTGTACATCATATGATTCCATTTATACAAAGTTTAAAATATACACTCTGTATTTGTGTGTGTGTGTGTGTGTGTGTGTGAAGAAACCTTGAGACAATGAAAATGATAATCACAAAATTCAAGGTCGTGATTACCATAGGTGGTGTGGTGGGGTCAGGGTAGGAAAATCACAGAGATTGCATAAAGGAATCTCCAAGAGGTATGGGTGACGTCTGTCTTATTATTCTTTGCTATGCTTTAGAAATATATTTAAAATCTCTTAGCTAATAAGTATTTAATTGAAACAACCAACACATTTCAAATGGATTTGAAATAAACAGGTAGGTAATGGAATAGTTTCAAGCTGGGAGTGAACAAGACAACTATAGACAGGAGTAAAAGAATTGGGTGCCATGAGAAGCTTGAAAAAAAAAAAAGTGTTCAGGCTGGACATTGTTATTTAGAGGATACCTTCATGTACAAGCACATCTAAATGTAGGTCAGAATCTGAGAATGAACTCATGGAAAAGGCCAAGTGAGGGAAAAACATCAATGGCCAGTGTCCAAGTTGAGTCAAATATCCTCAGTACAGAATGAAATAAGAATGGCTCTAAGATTAGTATGGTTTGAGTGGCAAGTGTTTGAGAGCCATCAGAAGCTCGAGGACTGATACTGCAATGTTTGGCAGCATTTTAGTCATTTCAGCAGATATACGTCAAACCATTTACAATAGGCCAGAAATTGTGCTGAGTCCTATAATAAGATACTGAAAAAAACCACCTCTCAAATCATGTGATTTTCAAGAACATGAATTCTCTCACCTCTCTCTCTCTGCCTGCCTCTCCACCTACTTGTGATCTCTGTCTGTCAGGTAAATAAATAAAATCTTTAATAAAACAAAACAAACCAATGAGATCAGATCCACAGTATCAGTGGTCACATCCGCTTCTGTGATTCCATAGACTTTTTCCTTTATGACTGTTAAAATAAGAGCCCCTTTTATGTTTGTTGATATATTAACTTTTCATCTTTTTCAGTGGTCTGTGAGGTTAATATAGTAATCTAGCGTATTTTCTGGTACATAATGTGCTGGTATTTTATTTATACTTTCTTGGTCTACTTTCCATCTTTCTTATTTTTTAAGTTTTTCTTTCAATTCCATTTAGTTAGCATACAGTGTAATGTTAGTTTCAGGTGATTCAACACTTCCACACAAGACCTGGTGCTTTCCATCGTTCTTGGTCTTGGTCTGTGTCCAGCAAGGCTGATCTCTATGGCCTGTATCAGCGAGCATTCTGCTTCTGGCTTCCGGTTGTATTTGACTATTAAGTGGCTCAGAAGGCAGGAAGATAGCATGAGGAGGGCATTTAATTTCTTAACTTCTTCCAGCTGGGCTACATTGGTCTCTACCAAAGGCTACAGCTCCTGCCAAGCAGTCCTTTCCTATACCTGTGTCCATTGGGTGACAGGAATCACTCCCTCCCCTTCCCCCCCAGGGCTAATGGAGGTAAGAGGTCTTCCCTGTTGCAAGACCTAAGTTCTTTGCCTATTCTTCTTGGTTATCCATAACTTTGCCCACACTTTGAAACAGTCCCTTAAATAAACTCTCCTCAATTACCTGCTTGAGAATGTTATCTATTTCTTTTCAGAACGAGGATAAATCCAGAATAAAGTTATTATTTGAATAAAGTTTGCCTTTCAGATTGAATGCGATAGCAGTCCTTATGAACTTGCATTGGTTAACCCACACCTAAGAGAATTATTTCATTCTGGAGATTAATTTCAATAGGAAAGGCATGTAGCATAGTGAATAAAAGCATAAACTGCAGAGCTCCTAACTGATACACTGAAAGTATAGACAGAATTTTACTTATTTTTATTTTTATTTCCCTGTATAAAAGGAAAAATATTTTTAGTGACTCTAATTATCCAGTGATAAAATAGCAACCTTCGATATAATGAATGCACACCTTTTCCCTGGAAATATGCAAGCAGAGGCCTGATCACCATTGTTAGGGCTGTCTGAGGAATATTCCCACATAGATACAAGGTGAACTTCATGAGTTTTCAAGTCTTTTATTACTTTAAGTTTTTTTTTTTCTTTTTTAGGGGACCATTTGTATATGTTTATAGAATAGATTACTGAAATGTAGGAAAATATTCTTAACCCTAGTGATGACATAATGTAAATTGAGCCTTTGGAGTGTTAAAAATCCAGTTGCCAGGTTTCAAATTTGCAAGGTTAGGGATACTACAATACCTAATTCTGTGAAAGAATAGAGAATACTGTTTTTATTCTTTCAAAAAAAGAAGTAGACAATCACATTTTATTAAAAGAATATAAAGACCAAGATACTTAGAATTCTATAGTTAGAGAAGTAATAAAAGAAACCTGATGTTTTTATATATTTATCAGATTAATAGTGATTTTACAAAATTTGATTTTAATTACATACAGTTTTTTTCCTTTAAAATATGGACTTGTATCCAATTCTTTTAAACTCCATATGCCAAATTCAAGACACATAGCATGCAACATATGTTTTGAACTAGTATATTTCTAACCTAATGATTTAGGAAGGAAACGTGCTTTCCCATGCTGTCAAAAGCAGCATTTTTTTTTCTGGCTTTATGAAGTGAACTTATGCAAGAATCCAGTATCACCTAAGTCACTGAGGCATGCTACCATCAATTTGAAAATCATATTTTACCCAATGGTGCTTTTTCTCAAAAAATGAGAAAACAATGAACTTGCCTAACATTATGGGGAGAGTCTTAAGAAATGCTATCAGTGAAAGAGATCAGGGTCTGTCTAGTTGTAGTTATGAAACCTATTGCCTCTTAACCATCCCAAGTGTCAAAAACCAAGAGAAAGTAGACAGTTTTACCTCTAGAGGTAGGGTGAATTTTCTCTCTGGGTGGTTCTCTTTGCCTTTGTGAAACCCATGTCTGAGATATCTGGAATTGCAACCTTTTTAAACTAAAGTATCTCCTTTCATTATTTAACTCAGAGGCCCTGAAAAGACAGTCTGGTGTGATATGTTCTCTTTGAGTGCTAGTTTATGATGGGCGTTCTGATGGAAAGCTGTCAGGTGGCCTTCTTTCTTCCTACTTTGTCTACATTGATTTATTGGGAGGAGGAAGATGCAATTGCAGTGACACCTTTTTCCATTTAGGCTCCACAGATACAGTGCACACAATTTCCAATGATTAAACAGAATGTAGCTGACAGACTGCTGGCCGGCCGGCTTTCATTACTGAATCATGGAGAGGAGATGACACAATTTTTAATGGCGTTGGCTTTTTCTTTCTTGGATATTTAGGTCACCAAGTGAGTACAGTTTTGGCAGCTCCAACCTTATCCCCATTTGAACATATGAAAATCTTCTAATTTGACATCCCTAATGTCATGCCTTGATTGGCAGCATTAGTTTCAGAGTGATGGATGATCAACATGAGAGGTCTATTACAAGGCAAGTGTGCTCAAAGAGATGCAGGAAAAGCTTCAAGGACTTGCCCAGCTCTACCTGACATTTGCTGGGGATACATATTGTGTTTAATTATTTTTCATAGAAGAAAATGGGTCAGACAGATTTTAGCACATAGACAACTAGGGTGGGCTTAACAATAGACCTTTTAACCACCCTTATCACTCAATCCATTTGTGTTTCTGCCTAAGTGCTTTTAGTTACTGGCAGAGCCAACAAGGGTCTTGGCCTAAGATGAAGAGAGACGGAATTTAGGGGCACGTGTCTATGGCAATTCAATTTGATTTTTTTTTCCAATTTATTTATTTTCAGAAAAACAGTATTCGTTGTTTTTTCACCACACCCAGTGCTCCATGCAAGCCGTGCCCTCTATAATACCCACCACCTGGTACCCCAACCTCCCACCCCCCCGCCACTTCAAACCCCTCAGACTATTTTTCAGAGTCCATAGTCTCTCATGGTTCACCTCCCCTTTTGATTTGACTCAAGTTTCGCCAATGCAATATGAAACAAGATCACAGGAACCGAAATCAAGGAAAGTGATCTCTGAGTTCCTGTCGTTGCCTTGACCTCCACTGCTCAGTAAGCCTATACTATGAAACTTTAGATATGTAACTTTAAGGGACTTAGCTTGAAAACTAGAATGAATATTTTTGACTATTTGTAGCTACTCAAGGATTTTCTTTTTTTTTTTTTTAAAGAGTTTTATTTTTATTTATTTATTTGACAGAGAGAGACCACAAGCAGGCAGAGAGGCAGGCAGAGAGAGAGAGAGGAGGAAGTAGGCTCCCCGCTGAGCAGAGAGCCCAATGTGGGACTCGATCCCAGGACCCCGAGACCATGACCTGAGCTGAAGGCAGCGGCTCAACCCACTGAGCAACCCAGGCACCCCCTCAAGGATTTTCTCAGGCAACTAGTTACTCACAAAGAGTTTTTAGGCAAGTAGGCTTTATTCTTCTTTTCATCAGGGTAGAATACTGAAAGGCAATGGAGAGACATATTAAAATGCATACATTTTAGCAGTTGTAATTCAACAATATGATTCAATTCAGACTTTCTAGGCATCTGCTATGTGTAAATTCTCTGCTAGAATGGAAATAAAGATAATTTAAACTAGATGAAGAGTTGCTTTTTTTTTTCCCCCCAAGGGAGCATTAATAATTGTAGTACAAAAAGAGAATGGTATTAATCCTATACTAAGTATACACCCAACATGCTATGTTATTTCACAGGATAAGAAATTGTTTCCACATATCCACACACCATTCTTTTCTATGAGTATTGCAGAAAATTTCACAGAGGAAATAGAATTTAGCTGAGCCTAGAAAAAAATAAGATCATGTAGAGACACTAAGGTGATTTTAATCTATGGAAAAGTAGCCAGGTCACAATGACTAACTGAAATACTCCAACACTAATCTGCACAATGTGCACATACATGCATACAATGCAAATATGGGCATAGATGAGAAAAGTTTCCTCTTATCAATCCATCTGGAGAGGTCTATAGTTAAGCACCATGGACATTTTCTACAAATGACTTAGTCATCTAAGAATAAATATATTCTGTAGAAGTAATGTAATTTCAACTCTAGTTTTCGGAAAGGTAAGTAGGCATCTGGACAAAATAAATGGACTAATCAGTGCAAAAAATGAGATCTGGCTTCATGTTTCTAAGTTATATATAGTTAGAACAGGAGAATTAACTGGATTTATGACTTTCATAATCAACCTCTTTGCTTCTTACATTGAATTAATAAAGAATCCCTTGAAATATGTTAGAATTATATCTGGGAGGAAACAAAACCATATTCAACTGAAGGAATGGTTATAGACCCATCTCTAGTTAAGTAGAAGGACAGAAATTCTAGAGGTGAAAAAGTTTGACTTAGAATCAAACTGATTTTTAGGAAAGTGTCCATTACACAATACTGCTGTACCTATTTTCGTTTAGACTGAGCACTTTTTTTTCCCAATTTATTTATTTTCAGAAAAACAGTATTCATTATTTTTTCACCACACCCAGTGTGCACACACAAGCTGTGCCCTCTATAATACCCACCACCTGGTACTTTTATAGCCCAGAGAATAGAACCAACCAGCAGTGCTCGATGCCCAAACCCTACTCCAAAATGAGGGTGAAGGACTGAGATGAGAATATTAAGGAACAGAACAATGCTACCTGGTATAAGCTCTTAATTAAAAAAAAATTAAAAAGAAAGAAAACCCATGTTTAAATTTTAGTTAAATGTGTAATAATTTGTGTGGAAGAATATTAATTTAGATAGCATTTGTTTTAAACTTGTTACTAAGACTTCCAATACTGAGTAAAACTCTTCAACAATAGATACATACACAAGTTTTGGAGAACAAATTTTAGACCCAAATATGGGAAGAATAAGTTGGAAGCAACCTTCTTGAGTTACACATAGAATTTCATTAAGAGAAAGACAGAGACAGAGAAAGGGAGAGAGAGCATGACAAAGAAACAGACAGAATGTCAAGGGACATGCCAGGTCCTTGTTAGACTCATACCATAGAGAAGGTTCAGAACATCACACAGACAAGGCCAGGCAGTAATCCACCCATCAGTGTAAGGTAACCATTCTCTAGGACCAGATGAAATTGTCTCCCTTACCATGAGCTTCCTTAGAACCAAATGCCTCATGGAAGGGAAAAATATGGGCAGGAGAAAAGTCTCAAATAGGAAAATAGGACTTTTTTTTTTTTTTAAACTGATATGACCAATAAATGACATATGACTTGAGTTTTCCCAGAAGTTGTCACTTAATATAAAAATTGGGAAAAAAAATAAAAATAAAAAAAAAATAAAAATTGGGTTCTAGGGTCCATAGGTGGTTCAGTGTGTTAAGTCTCTGCCTTCTGCTCAGGTCATGATCCCAGGGTCTTGGGATCAAGGCCTGTATCAGGCTCTCTGCTCAGGAGGGAGCCTGCTTCCTCCTCTCTCTCTGCCTGCCTCTCTGCCTACTTGTGATCTCTCTCTCTCTCTGTCAAATAAATAAATAAATCTTAAAAAAAAAATGGAGTTCTATAAAAATAAAGTTGTTCCCCCCCCAACATGAATTTGTGCAGATTTTCTATCATTTCGATCCCTTTTCTGGGATTTCCTGACCTACATGGGCTGAGGAAGAAAATGCCATTACCCATTAGCACTTCTCCCAGTTGGAGAAACCCAGGTTACAATGCTTTGATTAATGATGACTAAGCCTGGGAGCCTGGGTGGCTCAGTTGGCTAAGCATCTGACACACTTGATCTTAGCTCATGTCTTAATCTCAGGGTTGTGAGCTCAAGCCCTGTTTTGGGCTCCACACTGGGTAGGGAGTCTACTTTAAAAAAACTGGGTTTTGAAATGTGTGGGTCCACTTATATGTGGACTTTGTCCAATAAATACAGTACAGTATTATAAATGTATTTTCTTTTCTTATGATATTAACATTTTCTTTGCTCTATCATATTTTATTGTAAGAATACAGTATATAATATATGCATATAACACAAAAATATGTTCTAAACAACTGTTTTTGTTATTGATAAGGCTTCTGGTCAACAGTAGGCTATTAGTAATTAAGTTTGGGGAGAGTTAAGTTATATGTAGATTTAAAAATTTCTTTTAATTAATTATTTTTATTAACATATACTGTATTATTTGCTCATGGGATACAGATCTGTGAATCGTCAGGCTTACACATTTCACAGCACTCACGATATCACATACCCTCCCCAATGTCCATAACCCAACCACCCTCTCCCTAACTCCCTACCCCCAACAACCCTCAATTTGTTTTGTGAGATTCAGAGTCTTTTATGATTTGTTTCCCTCCCGATCCCATCTTATTTCATTTTTTTTCCTTCCTTACCCCCTAAACTCCCCGCCCTACCTCTCAAATTCCTTATATCAGAGAGATCATATGATAATTGTCTTTCTCTGATTGACTTATTTCACTCAGCATAATACACTGTACTTCCACCCACATTGTTGCAAATGGCAAGATTACATTTCTTTGATGGCTGCATAGTATCCGTTGTGTGTGTGTGTGTGTGTGTGTGTGTGTATCACTCTTAACTGCATGGGTCAATACCCAACCCCCACAGTGTTCAAGGGTCAACTGTATTTGTTTTCCACTGATACTGTTTCATTCCTAATTAATTCAACAATATACTTCTCAGTCTTTCTAAACATCTACTATATGCTAGTTGTCTGATAGCATTTAATATGTGCTAGAAATTATGCCAGGTATAAAGGATATATGGGTAAACTCCTCCTTTTTTAAATAAGCATCCACTCCAAAATAGGCTTCTTTTATAATGGAGATGGCATGAATTATAAGATAGTAGGTATAGAGAGAGGTGGAAAAAGAAAGATTGGGCCTTTTTAAGTTGGGACAGTGGGCAAAGGTCTTGCCTTTTATTCTCTGCTGCCACTAATCAGATCCTTGGTATTCTTCTCTCAGTTTATGGCTTTTTGCATATATTCCTTGCTCTCAAAACAATTCATCTTGAACTTGGTTTTTTTTTTTTTAACATTCTATTTATTTATTTGACAGAGAGGCACAGAGAGAGAGAGGCTGAGCAGGGATCCTGATGTGGGGCTTGATCCCAGGACCCTGGAGTCATGACCTGAGCCGGAGGCAGACGCCTAATGACTAAGCCACCAAGTACCTGTAAGTTTGGTCTTCTTGAGGCCACATTAACTTCAAAATGTTGGGAGAGTAAAGTACCTATAAGATAATTGAAGATTAGTTACAGATTAACTAATTTAGTATAAATAACCAGTTAATTTTAACCAGTATGGTTTTGATTTTTAATCAGTATCCTGAATTCTAATTTTGGTTCTACTCTCTGCAAGCCAAGTGCAATAGGCAGGTTTCTAAAGATGGCACCTGCTAGATTCCTATCTTTTGGTTATTCAAACAGAAATCTAAGTACTACTATGAAAGGATTTCACAGAGGAAATTATAATCTCAATTTAGTTTACCTTAAAGAAAAGATTACCTTTCTAGGTCTGACCCCACTAGGTTCACCCTTTAAAAGCAGAGCATTTTTTCTTGCTGGTGGCAAAAGAGAAAGTCAAAGAGATTTAGGCATGAAAAGAATCCATCAGGCCCTCATTGGTTTTGAAAATGGTGAGGGCCACATGCCAATGAATGTAGCAATGCTAGCGGCTGAGAGCAGCCCCAAGTTCACAGATACCAAGGGAACAAGCATCTTATTCTACAAAAATGAGGAACTGAATTCTGTCAAACATTTCAATAAACTTGGAAGCGAGTTCTCCAACAAAGTCTTCTGATGAGAGCCAAAGGCCAGCTGATATTTTGAGACCAGAAGGAATTCAACCATAGCCTTCCAGGTTTATGACCTACAGATGTTTGGGCTAATAAACAGATGTTGTTTTAAGACACTAAATCTGTGGTGGTTTGCTATACATCAGTAGAAAATGAATATAACAGGAAACCTTGTTGAAATCAATTAGAAGTTCTGGGAGTCAGCTTCCTCATCTACACAATGGAGGTATTTCTAGTATAAAAAAGTTTATTGTGAAGGGCACCTGGGTAGCTCAGTGGGTTTAAGCTTCTGCCTTCAGCTCAGGTCGTGATCCCAGGGTCCTGGGAACAAGCCCCACATGGGGCTCTCTGCTCGGCGGAGAGCCTGCTTCCCTTCCTCTCTCTGCCTGTCTTTCCACCTACTTGTGATCTCTGTCTGTCAAATAAATGAATACAATCTTAAAAAAAAAAAAAAAGTTTATTGTGATACTTGAATATATATGGGAAATGCTTAACAGAGAGTAAAATTTAATGCAGGGGTACCATCATTATTAAAAAACATTAACAGGTCATAAATAGTTGTATTCACACTCTAGTTTTGGATGTAGCTGTTGCTAATTTTTACACTGCATAGTTCTGTATTCCATTCTGCTCCTATTCTGGGGTCGTTTTGTGCAGTCCTTTAAGTTCTCCTGTCTCCCTTAGCCTGTCAGTTTAGAGTTGCTATTACTTTAAGTGCCTAACAAGTATTTACATTAATTACCTTTACGCTTTCTTATTTAAAACATTAATAATTTTTTTTCAATTTATTTATTTTCAGAAAAACAGTATTCATTATTTTTTCATCACACCCAGTGCTCCATGCAAGCCGTGCCCTCTATAATACCCACCACCAGGTACCCCAACCTCCCACACCCCCGCAACTTCAAACCCCTCAGACTGTTTTTCAGAGTCCATAGTCTCTCATGGTTCACTTCCCCTTCCAATTCACCCAAATTCCCTACTCCTCTCTAACACCCCTTGTCTTGTCCATTGCCATTTGTATTTGTGTAGTTACAGACACAGTCTTGTTATCTTCATCTTCAACAGACAGGTTAGGCTTATGCAACCATGGATAAATGAGCTTGCTCGCGAGAACTCCCACATTTATGGAATGGAATGGGCTATTATCTCCTCTTACGTATTTACATAGAAATCCACCATGCTCACAAATGACTCCATGGGAACTGACTTTTCTCTACAAGGAGGCATTAGACCCTTTAGGGGCTTCTGGGGTAGGGAC
Source organism: Neogale vison (assembly GCF_020171115.1). Taxonomy (NCBI): domain Eukaryota; kingdom Metazoa; phylum Chordata; class Mammalia; order Carnivora; family Mustelidae; genus Neogale; species Neogale vison. The sequence continues at coordinate 60,650,125 of NC_058092.1, forward strand.
AAACAAAAACAAAAACAAAAAAAAAGCACTATGTAAGAGGGATGATGATTACCTATTATAAGAAGGAATATATATTCAAATTGGTATCTTGACTCTCTGTGAAAAGCACAACATTTGGCAACCTTGGGAACATTATTTCTGATAATTATTTCATAAATATTATATTCTACTTATGCCTCACAAAATAGCATACATGCCTTATTGTAAATGTTGAATCAATCTGTTTTAGTATAAAATTGGAAAGTTGTAATACTATGGATAAGGCTGTTTGGATTCAGCCCAAAGTGTTGATCCTGCTCCTTGAAATGAAATGAAATGATTCCCAACGTGCATCCCATTCAGGATAGCTAAGTGACTTTATTCTTGTTCAGCAAGTGATTTTATTCATATCTATTATTTCTAGCAATATGAGACTAATTCCACTAATCCAAAAGTATTTTGAAATTGTGTGTGCTGAACCTCTATCCTGCATATGAATAATATTCTATTTCCAAATCATGCCCTGGAAATCACCCTCTAGGGAATGAAGAGCAAATGTTGGACCATTTGTATTTTCTCTGCTTAAATTAATCTTTTGTCTATAACTTTAAACTGTCTCCAAATGAGAACAAAATATCTGATTGTTTGGGGAATGTTAAATCTTAGCCAAAATATTCATGTGCATTCCCAAATGTCTCTCTATATTTTCAGAAGTTTTGTCTGAGGAGACAGGGACACCCCTTTCAAAAACTCTGTGACCTATAGGATGGCTAGACCTTTCGGAGATTGTAAAGTTATACCACAAAGCAGCAGAAACATATCAAGAATTCATAGACAGCTGGTCTGTACTATTTGCCAATTACCGTGTCTGAGATTGCAGTCTGGCCTTCATGTACAGCTTTGCTGTGCCTGATATTATCTTTGATAGTGTGACAGTTTTGAAAAAGTTGGCCTAATAGTCAATTAAATTTCCAACTGTGAGAACTCATTGATTTGAGAAACTTATATCATCAGGTTTTATCTCTGATTTATTTCAGTTTCTCACTGATTGACAATCATTACTTCCATATATTATTAAATTCCCTCTGGGGGGAAAAATAATTCCCTCTTGTTGCAGACTCAGTTTTCCAATTTGGAAAAGAGTAACTAACCCACAAAACCTGGGACTCAGGATTCTCTTGGTTGGCATTAAATGAGAATACATGATTATGATGTGAAAAATATGAAGATAAACTAGAATAGAAATATTCCTCTTTGAACACTTAATGCAGTTCAGTAGAAAAAGGATTTAGGACTCATTTTCTCACCACCATGCCACAACATTTCTCTGTGTGGCTGAAACTATGTGGTGATTATTATTATTTTTTTTGTGATTATTATTTTTTAACCATTGTTTGGTTAGTTTGATTCTATCTGTGTTTTTCTGCTGATGTTTATACAGAAGAAGAAAAGCATATGCAAATATATTCAAAATATCAATTGCTGATGACCCTGAAATTGTGAAAGGCAATACTACATTCAATTATTGCAGCATTTCAGCTGCATTGACTGCTGTGGACCAATGCAGAAGAAATATCAGTGCTAGAGTTCTCCAATTACTGTCCATGTTTCCTACTATGGAGAATGTAAATGGTGGATTAATTATCTCTTTGAGAGAAGAATGCCTTTTATCTCTTTGTGTTGTCTCTTCCTAGCTGAGTGCCTGCTTATACTTTAATTTGAATGAAGGGAGCATCTTTCACAACAGGAAAAATTTCTCATTATATGGGAAAATCAGATATAATAAGAAACCAAAGAGACTCTTGGACAATCAGTGATACCATGTTGAACATATCAGGTCTGTGTGGTTTCATAAATTGCATGCTCACATCATTTCTTTGCTGAATGTTCATCGTCTAGAGTAAAATATTTATTTAAATGACAATAAAACTCTTTTAATAGGCTAGTACATAGTACTCTATACTATGTACTATAGTACTATGGTAGTATTACTACTATGTACATAGTACATATGCTAGAACTTCTTTTTCCAGGATCATATCAGCCACTTGCTTCTTTCTCTGATTCATTTGTAATTTATTATATCCCAAATGCCTCATTTATTGTGGACTGTCTTCCCCATGCCTTTGTTAATGGTGGTCCTTTGATCTATAGTATCCCTTCTGCCTATCTTTTGCTTATTTCTTCATATGATGATCTTAAACTACTATTTGAAGATCAATCTTAAGTAGTGTAACCTATCTGAAGCCTTCTCTAATCTCTCAAGGCAGGACTTTCAGGGTGACCATATCTTTTCTGCAGACATGCATCATTATGATGATTCTGTATGACATACAATCGTCCATTTTTCTGGTGCATTCATTAGACTAGAGAGTTCCTTCAGGTGAAGAACTATGTTTCATTCATCTCCTGTACTTATCTTTATTAATGTACAAACAAACCCATTCTAACAACAAGACATGAGATCCAAAGGTATGATTGCATGAATAATATAGGGATTTATTTCTCTTGCATGATATAGTCCAGTTGGCTTTAAGAGCTTTAAATCATTAATAGAGGCAAGATTTTTTTCTCCACTGCCTTATTCTACCCATTTATTGGCTGTGGTTTTCATCTGCCTGGTTGAGGGTGGCTCCTGTCTTCTTTACATTCTGCAGAAAGGGAAAAGAGGCTTTGGTTTTAGAGATGACTTGAATTTGCACACAATATACATATAATAATGCATGCTCACATCTGTTGGCTTAAATCCTGTCTCAAAGCCATAGTTGGCTGCCAAATAGGGTAGAAAATTGTGGTCAGATTGCTAGGTGCCAAATAAAATCCTGATGTGTGGGATGGGTTTTATTGCTAAAAGGAAGAACAAGATAATAGATACAGGGGAATAATTAACAGTCCCTCCCAATGTACCTTAATAAAGTATGTGGCATATAATAGGAGGTCAATGATTATTGTTGAGTAGGTAAATGAGTGAGTGAGTAAATGGAATTACATATAAAAATTAGCATAAAGGAAACTAATTTTTCTAGATATTTAAGAAATATTAGGAAATGAGATTCCTAGTAAATATACTAGGAAATGAGTTTTGGCACTGTAGTGAACATTTCATCTTACTTTAGGTGTTTTGTGTTTACCGTTTTGAATGCCATCTTAATTAACTTCAGTGAAAACTGAAAGTTTCTCCATAGACAAAGTAAAAATAAGAGATAAAGCAAAAATATAGGGATTTCTAAAATGTAACTGATAACTAATAAATAAGAGAATAAAAATCCTTCTGAGAATAAAAATCATTTTAATACCTTAATTATGCATTAACTATGTATATTTGTTATAATTATCTAAGTAGGTACAAATCCATTCTATTATATTACAACAGGAAAATCAAGGTTTTGTCATTTTAGGTAGTCTTTTAAAATATCTCACCTTTCTGTCTTGTGTGGAAGTAAATGTAGGTAATTGAAGACATTTACTCATGAAATGATTTATTATTAAATAAGAATCAAAACAAATCTACCTGTGATTTACAATATCTGTAAACGCTAGATGGAGCTCTATTACTAATGCCAATACTAATACTAACATATATGTATATGAGTGTGTGTGTTTGAAAACACACACACTTAGGAAGGAACCTATTCTACAGATATTTTGAAAATGAAAATGTAAATATGGAACCTGTGTATGATGGCATTGTCAATTAACCACTGTTTCTTGTTAAAGATGATATGCACAGTGGTCCTATCTCTTTTTCCATTCTACTCTCACCCTCCTCAAATTCATGACTGCATATATGCGAACCACAAAGTTATACCAGCAAGAAAGATCAACTTTTCTTTAAATCCCTGGATCATTTTGTTCTTCAAAATGATTTGTGTGCTTTCAAGACACTGTAGGTGCACTTAAGATGTTTGTAAAATAGAGTAGTATGGAGTAGAAAAGACTTTTCATTCATATGCAAAGAAGCTGATTAAATAGGCAAAATGCCTATATTTGTTACCCAAGACAATTTAGAACCAGCCACAGAACTCCAGAAAATTCCAGAATAGAAATTTAATGACTCAAGTTGTTTTGTTTTGTTTGTTTTCAAGGAAGAGTAGTTAGCATTTTTTCTTCTAAAAAATGATATGAAATGGTTCTGAATAGTCATCTCTCTGGTTTTCTTTTTTGAGTTTTTCTATGGTGATGCTTCATCCACCTAATTGAATAGAAGAATACAGAGGTAATTTTGGTTGTAGACTGAACTGTGGATTAGTTATCCCAAACAGAAAACATTTGCTTTGGTTGTCACCCAGTATCTAGTCTTCTTTTATCATGTTGTAAAATACTCTTGTGAAGTACCTGAGTGTCCAGGTACAGATTACATTTTCCAACCTTTCGTTAGCCTGTAAAACTAAATTGTTTCTGCGGTGTATGTACGATGTGTGCAATGTCCGTGCTGTGACCTTAAAGGAAAGTAGTGTGCCCTCACCTTTTCCAGTAATCCTGCCCAATGGCTTTGATGCAGATATCCCGGCTTGAGCAGAGTCCCCAAGTGGCAGAAAGTGATATAATAAGATAGAAGAACTATAGTTCTGACACCATGAATGCACTATACTTAGTTTAGATTGCTTTTGACCAGATGATAACCTGAGGGGAAAATAAAATACTGCTTCCGTTAAGCCACTGTTATTTTGAGTTTCTTTGTTGTAACAGGAACAATGATTATTGTATCAATGATTATTGTATCAATATTCTAACTACCATATGTTCCTTTGTTTTAGAAAGGATTCCTAGGTGATTTTGTTCTATTTTGGAGTAACACTTATTTCAAAATAAAACGGAATCCATTTAGTGCTGATTATTTACTTTTCTAAGCCCATAGAACAAATGAAGAAGGAAAGGACCTCAGAGAACATCTAATTTGATGCCATTTAGAGAGGAAGAAAGTTAATTAAAAAAATGGACTTTGGCATTTTTTTAGTATTTTTTTTTTCTTAACAAGTGAATTAGAAACAGAATTGGATATCAGAGAGAATGTGGTTCTTTCTCTTCCGTAAGTGGACGCTCAAAAACCTTAGTTTTCCTATCTGCACATTGGAAATAGGAACTTTTCCACAAATATTTGTGGAGATTAAGTGAAATCAGTAAAAAATGTGTTTTAGAGTTTGACAGATCAGAGGCACTGCAAAATGCAAAACATCACAGAGTCATTATGTTCCTCAAATATTTAAACTATTTCCAAAAAAAAAAAAAATGTTTCTGCCATTACTATTTCTTGGAACCTGTCTGTGATCATACACAAAAGAAATATCTTTCCAACAGCAGGTTCTATACCAATTGTAGGCTCAGATCTCTTGAACTGTTTGCTCTTAGGAATAATAACAAAAGTTTTATTGCCTTGGCTTATGCATTAAAATTTTGATTAAGGTTATCCTCAAGAACTAGCTAGTTTAAGAGACCCTGTTCTTTTCAAGTGTAGAATCTTAACACAGTTCTAATAATCCTGTGTTGGAATTCATGGAAACATCTATGTTCTGTTATCTCTTAGTAACCCTGAGTAGATATATCTTCATAAACATGGGTAAACAGAAAAAAGTAAATCAACTTGAAGCCTGTGTGGGAAAAAAGTGCTGAGGCACAAGAGTAAAAGATAAAGATTTAGAGACAAATATTTTCATTTGAAATCGATATTTTGCAAGTAACATAACCTTCATATTTTATTAAAAACTCAAGTAAAGAAAAATGGACTCTGTGTGTGTGAAGCAAGATTAACCCACATTCAGGAAACAGGAGGAGAGAAGAACAAACTGCATGGAGAGAAGTTCTAAATAACGACTGAGTCACTAGTTGTGCTGAACAACAAAAACCACCTATGGAATCAAGGACAATGAGGATTACTATGTCAATATGAGAAAATAGTGCAAACATTTTATAAATAGTAGAAAATAAGACTATCAAATAGTTTACCCTTAAGGAAGAAGCAAAATTACTTAACTTGTATCCCCCCAAAAGAAAAGGAAAACCCAAAACCTAGTTGACCTAAAGAAAACCAAGTTGATGGAATAATGAATGCGAGGGTAGTGATAAATTTGTAATCATAAAAATAAAACCGAGATATTAAGCCCAGTTCTGTATTCTAAAGGTGTCTCTCCTTCTAGTTCTTTAAAATGAACAAAGCCCTACAAATCAGATCAAAGGAAAAAATATAAAAACAAACAAAACAAATGAGTAGAGGCTGTATTAAAGTTAGTGAGGGTGACAGTAGCATGAACAATATGTATTTAGAGCAAAACCTTAAGTTATCATGGCTCTCAGCTGATTTAACTGTCCCTCTCTGACCTTCTGGCACCTTCTCAATCCTTTTCCCTCACCCCTGTCCAACCATGTAGGTGTTCTAGCTGTTCCTTAAACAAGTCAATCACTTTCAGCCTCAGGGCCTTTGCATTTTGTTTGCTCTGTCTAGATCTTCCTGCCCATACATGTCAAGCAGACGAACTTCCTTTGTTGTGGTGTCTGTTCATGTTTTATCTGATCATAAGACCTCCTTTAACAGCTTAATATAAAACAAGCTACCTATATTCCTGTTGCTGTTTTCCTTAAAAAAAAAACTTTATTTTTCTTCATAATACTTTTTACATACCATGTTACAAATTTGCCTGTTTTTGCTGCCCCCTCCTTAAAATGTAAGAAACTGTCAGTCGTTTATTGTTTTAGTAAATGTTTCCTATTATTGACTATATTAATAAATGGGATAATTGTATACTTAAATAACACGGCTGTTTCACCAAAATAGTTATCTCAAAAATATAAATTATTATAATAGAGTCTACAAGAAATAGCACACCCAAATGTATTAAATTTAAAGAAACAGAACAGAAAGTTCAAGACAGAACTTATAAGGATTAAATGAGCTACGTAAAGTGTTTGCTGTAGAGTTCGACAAGTCATAGGCACTGAAAAAATGCTAAGCATCATGGAATCATCATGATTTTCATCCTTGGGTATTGGGGGCTCCTCATACCCACCTTGCTCCATCCAGGAAGGAATTCACTTATCACCTAGCTTTACAGGATAACTTCTATAAATACCTAGCATTTTAATCCTAACTACCTGACCCCCGAATAGTTTGCTTGTTTCCCCAGCAATAGACTTTATCTCATGCTATCTTAGTAAAATGGGAAAAAACTGATGAGGAGGTCTCTATTATACCCAGCATTGCCTGGCCCCATCGTCCCTCTCTGTGGGAGGAAAAGATTGGGAGGCTTTGGCTTCTGTTGCTGAAATATGAATTGTATATTTTCCCTTTAAAAATTTACTCCTTAACTCACAACTATGAAATTGTGGACACAGGCCGTGTTCCATGACTCATGGTAACCTTAATGTCATGTGGTACTTGTCTTCCCCTACCTTAAATGACAATATGCTTTTTACTGTAAAAATTGTATGGATTTAAAGTTATGTTACTTCATAATCAATTTTAGAAAATTGGCCATGTAGAAAATGAATATACAGAAATTAATGCTATTTCATACTAGAAAAAGTTAGAATAAAAATGCTTACTAGATTGCCTCTTTAAAAACTAATGACATCTGAGTGTATGGCAGAATAAAAGAAATGCAAATCTTGCTTATTTTTAAATTCTATTAGATTTAATTATTTTTTAAAAATCATTCTCACAACAGACATTTTATTCTAGACAGTGCTTGAGGCATTTTCCTCTAGTCCAGAAATCAATAGAGAGAGCAACTTCTCTACTTCTGTTTGTTTTGTTTACATGTGTGAATGTGTGTGTGAGTGTGTGTGTGTGTGTGTGTGTGTGTGTGTGTATTTTAACTTAAAGAAGCAGAGATAAATCTTGCTGCCTAATAAGCTGTAGAAAAAAGTGTGGTCTAACCAAAGGAATGTGCTATTTAAATCTCTCTTGCAAGTTTCCTTAGACCAGTTTTAGCTGTAACATGTCTGTTGGCAGAAACCTTAGCACTATATGATTTTGAGTTTCAGATGATGCATCCTCAAGATTCACTGAACAAATTATTTGCGACTTTTTATATACTAGATGCTTTACTAAGCTTCATTACATATGTTCTCCTGTTTAATGATATGTGCAATGGACCTTGAGAACTTTGAGGGGAGTCCAAGGAGGGAATGCAAATAACAGGATGTCCTATGGCTAATTAACAGTATTTCTCTCTGGTTCTTTCCTCAGCACATACTTATTTAGTGCTTACTATGTTGCAGACGTATAGAATCCAGGGAGCAACTATGGGAATGGAGAATGTATGCAGACGCATCCTCAGCCTGGTTTACCATTGGTTTGCATAGCATTCTTTCTAATTAATGGGTTATTAAATGTTTTTCCATATTATCCTTACCATTGAGATCATTTGAATTAACTTTGAAGTTCAGTAAGGTGACAAATACAGCAGAAGTTTGACTTCATGTATTCCATATTTAAAGTTTTCAGCTTTAACATATTTAATATATCTTGGTGTAGTAAGTCAGTTAACCATTGAAGAAACATTTGGTAATGGGTTATTTTCTATAAACAATACTTGCAGCATTCCAAGAAGCATACTGGTGCTACTAATTTCTTGAAACTGGTAACACTACAATTGATACTATCCCTACATTGTTTACTAGCAATAAACTAATCCTCAGATGACTTCCCAATATATAGCTAGAACAAAACCCAAACTCCTAGCCACGGCCTCTCAGACTCAGTATAACCCAATCTCTGCTTACTGCTTCTGACTCATCCATCTTTATACTTCCTGCTGTTCTATTCCTCTCAAGCTATAGTCTGCCCATCTCAGGATTTTTGTGCATGCTGTTACAATACTTTGGAATGCTCTTCTTCCAACTCTTTACATCATTAAGTTTTAAATTAGGTGTCAGCTCCTCAGGGAGACTTCTTTCCAACATCCTAAATATGATAGTATCTCCCCTTCCCCAAAGTCAGCACTTATTTTATCTTTTTCACTGAACCCAGAAGTTGCCTCTCTTTGGGTGTATTTATTAATTTGTTTATAAGATTATTGTCTATCTCTTTATGGAGCTTATATTTCTCTAGGCAAGTGATTTTACCTGTCCCATTCACTGAGAGTAGTTAGCATATATTACACTTATGTGTAAATGGACTTGCTAGTATTTATTGAACATTTATTATTTGATAGGTAGGTACTGAGATACATACTTCACATGTACTCTGTCGTGTAATTTTCTTAACAGCCTCATTATTGTGTTAACATTACTAATACCAACCTCGTTTTTCCAATGGAAAAAAACTGAGGCTTAGAAATGTTAATAAATGCCCAAGGTCACAAATCTAATACAGCCTGGAGCCAAGATGGTCTGACTGCTACATTTAGCCTTTCTCCAATATTCTATTTGCATGAAACTGCATTCATAAAAGTTTCAGCCTGGTTGGGCATGAAAGAGATAAAGAGAGAATATCTACTAGTATATATTTGTAGGGATTTAAGGAGGTTTTTGCTATAAATTTTATAATATGACAATTTCATTCAATTTAATTCTCATATTAAATGAATGTCAATCATATCCTCCTTTCTACAAAATCAGTTATTAATTTGCAGAAATATTTCAAGAGAGTTGAAGGTAAAGAAAGGTATGAGGTATTGTTATTTTTCTAATATTTATTATTTAGAACATTCTTCATATTTTGAAGATGAATTCCAGTCATTAATTATTCCCTGTCATGTTGCCTTGGTTACAATTACTCATAGTAACTGAAGCTGTCAGATGTTACAGGCAGAGCATGAAGAGTATTGGGTCAGATTAACACTGAGTTACACAGAATGAAAGTCTCGTCATCTTCCAATTTAAAGCTCTCTAAATTCTCCTACAATGGCCTTATTAGAAACATATGGCATAAATAAAATACATGTTTGGGTAATTTCCTTATTAAAAGACATTCACTTCCAGTTGGTGCCCCTTATTCTAAACTAGAACATTTTTTTTTAAAGATTTTATTTATTTATTTGACAGAGAGAGATCACAAGCAGGCAGAGAGGCAGGCAGAGAGAGAGAGAGGAAGGGAAGCAGGCTCCCTGCTGTGGAGAGAGCCCCATGTGGGACTCAATCCCAGGACCCTGAGACCATGACTTGAGCCGAAGGCAGCGGCTTAACCACTGAGCCACCCAGGCGCCCTAAACTAGAACATCTTACCTTTCATAAATAATCTCATACAGCCACACATTCAGAGATTTTGTACTTTACATTCATTTAAAATAGACTTCAATTAGTGTGTTCCAGCTTAGTAAGTGAATATTTGGAACATAAAGTGTAAGTGACAAAGATGCTACCCAATTCCACCATTAGTAACCTGGATATGCAGTGCCAGCAAATTTCTCCTAACTTGGAGAATAATTGCCCAACGATGTGGATTGAAAGCATTTTAAAATCCCCGAAGTCTATCAAAAAATTATGCTTGTATACCCGGAAGGAAATGAAATTAAAGGAAAACCCATGATAATACTGTTCATTTTTATGTATGCTGAGAAGCTTTAACTTTTATTATTTTCCCCCTCAAGTCCTATTATACCAAATAAATACAAGATAGCTGGTTTGCAAGTGTTGGGTCAGTCTCTAATCACCAGCAATATAAAGGAACAACATTCCATCTCCATTATTTTCTGTTGGAATTATTATTACTTTATAGCTAGGATGTATTTCTTTTTGTGCCACTGATTATCTCCCATTTAGTAATAGTAGTGCTGGCACCACTGACCTCATAAGGTTGTTGTAAAAATGACAACTCAGGCTTGAGGACTAGATTATACATCAGTGGGAATTGATAGTACATACACAATGTGAGAATATTATCTGAAAACATGCTTCAGAAAAAAATGCTTAGATGACAGGATAGATGGATTTTAAGACCATAGAACTCAATCACAGTTCCTGATCAAAAATGATAGAGAAGATATTTGATATGGCTACCCAACCATACAACATGGGAAAATAAGGGAGACAAGATGATAACCTCTTATTTCAGGGGCAAAATCCAGGTGTCTGGATAAGAAACAGCCTGGAGATAGAATGTTGATCTGGCTGTGTTTCATTCTGATAGTGTGTTTTGGTTGTTAGCATGAGCAGTCTTATTCAAAGTTCATGCAACCTGTTTCATGTAAATGTTTTACTGAAAATATGAAGTCATTGATGAAAAATATACATTTCCTTAAAATCAAGAGTCATGACAAAAATATTGAAAATGCCAGCAAAATGAGCAGAGGGAGATTATGGAACAATGTGTTCTCGTGCTTCCTTAAACTGAATAAAAGAGTTACTGTCTGTCGATAATTCATGTAGAAACTTTGAGGATGAAGACTGGAAATCGAATAAAATTTTGCCAGGGGAAGGTGAACTATCAGCTCTTTGGGTCTAGACATGCAGTTACAGTAGCTGCATCAATCACAGGCACCATATGCTGGAAGTTGTAGTCTTTTTGTGTCTATCTCCTCTCATATTCTAAACTGAAAGCACTCTAGAATCAGGACCATAAGAGACTCAACTGCTTATTAGATAGACAGAGCTTATCCTACATGCATTCTGGAATCTATATATCCTTCTTCTATTTCTCCAACTTTCACCTTCTCATGCCCTCAGAATACCTTTCCCCTTTTTTCTGGAAGCCCAGCCCCAAATACTTCAGAGTATAATTACTTTAGGGGTGCTCATGGGGGCTCCTTTCTATGCCTTAAAGAAATTTTAGGTGCCCAGGGCAATGGCTTCTCCTTTGTTCCTCATCTATTTTTTTTTAAGGTGCTTTTTTTTTTTCCTCCCACATTTGCTTTGTATTCTGTACCAAATTGTCTCATTTTTTTATGTCATATTAGATAGATAGTTCTTATTCCTCATCTCACATAAGTAAAATAAAACTCAGAAAAATGTAATTCTTAACCCTAAATCCCAAACCTGGGCTAGACTACAGATCCTATAATGTCAAATCAATGAGAATTTCTATGGTACATGAGCATTTTTTATTTTGAGAATGATAATTCTATTTTTATTATTATTATTATTAATTTTTTATAAACATATATTTTTATCCCCAGGGGTACAGGTCTGTGAATCGCCAGGTTTACACAATTCACAGCACTCACCAAAGCACATACCCTCCCCAATGTCCATAATCCCACCCCCCTTCTCCCAACCCCCCTCCCCCCAGCAACCCACAGTTTGTTTCGTGAGATTAAGAGTCACTTATGGTTTGTCTCCCTCCCTATCCCATCTTGTTTCATGGATTCTTCTCCTACCCACTTAAGCCCCCATGTTGCATCACCACTTCCTCATATCAGGGAGATCATATGATAGTTGTCTTTCTCCGCTTGACTTATTTCGCTAAGCATGATACGCTCTAGTTCCATCCATGTTGTCGCAAATGGCAAGATTTCGTTTCTTTTGATGGCTGCATAGTATTCCATTGTGTATATATACCACATCTTCTTGATCCATTCATCTGTTGATGGACATCTAGGTTCTTTCCATAGTTTGGCTATTGTGGACATTGCTGCTATAAACATTCGGGTGCATGTGCCCCTTTGGATCACTACATTTGTATCTTTAGGGTAAATTCCCAGTAGTGCAATTGCTGGGTCATAGGGCAGTCCTATTTTCAACATTTTGAGGAACCTCCATGCTGTTTTCCAGAGTGGTTGCACCAGCTTGCATTCTCACCAACAGTGTAGGAGGGTTCCCCTTTCTCTGCATCCTCGCCAGCATCTGTCATTTCCTGACTTGTTGATTTTAGCCATTCTGACTGGTGTGAGGTGATATCTCATTGTGGTTTTGATTTGTATTTCCCTGATGCCGAGTGATATGGAGCACTTTTTCATGTGTCTGTTGGCCATCTGGATGTCTTCTTTGCAGAAACGTCTGTTCATGTCCTCTGCCCATTTCTTAATTGGATTATTTGTTCTTTGGGTGTTGAGTTTGCTAAGTTCTTTATAGATTTTGGACACTAGTCCTTTATCTGATATGTCATTTGCAAATATCTTCTCCCATTCTGTCAGTTGTCTTTTGATTTTGTTAACTGTTTCCTTTGCTGTGCAAAAGCTTTTGATTTTGATGAAATCCCAATAGTTCATTTTTTCCCTTGCTTCCTTTGCCTTTGGCGATGTTCCTAGGAAGATGTTGCTGCGGCTGAGGTCGAAGAGGTTGCTGCTTGTGTTCTCCTCAAGGATTTTGATGGATTCCTTTCTCACATTGAGGTCCTTCATCCATTTTGAGTGTATTTTTGTGTGTGGTGTAAGGAGATAATTCTATTTTTAAATCATTCTGAAAGGCAAATCATTCCCAAAGATGATAGAGAGGATAGTTAATTTATTGCACGTTCTGAAATTATTCCAAATTTTGTTTTAACTGTATTTAACACTCATACTGAATATTTTAGATTTGACAAATTACCTTATACTATTTCATTATTTATTTTTCATACTATTTCCTTTGGGTGAAACTGTTACAGTATTGTTCCCTTTCCAACAGTATACATGATTTAACAAATTATTTTTTATGTCCATTCTTAGGATATGATATAAAACAGTTTGTCTCCTTCCTTTCACACCCAACAACATTTAAAGAAGATTAATTTGCATTAAATTACTTTAGAGAACAATGTTTCTTTATTAATTTTCATGATCTTATTAATTTTCATGAAATATCTAGCTATGTCTAAGTGGGTAGCCAGAGACAAGGATAAAATAAGATATAAAACAAAGAATTCCTAAAAACTCTATCTAGTAGGGAGCATATTCTCTGTATTTTTTTTCTTTTTCTTTCTTTCCTTTTTTTTTCAAATTCTGAAAATAAATTTGTATAACAATTTTATTTTTTTTTATTTATTTTTTTTCCAATTTATTTATTTTCAGAAAAACAGTATTCATTATTTTTTTCACCACACCCAGTGCTCCATGCAAGCCGTGCCCTCTATAATACCCACCACCTGGTACCCCAACCTCCTACCCCCCCGCCACTTCAAACCCCTCAGATTGTTTTTTAGAGTCCATAGTCTCTCATGGTTCATCTCCCCTTCCAATTTACCCAAAAGCACATACCCTCCCCAATGTCCATAACCCTACCTCCCTTCTCCCAACCCCCCTCCCCCCAGCAACCCACAGTTTGTTTCGTGAGATTAAGAGTCACTTATGGTTTACAATTTTAAATCAAGAGCATTTTTTTAAAAGATTTTATTTATTTATTTGACAGAGAGACAGCAAGAGACAGAACATAAGTAAAAGGAGTGGGAGAGGGAGAAGCAGGCTTCCCACTGACCAGGGAGCCCAATTCAGTGCTTGAACTCAGGACCTGGGATCATGACCTGAGCTAAAGGCAGACTCTTAACAACTGAGCCACCAGGAGCCCTGAGAGCATTTCATTTCAATATTAATAAATACATAAAAAAGATGACTAAATGTTCCTTAAAATGCCATTCTAAAGGGTCTACTTTGATCAATTCAAGAAAGAAGGAAAGTGGAAAGAAAAGTTTTTATCTGACAAATAAGAATATTCAATCATTTTGGCCTTAGCTAACTTAAATGACTTTTTTTTTTTCAAATAAAACAGATTATTTTAGAGATGTTAAAAAGAAGAAACAGGCAGGACTTCTGGCCATGGCCAAATGAGGAGGTTGGCAAATCTTTCAGAAAAGCAACTACAATGCTGGGTATAAGTGAGAAAAAACAGATATTCCCATCCTCTGTAAGCTGATCATAGGCAATTTATGAGAAGCATTTATGTTTGAAAAACTGCCTAATTGGGGGTATTAATAGTGAAAGTCTATGGTGTTTTTACCTATGGTTCTTCCTCACAGCTGAGTCAATGTATTTTAAAATCAAGTATTTTACAAGGACAGGACAAGCTGAGAGGACAGACTGTTTTGTTACGGTTGTCAAAAAGGTCTCAATCTACTGGGAGAGAAGAACAATGGCTATAACCAGTGACACTGTTGACAAAATAGATAATCTTTGTGGTGTGTGAGTAGTGATGGCTAATGGTTTTGTTTGCTTGAGGTTGTGGTCATGCTTGGTTGAGGCTGCATGAATCCACAGTGGAGACCACAGAGAACCCAAGATGTCTACATGCTCCTGGTCAACCCCAAGTCTGTGTTCATGCACAGAGGATACTAGAAAATGATCAATAGAAAGGAAAAGGTAATATGTTAAGTAACTAGAACTTAAATAAAACCTTGAACAAACAAAACAAAAACAATAACAACAAAAGAAAAGGTGGCATCAGATTGAAAAAACAAAACAAAACAAAAACACCAAAAACCAAAACTGCCAAGTTTGGATGTGCATCCTAAACCACAAACAGATATACTGAAAGCTTGTTAGCTCAATGTTGTTGAGCACAATTTTTCTCCATTTATTAGTAACTACTGTATTATTCAGAAATAGAGGTGACTCCTAGGAATCTTGGTTTAAAAACAAAGCAAAACTTAAGAACTAAACGAAGCATAGTTCTTAGAGACTATAAATTGTTCAGCACACTAATTTCACAGATTCAGTACAAGCAAGTTCCTAATCCATACCCCCCCCACCATTGAAACAAGCAAACAAAAAACTACACAATTTTTAAAAGTAAAAACAGTAACACATGGATGGAGGTAGAGAGTATAATGTTAATTGAAATAAATGGTCAAAGAAAGACAAATACTGTATGATTTCACTCATATGTGGAATTTAAGAAACAAACGAGCAAGAGGGGAAAAAACAGAGATAAAGCTAGAAAGACACAAGCCAAAAAAGAGACTTAAATGTAGAGAACAAACTGAGTGTTAGCAAAGGGGAGCTCAGTTGGGTGGTGAAATAGGTGACAGGAATTAAGGAGGGCACTTGTCATGATGAGCACTGGGTGATGGAAGGAAATGTTGAATCACTGTAATGTATACCTGAAACTAATACAACCTTGTATATTAATTATGCTGGAATAAAATAAAAGAAAAAACAGTAAATACATAAATTTACTGGGGTAAAAAAAGAATCCAGATATGCTGCCATTTATTATTTATAAAAAAAAATAAGAGACATGTAAAAAAACCAGGAAGAATAACTGGGAGAAACGTTCATTAGATGTTGAGTTTAGCAGTACATATGTCGGAATAGTGGGGGTATAGCTCAGTGGTAGAGCATTTGACTGCATATGTCGGAATAGCTACTGAAATAAGGTCAAAGAACTAAAAGAAATCACGTCTAAAGAGTTAAAGGAAATTATAATGAAAGTGAGCCAATAAATAGGCTCAAAATAGGGACATAAAAATTATTAAAAAGAACCAAATGAAAATATGGTGTTAAAGAAATACAATTGAGGGGCACTTGGGCAGCTCAGTCAGTTAAGTGTCTGCCTTCGGCTCAGGTCATGATTGCAGGGTCCGGATTGAGTCCCATGTAGGTTTCCCTACTCAGCAGGGAGTCTGCTTCTCTCTCTTCCTCTCCCTCTACCCTCTGGAATAAAGGAAGAAAACCACATGATCATCTCAATAGACAGAAAAAGCACTTATCAAAATCAAATATACTGCTGTGATAAAAACTGGCAATGAGTTAGGAATAGGAGACTTTGTCAACTTGATAAAAGTCCTTCATGAAAAAACCACAGTTAACATCCTGCTAAATGATAAAAGACTGAATATCTTCCCCTTAAAATCAAGAGCAAGGTAATAATACCCAATCTTACCACTTACTCAACAAAGCACTGGTAGTTCTAGCCAATAAAGTAATCTCTCCCTCCCCTTTTCAAAAACAAAGTTATCGATATTGAGAAATAGAACTTTTTTATTCACTTACATCATATTTGCTTATGGAGAAAACACCAAACAACTATTTTTAAAGGCATTTAGCAAAGTCACAGGATAGAAAACGACATATAAAAATTAAAATCACCTAAATCACAAAAAGAAGAAATAGGACTAGAAATAGGTACCCACAGAGTACTAGGTTCTTGATCACTCTCTTCCATGTTAATTAAAAAAGCAGTGACTTCTGACAACGAGGTACAAACACCAGAGCTCAGTTAGAAAGCAGTATGGTTATAGCTGCTGAGACAAGGTGATTTCAAAGCTGAAATAAATGGTATTAGTAATGGGTACCTATCCAGTCAAGCTACGGGTATTTTGAAAACATCAGAAGTTGATTTGGTTGAACATCCAGCTAGTAGTCAAAATTGAAAGTCAATGCAAAATCTTGGTCATTGGTGTGAAATAGTCTCTTTCTCTGTGTTCCCTAATTCCTTTCTTCCCTCTAATCCAACCTTAGCTGCTTTAAGAAAAAGATAATTAAGGGTGAAGCCAAAATCCTTCTTTTCCCAAAAGGGACCACAGCCATACATGTTCATCTGAGTAAACTGAGGAATTTGGGGGAGGCCGGGGACTCTGTTGGATGTAGGCAAACAGACCACCATCCTATGTGGCAAGAATGGTTGAATTCAATGATAAAGTTTGGACAAATCACCTGTAGGGGAAAGGAAACAAATATGATTTTGTGGGCAGAGTCTTTTGGGCCAACTTAATGTACTGTTGTTATGGTTTCCAGTGCTGAACATTTTAATTTAATTTAATTTTTTCAGTGTTCCAAGATTCGTTGTTTATACACCACAACCAGTACTCCATGCAATCTGTGCCCTCCTTAATACCCACCACCAGGCTCACCTAACCCCCACCCACTCCAAAACCATAGTCTCAGAATCCATAGTCTCTCGTGGTTCATCTCCCCCTCCGATTTCTCCCAACTCCCTTCTCCTTTCCTTTCCCATTGTTGAAAATTCATATTGTTTTAGTTTATACCCTTTTAATGTGAATGTTTACAAAGTGTCAGAGGGTATAACCCTGGTATGGACGAGCAGTGGCATATAGAACAGTATCAGCACCATTGGGACATCACAAGTGTAATGACCCTTTGAGCTTTAGGTCTCTGTTTCGGATGATTTTGCTTATTGGAGCCTATGACAAAGGGAAGCTGACCCAGAGACACCATTTAACAGATCAGTTTTTTGACATGGCTACCAGTTCTATATATTTTGAATTAGCTTTCTATTAGCTTCCTACTGGGTTCTGCTCAAAACAGAATGCCTAACCTATGGAGGTCTTGTGATTCTCTGGTCTGATATTTCCAACTGGAGCTGGGTCAGTTCAGACTCAATGACTAACAAGACAGAAAGTACCAAAAAAGACTCTCAGCCAAATGGAAATCCAAGAATACAATTGACCTCTGGTAGCACCTCAGCTTTATATGACAAAGTAGTAGTTAGGTATTGGTGGGAATTTTCCAGGCATCCTGCTGTTTGAAACTGAACTGCCACTCAATGAGACTGGTCCTGTTTCACTAATGATTTGGCTAAACTGAAAACAAATTGTGTCTGTTAAATTGCTGTTGATGGGGCACCTGGGTGGCTCAGTGGGTTAAGCCTCTGCCTTAGACTCAGGTCATGATCTCAGGGTCCTGGGATTGAGCCCTACATTGGGGTCTCTGCTTGGCAGGGAGCCTGCTTCCCCCTCTCTCTCTATCTGTCTCTCTGCCTATTTGTGATCCTCTCTCTCTGTCAAATAAATTTTAAAAATCTTAAAAAAATAAATTGCTGTGGATGTTCAATTTCAGTACCAGCTATTCAGAATCAAAAAATGCAAGTGACCACCTCACTCAGTATGCAGAACTCGTTAGTTTTCATAACTTTGGGCAATACTTCCCTTAATGAAGGTTATTATATTTTCTTGGCTCATGGACTGTTGCTTGCATCCTGCTTTGTTTTCAATTTGGACAACTATAGACAGGAGGATTAAAGACAGATCAAAATGTCTGGGTCACTAATACAGTTGTGCCTAGGAAGTGTCCATTTCCTGATGATACTAAGCAAAGTCAAACTGCTGATAGAGTTTATGCCACCCATAAAGTCACCATTGTTATCCAGAGCCATTATCCTACAGAAAAGTGGAAATATATGAACCATTATAGACTGGGCACAAAATAAAGGGCTCTGTTTCTGTTATAAGGGCTACCATTGCATGCTGGATTTGTGAGCCTCTGCAAAATTGGACTGATTCCACCTGACATACGTTTCCAGGACTCCCAGGAAAAACTGTGGACACCAAGGCTTGGTTTAACTTTCTTGGTTGGCAACACTTTACACATGTTGTTAGACAACTTTGCTAGGAGAATTAAGTGTATGTTCATGAAAGACCATAAGAAAGGGACATTTGAAAGCTTGTGCTTGGTTTCATTAAATGTGCCTTTTCCCTTTTCTGATTTTAAATTCCCTTTTCTGATGTAATATCTTTTCATTGTAATTAGCCATAACTTTGAATATAATAGTTTTTCTGAACCCTGTGAATCATTCTAGTAAATCATTGAGCATAAACGTAGTTTGGGGGTCCCCTCGTATAGTCTTTCATCTTCTGATTTCTCTAACTACGACTTGATTGTAATTCCCCTTAACTTTACTGAGAAGTCAATAGGAAGGTTGGGGGATGGCCACAGGTCTTGTACCTCCTTATAAAATACCTTTAGATGTCTTCTACACCCACTCCTATATCCATCACTCAGTCATTTCATGGAGCAAAGGAGCCCTTTGACTTGTGGTATGGGTGAAACGGGGCAGATTGAACAACTGCACTTAGTCCCTTCAAACAAGAATTAAACAGTTAACAAAATCAAAAGACAACTGACAGAATGGGAGAAGATATTTGCAAACGACATATCAGATAAAGGACTAGTGTCCAAAATCTATAAAGAACTTAACAAACTCAACACCCAAAGAACAAATAATCCAATCAAGAAATGGGCAGAGGACATGAACAGACGTTTCTGCAAAGAAGACATCCAGATGGCTAACAGACACATGAAAAAGTGCTCCATATCACTCGGCATCAGGGAAATACAAATCAAAACCACAATGAGATATCACCTCACACCAGTCAGAATGGCTAAAATCAACAAGTCAGGAAATGACAGATGCTGGCGAGGATGCGGAGAAAGGGGAACCCTCCTACACTGTTGGTGGGAATGCAAGCTGGTGCAACCACTCTGGAAAACAGCATGGAGGTTCCTCAAAATGTTGAAAATAGAACTGCCCTATGACCCAGCAATTGCACTACTGGGAATTTACCCTAAAGAAACAAACATAGTGATCCAAAGGGGCACGTGCACCCGAATGTTTATAGCAGCAATGTCCACAATAGCCAAACTATGGAAAGAACCTAGATGTCCATCAACAGATGAATGGATCAAGAAGATGTGGTATATATACACAATGGAATACTATGCAGCCATCAAAAGAAACGAAATCTTGCCATTTGCGACAACATGGATGGAACTAGAGCATATCATGCTTAGCAAAATAAGTCAAGCGGAGAAAGACAACTATCATATGATCTCCCTGATATGAAGAAGTGGTGATGCAACATGGGGGCTTAAGTGGGTAGGAGAAGAATCCATGAAACAAGATGGGATAGGGAGGGAGACAAACCATAAGTGACTCTTAATCTCACGAAACAAACTGTGGGTTGCTGGGGGGAGGGGGGGTTGGGAGAAGGGGGGTAGGGTTATGGACATTGGGGAGGGTATGTGCTTTTGGGTAAATTGGAAGGAGAGGTGAACCATGAGAGACTATGGACTCAGAAAAACAATCTGAGGGGTTTGAAGTGGTGGGGGGGGGTGGGAGGTTGGGGTACCAGGTGGTGGGTATTATAGAGGGCACAGCTTGCATGGAGCACTGGGTGTGGTGAAAAAATAATGAATACTGTTTTTCTGAAAATAAATAATTTGGAAAATAAAAAATTAAAAAAAAAAAAGAATTTAACTCGATTATTTCAACTGTCAACTGTAAGGACTAACATATAGCCAAGAGTATGCATTGGAAGCAATGTCAACCTGTGCACACAGACTGATGAAGTTCACACAAGGAGGGCTTCAACAACTGTACACAACACTTTTTTGGCAGAGACATGTGTGCCCCTTGAACTCTACTTTTTGCATGGATGTCAGGCATCAATTTGCACTCCTCCCCAAAACACAGTAACTTTTACCTTAGAGGTGGTCCTAAGTCCCCTTCAGTTATTTAAGGAAACAATAGCAGCAGGTCATGCAATCTTCAGATAACTGTAAAGATCTCCCCAGAGGCAAAACAGACTGACTATTTACGCAGACCCTGTGGTCATGTACTTCTACAAAGAGACCCATTCAATTAGGAAAAGTTATCTAAATTGGTTTCTGACTTCAGTTTATGAGAATAAACCTCAGCTCTAGAAAGCATTCAGATTTGACTCAGCCCACAATAGGACTCTTACGAATGATATAATTGCCTTCCATTTCCTCCCTTCAAGATAAAGCAGACTCTGCACATTGACTACTAATTCCTGTTTACCTGGATTAATTTTTGGATCAAGGGTAGTATCAATGTAAAATCTTAAGGAAAAGTCACCTGGCTTTTGAAGGTAGGCTATGATGAGTTAAGGAAGCTGTTAAGCTGGCTTATTTTGGGTCCCTAGGCCAAGGATGAGGTCAATACTGCACGTTAACCTCATCTTGCTGATCATTGTCCTGTTGATTATAAAATTAATTAATTTCTATTCAAGAAAAATTGAACAGATAGACTCCCAAGCCTCTGTTGTCCAGATTAATCAGAGTGGCCAGCAGAATGGAATAATCATGGAAAATTTCATCAGAAGCCAAGAGAGTGTAGAAACAAAGGATGGATATTATTAAGAGACAATTCTCTATGGTTTCCTATTTTCTGTGCATCTTGAAAGTCAGGTCCTAACTGCTCTTTGTTCTGAATGTCTTTTCAATGATGTTTATAAAGTTAAGACAGAGATAGTGCTTCCCACTGAGACAGGGGTGGGGGTGCGGAGAAGACATGATTGCTCACCATTTTCAAAGAACTGGTTCCCAAAGCTTAGGACTCCTCTCCTGAAAGCAAATGCAGACATCCTTCTGTGTTTATCTATGTCATTCCTCTAGAGCAAGGGGAAATGGAACAAATAAGCTGTTTATGCTGCTTTTTATATCATGAGTACTAAAGACTTTTATCTTGGACCCAAGATTCTTGTGTCATCTACCAGCAGCTATGAATATGTGACTGGCTAATTTGTTAGCTTATAAACAGGATAAAATATCACAGTAACAACTTTCAGAATAAGAATAATTTTGCTTGGGCCTCTCCAAAATATACCTTCCTCAGCTATCATCAAAAAACAAACAAACAAACAAACAAAAAACAACAACCCAAAAGCATGCTTTCATACCTTCTGAGAAGCTATTTTGTTAAATATGAAAGAACATAGAGTGTAGAATCAGAACCACCTAAAAAGAAAAGCCAGGTTTGCTGCTTGTAAAAGAACAATAACATCCATAACAAGGGGTATTGTGATGATGAAATGTTATGGTGTTAATAATCAAGCTCTTATTCAGCACCTGGTCTGCTGAAATCAATCGATGCTTTTTTCTTTTTTTTTTTTCTGCCCTCTAAGAGTTCTTAAAGATTTGGACACTAAATTGAAAGCATATAAAGAAAAGGAGTGCAAATAAAAATATTTTATAGTATCCATATAAAAATCATATACTTTAATAAAGAAACTGAAAATACCCAGGAAAAAAAAGTAGAGGAAAATCAACTATAATTCCTTAGATAGAACAAATACTTATTGCTAATAAATTAATATATCTTTTATTTAGTTCCAAAGAGCATATTTTAGAAGATAAAATATATACAATTTTGTATTCTAAAAAAGGAACATTTTAACAGTGGTTTTGATGAGTTTATTTTTAAGAAAGAAAATATATTAATATCACAAGTTAGAAAGCTTGGCTGTTTAATTTTTGTTAAATCCACAAGTTAGGAACACAAATGAGACTTTCATAGGCTTTTCTTTAGCCCAACCATCTGGACACTTGCTGTATTTTGATTAAAAGCAAAAAACCCATTTGACAAAAACCTATAGTACAGTTAAATTTCAGGCCTCTAAAGAGAGAACACCAGAGTAAAATAATATATAAAAAGTCTAGGAAAAAAGCATTCTTGCATCAAAAATATTCTATTAATTATAGTAATTATCTATGATTGAAACTTTTAAAACATCTGCAGTGAAACGAATGGCTATGCTTAAACATGCTCATTTCATTTTTCAATCACTTAAATGTAACTATTGTTAAGGAATTAGTTGGAAGTCATTAAGAAAGTAACTTTTAAAAAACCAATTCTGGCATATGACAGAGACAAAATTTAAGGAAAATGTGCTCAAACATTATGATCTCACTCATTACATATAAATTAGTATAAAAATGAAGAAAATCCAACTGACAATTGACTTCAATTATATGTCTTTTCTTTATTTAGGTATTAAGATCATTAATTCTACTAACTAATTAAAATATGTAATAATGCAATTGCAATGAATGCTGATTCAATAAAGAGAGAGACCTTTTATTGATTTAACAAGCATTTTGGCAAGTATCTACCATATGCATGGTATGTGGTTGTCATCATAGGTACAGAGAAAATGTGGCAGTGCTTTCAATTCTAATGACCTATTTGAATCCTGATGTGTCTAGAATTAGAAATCCTGGGGTGCCTGGGTGGCTCAATCAGTTCAGTGCTCAGTTCTTGATGTTGGCCCAGGTCATGATCTCAGGGTTGTGATATTGACTTCTGCCTCTGTCTCCACACTGAGAGCAGAGCCTGCTTAAGACTCACTCTCTCTCTCACCCTCTGCCTCTCCCCCACCTCCCTCTCTTTCTCTCTTCCATTCTCTGAGAAGAAAAGAAGAAAAAAAAAGGAAATGAAATCCCTTCAAAACTGCAAGTATATATTTTTGAAAACACTTTTTTAATTGAAAACATCTTAAAAAATAGATTATCACATAAAATGTACTTTTTGTGAAAATATAATTGAAAACTTAAAAAATTTCAAATATAGTAATAAATTAAAAGAATGAACAAAACAGTATATATAATCTCAATTTGTAAAATAAAGAATATTAAATTATATATTTAGATGGAAAAGGTGCAGATAATCTTTGTGCTTTTTGGATTTTCAAAATTACAGCAATGGACAAGTGTTTATTTTATCATCTAAAGCACTTATATCTAACAGGAAAAAGTTGGGGCCCCTGGCTGACTCAGTTGGAAGAGTGTATGACTGTTGATCTCAGGGTCATAAGTTTGTGCCCCAAGAGAGATTACTTAAATAAATAAAACTGTAAAAATTAATAAATAAAAGGAAAAAGTCATGTATGTCTTATAGCCCATTCTCCAGATACTTATCATGTTGAATACATAATTAATGCTAATATATGAGTACAATTAAGGCAGTAAGATTCAAATTAGAGGACCTGTGTTTTGGTCTAAGTCCATTCATCAGCTCTTTGATCTTGAGCATAAGGTTTGGGGCCTATGTTCCTTTACTTATCTTTGATGGATTTGGACTGGGTGAGCACTATAACCTTCTTCATGTCTGAGAAAATAATTATTTTTCTTAAAGTAGCTAGAAGTCGTATAGTGCCAGGTTCTTTTAAAAATATATATGTAGGGGTGCCTGGGTGGCTCAGTGGGTTAAAGCCTCTGCCCTCGGCTCAGGTCATGATCCCAGGGTCCTGGGATCGAGCCCCGAATCGGGCTCTCTGCTTGGTGGTGAGCCTGCTTCCCCCCTCTCTCTCTGCCTGCCTCTCTGCTTACTTATGATCTCTCTCTGTCAAATAAATAAATAACATCTTTAGAAAAAAAAAGTATATATGCATACTTTCTACACATTTACTTAATCTTAATGATTCTTATATATCAGAGTCACCACTATTTTCCCCATTCTAGAGATAATCGAAATTCAAGCTTAAACACAACGAAGATAAACTTTAGAATTGGGTAGTTTGGCTTTAGGATCTATAATCTTAACTCCTATCTCATAATGCTTGAACTTTTAATATCTCTTCTTCATTAGTATATTGATTAAAATATTTATATTTCCAATAATAATATATATCCAAAAATATATTAGGGTTCTTCAGAGAAACAGAATATACATGTCTGTCTGTCTATCTACCTATCTATCTATCTAGAGATGGTTGATTGATTTTAAGGAATTGATTCACTGTTAGGGAGGCTTGCAAATCCAAAATCTGTAGTTCAAGTCTGAAGGATGTCACGCTAGAGATCCAGGAAAGACAATGTAGCAATTGAAGTCTGAAGGTTGTTTGTTGATACAATTTCCTCTTGCTCAGGGGAAGTCAGTCTTTTGTTTTCTTCAGACCTTCAACTGATTCTGTGAGGCCCAACTGCACTATGAAGGGAAGTCTGTTTTATTGAAAATTCCACTGATTTAAATATTACTTTCATCCAAAACACCCTCACAGAATCACTCAGAATAATGTTTTACCACATATCTGGGGTCTGTGGCCCAGCCAAAGTGAGATATGAAATTAATCATCACAACGAGTAAGCACTAGTTACTTAAGATCACCATGGTCCCTGATATTTAGATATCACAGTAGAGATATACTGGTCCCCTTAAACAGGTGTTACATATCACTTTTTCAACCTCTAGGACTTACACTTACTACAATAGCTTCATACGTTCTCTTGCTTATATAAACTTACAAAATGGGTTTAGGTCAAGGTATACATCAGTTTGCTAATAAATTTATTCCTAAAGATCTGTGCATATATTAAATGCTATCACATAATTCCCCATGTAAAGTCAGACAATGTTTCTCTGTATTTCACACTGATTTCCAGTTGGATGTGGCTCTCAGACTTTCAATCTTAAGTTTTTTTGTATTTCCATTTATTTTCATTTATGTATCTTAAATAGTGAATAAATCTGGGCATCTGGGTTGCTCAGTGGGTTAAAGATGCAACTCTTGGTTTTGGCTCAGGTCATGATCTCAGGGTTGTGAGATTGAACCCTATGTCAGGCTCCATAATTGTTGTGGAGTCTGCTTGAGATTCTCTCTCTCTCTCTGCCCCTCTCTCTGCTCCCACTCACATGTTCTCTCTCTCTCCCTCAAAAAAAAAAAAAAAAAAAAAAAAAAAAGGAATACTAAAGCACCTCACCAATTTCACTAAGAAATCACTAAACAGTGATTTGCTTTGGTAAATGGAAAGATATGAGTAAAATATCCAACCTAGTAGTTATTTGTTTAATGGCTGACATGAAATGTTTCATAGATGAAACGAAAGTGAGAATTTTTGTTTTTTTAGCCTAAGCTTTCATAAGATATTTAGTATTTTAAGTTATTAGCGCTCTGATGTATATTTGTCTTGATCTAGTGATTCCTTCACTCATTGAGAAAACTACCTTTTGAGAGGGTACCCTGTGTCAACAACTGTTCTGGCTGCTGAGATTACCAATAGTAGCAAAAAAGAGATTTCCCTCCTCCCATAAAAAAATCAGTGCCTTGATAAAGCTTATATATAAGTTAGTCATGAAGAATAAATACCTATGTAAAAGGTAAGGAATATTTTTAACAATTTATATTATATTTTTAACAATTTATATTATATTTTTCTATATAATATAAATTTCTATAAATATTTTATAGAAAAATAAAGCAGAAAAGAGAAAAGGAAATCATGGAGTAAAGGTACAGGTATAAGTAGAATGGGCTCAAAGAAGGACTCATGGAGAAAGTGGTGGAAGGTGCAAATAAAAGGGTCCGAATGCAGAAGTGTCCCTTGTAGTTTCTTAGGAAATTCCGGTTGGCCTATAAGGCTGTTGAGCTGTATAAGTAAAGATGGAGAATAGTAGGAAATGAGGTCAGAAGGGCACTGGAGCATTGGGTTTGAGTTTGAAGAGCAAATTGCACCTTGTTGAAGACATTGGTTTTTACTCTGAGCAATAGGAGGTCGTACTGGCAAATTTTGAACAGAGGATTGATGTTAAGTGACTATAATTTTACTAATCTCACTTGGCCCAGAGGGAAATGTGTTAGGAGAATAAGGAAGTAACTCAGGACCAGGCAAAGCATGATGGTGGCTCAGACAAGGGTGGGTGAAGTGGGTGAAGAGAGTAAACTCATTTGGGACTAGACTGAGATGGAGACTTATCATGTTTGCTAAGAGTGAGTGAGAAATGAAGAATTGCGATAACCCGTACAAGTGGAAGCAAAGCGAGAGTGTGAACAGAATAAATTTCAGATTTTTTTTCTTTTAACCAACACTTTTAAACACAATGGTAAAGTGAATAAAAATATGTAACTTCTCCTTCCATGCTTCACGCAGCTTGTAGGGACAAGCAGTCAAAGTTCCTGAATCAATAATTGTTTTGATTATACCGTTCCAGAGAAACAACGTATAAAAACATATTCCAGTGCAATTTCTCTGTAATCTGTTCCTCCTGTCCCATCAAGTGTGACAGTGTATTATTATATATCGACAGAAAACATCAATATGGATGATGTTAGACAGTGGGAGGAAAGCATTTTGGTGTGTTGGTTTTGTCTTCATAATAAGCATTGATCTGTGTTGCAGCTTACCGGTTGTCGGCAGCTCACAGTTAATTTGCCCGTACCTACATTGGTATGAGTGGTAATATGGTGAATGTCACGTGGGATCTGCAATTCATAGGAACAGCTCCGCAGCCTAATGATTTTTGTCAATTGTGAATTAATAATTAATCTGATTTGTCTTGTTTGTTCATATTTCTGCAAATATTAGTGAATCAGGGTCTGTTCAAACTTTCAGTTGTATTGGCATTTGATAATCATAACCTTTTTTTAGTTTGCTTACTTTCCCCTTGCCTGATTAAATCCATTATTCTGGTACTTTCATGGCCTTGGGACTGCCATTTTCTCAATTTTGTAATTATTTATTCAAAATGAGCCGTCTGCTTAGTGGTTTTTATATTTTGCACTCCTGTTTATTTGGGACTTCTAGCATTCTTTTTAAATAGTATGAAGCAAAAAAAAAAAAAATAGGATGAAGCCTTTCATCCTATTTTTCAGGTCACCAAATCATAGTAGCAACTAAGGAAGGGGCTTTGGAAGTTGAATTCACTGTTAATTAGTTAAAAACTTAGGCAAGTCACTATAAAGAGTGTCAAGGTCTTCATCTATGTATATTTAATTAAATATACTTCACAGTCTTAACATGAGCATTTAACTGGAATGAATATATATATATATATATATATATATATATATATATATATATATAAAATCACATACATATATACATTCCGGTTAAATGTTTGTGTGTGTGTATGTGTGTATGTGTGTGTGTTTTCTTTTTTCCTTAGTTTCTGCCAATTGCTTTTTCATTGTGCCTATTATGCTTGGAATGGGAAACAGACCATATTCCCTTTAAATCAAGTTATTTCCCTTCAGAGATGACTAAGGGCATGACTGTCCATTTATACACAGCCTGTTATCAAATTATTAACTGAATTGGTGGAAAATCAACAGAATTCACTAATTGGCATACAAATGACTGTTAGAAATCATTATTACACTATTCACCTGATGCATACATCTTCTATAGAGAGAACCTATAAGGAAAGTTGTACATTAACATGATCTACATCCTCTGGTTAAAAGCTAAGGACCCTTATGCTCTGTTGGCTTTGGTTTTTCATAGTATATTAGCTGAGTTTGAAAGCACCTAGAAGTCTAGAAGGCAGAGAGGGCCATGTTAAATTCCAACTTAACTGAAGAACAAACTGGGCTTGCAGAGGTTATTCACACAGCCTGGCTTTCTAGTTCATTCGTGTGGATGTGACAAGCAGAAAATTAGACACCTGGCAGCTACAAGGGTTTTGTTTTTTGTTTTTAGATACATGGCCAAGATTACTTTGTGAGTGCCAAATTGCTACCTTAATTTAAAGGCAGAAAAACACATTAGATTTTTACCACCTAGAAAATCATGCTATGTCCTTGCTTAAAAATATCTTCTTCAACAAAGAGAGGGGAAATTTTATTATTATTATTTTTTTTTTTTCCAAAATTACCCTCAACCCATTTTGTAGGACTTGGATCTTGAGAAATGTCTGATAATACCTAAACTGCCATAATGGGTTCTGGGTTTTGAAATGTTAATTTTATTGCTGGAAGCCTATTAGGACAGAGTGTAACTGAATGCCATAGAGCCTGGTGGTGATAAGCAAAAGTCAAAGGTCTGTTTTTGTTTTGTTTTGTTTTTCATTTTACTTTCAGTGTGGTTTTGTGTGGCTTTCCCGTTAGACACAATCCTCAGACTTAACACAAGGTGGAAAAGAAAGCAGTTATGAGGTAGTTCAAAACTCTATACAAGTTAGACCTAACTCTAACATCCACTTGAAAGACAACATAAAACACAGTGTGTTTGAGCTAAACAAAATCCAAGAGGAAAACATGACACGTATTTTTGCCCCAAGGTGATCGTTTAGAATTTAATGGTAAAATATCTGATTATAAAGAAAAAGAAAACTGGTGACAAAGACTCTGAGAAATGTGGCTTATTGCTTTATAACAAAGACATTTCTAAAAAATGAGCTTTGAACCCAAATTCTGAAAGAAGTTCCCCCAGTCCTTTTGGTTACATTTTTGTTTATGCTGAACAATTGTAACAGAATTTGGTTAAACAAGGGCAAATATGCTGGGCAAAAGTATTTGGGGCTTTTGAGTGCTTCCTAATTTGTACTATTGTTCCCTGTTCATCTATTTGCTTATGTAATGTTATGCAAAATTTGTCCTGGCAGCCCCCTTTCCAGGCCACACTCCTGTTCTATTCAACATTCACATTCCATTGTATCTATTGCCTCAGAGTTGTTAACTCTGCCACTTTCCCCTGGTCTGGTGCTTAAGCCAATTGTATTGATTTAGGGAGTATGTAACAGCTTTGGCTCCTACACAAGTCATTTTCCCAAACTTCCATTTCCTCTCTAAATTTCTTCCAGTGCAAATCAAACACAGGATTTGGTGTACTCTTGTACAAGTGATAGCTCTCCCTTAAAGCCCCTGTTGGCATCCTTTACATAAAGATTTCTCTTTTGATTTCTTTTCTAAGATTCTAGTTTTTATATTAATTATCTCAGGCACCTTTCAAAATTGGAGATCTTCCAGAAATCCGGAAGACTGGAAAAGAACCTGTTACTTACTTTTTCCTGTTGCCTACATAAAAGCAAATTACCTTAGCATGTTATTCAAGATCCTTCCTGCTCTGTCCCAAATCTCACTTTCAAATTTCATTGCCTTCCCCTTCCCAGGGCATTGCAAAGCTGTTCCCTTCCATATTACCATATGCTATTGCAAAACTTAGTTTTTTTTTCCTTAAGCTCTTTCCTCTGGTGGGTATTCCTTTCCTCTGGTGGGTATTCCTTTTCTACTGTTTATTACCCAGCACACTTCTACTTATCTTTTGAAAGTTCAATCTTAGTGTTATCTCCTCTATGAGGCTGTTTCTTCCTCTATGAAGTCTTGTACTTACTTTTAAAAATAATTATTACTCTCCCCAAAATATCATAGCACGTTGAAGAGCTCTCAGGCCTTAGGATTCAGAAGATGGTTGAATCACTCTGAATGAGTTTATTCCAGAATACATTGAAAATGTAGCATGGAGAAATTTGAACCTACTACCACCCCCAGCAATACAAGACATGGCCCGAGAATAGAGAACAGAATGTACCTTCCCCAAAACTCATGAGCGACTTTACATCTCAAAAAAAGAAGTTGAGTTTCAGAGATTAATTTCCAATACAAAGTCTCCTTTGCATGGGTAGTGAAGAAAATGGGTTTTATTATACTCTCTGAAGATTCTTATACTATTATGGCTTGTCAGGAATTGAAGAAAATGACTTTGTCAAGAAGCTGTATAGATTGTTGACAAGGAAGTTTCCTGAGTCATTACAAGATATGGAGCAGGGGATATACTTACGGAAGAAATACCCACCTGCATAAATATATTGTTTATGACTGTGTTTTGTTCAGTTATGAAAATCTTGTTTCAAATTAACTAGATAATAAAGATCAAAGAAGAGTCAGCATCATATGGGAGCTCTTCTCCTTAATGAAAAAACTGAGTGCAACTTTTATTTAATCAGGGGTAAGAGTGATGCTCTCTTGTCATTTCCCCTATTCTTCTGAAGAACAGACTTAAGTATTAGATGACTGAGGAGAAAAAAATCTGGAACTAGGCAAAAGGGACAAATGTAGAGTCTCACACAATTTGTTATACAAGGAAGAAGGGCTGACTTCAGAAAGGGTGGAAAAGTACTGTCTTAATAGGAATTGTAGGGAAGAGGATAATATCTGCTGCTTAATACTGGGCCATATCTTGGTTGGATTAGCAAGAAGAAAGATTAGGGAAGATGGGGCCAAAAAGTCAGCTATGGGCCATTGCACCCAAAGACAAATTATCTTAGAAAGCCTGCTCAAAAATCAGACTTTATCAGGCAATGCTTAAATTCTTCAGAATTGGTCATAATCAGAATTGGTCATAATCTCTCTTGTGGAGTGGAGCTGAGCGTGCAAATGGGACCAACTTTTGGAAAATGAGGAAGATGGAGATAGGATAATTGGGATGGAAGCTAAGAGTCACTCCTTCCATCAACACATACAGAGGAGCTGTGAGGACAATTAAGAGAGTGGATTAAAAATATCGATGGGCAGATTTAGATTCAGCAAATAATTTTAGGAAAAGCTCGTAGGCTTATTTCACCACCAGTATGCCTGTCTAAAACATAACGAGAAAGAAGAAAGCTATTAGTATCTAATTCCATACGGTAACTACCACCTTTACACCCAAATCACTTTTTTGTTTTGTCACAAAAGAATTGAACAAAGAGGAAGAATTCCTTTCTTGTGAAAAATGTCTTTCTTCTGGGAAATTTGATACAGGAACAATAAATGAACTATCTATGATGATATTGGGTGACTCCTGACACCTGAGGAGAGTCTCTGCTATCTTAAATTCTAAGTTCATTTTTCTTTTTTTCTAAAAGACTCAAAAATTTTCTCATTTGTTTATGACCTTAAATGCATGTGGAAGTTTGCTTTTGAAAATCTTATTTATAATTTGTATGTTCACCTAGCCAATGAGCTTTTTAAATGATAGGATCAGTTTTCCTTTGTTTTTTTTTTTTTTTTTTCCTATTTTCATGTTATTTTCTTTTTCTGCCCAGCTAATCTCTGCAAACTCCTGATATGGCCAAAGTTACCCTCCCTATTTAGTTTATTAACTTTCCTTTCTATTGTACTGGATTGTGACCTCTAGAGACCAGAATTTATAACTTTTTTTTCCCATTTGCATGATCCTAACATCTATTATAAAGCTCCATATTTATTATTTGATAAATGACTCCTTTAACTCATTTTATATAAAATTCTGGGAACTAGGATGACCCTTCTCATACAAAACTTTGGGAAGTAGGTTTTTCTTTTTTTTTTTTTTTTTAAAGATTTTATTTATTTATTTGACAGAGAGAGATCACAAGTAGGCAGAGAGGCAGGCAGAGAGAGAGGAGGAAGCAGGCTCCCTGCTGAGCAGAGAGCCCGATGCGGGACTCGATCCCAGGACCCTGAGATCATGACCTGAGCCGAAGGCAGCAGCTTAACCCACTGAGCCACCCAGGCGCCCGGGAAGTAGGTTTTTCTAATCATCTATGTCTGTGTAATAAATTATATAACACTTAGCAGCTTAAAGCAACACCACGATTTTGAGGGTCAGGAATTCACACAGGCACATCACTGAATCATCATCTGGGTGACTGGTATGCCTCCATTGCTGGTGCCCATCTGGTGGCTGGGATGGTCTCATCTGGGCTCCCTCCATCTCAATGCAAGCTCAAGGCCTCTCCAGCAATTCAGACCTTTTCTATGATGGCTAAGGATTCCCAAGAAGCAAGACAAAGGCTGATGTGACAGCATCTTTGAAGTAGAGGTTCAGCTCTATATAGCTTTACTTTAGTCATAATCCATTGGTGGAGTACTCACAAATAAGACCAGATTCAAGAGAAAGAAAATAGATAGCATAACAATGGGAGTAGTATAAAGAATTTATGATTGTTTTCAATCTGCTGTATGTGAGAAGAGAAAGAAACATGGTATATATTTAACCTTACTTTCTGTGCCTGCATTAGGTCTTTGTGGAAGCCTGAATAGGAAACTTTTTTAAAGAAAGGCAAAATATTTGTTCATTTTATGGTTCAAGCAAATTTGGCATATATTTCTCTGGCCTCAGTTACTTTAATTGCTTAAGGTCCCTCAGTATACAAGTTAATCTGAATTTATTTTTTTACAATGCCTCTATCATTGCCTTTTATGCTTTCACACTGAATGCTGTCGGCCCAAAGAAACCTAGCTAGGTCCATAGTAATTCATTAACTACATCAATACTTTTCTGAACAGAAATGAGGAAAACAAAGGTCAAGGCCTCTAGAATTCACCTCCTGTATGCCACTGCTCTTTGTCCATTACACCTCTTGATGTTCTTTCTCTTGATTATACATTATTCTTTCATGTCTTTGCTCATAACCTAGTCAAGTGAAGTGCTAGTATTTCCCTTACATTTCTGTTAATTTATTTTTATTCTAGTTTAAACATTTTTATAATTGAAATCAAATATATTTCAACATGGTGCAGAGTAGTAATAATAAACTGAATATAAAGCAAGTTTAAACTTTGTAACTTGGCACACAAGAACTTTGCCAATTTGTTTCCAAATTATCTCACACTCTTTCTCTGAGTAAACACCCTAGTCAGTCCCTGTGATATGCCTCAAATACTCTTTGCCTTCTCCTAGAGCTCTTCCTTGGTTGATGCCATTTCTTTGACTCCATTGATGGGACTCCAGTTATCTTTTGAGGCCCTTCCTCAAACGTCACTATTTTAATGAAATTCTGAATCTCACAACTGAAATTATTCCTGCCTTCTAAGGATTCCCAATCCCCACCCCCAGGCATTCCTAAACAGCTTTCTACTTCTTAGTGTGGTTCTTATGTTATAATGTTGTCATACTGATATTTATAAAGCAGTTTTCTTTACAAAAATAAAATGCTCCAGATGAGCAGAATTTGTGTGATTTGCACAAGGTTAAAAACTCTGTGGAGGTTGGAATTAATAAATTGATGGATGAATCAAGGACTCAATAGTAGGGTATTTTTAATAGTTGTCCCTTAGTTGAAAATACATGAACTATACGATAAAGCAATTTTTGGGGAAAAAAATCTAGGAGAAGGTCCTGCAGAGAACTCGGACATTTTATTAGGTAGAATTACTGCTTATGTTCTCCAAAGGAGAGAAGAATCTTTTATCAGACACTAATAAAATACTTCTCCTTGTACGTTGAAAGTTCAAACATAAAAAAGAAAAAGGATGTCAAATAACATTTGGTATATTCAGGTATAGTTGTGTGTTCTTATTGTGTATGCAAAAATGTCCTTGTATGTAATTATCAGTATTTAAAAGCATTTAATCATTAATTTAAATCATCAAACAATAAATTAAGAAAATTAACACAGTTTTATTTTGTCTTATAAGTTTAAAAAACTTCAGCATTAACAATGTTTCTATAATTTGCAAATATAATCAACAATGGACAGATTTTATTAGAGATGAGGTACAAAGTGTTTTGTTTAAATGTTTTAAATATTTGTTGTCCCTAAATTAAGATATGGCAATGGTATTTTATATACTTTGGAAAACATAGGCCTTTAACTTAATAAGAATGTCCTTTTTTCATTGTATTTTTGAACAACTGATACTAAATGCAACTAGAATAAGTAGCCCAAAACGTCGGTATGGATTGTGTTGAAATTTCACAAAAAATTTTGTTTGCATTGATCTTCCAGTGACACTAGTTATTCATTCCTGTGTGACTAACTAAAGCATTTTACTGATGGTCCTAAGAAAGTACAAAATTTAAAGTTTTTGCATGGCTAGAATAGGTACAGATAACTTTAAGACATTATTAAAAGTCTTTTAAAAGTCTTTAACATTTACAGAAATGTCTCACTTTGCGCCAATACAACCCATTTTTACTCTGTCACTGGTTCAAATGGTTTTAGTCCCATGCTGAATGTCTCTTTAGGAAGGCCCCTGGTCTCTCAAAGGCAGTATACATAATGAAAAGGAAATTTAAATGACTTTTTTTCCAGAAGTGTGGAACAATTTAGTAGTCTCTAGTAAATGAATATCAATGGACAGCTTGGTAGTCATATGAAACTTGTTCAAATTAGGTCGACTTCTAACTCTGCAGTTTCCCCTGTAAAAGATGTTCACATTTGTTTTTAGAACTTCTTTTTTCCTTTGAAACATTAAAAATTCTCAATCTTATATTGCCTATTTAATGTTTATATTGACTAGTTTGTAAATGTTCCTAATTCATTGCTATACCTAGACAATTGTTGAAGAATCAGGTTTGGGGAATGTTTAAGGAATAAAAATAATAATATTCATGATACCACGGATAATAATACCAAAAACCTAACTAGGTTAATGCCTAATTAGTTAATACCTAATAACTACATATATGGAATGTTGACTCTCTATTGATTGCTATAGTGATCATTTCACATGCATTATCTCATTCTATATTGGTGATCATATGGGAAGATAGTTTTTATTTTCCCTTCTCAGTAGATAAAGAAACAGAGGCTTAAGGAAGCTGAGCATCTGCTGAGCTGCTAAGCATCAAATGCCAATTAAATGGTAGAAATGGGATTCAGACTCAGGCCTCGCGGACTAAGTCACATGCACATGTCCAGCATACATATAACCCACTCATTCATTCATTCGTTCATTCATTCGCTTAGTCATTAAAAGTCAGAATTTCTAATATGCAGCAGGCTGAAAAGAAAACAATAAAAAGACAAGGTCCATGCTTAAGTTTAATTTAGGTCAACAAAATCTTATCAGTACTTACTAGGTTAGTTATTGTGTGAGACACTGGTGATAATTATTTAACTAATTAGAAAACGTGTTAAATTCAATAAAGTAATATGCATAGGGCACTTTAAGGGAACAGAGGAGAGATAGGAGATGAAAGACAATGACAGTGTGGTTATTGAGTTGGGTTTTAACGGATATTGGAAAAGCCAAAGATGGGAGAGGTTTCTAAATGGAGTGAGAGTATATACAAAGATACAGAGACGAGAATGCATGCATATAAACACTGCATATGACTTAATGCAGAATTTGAGATGAAGCTGGAAAAAACCTTTTCTCATGCTTTCCCATTTTATATGACAGTCTTTCAAATCCTGTTTTGTCCAAACTGCAAATTTTTACCTATTAGAAGCTGAAGAGCTTAAGGCTTACAATTTTACACTCTAGAGTCCCACTAGCTGGGTTCAAATACCACGGTCACCATTAATGAGTTGAGTGATCTAGAGCCAGGCTTGTCCTTATTGTTCATCTGATGGATGAACGATATGTTCATTCATATGTTCATATGATGTCGTTTTTGCATTAAAGTAATTAATAAATGTTATTATATGTTTTTTAGAACTGCAGCACATGCATGAAGTCTAACTATCCCTATAGAATTAATTGTTCATTTCTTTATATGTCACTTCCACATACATATAGTAGATACAGATTAAAAGAGTTGAATGAAAGAATGACGGTATTGTTTTCAGTGTGTAAGTACTGAATATTTCTAGGTTCATATTTTTCCCAAACAATTGAAATCAACATGTGATCTGGTTATCCCTTTAACATTTCAGAAACTGTACAACATATCTCATATAATTTCATACATACACATTCACATAAATAGAGTGAAACAGTTAACAAAATTATCTTTTGAACTTCTACAAAGGAGGTGGGAATTGTAACCCAGGTAGTTCTTTTACTTTGTTTGGAAAAACTGATTATAAGTCTCAGAAAATGCTTTTCATAAAAAATAGAAAATATCAGACTTACTGCATGAAATACTTTCCTATGGAAATGCTTTTTATAATCAAAAGTAAGAAAGTATTATCGTTCAACTAACAGATGCAAAGTTATACAGAGGAAACAATTTCGAACTGGTCAAAATCTCATTAAAATTGTATGAGGAGAATTATGTATGCCCCATTTACAATTTTTCTTTATAGCAGAATATCAAGTAATCCATGATTTGAGAGCAAACTTTAGTTTTACCCTAGACCTACTTGACCTTGTAAGTGTTTCTTGATTTTAAAGGATGACATTTAATTAAAGCTGCCTTGCTGAAGTACAGTAATTATTGGTGCAGATAAAAAAGATTTACAGAAACCCAAGCCAGTGGATTGGTAAGAGCAACACAGATTTTTCTTAACATCATGATGTATCATTTGCAAATTGTGATATACTATCTAGCTTTGTATCATTTAAAAGCACATCAAGTTTGCTGGTTGAATTAGCACACGAGATTGTAGAAGAGGCATTTCAATTAAACCAAAGTCAAACAGACTTCAAGAAATTTCTACCTTTATTTGTAATGCTGTGCATAAAATTATTCAAGCATTACAATGAAGAATGAGAACTCATGGAGTATAAAATCGGACAAAAGTCTCTCCCCTTAATTGATGGTATCTTTCCTTCTTCATAGTTTGCTGCTCTTCAATGAATGACATTTAGTAATATGTATGAGCAATTGCTAAGTTTACTGCTCATTACCTCTTTAAAAATCCAAGGAAGTAGTAAGCACACTTTGAACTTTTTATAGGAAACAATTTTCATTATAAAGATTAAAACAAAATAAGTGATTTTTATTTGTAGTTTAATAACTCAGCTACTGATTCTTTGTGATATCAAAATACTATGATTACTCAATTATATTTGTGCAGATTGTCGAAAAAATTAAAAAAAAGAAGTACGCAGAAGACAATCTTTTCCTTTTATACAAAAAATGATTTTAGAATCCTTCAAAATAATACTTTAGTAAAAAGAGGTATCCTAATAAAATTATGTCTGACTTATTTTCCCAGAAATGTATGATAAATATTCTTTATACCTATATTCATAATTGAAGATATCATGGGAAAATAATGTAAAAATATCAACTCTGTAAGTTCAATGTGTGAAATCTAAGAATATTTCCATTTTCCAGCTTGATATTCTCTTAACATTGTATGCAAAATTATCATAAAACATTTTTGATTTGTGTATAAGCTATAATTTTGATGGCTAATATTATTAAAGAGAAAAGTTTTAACATTTTTTCTTCTTTTTTTTTTAAAAGATTTTATTTTTATTTATTTGACAGAGATCACAAGTAGTCAGAGAGGCAGGCAGAAAGAGAAAGAGAGAGAGGAGGAAGCAGGCTCCCTGCTGAGCAGAGAGCCCGATGCAGGGCTTGATCCCAGGACGCTGGGATCATGACCTGAGCCGAAGGCAGAGGCTTTAACCTGCTGAGCCACCCAGGCACCCCAAAAGTTTTAACATTTTTTTAAAAGATTTTATGTATTTATTTGACAGAGATCACAAGTAGGCAGAGAGGCAGAGAGAGAGGGGGAAGCAGGCTCTCTGCTGAGTAGAGAGCCTGACGCGGGGCTCGATCCCAGAACCCTGGGATCATGACCTGAGCCAAAGGCAGAGGCTTTAACCCCCCAAGCCACCCAGGCGCCCCAGTTTTAACATTTTTTAAAATTTTTTTAAAAGATTTTATTTATTTATTTGAGAGAGAGACAGTGAGAGAGAGCATGAGCGAGGAGAGGGTCAGAGGGAGAAGCAGACTCCCCGTGGAGCTGGGAGCCCAATGTGGGACTCGATCCCAGGACTCCAGGATCCTGACCTGAGCCGAAGGCAGTCGTCCAACCAACTGAGCCATCCAGGCATCCCAGTTTTAACATTTTTTTAAACAATTTTACTCTCACTGATGTTCTTTGATCACTATTCACATTGGTGTCTCTTAACAGATTCTACTTATTAACAGAGTACTTCATACTCATTTGTTTTTGAGCCCAAGATAACAGGTATTTAGCATATTGTATTTTGATTCAATACCAAGTATTATGAATTCCTGGTCCTTGAGATATTTTATAGATGTTTTCAGAACTACCCTGATGACTAAAATTATAAATGCTTTAAAATAAGTTTAGCTAATTATACCTTTTCTAATTTCAATAACGATGGCATCTATCAGTTTGCCTACATAGACCCTAGGTTATAATGATCATTCAGTTTGATTTCTATAATCTCTAAATCAGATAGAAGAAAAGCATATATTATTAGATGAGGCATTACGGTTTGGGCAGATATCACATTATGGTGTTAATCTCTTTCAGGATCAGCTATTGATTTTATTTCATGATTCTGGAAGGCATAACATTTCTTCCGAGAAAGGTGACAGTGAATATTAAAGTAGCCTTTATTTTATGAGTGCAACATGATGATAATAAAGATCATATCACAAGGCAATAATGAACAATAATAAAACTAGCTACTTTGAGGTCCAAATTAAAAGTAACAAAGGAAGACAGGATCCACAATTTAGGGAAAAATCTACCTCTTTTCTTACATATTTGTAGTGAAGGACAGTTGAAAATGAAAAGTTGCACAATGAGGACTGCATAGTATTGAAGTTGATCCTTACCACTCTTGTGGTAAAATATAAGACACAATAGTAAATGTTTCTTCTAGAAAATTCCTTGACAAACATTGATTTAATGACTAGTGAGTGCCAAGGAATGAGGATCATTCCATTACTCTTCTTCAGATCTTTTAACCACATTTACATCCCAAACCTTTGGCAACAGTATTGCCCCTTTTTTATTCTGCCAAGAAGAAAAAGAAGTAATGCATAGGAGACAAAACTTAATTACCTTTACATTTTAAAATCATGTTTATCTTTCTCCTTTTTGTTTTGAATTAATAATTTATTATAATCTTTCAACTAAAAAAACCACATTTTTCCTGGAAGAGGAAATTAAGATTCAAAGAGATTACAAGATGTAATTAATATCATAAGGAAAGATTTTCATATTCCATCTTTTTTCATAAAGGATTTCTCATAATTCAACTTTAGTTGAACATACGAGAAAGGTGATGGGACATTAGGTTAAGGGGGAGTCAGAGGAGAACCAAGATGTTCTAGAAGAGAAGAGTTGTGCAAACACTTTGGTAAACTAAGAACAAAAAAATAATTGAGAAGGAAAAGAAAGAAAATGCAGCACAAAGAAGTGATAGGGCCTAGTCATGAAGGGAGAAGAAGGTAAGTTGGAAGAAACTCCTTTGGGTGAAGATGTTTTGCTTGGAAATACCAATACAGATGAGGAAAGGATAAGGAGTCAGAGAGACATATTCAACCAGAAAAAGAAAATTGAGAGCATGTGCAATGAAAAGATGATCATATTACATATAATTAAAAAGGTAAATTCTTGGTACTTAACTCCTAGGAGGTGTATAGATTAACCTTCCAGGAACTTCAGCTACTTAGTGCATAAAGACAGTTCATTTGGGGAATTCCTGATTGCTCAGTCAGTTAAGCCTCTACCTTTGGCTCAGATCGGTCATCATCTCCAGGGTCCTGGGACTGAACCTTTGCACTGGGCTCTTTGCTCAATGATGTCTACTACTCCCTCTGCCTCCTGTGCTCTCTCTCTCAAATAAATGAATTTTTAAAAATCTTTAAAAATGATAATTCATTTGTTTTTTTCTCTTATATTGTGTGTTTAAATTAGAAAGTACAAACTCTATTCCAGTTTCTAGACCCCCACAAAGCAGATTCCATTTACCATTGGGGAAGTCCTGGGGAAGAAAATGAATTAGAAAATTACATGAGTCCATCATTGATATACACTGTTGATGGATTTAGTGTTTCTATAAAATGAGAAGATTTCTAGAATTGAGGATACTAAATTTACTTCCTATAATTAAATGGAGACAGTAAGGGTAGAATTTATCTTTTATCAGACATATCTGAGTATATTGACAATGAATCAGAAAGAACCAGTACAGGTTATAAAACATTAGTAATTGTGAGAAAGATTCTTCCTGGCCATTTGTCAAATTCTTAAGACTGTTATACAGGGCTTAACCTTTCAAAATTCTGAAAATCCCAAGAAGTAGTACCTCAAAGACTCTATGACAAGGATCACATGTAAATATAGATATGAAAGACAGTAGTTACTTAAAAAAAAATGAGTACTGCTAAAAACAAACAAACAAACAAACAAAAACAGTAACAAAACCAAACCAAAACAAAACAAAAAAAACCCTTAAAAATAAAAAAAAGAAATGAGTTTTCTACTTTTTTGTCTGGGTAAGAAAGCCTCTTGAGGAATAGGTGGGCCAGAGGTGGGGAACCTAGCATACAGAGTTGAGTTTTGTCTTTTTGTTCCAGTGAATGATATTTCAAGCTGTAGGATCTCAATAATGGTTCCTTTCCTCTGATGTTCCTAGTAGTGGGTAGATGCAGGTGAGATATACCATGATATAAACTGTGGGTAGGGTATGTTTGATAAAGCAGAGACCAGAAAGCATAGACTGCTCCAGCATCAACCTCAGAACATGTGTGAAGGAGAAGCAGTAATGCCAGGCTTTCAAGGAGGTAGGAGATGAGTCTTTTATATAGGCAAGCACCAGAAGGAGGACCTAAGCAGTAGGAGTCAAAAGCTAGATAAGTAAAGTTATTGCAGGCATTGGAACCCTGACTCTTTGCTGAACCCCCACTGTTTCTGAATAAGTGAAGTTGACCTAACAAAGACATTGTATCTTCTTGTTACAACATGCAGCACAGCTGGTAGGAATTGCTTGATTTGTTTGGGTTGGTGAAAGAGCTAGAGTACTAGAGTTTAATAATCATATATTAAAATATTCTACTATTTAGATGACAATGATTTCCAAAAGTAGGTCCTGATCTGACACATCGCGTCCATATTAGGAAGTGCAGATATTTGAATTGCAACTCCTTTTTAGGTCCATTCCAAGCACAGCAAATCTTCAGAAACATTTTCAAATGGAAATACAAAAGCAACTCAGATTAGTTTTTAATCAAGTCACTTCCTTCTGAGGAAGGTAATGCAGGTATGGTGGAAACAAACAAACAAACAAAACCAAAACGAAACAAAACAACCCAAGTCTTTTAAAATTGTCTTCTGAGAGGAATTCTGGTTCTGACAAGAAAGTTCTGTGATCTTCAGCTAGTTAGCTCTCTGACCTATGGAAAATTTTCTAACATATAAAATGGGACTAAAATGCAATTTTAGTGTT
The DNA here is from genome assembly GCF_020171115.1 of Neogale vison. Taxonomy (NCBI): domain Eukaryota; kingdom Metazoa; phylum Chordata; class Mammalia; order Carnivora; family Mustelidae; genus Neogale; species Neogale vison. Next base: position 60,692,159 of record NC_058092.1, read on the forward strand.
TAGCTGCTGACAGATTTAAAGTGCAATCTCTTCCCCTTGAGCTTTACCTCAAAGCTGAACAAGCTGTGGGGTGGTGGTGGAGGAAGCCTTTGGTCAGGGCAGGAAAGTCAAGCCATGCAGGATCTATAATCTAAGCCCCAAATCTAAGTGCCATTAAAACCCCAAATTCATTCTTTCTTTGCTTCTCGGGCCATTTTCAGACCTGCATGAGCCCACACTGCTATCTCCTAAAAAGTTCCAGCTTATAAGCAATAAATATTTTCACATCCCCTTAGTGTGCATATGTGTGTAGCATCATCAGTCACAACATCTAAACCAAATTTTGGGTTGGGAGACCCCAAGGTGTGACCCTGACAGGGAAATTCAATAAAACCCTACCATAATGTAATAACTGAGGTCCAAGAATTATACCAAGTAAATTGCAGGCTTTTATTAATTCCGGATTAATGACAAATGGTATATATATTTTTTCCCCAATTTATTTATTTTCAGAAAAACAGTATTCATTATTTTTTCACCACACCCAGTGCTCCATGCAAGCTGTGCCCTCTATAATACCCACCACCTGGTACCCCAACCTCCCACCCCCCCGCCACTTCAAACCCCTCAGATTGTTTTTCAGAGTCCATAGTCTCTCATGGTTCATCTCCCCTTCCAATTTACCCAAAAGCACATACCCTCCCCAATGTCCATAACCCTACCCCCCTTCTCCCAACCCCCCTCCCCCCAGCAACCCACAGTTTGTTTCGTGAGATTAAGAGTCACTTATGGTTTGTCTCCCTCCCTATCCCATCTTGTTTCATGGATTCTTCTCCTACCCACTTAAGCCCCCATGTTGCATCACCACTTCCTCATATCAGGGAGATCATATGATATTTGTCTTTCTCCGCTTGACTTATTTCGCTAAGCATGATACGCTCTAGTTCCATCCATGTTGTCGCAAATGGCAAGATTTCGTTTCTTTTGATGGCTGCATAGTATACAAATGGTATATATTTTTTTCATTCAGTCTTCATTACAGTATAAAGCATAAAAAAAGACAGTGAAATTTCCATGTATGTAATTGATGATACACTGAGAAAGCTTCAACTGATCATGAAACCATCAATTCTAAATCAATCTTTCCCTTTCCAATGGAAAACAAGAACATTAGCCCTCTCCTTTTTGAAAACAAGGGCTGAGCTGAGGTGGGGAGCCAATTGAGTATATTTTCATTATCTCATGGAATATATCTTTGGAAGTTTTCTTACCACTTATCTTTTAAGGATGCTGTGAAGATTAAAGAAGCAGTGTCTGATCAAAATAGCATGTCAGTAAAGTATATTTCTTCATGTCTCCTCTTATGTCAATACTCATAAAATGTAGGCAATCCTGAGCCCACAAACTCATAAATCTGGCTATAGTGAGTGAGGGAATGGATAGCCAGATGATTTCTATTACTTTTAAGAATAATTTCTAAATAATGTATGTTACATAGACTTTCACTTATAGCAGCTGTAACTCTATGATAATATTACTCCATGGAGGGAATAAAGAATTTAGATTTTACCAACTCTTTTAGGCTTGAGAGAATAGGGCTAATAAAAGTTCTTTATTGTCTATATTATTATAATACAGCATCTGCCTGGGGAAGGAAATACAAATTCATAAAAATCTACCCCGTGACTTTCTGAATGGCAGTTGTCTTAGCACTCCTTGTATATGGCCAAAATCATGAGAGTAGTCATAATGGAGAAAAACTCCAATACCATTTGTTGAGGAGCAAAATAGTTGCTCGTCTTTCATTTTTGTAAAACTCATATGAATTATGACTATGTGGTATGTAGCAAGCACTAGGACCAGTGATATTTAATGATTCAACCATTCACATGGATGGTTTGGGGACAGAAATACCGCTGACCTAATTTATGAAGACTAACTCATTTCACAAACATATATTAAGCACTTCCTATATGCTGTCTACTGTGATGAGACCTGGTTGATAAGATAAAAATGGAAGTACACGTGGAGTTTAGACTCAACCCTTAAGCAATTGAAAATTTAGAAGTTGGGGAGATTTGCTGAAAATTACATCTACTACTATATGTAAAATAATAGAGATAAGTGTGTTTTTAAGAAGCTTTGGCAAACAAGAACAAGCAAATTGGACTTTAAGGATATAAATGAGGTAACTAAATACTTGAATTGAATTAGGCACTAGAAAATAGAAATTTGAAAGCATAGACAGAAAAGGAAAATATAGGCATGACATCAGGGAATTGATGACATGAGAATTGCTGGTATGGAATGAGGGAGAGCTAAAAAAGAAAGATGTTGGTTACTCATAGGCTTTATTGCTAGAAAAAGTGATGTGTATTACAAAAAGAATAGTGATGATGATGCAATAGTGAGTTTTAAGCACTGAACTAATCTGTGTTTGTCAAGCAAAATTTAAAATATGAATCTAGAGCTAAAATAAAATTTGTGAACTATCATGATCTGGGCTCATAGATAAACTGAGATTATATAATTCTCTTAGAGGAAAATGTAGGTGAAGAAAATATATTTTGAGAGGCATCTGTGGGTAGAGTGTGGGATACAAAGAAGGACATCACGTAGGAATCAAAAGCAAGAAGGCAAAGAGCTGGGAGAATGGATGCCATCGACACTAAGTTAAAAGAAACAAGTGGTGGTATATCTAAGAGGAATTGTGTTCTAATTGCTGTTTAATTAAATTCTCAGAAGGAATAAGGAATATTATTCCTTTGGATTCTGAAAGCATTTCATGACTTCGTTTTGACTATAGGTATTCATTTAGTTGTTCACTTAGCAAATACTTATTAGTGTTTTGCTTTTCTGTGCATGGGGGATACAGGATAAAGATTACACAACCTGCCAGTCTTGGATTTACAGAAGCTAAACTAAGTCTACCTGGGGTGGAGAAATTGGGGAAAGTTTAATATAGTAGAAATAGGAGGCCTTAGCAGCTGGGAAGGGGAGGAAAAGACATTTTGGGATCTAGAATGGCATAAGCCAAAAACCAGAGTGATAAAATTGTGTAATTTTCCAAGCATGTTGGCTTTTGTGGGAGTATTGGAGCCATAGTTATAGGTATACAGATGAACAAAAGCAAGATATGAAACTGCTGATGGCAAATTGTGAAAAACCTTTTATATAATATCACAGAGATTACTGATCTAGTCAGTACCAGAAAACCTTGAAGATTTTATTTATTTATGTATTTGTTTGTTTGTTTGTTCATAGAGAGGGGGAGAGAATCATAAACGTGTTCCCTGTCCAGCACAGGGCTTGATCTCACAGCTCTGAGATCACATCATGAGCCAAAATTAAGAGCCTAACACTTAACCAACTGAGCCATCCACAGAACCGAACCTTGAGAATTTTAATATGTGGAGGGATTACAGACAGGTATACACTATAGAAAGATAAATGGCAATATCAGGAGAATGTATATGAAGCAGGGATTCAGAGGGGAGAATGGTTTGAAGGTTATTGTAAAGATTTAGAAAAGAGACAGTGGTCATCTATTGTTAATATTTAGTATAAGAAGAAGCAAGACTTTTTTAATTATAAAAGTAAGCTGTATTTCTTGAAGGACATTTGAAATATGATATGGAGACTTCTCAATTTGTTGATGATCTAGTGAAAGTCATAAGTACTATTTTGTACATTTCTTGCCAATGTGTACACATGTGTGTGTAATGTACGTGTATACATACATATGCAAGATATGTAAGTATATAAAAACATTTGCAACAAATGTAAGTAGAGAGAGAAAAAGTGCTTGGATGGCTCAGCTGGTTAAGCAGCTGCCTTTGGCTCAGGTCATGATCCTAGGGTCCTGGGATCAAGCCCCGCATCGGGCTCCCTGCTCAGCGGAGAGTCTGCTTCTCACCCTCCCTCTGCCTGCTTCTTTGCCTACTTGTGCTCTCTCTCTGTCAAATAAATAAATGAAATCTTAAAATAAAAAGTGATATTTTAAAAAAATAGATCAAGAAATGAAAAATTGTCTCAGGTACTTAGCTTCACTTTATGTCATAAGCACTTCCTCATGTATCGCCATAGTCTTCAAAACTTGGCATGATTCTGTAGTATTAAACATCACTGGAGTATATAATAATGTACCTAACCATTGTTTGAAATATAGATTTTTTCCAATGTTTCACTATTGTGCAATATTGAGCATCTTGATTTACATTGACAGATGCTCTGCAGAAATGTTATAATAATTTCCCTTTTTTTTCTGTATATGAGATCCTTGTCATTCTACCCTCACCAATTGGCAGTAACTTTTAAAATGAAAAGTGAAATGAATGAAAGTGGTATCTTATTAATGATCATATATAGGTACACTTTTATTTCAGGTTCATTTGGTACTTATATATCAACCTGAATGAATTACTTGTTCACATGGAGATAAATTATTTGTGTTATTATTGCTTGTGTATTACACTGACTTGATAAATTCAGCAGATATAGAATTCTAGAGAATTTCCTAAGATATACTGATCAAATAAACTTTTTTCTGTCCTTGGTATGTTCCAGGAACAGTTCCAAGTTGTTTATACTGCATGGGCATTTAATATTTTGAGGTACAGCATCAACATCCTCTTCATCTATAAACAGTCCTTAATTTTGCTTTGTGAAATATCATTACTCTGACCTCAGCTCATGTTTTGGGTGAAGCTGGTCTCATTTCTTCTGGGCACCAGAGTTGGAGCATGTGACTAGGGAAAAGCCAATCAGCATATTCCATCTTTCTTGCTATGATTCTTTCTTTAGGGAGGGGCACCAATTCAAGTAAGGTCAGTCAAACTTAATGATGACTAATTTTCTATAAGGAAATCAAACTCTCATCCACTTGGTTTGATTGATGTAAAGCTGAAGGAATCTGGGGCAACTAAGTAGTACTTAGGAGTGGCAGCAACTTGATAGAAGCAGCCCAAGATGATTCTGAACTTATCCACCCCAAAGCTACACTCAACCTTGTTTTGTTGAAGATTTTTATTTTTTCTTAAACTGGTTTGAATTTGATTTTCTATTATCTACAACAGAGAGTTTTAACTGATAGGGTAATGAAAGACTCACAGAACTTCCCTCAGCTTTTTTTATGAACTCTTCTAATCAGTTATTCATTTAGTTTGAGAAAACATACATTTTCAAACCCTTCAACATGTCAGAGTCTCAGGATCCTGGATATTGAGGTCACTTTTCATCAGTGTAAACATAGTATAATGATGTGTCCCAGAATTTGTCATTTTCATTTTTTGAATTAAATATATTCTTATTGTTCTTAGAATAACTTCATTATGAACAGAGATTAAAATTCATGACTATTTTATGAAACAGTAAGGGGATTGACTCTTTGTATATTTATGAGTCAGTTGCTGCGTCTTATGCAGTTCAAAGATTACAGGTGTTTCCTACATCATAAGGGCAAAGCAAAAACATGCATCTTCAATCACATTAATAAATTCATGTTTTTAACCCCCCAACTTTCTTAGCTTATAGGAAAATAGCATAGGATTTAGGTGAACAAATTTAATATAAACACAATCAGTGTGATTTCATTTCTTATTCCATTGGAGTTGTGTTATTGATGGAGCCCATTTTTGCATTTAACATATATTGAGGAGTATTAATAGGGTATGAAATATTTTTCCCTTTGATCAGAGATATGTCTTTTCAAAATAAAAACATTAACATTCTTACTCTAAAAGAGCAGTGGCTTCCTATCCTTGCACTTCTTTCTTGACTGTTTTATAACCTCAACATGAACAAAATTTAACTCATTACTTTTCTCTCCAGTTCCATTATCTAGTTAAATAATACCCAAGACAGAAACCTGGATTTTTCCAGTGCTACTTTTTAAGCCCACATGCAATTGTTCACTATAACTTATTATTTTACCTCCTAAATATCAATTGCATTCCTCTCTTCCATCCCTAAAGCTTTGAATTTTTTTTCAGCCCTAATAATTTCATGTTTGGATTACTGAAAATAGTTTGTATACATTGTTTACCAGATTCTCTTGTCTCCCTGAATCCACTAATCCATATCAAATCTGGCAGTACAGAACAGAATAGTGATTTACACAAATGACACAAATCACACAGAAGAATGATTTATATAAATCACAAAAATGTGATTATACATTTGTTTTTCATTATAAATTCTGTCATGCAGTAAGGATTTTTTTTTAATAATAGCCTGTTCAGAATTAATTTGAAACTCCTGATATGGCAGAATTTCCTTGTCCTCTTCACTCTTGTCCTCATGCCTACCTGTCAAGTTCATGTTTCCAATGTCCTCCCATTCACCCTTTCTTTTAGCCATTTAACCATTATATAGTAAGTTTCTGCTTAAATAGTAGTACATTTGATATGCTTAATTCTCACATCAATACTATAATGTAAGATTTATTATTTCAAGGTAAGAATTACTTTAGAGATGGGAAATTCAATGACAGAGAGCTGGGAGAAGGAATGATAATGCTTTTGCAAAGGTTATCAGGTGAAGGAGAGTTTAACTGACCCACCTTACTATAAGGTTTAATCACATTGAATAAATTCATTTTTAAAAAGGCACCCTTCTTTCTCTTCCCTCCATGATTCCTTCTATTTGAAACACTCCTCCTTTCCCACCCACTTCAGTACCCATGCTTGTTCAGCTCAAGGAAGTTGAGATGAATCTTTGATCCAGTATATATAAAATGATGTTTACTTGATTTGGAGGAAACCTGTATAACTTACTTTGTTCCTGTTTGCAAGCACTTAAGAAGGTATTCATGTAGGTTAATGATTCTCAACCCTTCAACACACACTGGGGAACCTCTGAAGAATATTCCAACAGTTTTCAGAAATATTGCTCTTTCTAAAGGCATTGTTTTAATGTTCAATTTCATTGCTTTAGATAAGTTTATGGACTTGGGATCCAAGAAGATCCAGGTCAGAATGATAATTCTTTCATTACCAGCTAGGAAGTCACTGGTGTTAATTAAAGTCTCTGAAGTACAATTTTCTCATGAGAGAAAAGAATAATAAAGGTCTTCTCTTTCTGGTATGAGGTTATTGTGAAGATTAAATGAGATAGATCATTTAAAAAAATGATCAGAGCACAGGGCTTGCCACATATTATTTCCTTAATAAGTGTTATATATTTATTACAAATGCTATTGACATTGTTTTGCTGTTATTTGGTTTTTGGAAAGTCTGCTTTTTCAAAATACCTTTATTAAAACATACAATATGCCACTTATAATAGATAAAATGGTAATAACCTTTTCAGAAAAATGTAAATATGCTACAGAGACTGACATAATATTGATCTCAGGTAAACTGGTTAGATATCTTTCAGTAATTATCCTGAATTATCACAGCACTCACCATAGCACATACCCTCCCTGTTTTTAGAATAGCTTTCAGATTTACAAATAAAGTGAAGTCTGATATGAGAAAATCTATTTTTATAATATTGCATTTTTCTACATGATAGTAAAAGAATTTGATGAAAATTTGAAGGACACAAAAAGTAATCATTAATTAGAACACATATTTTTTGCAATATGCTTGGATTTTTTTTTTTTTTTTTTGTATTTCAAAAAGTGTCAAATGACAAAGGCTAATATAATACCTTTCAAAAACCTAAAACACTGAAGAGACATAATCCCTCTAAGGAAGAAAGAAAAACTCTTTAACAATAGTGTAAATTATTTGTAGACCTCCTGCTTGAACAAGATAAGTTATTAAGATTTTCTGAAATGATTAACTATTGTTTTAACTGCTATTTGTATTTCAACGCAGGGGAGATAAAAGCACTTTGGATTGAAAGTCCAGAAGCCTTGTCTCTTACTTGGTAATTGCATGGCATTCAGTAAGGCATTTTGTCTCTCTGTACCTCAGTTTCTCATCAGAGAAATTGATGCTTTGAATACATAATGTCTAATCTACATTAATGGCCATACTGTGGTATTATAGGAAGATCCTAGAATCTCACAGATCTAGAGACTCTGCTGTTTACAAGTTGGACAATTAAGCACATTACTTAATCTATTTGAGCCTCATGTTTTTAATTAGAAAAATGTATATAATTACATATAAGTTGCAGATTTTCTGTATATACTATATACAGAATACCTATATACCTATATACTTTGCCTGGCAGATGTAGGTATGCAATACATGTAGCTAATAATATTTTATAAAAGATTTGAGACTATGTGGCCTCTAATTTTCCCCATTAATGTTTAATAAAACTCCATATTCATTCCATTAATTATTTGAGCACTTTTCATTTATTTATTTAACGAATATTTTATCCAGCTTGGACCATGTGCTAAATTTCTATACAATTCTTTCGGTATACTGTGATTAACATAGTCATAGACCCTGTCTTCTTGAAGGAAATAGGCAATATACCGGTAAGACATAGTCAACTATTTAATTAGAAAACACAATACATGCCAGATATGAAAAAAAAAATGGTGAGGGTGAAGAATAGAAGAAATTTTTCAGATTGAGTAGTTAGGGAAGGCCTCTCGGAGAAAGTTTAAGCTGAAGTCTGAAAGGAGCCAACAAAGGTGCAGAGTGGCTGGATGGATATTGCAGAAAGATTGACATGGGCAGGAGGGATGAGTAAGGCCAATCAGGGGAAAGAGCTTTGCATGATTTAGGAAAAGAAAACCTCTTTTGGCTACGGGGTATGAAAGAGACGTGACCAAAAGCTGGCAAGCATTGAAATTGGGACGATGGGCAGGGGCCAGATTGCATTCAGCATCATAGAACATACAGTTTTCAGAATCAATCTGAGTGCAAAAGGCTGTCACAGAGGATTTTCAATCAGAAGAATAATACGATTACAAGTTCATTAAAAAAATAATTCTAGCTGCTGATTAGATATGCATAGGAAAGGGGCAATAGGGAAAAGAAAGAAACCAGTTAAGTGAATTTATAGAGGATGAGCCTAGTGTTGTGGGCTAGGGTTGTTAACATTGGCCTTGGAGTGATAATAATAACACTGACTGTGAAAACAGTTATAATAGCTAACCTTTTTTTTTGTTTTTTTTTTTTAATTAAAAATACCTTTAATGAAAGTCAAGTTTCCTAAGAAATCTATATTCAGATAAATAGGGAAGACATTTACAGCCAGCCCTTTTTTTTTTTTTTTTCCCAGAGCCTTTGCTGGGACTAATGTCAACAAAAAATTTAATATGGCAGTCTTGTATTTTAAGCTCACGCTTTTGGGGATACATTCTCAGGTCTTCTTTAATGTGGGAACTGCAAATATAACTGCCATTACATGGTAATGGGAGTTAAAGAATGTAGAGTCCTCAAGTAAAGATTAAAACATACTTTTCTCTTAGTCCTTCAAGGACAGACTTTTCAAAATATTTGATTCTACTAATCCCATGCTGTGACTAGACTGGTTACTCTTCACTTTTAAACGTGACTGGGCTATGTTAGATCTGGTATCAATTGATCAAGATTTGAGTTTCAGTTATGGATGAAAACTGTCTCAATTCAACTTTTATTACCCTCATCATGAATATGCAGGGTGCAGACAAAAGCTTTTTTTTATCAGCTAACTATATGAAAAGATAAACACTGTAATAATCCATGTGATCCAAAATGGGCAAAAGCAAAAGACTAGCTTCCCCTCAAGAAGAAATATTTCAGACCTATGAAAAGGACAACAATACTAATAAAAAAAATTGTATTTACTTAGAAGCATTCAGAATGTCAACAAAACAGCTGCAACTTTTTTTTTTTTTTTTGCAATTACAGAGTGGTATTCAGTTAACAGAACAACAATTATTTCGTAGAAGCTGCATCAGAGACAACTGAAGATGAAAAACTACCATCCCCATATATAACTAATTTGTGCTGTGCACCAACAAGAACCCGCTTTAAGTTTCCATGCCAATTTACAACCCCCATACTGTACCAGGCAAGGTTAGTGGCTATTGAAAATACCACCAGGACAGGGCTATCTAAAGACACATTCGGTAGTGTGTTAACTATACAAAAAAAGACACTGTACAGTTTAAAAACAAATCTTACACAGCCTTACATTTCAATTTTTTTCTTTAAAAGGAGTGAGTTGTGTACAGGGGGTTAAATGCTTTATAGACAAGAAAAAAAAAACTGCGCTAGAACCAACTTATTCATCATCATCATCTTCTTTTTCATCTTCATCTTCTTCATCTTCCTCCTCCTCCTCATCCTCTTCATCTTCCTCATCCTCCTCCTCTTTCTTCTTTTTCTTGCTCTTTTCAGCCTTGACGACTCCCTTTTTTGCCGCATCAGGCTTTCCTTTAGCTCGGTATGCAGCAATATCCTTTTCATATTTTTCCTTCAGCTTAGCAGCCTTCTTTTCATAAGGCTGCTTGTCATCTGCAGCAGTGTTATTCCACATTTCTCCCAGTTTCTTTGCAACATCACCAATGGATAGGCCTGGATGTTCTCCTTTGATTTTTGGGCGATACTCAGAACAAAACAAGAAAAAGGCCGAAGGAGGCCTCTTGGGTGCATTGGGATCCTTGAACTTCTTTTTTGTTTCCCCTTTAGGGGGAATATAAGTTTTCATTTCTCTTTCATAATGGGCCTTGTCAGCCTTTGCCATGTCTTCAAATTTTCCTTTCTCTTTAGCAGACATGGTCTTCCACCTTTCTGAGCACTTCTTAGAAAACTCTGAGAAGTTGACTGAAGCATCTGGGTGCTTCTTCTTGTGCTCCTCCCGGCAAGTTTGCACAAAGAATGCATATGATGACATTTTGCCTCTCGGCTTCTTAGGATCTCCTTTGCCCATGGTTAATTATTTTCCTCAGTGAGGCACAGAGTCGCCCAGTGCCCGTCTGGCTCTCACTTGCCCCGGCGCTGTCTCTATGGAGCTCAATGTACTGCAATGGCTGTGAGAGCGGGAGCCAGAAGCAGCGTCCTCACTCTCTCCGCTCTGTAACCTAATAGCTAACCTTTAATAAGAGTTTCCAATGCACCATCCTGCCCAGATGTGGTTTTTTCCTTTGAAGTTTGTGAATTTTATTTTGTAACTTTATTATTATTTATAATAATAAAGCAGTGCTAGGCTTACAACAAAACTAGGAAGGCACATAGATTACTCTAATACCCCTACTCCCCCAAGTGCATAGCCTTCGTCATTATGAATATCACTCACCAGAATGGCACATTTTTTTTAAATCAAGAAAGAACCTAAATTAACATTATAATCACCCAAATTCCAAATCACTCTTGGTGTTGTGCATTCTGAGGTTGAACGCATGTATAATAACATTTATCCATCGTTATTGAATGATATGCAGTATTTTCACTGTTAGACAAATCCTGTGTGCCCTGCCTATCCCTCTCTCTGGCCTTTTACCCCTAAAACTGGCCTTCTATTGCTAGACATCTATCTGGCCTTCTACCACTGATCTTTTTTGTCATCTCCAGAGTTGTGCCTTTTCAGGAATGTCTGTTTTTGCAATATTAAAGTATTTAGCCATTTCAGATTGGCTTCTTCCACTTAGTAATATGAATTTCAGTTTCTTCCATGCCTTTTCATGGCTTGATGGCTCATTCTTCTTTAGCAGTCACTAATGTTCTATTTTCTGGATGTACCACAATTTATTTATCCATTCATTTGCTAAAGGACATCTGGTTTCTTCCAAGATTTTTTGAATTATGAATAAAGCTGCTATAAACATCTGTGTGCGGGGTTTTATGTGGATATAAGTTTTCGAGTGAATGCTAAAGAGAACAATTACTGAGTCGCATCACATGCTAAGAGTATGCATGCTTTTGTAAGAAACTGCTAAATGGCCTTCCGAAGTGGCTAAACCATCTTACATTCCTAGCATTCTCTTTTTCCACATCCTCATGCATGTGGTGTTATCAGTGTTCCAGATTTTGGCTATTCTAATAGCTGCACAGTGATATCTTGTTGTTTTAATTGCATTCCCCTGATGATATATGACATGAAAGATTTTTTCATATGCTATTTGCAGGCTGCATATATTCTTTGTTCAGGTGTCTTTTATGGCCTTTAGCTCATTTTAAAATCAGTTCCTTTTCTTATTATTCAATCTTAAGAGTTTGTTGTATATTTTGAAGGGACGGTCCTTAATCAGATATGTATTTTGCAAATATTTTCTCCCATTCTGTGGCTTATATTTTCCTCTTGACAGGGTCTTTTACAGAACAGTTTATAATTTTTTTTTATTGAAGTATAACTAACATACAATGTTATATTAGTTTCAGGCATGCAATGCATTTTTTTAGGCATAGAACATACTGATTCAACAAGTCTATACGTTAGTGTTCACCATGGTAAGTATAGTCACCATATGTTACCAAAAACTGTTATTATATTATTATCGACTATATTCCCTATGCTGTATTTTTATCCATGACTTATTCTATGACTGGAAGTTCACCTTTTAATCCCCTTTATTTTACCCATATCCCCACTTATCTCCCCTCTAAGGATTTCTACCTCCTTTAAATTTAATGAAGCCCAGTTTATCAATTCATTTTTTTATGGACTGTATCTTGGTGTTATATCTAAAAAAGCCATATCCAAAGGCATCTTTGTTTTCTCCTATGTATTTTCTAGGAGTTTATAGTTTTGTGTTTTACTTTTAGGGCCATTTCAATTAATTCCTGTAAAGAGTGTAAGCTCTGTACATGCTAAACATCTCATATGTGAATTACTACAGTTAGTGTACTGATGAAGAGATAGAGCTTGGGGAAGTGATCACTTCGTACAGATCATGCTATTAATAATAGGACAGAATAGGCATCAGGAAGCTTGATATCACAGAGCATGCTTTTAATCATAATGCTACACTACTGTAAAATAGTGATCTGATTAGAGATAGGTTTCAATATATTATATGTAGAATTTAGAAATTTGTTGGATATGGAAGGTAAGCAGAGGGAGGAATCAAAGACCCGAAGATGACTCTGAGGTTTTTGAGTTAAAATTTCTGTGTGTATGTTTCATTCACAAAAATTGAACAAGAATATTTTGTAAGTAGTATGATATTTAAGTCATGGGTTTGCATAAGATTATGTACAGAAAGATGGTAGAGACAAAAAGAAGAGCCAACATTTCATTCCAAAAAAGAATTTTTTGTATATGCTAAAGGAGGGGAAAAAAAGAGAAAGGATCTCAGGAGAAGCCAGAGAGGTGGGAGTATAAATCCGGGAGAGTGTGAGCAGCTCAAGGAGACTTGATAACAGTTAATTATTCAAAATAAGAGACCTGACCTGAGATGTTCAGGAAAATGAGGAATTGCAAATGGTTTATTTGGAAACAGAGGTGGTCTCTGTGCTGCTGAGTGCTTGTTACTACTGGAGTGATAAATGTTTCTTTGTCTTTTCATGAAGACATTTTTCTGGCTGTAAAACAGACCAAGAATCTTTGTATTTTGTGTTTGCCCTGTCTGAAATGCAGTAGCCTAAGAACTTTGCAGAATATACTTGTTATTAGTTGGTGCTTATCTCGAGCCATACATCTCCAAAGAGTATATTATCTTTTTATCCTAAAATGGTATTTTATTTTTAAACTCTTTTAAATATTGTATTTATCATTTATCTTTTTTCTTCATCTTCCATAGATAGAATAGAGTTCATGGAAATTAGGAGCCAGTGTATTTGTTCAGCATGCATCCCTAGCACCTATAATATTACCTACATTGAATGATATTCTATAAATTATATTAAATGAATGAATGAAGTAGTAAAAGGATCAGTTACAGCCAGAGATTTGGGGTGATGGAGGGAAAGGGAAGAACAGGTGAAACACGGGGTACTTTAAAAGCAGAGAAACTATTCTGTATAATGAATGACATTATACATTTGATAAAACTTATAGAATATATACTACAGAGTAAATCCTAATCAAAACTATGGACTTGAGGGTAATAATAATGTATTTATATTGGTTAATCAGTTCTAAATATGTACCACATCAATGCAAGATGTTAATAGAGGAAACTGAAGGGGTGGATATATGGGAATTCTGTGAAACCTAATAGTGATCTAAAATTAAAGTCTACTAATGTAAACAAAACAAAACAAAACAAAAAAAAACACAAAAACCTGTGATTTTCCTAACATCAGATCCTGTGTTCTTTCAAAATGTCTTCCACACCTTTCCTATATAGTATTTATAATACAAATCTTGGGGGGGCCAGGTGGAGGGTATTAAGGAGGGCACATATTGCATGGAGCACTGGGTGTGGTACGAAAACAATGAATTCTTTTATGCTGAAAAGAAATTTAAAAATAAAAATAAAATAAAAAAAATAAAAAATAAAAAAATAAAATACAAATCTTATAGTTTTCACTTAAAATCCTCATAATCCTCAAAATAAGCACAATTAGGTTATTGAAAGGTAAAAAATCTTCTGTGCCAGATGTAGTAAATACTATCATAAACAAGACAAGTATGTTCTTATTCTCCTATATTTTTAATTTTCATGGAAATTATACCTTCTAGTTTTGGTACTTCAGAGTACTTCTCTTTGTTTTATTGTTCATATACTTGTATTACATCACAATGCTTTTAGATTTTGGAGAAGTTAGTCTACCTGTGTCTTAGTTTTCTGTCTATTGAGTATTTTAGAGTGAACAAATACATATCTTAATACATTAACAATAATGTTAAATATATTTAATGTATGTTATTTAAACATAATTCAAAATAAGTAGATCTGAAATAAAAATATAATTTATAAGCTGTATTTTATAAATTTAAAATATTTATAACACTAAAATATGTTGAAATTTATTTAACATTAAAATAAATTGCAATCTTTTTGAAACTATCTATTATCACTACTATGCTATTAATCTGTGCTGTGTACTCTTTTATACTTAACTAATCATTCATGTGCACAATTCTTGCTTCCCAAATAGGTTTGTAGGCTCAGCTAGGAGTAGGAAACACACACAGCACTGATATCTTTTGATTTGTCCTCACCATAAGTAGTCTCCTAAGATTTTTAAATTTTAAAGTAACTATCACTCTCCTCTGAATTCTTAACTTTAGCTAGTTGAGCACTAGCACTACAACATTGAGCAGGTACAGATTTCATGGAGCTTACCCTTTTGTGAAGGGCAGGAAATAGACATTAAGTAAAAACCTCTGAAAGTTTAATATTGAAGTTGTGATAGGGCTCTGAAAAAGAAATGTGTATTGCTAAGGAACTGTGTGATAGGGAGATTTTTTTTTTAATTTTTTTTTTTTAAGATTTTATTTATTTATTTGAGAGCGACACAGTGAGAGAGAACATGATCGAGGAGAAGGTTAGAGAGAAGCAGACTCCCCATGGAGCTGGGAGCCCCATGCGGGACTCGATCCCGGGACTCCAGGATCACGCCCTGAGCCGAAGGCAGTCGTCCAACCAACCGAGCCACCCAGGCGTCCCGTGATAGGGAGATTTTAACTGAGGAGCTTATCCAAGAAAACATTCTTGTGGCAAAGACAAACAAATATTAAGGAGTCATATTAATAGTCATAAATTAGGCAAAACAGGAAGTAAAGGAGTTTAAGAGAGAAAGAACTGAATTCCAGGATTAACCAAAATGAGGCGGGTACCGAAAGAAGTCCTCATGACTGGGACAGAATGCATACAGAACACAGTGTGAAGTCAAGTTGGAGACTGACAAGAGATAGACTGGGCAGGTCTTCTTGTTATGGGATTTAACCTCTTATTTTCTTAAATAAAACAAAATTTAAAAAAAAAATAGTTTCTTAGGAGTAATGAGAAGCCACAGAAGGAATTTCAGCACATGGGTGTCATATTAACATTGTGCTTTCACAAGATCAGTCTGATTGCAATACGAAAAAATGATTTCAAGGAGCCCAGAGTGTGAGTTGCCCTGGGAGACTACTAGAGCAGTTCTAGATAAATGCAGATGGAACGATCTATCTTGACTCACTCTCCTCCGAACTGAAGTCTTTTCGAAACTGAACCAGATAGTTCACCCTTAATGATATTCTCCTTGCCATTAGAAAATGATGGGAAGAGTTTACCAGAAGGACAATTGTTTCTCACTGTATGCTCTCTTTTAACATCCCACTTCAGAACAGATACTGCAGTCATGTGATAAATACCTTGTTAGTGACAAAAACAAGTTACAATCATATGAATTCTCATATCTCATCTGCTCCTACTGTATTTTTGAATATGTCTAATTTGTTTCGTAATGATCTCTTACACAGATCTCCTATGTACTGTTGCTACCATCATGGCTGTATTTAAAAGAATGTTTGGAAGGTATATCTACAGATTGCATACCCCAAATAGGCAAAATTGAAATAGTAAGCAGGCACTGATAAATTCAAGGATGGTAACGTATTTAAGATCGACTGCAAAACCTATCTAGGGGCCTATAATCCATAGATCGGATCCTGAGGGCAGGAAAACCAGAATGGTGGCTACACAGTATCTTTGCGGTGGTAAGAACACTTCTTGATTGAGTATGTTGAGTATAATGTATTTAATTTTTTCTGATGATATTCCAAATTCCAGTTGAAGAAAATTATATTACAAACACATGAAAGTGTCTGGTATCCCTTTAAGTGCAGCTTTAAACCATGTTAGCCCAACCAGTATTTCTTAACTGATCTTTTTTCTCTGTGCCCTTATCTACCATCTTACTTAATTATTGTTCTGCCATCATTTTGACTAGGTTTCAACTTTCTCTGTATAGTCCTATTTAGAGAAGCCTTTCTTTATGTATAAATAATAAGTGATATTATTTTCCTTGGAGGCAATATATTCTCTTGGTCCTTTCTCTCCCTGCCTACCCAGAATCTAAATTAATTGATTAACTGATTAATTCATTTATCTGTTCATTTATTTTGCTTGTGTCTTGATCTTTAAAGTTTTGACATTTAAGATCAGAGGTTTTCAACCTTTGTTTGAAGGCATTATATGATTAAATCTCTAATCTATCTGGTTGTATATATTATGAGTATTTTGTTCTATATGAAACAACAGGGAATTTGTTTCAACATTCTGATACTGGATTCATCTTCAATATTATGATACACCATTTTTTTTTTATATACGTTTTTTCTGTAATTCAGGTTTAATGGTAAAATAACTAATGTGCATTTATCTGGTAAATAGATTTAACTGAATGCTATTAATTTTTAAGAAGATTTTATCATTCTTGAAATATTTTAAAAAAGAAAAAGTTTGAAATATATCTCATTCTAGTTTATATGCAATCATATGTCAGAAATCATAATCTTTCAGGATAGCTTGGTTTTCTTCTTTAAAGATCAACTATATTTAGGACATTTATCTCTATCCAAAGGACCATTTTTCTCAGGAATCTACTGATGTCAAATGTGCATGTGTTCACAGGCATAAGAGCATAAATGTCTTCAAACTGACCACTAGAACTTGATCTCTGATTTTGTTTGGTTACTCAGAAAATTAAAGTCTTCCAAACCATTTTTATTAAAAAAAAAAAAAAGTATAAGCTTAGTAGTCATTCTGTCTACTCCATGATAACAACAAAAATATTAAAGCCTCTAAACTTTATTTAAAATCAAAGCAATGCTATTCTCTCTTCTTGGTTGACTATAGTTTAAAAAAAAAAAAGTGAAAAGAAAAAAGTAGGTTTTCCATATGTTACCTATGGAACCCATTTGGCATTAGTTTCCTCAGGATGCAGCAAACATTTGCAGCTCTCTTAGAGATACTTTTAAGGGTTATTCAGGAAATTCTCTCCTTAAGAGTCTCTCTCATCTCCACTTCCTTTGACATGTGTGCATATCTCGACGAGCTGACCATTCCAGATTCCTCCCTCATTTCTTAAGCATTTGGGATTTCTATCCCAACCTCTTTCTGTGAAGGTCCACTTGCCGCTCCATTTGTCCCTCTTTGCAGGAGCTAAACCAACTCTGGCCAAATTTCTCTTATGTAGAGTACAGGAAATATGCCCCCTTGATCTGCCATCAGTAGGAGTGCGTTATTTTCAATTATACCCTGCTTTTCATTTAGCTGCCCAGCAGGCAGCTTCGGCTACAGCCTTTTGCCCTTTAAAAGTCTCACTGGTGAGACTGACCCTCATCCAGCATGTCACTAGACTGCTGGGAATACAATCGAGCTTGCTGAGTTATTTCTTTGAAGTTCTTTTCACTAAGATTAAGGTCATAAAACAGCTATTCTACCCCAATCTCCCTTGGGAGATGGGACTCACAGAAGAGCCCTTGTCAAAGAAATACTTTAATTCCCAACTTACCTCTTGGCTTTTCCAAATTCTCTGACAGGCTGGAGATGGTTGGCAGATAACAGCAGTAAAACAGTTATGTTCTTGCCCATCTCCTTGGCAAGTTGATATGGTCTTGAAACATAAAATAAAATATATTCTGAGACAGAGATAAGCTAATATTGAGATAGAGAACCTCATTTTATACATTTTGTGTGTGTGTGTGTGTGTGTGTATAAATTCAGCACTTCCTATGTACAGGGTATATAAAAAAAGTCTTTTGTATCTCTCTCTCTCTCTCTCTCTCACACACACACACACACAGTAAATGTTAAATCATATGTGAGGACATTAATACCGAAGTGATGTATTGTTTCTAGTGGTATCCTGTGTTTACAAAACTGTGGAAACCTCTATCTCTTGCTGGTACCTTCCAGTACCAAGGATAAGCAAAGGAGTCTGGGTTGGTCTTGTTGGGGACATAGTATGACAGAAAAACACTGAAAATGGTTAAATGGAGTGTACCTAGAAAATAACAACACACTTGGGTTCAAGTTCCAACTCCTTAGTGTAAGATAAAAGGAATTCACTTTAATTCCTTGTGGAAAAAATCACAAACTCTTTAGTATTTTCTCAAAAGTAAGTTAGT
The DNA here is from genome assembly GCF_020171115.1 of Neogale vison. Lineage (NCBI taxonomy): Eukaryota > Metazoa > Chordata > Mammalia > Carnivora > Mustelidae > Neogale > Neogale vison. Next base: position 60,711,038 of record NC_058092.1, read on the forward strand.
AATATCTACACAATTGTGGAGATTAAACAAAATAATAAGGTAAAAGTTCTACAGAATACAAAATGCAGCCTTTATGTACATTAGACTAAGACATTTTAGGATGCCTTCATAAAGGCAAACATGACAGCTAGTCTGGTAACAATGTATAGAATGGATTAGAGTAGGTGCAGATCAGAGGCAAGTAAATCAGTTAGGAAGCCATTACCATATTTCTCTTCTATAATAACAACTGATAAATAAATAGGTAGGGATTAAAAAGAAAAAATTCCATTAACATAGTGCAGAGTGGGAAATGGAATAGAGCTCAGAATGTATACTATTTCTCACATAAATTGGTATTCCTAGAGTGCTTGCAGTGTGTTTACAGCTATAGATGAGCCACAACAAAGGGAGTGAGTAGTCATAGTCATCCTCTTGGCACTCACCATTGTCAGATATATTTACAGCTTCTTCCTAGAAACTATAGTCTGGATGTGAATATCTATCTGAGATGTGGCTGCAAGAATGTGCTTGATCCATGCTCAGGGTAAACTGGAATTATTGAGGAGTTAGTGCAGCCAGTAGTAGTCCACAGCCAATGTTAAGGGAGGAATTAGTAGACCAAGAACTGGTCCTCCTTATCCCTTTAGCAGGATAATTCAGAAGTGTGTCCTAGACAGTCTTCCTGCATCTCCAGTGGTCATGTGCCAGGTTGCCATGGAAATAACCTGTTCATTTAATGAAGCCAGAATTGGCGTCCTTCCCTTTCCTGTCTCAATTCTTCATTCTCCTACCAGAGCTTTTTTTCTTTTTCTTTTTTTTAAATTTATTTACTTACTTATTTTTAATTGAAGTAGAGTTGACATACAATGTCATATTAGTTTTCAGTGTCCAACATAGTGATCTGAAATTTATATACATTATGAAACACTCATAATTATAGCTACCATCTGTCATTGTACAGAGTTATTACAATAGAATTGGCTGCACAGCTGACCCTTGGACAAAAAGGGTTTGCACAGGTCCACTTAATATGCAGATTTTTTAAAATACAGAACTGTATATATGTTTTTTCATTCTTATGACTTTTTTTTCTACCAGTGCTTTCTAAGATTAATTTTCAAATAAACTACTTGCACTCAAATCCTTATTTCGGGGACAACCTAAGGCAAGGAAAGCATGAAGGATGACATAGAATTGTATTGACCTTAACATGTCCTTATAATGTATTTATGGAGTAAGAGTAACTTGTAGTTCCTTCTATTATATTTAGATATTTACCCATCCCAGTAGATTTTATTCTCATGGCACAAAACATTTATAATACTCACCTGTGATTTCTTTAGCATGTAGAATACTGTACTGCCCAGAAAGATGCACAATAAATGTTTTTTAAAAGGACAAGTCAATAAAGAACTAAACGGCCTCTTTAATACAAACACTGCTCTTGCTTGCTGTGATCAACTGATAACCTTTGCATTCAAGCCCTTCTCACATGATTTTCCTGCCGGGTGCATCTATTTTATTTAGGAATTGGACTTCATACTTGCTTTTGAATCTAGGCAATCTTATTATAATGAATATACAGCAAATCAACAGAACAAAACACACAACTGTCCACAGTTAGGTTGACAGCAGATTCATCATAGCCCTTTTTCTGTGGCCTTTATCATGTGTATTGACAAAATCATAAGTTACATGCCAGACTTTCAAATGTAAAGCCACACCGTTTCCTAATACTGAGTTAACCATTGTTGTGTTAGGCCTTTCAGATGATGCTTCATTCCATAGCCATTGGTTTACTGCTCTGGGCACACAGTTTCAGGAATACAGCCTGATTCCAACAGGAAAACAAGGCTTACTGTTTTGAATGAAGCTGGAATTCTCTTCTCTGTTGAGGACACTAATGTAAAGATAAAACAGATTTAGAACCCAAAACTGGCAGAAAGTATTCCCTGCAGAGTTACTCAGTCCTGTGCCATATGCAGCAATCTCTCAATTCATGTGTTCGCCTTGCTTGATTGAGAGCTGGCTAACGAAGTGGCAACAATCCAGTTCATTGCTATGAAGGAAAGAAACACCATGCACACAGGTATAGAACCCTAAGACATTCTTTAGGAGACTGTTTCACCTGCGAACAATAAAACTGTGCTTATATATTTAGGAAAATATAAATTAGGAGAGGAAGAAACATAAAGTTGAACATGACATGTAAGTTTTATTTAATAGGCTATAAAACATAGCATATGTGTGAAATAATTATTTCTAATCACCTCACTGCAAAGAAAGAACAATATTCATTTATAGGCTGTTTTATGGTTAGATGATACTTTATTTTTAAGCTGGCGCATGTATTAATTGACAGTTTAACTTTGCAGTGGGTTGGAAAAAATGCTGCTTTTCTGTCAGAGCAAATTTATGGCATTGGCTGACCTCCACAATGTGTGCTGGACCAATTCTCATCGTAGGAGAACCTTAGGAAGTTTCCAGGATTGGCTGGCCTTGGCAGTTCCCTTTCTGACAGGAGGAGAAACACAGGATAGCCCCTAGGCCAAGAGCTGAATGGTTCAGGTGTAGTGTCTGACCTGCTATTTTCATAGTCTCACAAGAGTACCACGCTCATCTGAAGTCAGATCGGTGGGCACACTCCTGCATTCCCGGCCACAGTCATTAAGGAACTATTCAGGTCTCTCTGCAGCTGGCTCAGAGCATGTGGGATTTTTCCTAGACTCTTTTCGTAAGTGCAACTGGCTGAAAAGTGAATTTTCTCTTGCCGGCTGCATCCAAACAGAGCAAGTGGAGTGGAAAAGAAGAGAAATCGCCCAGTTGTCTGTAAAAACTTGGAGTTATTATCAGAGCTTAAACCCATAATTGACTTCTCTTGTCTATACTTTCTTAAAAGCCCTAACCTATCATACTTAGGGCAAAAGCTTTTATCCTGACAGAAGAACATGAAAGGAGAGAAGTGTTCACAGAGGATAGGGAAAAAGACAAAATTCTTGTTTTTCTAAGAAACAAATTCTCTGCTAAGGAATAGATTCTTCATTTTAGAAAACTATGTCATCTTTCCATCTCTCTCATTTTGAAGATGCAGGATCTGAGGCTGGGAGATTTTTTAATGGCCAGCATTAGATATGCCCAATGTCATCCAGCTGGCAAATGTTGGGGTTTGGTTTCATTTAAATCTGCTTTATAGGGAAACCTTTCCCAAGGAATTGTTTATGTCGACTTCATGAAAAAGAAGTTGAGAATTAGATTTGGCTGGTGTAGTTCTGTTACATTATAGTCCTAGAGTTACATCATTTTTGAATGGAATCTTCAAAGATATGTATTATAACTTCATCATTGCAAAAATCAGAAATACATAGCCCTACATTATTTAGTGATTTTCAAGGTAATAAGAAAACCAGAGTTAGACACTCCTGATTCTCAAACAAGCTTTCTGTCCTGTTCTGTCCAACACGAAAGAAGTAGTTGGTTCACATGGTATGTACTTTTCCCTCACTTTGGCTGCAAGATTTAGGAAAATTTTAGGAAAGTATGGAAAACATATTAAGAACTAGGGATGAATTTCTACATATAATCCATATTGTGTGGAAGCTGAATGGTAATTATAGAGGAATGGAGTCTATAGGCTTCCATGGAAGCATGTGACAATCTAATAAAAGAACTAAGTCCTAGGTTTTATCTCCATGAATGTTAGATAAGAGAGACACTTATTAGACCCAGTGAGAAAGAATTGTAATACAGTGAGACTCTTAGACTAAAGATTAGTATATTGCCTAAGTTCTTGCTGTCCCACCTAAATAATTATAATATCTATTCAACCCTGAATATTTCAAGAAACCCGGATGGGTAGAGAAATCAAGTTTCTAGATCCAGCCTGAGAAAAATCTAGCATCAGATCCATTCACTTCTGCCTTTTATTTTAAATGTAGAGGGATCATGCAATTTATCATCCAAATCACGATATGCTTTGTCAGCTAAAGGGTTAGCTCATGTTAGTTCTTGGGAACAACATCTGTAAATGAGAACCAAAATCTGGGAAATCTGTGATCTGTGATAACCCTATACAAACGCTGTGTAGTGTGGTTGTTGAACATTTGGTAGAAGATGCTGGTCCACTGCTAGGACAAAGTCTTCTGTGTATTTTGTTGTTGGGGTAATAAGTGAAGGTCATTCTTTTACCTCATTGATAGTCTGGGCTCAGTCACTCTAGATTACTAACCTCACTTTTTTTTTTTTTTTCCAATTCAGTTATTTTAGTTCCTTTCAAAACTACTTGTAAGGTTTGTGAGCATCCACATAAAATCTGTATTTGCATTCATATCTTTGTTTGCAACCTCATAGCAATAACATCAATGAGTGTGCTTCTCTCTGGGAGACATACACTAGGTACTCTTCTAAAAACCATGTGTTGAATTACCCTTTCTTTTCCCCCTCTCTTCACTGTGTTTTGCTCAGTGTAGAAGAGCACCGATCTCCAGTGTGGTTGTTAAATATGACAGACTGCATCTTTCCTATATCTTTTCTGAATGATAGATAGTATTGTCAGTGACTTTGTCAATTTAGCTTGCTCAAGGAGGCTATACTTTCTGATTCTGGAATGATTTACTTGTTTTTGTTTTGTTTTGTTTCTTTAAGGGAATCACACAAGTGAATCCAAGAACTCTACCGGCTTTAGAAATTTTCAAGGTGGTTTTCTGATGCATTGCTCACCAAAGAAATACATTCACAAATACACATGCAAATGTATATACATATAAAATGCACAGGGACATAGTGATACACACATGCTGGAAATAAGTTTTTTTTCTGTAGAATATCCTTTTATTATGGCAAATTGTAATATTATTAATCATCAGTTGTTCTGTATTTTAGTTTTGAGCATTCTTATTTATTTGCCTTCAGAGGCAGTCTGCACAGAATATCATCACTTGACTATAATATATATTTTCCCAATATTTAAGTTGGAGGTCAATCTATGTGCATTGAGAGACGGCAGAATAGTTGGTAAAATGTTTAGGATCTTTTTGCAGTTTATCTGTTGCTTTGATATGTAGAATCTTATCTAAGAAATCAATGAACAGCAATTTCTCTGGGAATAAAAAAAATAACACTTGATATGATGACATGATTCTGGTTAGTCCCTTTCTCCCTCCCTCCCTTCTTTTCTTCCTTCCTTTCTTCCCTCTGTCCTTCCATCCTTCCTGTTTGCTGTCTTTACTCAGTGAAGATGAACTCTAGGGTGGCTGTTAAATAGGCTAAACTACAATACTCTTTTGTGATTAGCATTTTTAAAGGTAGGTTTAAAAATTCAGATAGAGGCAAAGTTCCTATTTGATAGAAAAGTGGTAGCATTGACAGTTTCAAATTGTGAGATTTGGCCCTGTAATTGACATCACATGTTTCATCTCCGTTTTATTTGCATGGGCTATAGGCTATAATTAACATCAAGTGGAAAGACAAGATCACATACAATAGAATTCTGGAGTACAATCAGGCCACCAAAATTGAAACAAGCCTCTGTGTTACCTAGCTATGTAATACTGGGTCTTCGTGGTCATTGAGAGTTGACTATGGTGTATGTAAAGAAGCGTTGTGTGTAGAGAATGAAGTGAGGGTATACTAAATTCACCACTTAGTCTAGTAGTAAATAAGATTTCATTTTATTTTGATATTCTTCCACTTGTCTTTATAAACTTGATGCCTAAATTCTTTAATAATATGACCTTTGCCAACTTAATTTTCACATACTTCTACCATGTATGTCATGTGTATGGATATAACAGGAAACTTCTGCTAAAAAGAAAAAGAAAATAGGGGTGCTGGTTGGCTCAGTGGATTAAAGCCTCTGTCTTTGGCTCAGGTCATGATCCTGGAATCCTGGGATCTAGCCTCTCATTGGGCTCTCTGCTCAGCAGGGAGCCTGCTTCTTTCTCTCTCTCTCTGCCTACCTCTACCTACTTGTGATCTCTCTCTCTCTCTGTGTCAAATAAATAAAATCTTTAAAAAATAATAAAAATAAATAAATAAAAAGAAGAACATAAGGCAAAGTCAGCTTTGAGTCCATGCTATTATGTCTTTTATTTCACAGGCAAGAATGTTTCATGCATGCCCCTTCTCATCAATAATTCTCTATGTTTTTGGACTAATTCTTACTCATCTTTTAATGTTTGACCCAACTGTCAGTACTTCTGGCATGATCTTCCCAGGCATGACTCCTACTGAGGTAGGTTCCCTCCCTCTGGTATTGTATTTATCACACTGTATCATTATTATTATCTGAACTACAAATCCTTGAGGCTTTTTCTGTTATTTTTCCATTCTTATTTCACGGACATTTCATAATATTTAACTAATAAAAAGTCCTCATCATGTTCCTCCCTCTTCTTCTGTGACAAACACCTAATATATGTTTGTTCATACAAGTGTTTCTATACTAACAGATAAAACCTTTCATGTATCCAAATAACACAGATTTTTAGAGTGAGAGTATTTTTGAAGGTTGGAAATCTTCTAAAAAGAAAGTCAATAATGTTGGAGTATTAAATAAGACTTGGAATATTTTTGGAGTCAGTGGTGAATTTTCAAGCTCTTTTTTTTTCTTCTTTTTTAATCTATCAAGCAGAGAGTATATTTCTACCTTTCTAATGAATTGTTATAATTACTGATTTCAGATTGAATGACACCATACCCTCTCATAAGCAATTCCTCCTCAGAGGATGCCTGAGGTAATGTGTAGATAATTACTTCTAGCTGGGTTGGTTTAATCATGAGCTTACCTCAGACCCCAGATTGGAGCTCTTGAAATGCTAGTTGCTCCTCAAGAGCCTTCTTCATTGCTTTAATGGGATATGAATGGGATTATCTCTCAGGACTACTCTTCCCTCTGCCGTATCTGCATGCTACTGAACTGAATCTACCAGTGGTCTTGATAGGTCTAACTCAAATTGTAGAGATTCAGTGGATATATTTCTTGTGTCCTGTAATCTTGCCAGGAATTCTCTGTCAGTGGCATTTGAAATCTTCCCTTAATATTTTTGTGATGTGTAAGGTAGCAGTTTTATTGATAGAGTACCCCCCTCCTTTTTTTTTTTCCATTATGAAAATTAGCTCAGTTCAGTCAAAAGATACCACTGGAGTGTGATTTTCACAAAATAGAAAAAGTCCAGTTTTTTTCTCCACATAATTGATGGGTAAATATTGTTCAATTTTTAAAGTATTCAAAATAAATAGAGTAGAGATGATAAATTATATTATCAATATTTTGAAAGAGTTAATAAAATTAAGTATCTAAGCAATCATTAGCAGAGGTTACTAGCATTATGAAGATAAATATAACACAACATTATGGAACATCTGATGGATTTACAATCCTGAAGTATTCATGCCCAAATAAAATCAAGCCCAGATCTGATTGGGTCTCAAGTTCTGACTACCAGTGAAGATATATAGGAAAACATATGAAACTTAGAGATACAATCGGTAAAATCTAGGCTGTATGAATCCTTACTAGTAAGTAAAATAGAAGATAAACAATCTAATTTCCCCAGAAAATAACTTACCGGAAAAAAAAAAGTAAGATGGATGGGAAGTCTAAAAATCAATATTGCCTGTTAAAAATAAAATGTAAGCCACAAATACAAGTCATGCATGTGGTTTTAGATTTTTCTATTAGCCACATTAAAGTAAATTTTTAAAAGGTAAAATTAAAATTAAAAAATGAAATTAATTTTAATATATTAAAGCATTATATATAAATACACAAACACATATAAAGATATATATTTTAATATATAACATAATATAAAATTAATATATGTGATATATAATTATATAATATATGCTATGTATTTATGTTATACCATATATACACATACATATATATAAGAAACTTATTGTAAGAAAGCAGCTTATAGTATTGTGGGAGCTTGCTAAGAAAGTCTAAAATCCAGAAGGCAGGATGCAGGCTGGAAACATCTTGGGAGAGGCTAATTCTGTAGTCCATAGTTAGAATTCTTCCTCAGGGAGACCTATGTTTTACTTCTAAGGTGTTACCAACTAGTTTGATGAGGCCTACCCAAATTGAGCAGAGGACAATCACCTTTCCTTAAAGTCAACTGATTGCATATGTTAATCACTTATAAAATACCTGACATCAACACTTAGATTAGTGCTTGATTAAATACCTGCATATTGCAGCCAATCCAAATTGAGAAAATAAAAGTAGTCCTCACACCAAGGATTTATAGGGAAGTTATAGACTACAATAATTGTAGTTACAGACTAAAATTTAGGTTCTAGGAGAGCTCATTGCTACTGGGTTGACCATTTTTTTAATAGGCACTTCTAGAAGATAGAGTAAGAAAATACATACATTTTTTAAAAGATAAAATACTTTATGTTTAAATGATATTTCAGGCTTAGGACTATGATCTTTCTATTTAGCTTTTAAGTTTTGTTATATTTTTTATCCTCTTTTTCTCTTATTGATATTCCCACTTATCAACCACATTACCATAAGTATTAATTTTCTTTATCCCTCATGCACATTTAGACTTAAAATCACAACACCAACATTTCTACCAAGAATATTATTATTAAGTGATGTCACCAAGATGACATAGGTTGGTGATAGGTTGTTTCTGACTTCGCTCCCCTTCACAAGAAGAATAACTAACAACTATTGAAGAATAAATACATCATTGAGGGAATCCTAGAACATAGAGGTGAGGCTGAAGTACCTCTCCCTATACACATACCACAGAGACTAAGACAGACTGCATTAGAAGAGATGTGGCTAACATTGACTGCATTGCTCCTCCACCAGGTCAGTGCACCAGGTCAGTTCAATGTAGAGAAGTCCCCCCTAAGCCTTTGGCTCCTCTAATAGAAAAAGAGAATCCAGGGGGGTGATAACCAGCAACATCCAGCATTGGCGCTACATTGTGAGAGCCTCTACTCTGATCTCGCATTGCACAGATTAGAGAACTCTAGGGGCTCAACCACTAGGAGTTTGACTGTGATGGAAAAGGGAGAGGGTGTTGCAACAACCAACCCTGGAATCTTAGTGGACTGAGTTCATACCTGTAGTGCCCAAATTGTACTCCCAACCAGAGATTTTTTTCATCTGCAAAAGCAAGTCACAGATGCCACTCTGACCACGAAACTTAGCAGTGCAAAGATCTGCCTGATTCAGATCCTCACATGAGTAGATTTGCCAGTGTTAGAGCCTGGTTTGCCATGTCCTGGAAGGAATGGTGTCACAGCTCCATTTGCTATGGAGATCTTCCAGTTTCACCTGATCAGAAGGTGAATATATTGTAGAGGTGAATAATTGTAGAGGAATTTAATACCCCACTTTCAACAATGGATAGATCATGTAGACAGGGAATCAATAAGAAAAAAAAAAACAGATTTGAACACTATAGACCAAATGGACATAACAGTACAGATAATGGACATAAATGTACAGAGCATTCCACAACAGCAAAATACAATTCTTTCTGAGCACACATGGAAAATTTTCTAGGACAGGCCCTATGTTAGGCCACAACAAGTCTTGACATATTCAAAAATTTTAAAATCATATCAAGTGCCTTTTCTGACCACAATGACATGAAACTAGAAATCAAGAAGATGAAAATTAGAAAATTTATGAACACAGAACATGAACACATAGAAATTAAGCCACACTCTCCTGAATAAACAATGGATCAAAGAAGAAATTAAAGACAAAATAAAAAAAGTTTTGAAATCAAATTGAAAACATATCAGAACTAATGGGATGTAACAAATGCGGTTCTAAGAAGAAAGCCATTGCAATTATTGACTACATTAAGAACTATAAAGATCCCAGATAAACAACAGAACTCTAGAAGGGAACAAATTGAGCCCCAAATTTAAAAAAAGTAGGAAATAATAAACAATAAAACACAAATAAATGGAATAAAAAAAGAAAAACAATAGAAAAATTAACCAAACTAAGAGTTAGTTCTTTGAAAAGACGAAGTTGACAAATCTTTAGCTAGATTAACCAAGGAAAAAAATCAAAACCCCCAAATAAACAAAATTATAAATTTAAAAGGAGGCATTACAACTGACAACACAGAATTTCAAAAAATCATAAGATACCACTATGAACAAATATACCACAACACACTGGAAACATAGAAGTGGAAAAATTCTTAGAAACGTAAAACTTACCAATACCAAACTTAGAAGAAATGGAAAATTTGAATAGACCAATTATTAGTATGGAGATTGAATCAGTAATAAAATAACCTCCCAACAAAAAAAGAAAAAGAAAAAAGAAAACTCCCAAAGAAAAATCTCCCAAAGAAAAAAAGAAAACCCCACGGCCAGATGGCTTCAGTGCTGCAGTGGTGAATTTTGCCAAATATTTCAAGAAAAATTAACATAAATCCTCAAACTCTAACAAAAAATCAGAGTAGAGAATACTCCCAAACTATTTTAGGAGGCAAATATTATCCTGATACTAAATCTTAAAAATGACACTAATAAAAAACTACAGAAAAAAAATCACTGATGATTAAAGATGCAAAAATTCTCAACAAAATACTAGCAAACTGAATTCATCAACACATGAAAAGGATTCCTCACTATGATCAAGTGGGATTTATCCTGGAGATGCAAGGATGGTTCAATAGGTACAAATCAATCAATGTGACATATTACATTAATCAAATTTAGAAAAAGAAGAATCATATCATTTCAATATATGCAAGAAAAGCATTTGATAAAGTTCAATACCCATTAATGGTAAAAACTGTCAACAAATTAGTCATAGAAGTAACATATCTCAACAGGATGAAGGTTATGTGTAACTAAGCCAAAACTAACATCACACTTAATGATGAAAGGTTGCAAGGTTTTCCTTTAAGATCAGGAAAAAGGGTACCTGGGTGGTTTAGTCAGTTAAATGTCTGTCTTCAGCCCAAGTCATGATCTTGGGGTCCTGGAATGGAGTCCTGCATTGGGCTTCCTGCTCAGCAGGGAGTCTGCTTCTCTCTCCCCCTCTGGCCCTCCCCTCTGCTTGTGTTCTCCTTCTCTTCCCCCTCAAATAAATAAATGAAATCTTTGAAAAAAAGATCAAGAATAAGATAAGAGTGCTCAGTCTACTCAATATGGTACTAGAACTACTAGCTGGAAAAATCAGGAAAGAAAAAGAGATTAGAAGTATCAGAATTGGAAATGAATAAAAAAATTGTACTTGTAAATGACATGATTTTGTATATAAGAAATCCTAAAGACACAATAAAAAAAAATCCTGTTGGATCTAATCAAATATAGTAATGTAGCAGCATTCAAAATTAACTTAAAAATCAGTAGGATGTCTATAAATGAACAATACATTTCTGGAAAAGAAATAGATCAATCTCATTTTTTTAAAAGATTTTATTTATTTATTTGACAGAGAGAGACTCAGCGAGAGAGGGGACAGAAGCAGGGGCAGTAGGAGAAGGAGAAACAGGCTTCCCACTGATCAGGGAGTCCAATGTGGGGCTCCATCCCAGGAATCTGGGATCATGACCTGACCCGAAGGCAGATGCTTAATAACTGAGCCACCCAGGTGCCCCATCAATCTCATTTTCAATTGTCCAAACCTATAAAGTATTTAGGAATAGATTTACCTTGGGAAATTAAAGTTTTCTTAAACTATAAGATGTTGATGAAGGAAATCAAAGATACAATGGAAAGGTTTCCCACATTAGTGGATTGGAAGAATTAATATTAAAATGTCTGTACTACCAAAAGTCACCCATAGATTCAATGTAATCTCTATGGCATTTTTTAAAAACAGATATAGAAAAAACTACTCTTAAAATTTATATGGAATCACAAAAGACCTTAGATAGCCAAAGAAATCCTGAGGAAGAAGAACAAAGCTGGTGACATCTATTTCCTAATTTCAAGCTATACTGTAACGTTAAAGCAAACAAAACAATATGGTACTGGCATAAAACAGACAACAGACCAATAGAGTAGAATCAAGAGCCCAGAAATAAACTCCAGCGTATACTATCAACTAATATTAGACAAGGAAACCAAGAATACTTAATGAAGACATGACAGTTTCTTTAAGGAATGGTACTTGGACAATTGGACTCATCCTTAAAAGAATAAAACTGGAGCCATATTTTGCATCATTCATAAAAATTAACCTGAAATGAATTAATGACTTAAATTTAAGAACTAAAGCAATGAAACTGTTGGAAGAAAACATAGAACAAAACTCCTTGACATGAGTCTTGATAATGATTTTTGGATATGACACTTAAAACACAAGAAAATAAGTAAGTGGGATAAATGAAATTAAATATCTTCTACACAGCAAAAGCAAAACAAAAACTTACCAACAAAGTGAAAAGGCAAACTATTGGAATGGGAAAAAATATTTGTAAACCATATATTTGGTAAGGGGTTATTATCCAAAATATATAAAACTCATACAACTCAATAGCAAATAGTTAAATAACCCATTTTAAAAATGGGTGAAGGACCTGAATATACATTTCTCCAGAGAAGATATACAAGAGGTACACAGATCCTATGAAAAGATGCTTGGTATCTCTAGCCATTAGGAAAGTGCAAATTAAAACCACAATGAAATATCACTTCACACATGTTAAAATGGCCATTACTGAAAGACAAAAAATAACAAATGCCAATGTGGATGTAGAGAAAAGGGAACATTGTATACTGTTGGTGGGTTTGTAAGTGGTTAGAGCCACTATGGAAAATAACATGAAGTATTCTTTAAAAACTAAAAGTAAAACTATCATATGATCTACCAGTTTCACTTCCAGGCATATATTCAAAGGAAAAAAAAAACAGTAACTTGAAAATATATCTGCACCTTCATGTGAATAGCAGCATTATTTGCAATAGCCAAGGCAGGGAAGCAATCTAAGTGTTTGGACTTTTCTAGAACATTGTACACTTGAAATCATACAGTATGTAGCCTCTCAGATTCACTTTCCTCATCCAGTAATATGCACTTAAGTGTCTTCATTATCTTTTTATGGCCAGATAACTCATTGCTTTTTACTGTTATTTCCTTATTTGGATGTACCAGGCTTATTTATCTATTCACCTACTGAAGAACATAATGATTGCTTTCAAGTTTTGTAAATTATAAATAAACCTGCTATAAACACCTGTGCTAAGGCTTTGTCTGAACACACGTTTTCAACTCACTCTGGGTAATATTAAGGAGCACAATTGCTGGATCTTATTGTATGGTAAGAGTATGTTTAGTTTTATAGAAAAGCACCAAGTTGCCATCTGAAGTAGCTGAACCATTTTGCATTCCCATCAGCAATACATGAGATTTCCTGTTGCTCTACATCCTTGTCAGCTTTTGGTGTTGTCAGTGTTCCAGATTTTGGTCATTCTAATATATGTATAGTGATAGCTCATTTCTGCTTTATTTTGCATTTCCTGATGACATGATGTGGAGCTTCTTTTTATATGCTTATTTGCTATCTGTATATCTTCTTTGATTCAGTGTCTTAAGGTCTTCGCCAATTTTTTTTTCCCCCATTGGGTTTGTTGTTTCCCAATTGTTGAATTTTGAGAGTTTTTAAAATATTTTTTTTGGATTAACAGCCCTTTATAAGATGTTATTTTGCAGATTTTTCCTTCAGCCTGTATTTTGACATTGTCTTATTTTGACCTTGTCTTTCTCAGAGCAGAAATATTTAATTTTAATGAAGTCCAGTTTACCAATTATTTATTTCATGTACTGTGCCTTTGTTGTTGTATTTAAGTCATTATCATATCCAAACTAATGCTGGTTTCCTCTGACCTTTATTTCTAGTAGTTCTGTTGTTTTGCATTTAACATTTAGTACTAAGATCCATTTTAAATTAAGTTTTGTAATTAAAGTCTGTGTCTGTGTCTAGATTCATTTATCTAGATTCTGATTCTTTTTCTGTTTCTTTTTTTTAACATGAGGACATCCAGCTATTTTAGCACCATTTCTTAAAGAGATTACCTTTGCTCCATTATATTACCTATATTCCTTGGTCAAAGACCAACTGACTATATATATGTAATTCTATTTCTGGGCTCTTTTTCCTGTTTAGCTCATTTATTTGTCTATTCTCTTGGCAATATCACACTGTCTTAGTTAGCATAGTTTTATAGTAAGTCTAGAAGTAGGATAGTGTCACTTCTCTAGTTACTTTCTCCTTCAGTATTAAGTTGGCTGTTCTAGGTCTTTTACCTACCTATATACTCTGGAATCAGTTTGTCAATATCCACAAGATAAATTGATGGAATTCTGATTGGGATTTTATTGAATCTGTCAATTGGTCAAGTTGGTAAAAATTGACACCTTGACAATATGATCCTTTTATTCATGACTATGGATCATCTCTCCATGTATTTAGTTCTTTGATATTTTCATCAGTTTTGAAGTTTGTCTCATATACATCCTTTATTTATTTAGATATATTTATGTGTAAGTATTTTATTCTTTGAGTTACTATTGTAAATGGTAATGTATTTTATTTTATTATTTTTTAAGATTTTATTTATTTGACAGACAGAGATCACAAGTAGGCAGAGAGGCAGGCAGAGAGAGGACGAAGCAGGCTCCCCACTGAGCAGAGAGCCTGGTGTGGGGCTCAATCCCAGGATCCTGGGATCACGACCTGAGCTAAAGGCAGGGGCTTTAACCCACTGAGCAACCCAGGTGCCCCTACGGTAATGTATTTTAAATTAGATTTTACTTTATCATAGCTAACATATAGGAAAACTATTGAGCTTTTTATACCAATTTATAATCCTGAAACCTTGTCATAATCACTTCATTTCTGGATTTTTTTTAAAATTTTTTAAGTTAGATTTTTGGGTTTTGTCAGGTAATCATGTCATCTGCAAACAAAGGCAATTTTATGTCTTCCTTTTCAATATGCAAATCATTTATTTCATTTTCTTGACTCATTGCATTAGATAGTACTTCTAGTTAGATATTGAAAAACAGTGATGAGAGAGAACATCCTTACATTTTACCTGATTTAGTGGAAAAGCAACAAATTTCTCACCATACAGTATGATATGCATCATAGGTTTTTTAGATATTCTTTACATTGAAGAAGTTCTCTAATCCTACCCTAATGAGCATTTTTAATCATGAAAGTTACTGGATTTGTCAAATGCCTTTTCTGTATCAATTGATATGATCATGTGATTTTTTTTCTTTTTTTAGACAATTGATGTAATGGATTACATTAATTTTTTTATTTCAATTTTTTTAATTTTAATTTTTTAGATTGTATTATGTTAGTCCCATAAATACATCATTAGTTTTTGGTGCAGTATTCCAAAATTCATTGTTTATGTACAACACCCAGTGCTCCATGCAATACGTATTCTCCTTAATACCCCCCACCAGGCTTTCCCAACCCCTACCTCCCACCCCTCCAAAACCCTCAGTTTGTTTCTCAGAGTCCACAGCCTCTCATGGTTTGTCTTCCCCTCTGATTTCACCCAATTCACTTTTCCTTTCCTTCTTCTAATGACCTCCATGTTATTCCTTATGCTCCACAAGTAAATGAAACCATATGATAATTGACTTTCTCTGCTTGACTTATTTCACTCAGCATAATCTCCTCCGGTCTCATCCATGTTGAAGCAAAGGTTGGGTATTCATCCCTTCTGATGGCTGAATAATTCCATTGTATATACAGACCACATCGTCTTTATCTGCTCATCTGTTGAAGGGCATCTCAGCTCTTTCCACAGTTTGGCTATTGTGGACATTGCTGCTATAAACACTGGGGTACAGATGCCCTTTATTTTCACTACTGTATCTCTGGGGTAAATACCCAATAGTATAATTGCAGGGTCATAGGGTAGCTCTATTTTTAATTTTTTGAGGAATCTCCACACTGTTTTCCAAAGTGGCTGTACCAATTTACATTCCCACCAACAGTGTAAGAGGGTTACCCTTTCTCCATATTCTCTCCAACATTTGTTGTTTTCTGCCTTGTTAATCTTTGCAGTTCTAACTGGTGTAAGGTGGTGTCTCCGTGTGGTTTTGATTTGAATTTCCCTGATTGCTAATGATGATGAACATTTTTTCATGTGTCTGCTAGCCATTTGTATGTCTTCATTGGAGAATTGTCTGTTCATGTCTTTGGCCCATTTTTTGACATGCTTATCTGTTTTATGGGTGTTAAGTTTGAGAAGTTCTTTATATGTGCTGGATATCAGCCATTTGTCTGTAGTGTCATTTGCGAATATCTTCTCCTACTCCATGGGCTGTTTGTTGACTGTTTTCTTTGCTGTGCAAAAGCTTTTTATCTTAATGAAGTTCCAAAGGTTCATTTTCACTTTTATTTCCTTTGCCTTTGGAGACATGTCTTGAAAGAAGTTGCTGTGGCTGATGTCAAAGGGATTACTGCTTATGTTCTCCTCTAGGATTTTGATGGATTCCTGTTTCGTGTTAAGGTCTTTCATCCCTTTTGAGTTTATCTTTGTGTATGGTATAAGAGAATGGTCAAGTTTCATTCTTCTATACATAGTTGCCCATTTTTCCCAGCACCACTTATTGAAGAGACTGTCTTTTTACCACTGGATATTTTTTCCTGCTTTGTCGAAGATTATTTGACCATGGAGTTGAGAGTCCATATCTGAGCTCTCTATTCTGTTCCATTGGTCTATGTGTCTGTTTTTGTGCCAGTACCATACTGACTTGGTGATCACATCTTTGTAATAAAGCTTCAAATCAGTCAGCGTGATGTCCCCAGATTTGTCTTTTTTTTTTTTTTTCAACATTTCCTTAGTGATTTGTGTCTTTTCTGGTTCCACACAAATTTTAGGATTGCTTTTTCTAGCACTTTGAAAAATGCCACTGTTAATTTGATTGGGATGGCATTGAAAGTATAAAGTATAGATTGCTCTGGGTAGCTTAGACATTTTAACAATGTTTATTCTTCTGATCCATAAGCATTGGAATGTTTTTCTGTCTTTTTGTGTCTTCTTCAATTTCTTTCACGAGTATTCTGTAGTTCCTCAAGTACAGATCCTTTACGTCTTTGGTCAGGTTTATTCCAAGGTATCCTATAATTTTTGCTGCTATTGTAAGTGGAATCAGTTCTCTAATTTCTCTCTCTATAGTGACATTGTTAGTGTATAAGAAAGCAACTGATTTCTGTGCATTGATTTTGTATTCTGCCACATTGCTGAATTGCTATATGAGTTCTAGTAATTTGGGGGTGGAGTCTTTTGAGTTTTCCACATAAAGTATCATGTCATCTGCAGAGAGAGTCTGACTACTTTGTCAATTTGAATAACTTTTCTTTTTGTTGTCTGATTGCTGTTGCTAAGACTTTTAGCACTATGTTGAACAACAGTGGTGAGAGTGGGCATCCTTGCCATGTTCCTGATCTCAGTGGGAAGGCTCTCAGCTTTTCCCAATTGAAAGTGTTATTCATTGTGGGTTTTTCATAGATGGATTTTATGGAGTTGAGGAATGTTTTCTCTATCCCTATACTGTGAAGAGTTTTAATCAGGAAAGGATGCTGTATTTTGTCAAATGCTTTTTCTGGGTCAATTGAGAGGATCATGTGATTCTTCTCTTTTCTGTTATTGATTTGTTCTGTTACACTGATTGATTTATGAATATTGAATCACCCTTGCACCCCAGGAATAAATCCCACCTCATCATGGTGGATAATCATTTTAATGCACTGTTGGATCCTATTAGCTAAAATCTTCTTGAGAATCTTGGCATCGATATTCATCAGAGATATTGGTCTGAAATTCTCCTTTTTGATGGGGTGTTTGCCCTGTTTGGGGATCAAGGTAATGCTGGCTTCATAGAAAGAGTCTGGAAGTTTTCCTTCTGTTCTTATTTTGTGAAACAGCTTCTGGAGAATAGGT
The DNA here is from genome assembly GCF_020171115.1 of Neogale vison. Lineage (NCBI taxonomy): Eukaryota > Metazoa > Chordata > Mammalia > Carnivora > Mustelidae > Neogale > Neogale vison. Next base: position 60,728,936 of record NC_058092.1, read on the forward strand.
ATTATTTCTTCTTTGAATGTTTGGTAGAATTCCTCAGGGAATCCATCAGGTCCTGGACTCTTGTTTTTTGGGAGGGTTTTGATCACTGCTTCAATCTCGTTACTAGATATTGGTCTACTCAGGTTGCCAATTTCTACCTGTTTCAGTCTTGGATGTTTTTAGGTTTGTAGGAATGCCTGCGTTTTCTAGGTTGCTTAACTTACTGACATATTGCTGTTTATGATAATTTCTGATGATTGTTTCTATTTCCTTGGTGTTAGTTGTGATCTTTCTCCTTTCATTCATAATTTTATTAATTTAGGGCCTTTCTCTTTTCTTTTGGATTAGTTTTGCCTGTGGCTTATTGACCTTACTAATGCTTTCTAAGAGCAGCTTCTAGTTTCATTGATGTATTTTACTCTATCTATGGTTTCTAATTCATTGTTCTCTGCTCTAATCTTAATTATGACCCTTCTTGTGTGTGGGGCTGCCTTAATTTGTTGTTGATTCTCCTGTTCTTTAAGGTGTAAAGAGGGTTTGTGTATTTGGAATTTTTCAAATTTTTTTGAGTGTGGCTTGGATGGCTATGTATTTTCCTCTTAGGACTGCTTTTGCCATATCCCATAGGTTTTGAGGAAATGTGTCTTCATTCTCATTGGTTTACATGAATTTTTAAAGTTCTTTGACTTTCTGATTGATCCAAACATTCTTGAGCATGATAGTCTTTAACTTCTAAGTGTTTGAATTCCTTCCAAAGTTTTTCTTGTCTTTGAGTTCCAATTTCAAAGCACTGTGGTCTGATAATAGGCAGAGAATAATCCTAGTCTTTTGGTATTGGTTGAGACCTCATCTGTGACTCAGTATGTGGTCTATTTTGGAGAAAGTTCCATGTGCATTTGAGAAGAATGAGTATTCTTTTGTTTTAGGGTGGAATGTTCTGTATATATCTATGAAGTCCATCTGGTCCAATGTGTCATTCAAAGCTCTTGTTTCCTTGTTGATTTTCTGCTTAGATGATCTGACTGTTGCTGAGAGTGGTGTGTTAAGATCCCCTACAATTAATGTATTCTTATCAATATGTCTCTTTATTTTGATTAACAGTTGACTTATGTAGTTGTCTGCTCCCATGTTGGGGCCATAAATATTTACAATTGTTAGATCATCCCAGTGGTTAGACCCTTTAAGAATGTTGTAGTGTCCTTCTATAACTCTGACTATAGTCTTTAGCTTAAAATCCAATTTATCTGGTATGAGAATTGGTGATCCAATCTGGTCCTAACATTTTCTGTTTTGAAGGATTTTTAATTATTGATCAGTTTCTTTATTAGATATAAGCCTCTTCAGAGTGTCCACTTCTTACATGATTATTTCAAAGAATTGGTCAAGTTCATCTGGATTACCAAATGTGTTGGTGTAGAGTTGTTCATAGTATTCTTTTATTATCCTTTCCATGTTCATGGGAATCTGTAATGATGTTCCCCCACTTTCACTTTTTTTTGTTTTTGTTGTTACTAGTAATTTGTGTCTCCTCTTTATTTTTTCTCTTAGTTTCCTTGGCTAGAGACTTAACAATTTTATTGATTTTTAAAAGAGTTATCCATTGATTTTATTGATATTCTAAATCCACTTTAATTTCATTTTGGTCTGAGAGCAGACATTGTATGATTTTTCTTCTTTTTAATTTTTTAAGGTATGTATTATAACCTAGAATGTGGTCTACCTTGCTGAGTGTTCCAGCTTTAGAAGAATATGTATTCTGTTATTAGATGAAGTAGTTTACAGACATCTATTATATACAGTTGATTGATTGGTATTGTTAATATTAACTATGTCCTTACTGATTTTCTGCCAGCTGTATGTTAGAATGTTAGAATGATATTGAAGTCTCAAATTTGGACTCTCAAAAATGGATGAATCAAGAGATTCATCTATTTATCATTGTAGTCCTATTCGTTTTGCCACATGGATTTTGATACTCTTTTGTTAGGCACATACATGGTAAGTATTGGTATGTCTTCTTAAAATACTGAGACTTTATAATTATATAATGTCCCTCATTACCCCTAAGAACTTTCTTTGCCAAGAAGTCTGCATTGTGTGAAAATAAATAGCTGCTTTTTTCTTCCTTTCAGTTAGTGTTATTATGGTATCTCTTTATCCATTCCTTTAATTTTAATCTATATATGTCTTTGTACTTAAAGTAGATTTCTCATATACAACATAGAGTTGGCTCTTGTTTTTCAATCCACTCCTATCATCTGTGTCTTTTAATCTGTCTTTTTAAACTAGTAATGTTTAAAGGAATTATTGATATAATTATATGAATATCTACCTTATTTGTTACTGATTTGTTCTTGTTGTCTTTGTTGTTTGTTCCTAAATTTTGTCTTCCAGGCTTTTCTGAAACTTATGGTTTCAACTGGTCATTTTGTATGATTAAAATCTATCTCCCTGGTATATCTATTTTATATGTATATATATATGTATATATATACACACACACATATATATCCATAGATATATCTATCTCTCTATATATATATACATATATATAGGTAATAGATATGTATATTTTTGTATATTTATTACTTTTTTAGTGGCTACCCTAAAATTTATAACATGCATTTATAACCAGTCCAAGTCCACTTTAAATTAACACTATACTGCTTCACATGTAGTTCAAGTATCTTATTATAACAAAATACTCCAAATTCTTCCATCTCTATTGTGTCACTGCCATTATTTATTTTACTTATATAAACATTAACATATATAATATGTAATTGTTCATAATAAAATGCATTGTATCTATTATTACAAATTTTTGTTATATTAAGAATAGGAAATCATAACAGTTTTTATTTTAATTTCACGTGTTTATTCTCCCATGTTCTTCCATTATGTTGCTCTGAATTTTTGACCTATATCATTTTCCTGCTGTCTGAGGAACTTATTTTAGTATTTCTAGCATTACAAATCTACTCATTAAAAAATTCCCACAATTTTTATGTCAAGAAAACTCTTTTCTTTTTTTAACCTTTGAAGGATAAATTTGCAGAGTTCAGAATTCTAGGTTGGTGTTTTTGTTTTTCTCTCACCATTTTAAACATTTCACTGTACTCTTCTTCCTTACATGATTTTTGAGGAGAAGTCTGATGTAACTCTTAACTGTGCTTTCCTATGGGTGAAGTAATGCAGTGGTGAGGTACAGAGAAAGGAAGAATTCTGTAGTCTTATGGTTATGTTCTAGTCTTTTGGTGAGCTTATGCTGTTGGTCTGTAAATTTCACCAGAGTTTCTCAGTGTCACCAACCCATTTAGGTAAAAGAAGATAGGTAGTGGGAGCTGAAATTGGCCATTTCCTTTCCTCCAGGTAGACTAGACTGAAAAAAATATCCTAGCAGGTTAAGCTCTGTTGAAGGTGTTTCTTCCGCAGGGAGGCTTTATTAAGAAGAAGAGAATACTTTGGTGAGTTTCACAATATTACCTTTCTCTACTTTCCAGAAACATGAAAGGAATTTTCTCTGATATTAACTGTGTGGAGCTAATAGATCTCCAGAAGATAAAATACAAAAATGTGAGGGATCCCTATCACTGGGTTCTTCTGGAAATATTTACTCTTAGAGTTGTCTGTAATGATTCTCCAACTATTCATCAATTACAGTTTAGTTTTCCTACCCCAATACTGGTTCACATAAAGATTGTTACTCAGGGATTATGTTGCAATAAAATGTGATTCTCAGTGTCTGTCTGTCTGTCCAATTTTGAGGGCCATGGTTTGCCCTGTGACCTCACTTTTCTGAAGGTCTAAGAAATGCTATTTAGTTGTTCATTTGTTCTGCTTTTAACTTATAAAGGTGGAGTGGTGACTTCTAATCTAACTATGTGTTTAACCAGAAGCCAGGAGTCCTCTAAAATCAATTTTTTAAAAAATCACTTGAAATAAGCCATCTTTTATATAGTTATGCTAATGAAAGAGACAAATTCTAAGATGTCCTTCATAATCCTGATTCCTTGGGTTTACGACTGTATGATTCCCAACTGCTTAGTGCATGCAAGATTAGTGAGTTACTCTTAGTAATAGAATATTACAATATTACCTGTATTTGTTTGTGTTTACATGATTATATTACCTTAAACTGTAATGCCAGCCTTGAAAGGAGTTTCTGTCTCTTGCTGGTTTTAGGAGGTAAGCAGCCATAGTGATGTCCATTTGGCAAGGCAATAAGAGCAGCCTGTAGCCCTTGTTTACAGACTGCAGTAGACTGAGCTGTTCAGTCCAACAGTACCACAAAGACTAAAAGCTGCTAATAACCATATAACCAGGAAGTGAATCCTTCCTCAGCTGAGCCTTGGAAAAGGCCGCAACCCAAGATAATGCCTTAATTATAGCTTTGTGAGACCCTGAAGCAGAAGATACCTAGACTCATCATCCACAGTTCTGTGAAATAATACATATGTATGATTTTAAGTCTCCAAGTTTATGGTCACATCTTAACACTGCAACACTAATTACTATAGCTGCCAACTTAAGAAGATTATAATAAATTTTTTAATTTGATTTTCAGTTTTTAGGGTGTCAACCTTCATTTATTTTTGAACAGCATCAAGTATTCCTTGCTGAAAAGAGTAACATGGCTAGAGTAGCACTGTTTACCAGTTATCCTTGGCCAAGTTATTGGGCCAAACCTTCTATTTTCGGGACACCTGGAGGGTTCAGTGGGTTAAGCCTCTGCCTTCGACTCAGGTCATGATCTCAGGGTCCTGAGATCCAGCCCAGCATCAGGCTCTCTGCTCAGCAGGAAGCCTGCTTCCCCTCTCTCCTCCCCCCCACCCCCACTTGCTTCTCTGCCTACTTGTGATCTTTGTCGTCAAATAAATAAATAAAATCTTTTTAAAAAATCTCTATTATCAAATTCTATCTTGATTTACTATAGCCTGTAATTACAAAAACAAAACTCAACACTTAAGTAACAACAGCAGCAAAATAGTGTATTTGATATCTAAGCAGCACAAAATATTCTTTACTATATAGGAGGAAGAAATAGGGTTAAGAAAAAATTATTAGATGAAGAAAAACTTTCAGACAATATACCAATTTGGGAAGGTGAATCTTGGGACCCAAAACTGTTACATAGAATACATACCTGGATGATTATAACATCTTGCCCTCAATTCTCTGTATAACTTCTATTGCAACTTTGAATAAGTCAACTAAATTCCCAGTTTTGTAATCTATGTAATATGACTATACAGATGCTAAGACTTCTAGCTCTAAATTGTCATGATTTTCTGAAATGACAGCATTTTCAAAATAAGAAACAGGAATAAATAAAGTGATAATCAGTGCCTTCCAATCAGTGTTGCATCAATCATCCATAAATATTTTGACTCATATGTTTCTAAATTTTATATATTTCAGGGTAGATATACTACTTGTATAACATGTATAAGGTCTAGAATTTATAGTTGCTTCAGAAAAAAGTATAGACTAAAAAATTACTACTATTTACTAATTTTTACTAATTTCATAATTCTTAATAGTTTTTCTCTCTCAGTTGTTGAATATGATTTAAAGGATTTCAGTACTCTTCATATCCATTAAATAAAAAAAATACAAAGTATATTACTTGAATAAACTTGAGGTAATTCATCCAAAGAAACAGGAAAAAACTGCTTTCATTAAATTGGTCTGCTTACCTGAGTTCACATAAAATAAGCATTTCCTTTTTTGATCTCTTTTAAAGTGAATCACTACTTCCACAAACATTTATACAGAAATGATCTAACCCAACCCTGCACAGTTAGAGAATCATGTATGTTAAGCATTACCACTGGAGGATTTTTGAAAAGGCAGGCCTCTTTCAACTACCTTTATCATGAGGAAACTTACCAGTTCTGTTCATGCTACCTCCGTAGCCTGAAGAAGACTTCTAAAACAAACAAAAAAATTGCCTTCAAAAGCTGATGTGTCACATACTTATTAGGGTCCATGTAAGAAAATGATAATATAGTAACATCTCACAGTGGGAAATGTACCACGTTGGATAGAGACAGCATGTGTTGTCATTGGTTAATGAGCGAATGAATGTTTGCTTCCAGAGTGAAGCAACCAGGAGTGAACCATGAAATGACTGTATTCACCCTGAAATATCAACAAAGCAAGAAAGTGATGAGTAGTAAGCAACGTTTCCTGAATGTGCGGGACATACTTACTAGAGCAGCAAAAATAAGTCACTTAATATTTATCTTTTATAGATAAAATAGTGAGGGACAATTATGCTTTTGTATAATATGACTTTAGGAAACAGAGGCTGGGATTAATATGTAAATGCTTATTTGGATGTGTCACTGTATTCTCGCCCTTTTCCTTTCCCATTGGCTGGCCTTACTGCTTCTTTCCTTTCCTTCAGATACAAACCAAAACTCACCAGGAAATTATTCCTAATTAACTTATCCTTTTTTTTTTTCACAGTTTCATCGGATTTTAGACTATTAGCAGTGAAATATACTTTGTAAATAATTTAGTTCAGCCCTGTTTGCACCTCTTATCTTACTTACAAGACCCGTGTATCTATACATATGTGCACATGCACATGTGAATGTGTTTCTGATTCTTATGTGTCAGTACAATATTTCCATTAATATTTTAATGAAATATTATATTTTAATTATTTAAATATAATATTTAAATATTATATTTTAAGTCACCTGGAAAATATTTATTTAATTTTTTTGGATCCTTGGATATTTAAGAAAATTTTATTGAAAAAATAATTCAAAGGATTAATGATCAATTTTATATTTTCTCTTAGGCTATTCAGCTGGTGTTAGATGCACCCCATCCTGAAATTACTGAGGTGAATGTTACAAAATGTGTCATCTAACCTATTACAACCATTTTTTAAATGATAAGTAACATGGCAGCCTCAAAAAAATGAGACATATACCATAAAACATTTGTGAGAAAAATTATGTATATTCCCTTAATATTCTAACAACTTCACTTATACTCTCTAATTAGATATTGGCTAGTTTAGTCCTTGAAGAACATCTAAGCCTAAATGTTTACTTCTAGCCTATGAGATGTAATTCAGGAGTTGGATGATTGGGTGATATGGCTTTGATAAAAGCATCAATAGCTTATTGTTAGCTGATGTAGTAAAAAAAAAAAAAAAAGTTTTAACATCCACTATCTTCAGAAAAAAATGTTTCACTGTCGGTACTGTTTATTATATAAGAGAAAGGTGAGTCTTATCTAAGAAATGAAAATTAGTGGTAGAATTGGAATCTGATATAGTGTCTCAATGATAAGATTATTTGAGTATTCTTACACATTCTAGTCTTCTCTCCCTTGTACTAGAGAGTGATCTAATTAGTTTAATGAGAAAGGGGTTTATTAAAGAATCTCACTCACGGAATTTTTGGAGGAACTTAAGAAAAATACTCTAGGAGCATTTCCAGAGTTGACTACTAGAGTCACAATCCCAAATAGGTTGACAAAATTGCTTCTACTATTTAGAAGCACTCAAATTTGGGAAACCAAAAAGAAAGCTTGCAGCTTTAGAGCCATTCCACTTTCACTACAATCAACAAACAACTGTAGCCAGAAGCTACTGATACGTATGAAAATTCTAGAATCCTACTGCTTCTATCACATTTCATGCTATCAAAATGGATGTCTCACATTCTCTATCTTTCTCTAGGTAATTTAATCCCTAACTGAAGCTTCATGAAGATATATCTTGTTACCAGAAGATATAGCATGAGTCCATAACTTTTGGTACAATGGTAGATGCACAATGAAGTTGTGAGATTTAGTGTTAATAATTCCACTGTGAGTGAGCCAGCTACATGTGGAGAGAGCCTTTTAAGAATGTGGACAGCTTCCATTGAGAGCTCTTCTCTACAGTGTCCAAATACTTCTGTAGTACTTAGTATGTGTAAATTATCTAGTGTAAAGATTCACATCTGAAGATCGAATAATAAAAGGCATTACTTGTATTTACTATTTTGGGCAGAGACTGTGTAGGAGACAAAGGGTAGAAAAACACAGTAAGATATGCCCCCCCATCCCACAGTATTGCACTGAGGTAAACAAAGTATACATACCAGTTTAAATCATCGTCTCTTTTGAGGAAGAGATTAGCTAAATACTTGGTTTGAATCTCTTTTGCCTATTATTTTTCATATATATATATATATATATATATACACATACACATAGCATATTATAAGATTAGTTAGTTGTCTGTATTATTTATTAGGAATATTAAAATAATTAATGCCAGGTTGATACTTATATAATTGCATAACATAGTACAATGTTCTTCCTTATTTTTGAAAACTTTCATATTGAAAGATAGAATTTATTATTAAATATCAACATAATATTTGCTATATGGTTTAAAGGAGTCACATTACCCTTTGGTATTTATTGACTAATCAACCAAAATATGGTAACAATAATATGGTGACAATTTGGTATGGTACTATAACCATGGCATGGTAACCATAATATCATAACAGTAATAACTAAAAATATGTTTGCAATTTGTTCATGAATTATCAAAATTCTCAAAATAACTTCTGGAAGATAACATTATTATTATTACTATAGCTATATACTATAAAGGAATTAAAGTCATTAGAGTGTAATTTGGCCAGAAAAATTTCACTCAGCTAATCTAGGTTTCTCAGGTCCTATACATGCCCCATATAGGCCTGTCTTCAGGACAAGCCCTTGGAATATTCTGCTTGATAACATTATATGTGTGTGCTCTTGGGCCTCTCTGCTATATAATTTTTTTATAACCACATGATTTATGGAAAAGGCTGGTTTCACCTGGGGGAGTAGGGGAGGGCTAGAATATCAGTAACTGAGTTCAGTCATGTGGGCTGATCCCCAATAAAGTTCCCTACACGAGGCTTGGGTGAGCTTCATAACACTTCACACAGATTATACCTGGAAACTGTCCATGAATATTATACTTCAACACCTGGAGAATTAAGATCATCCACATGCAATTCCACTGGGAGAGCACCTGGAAATTTGCACTTGGTTCCTCCTGGACTCTGCCTCATATGCCGTTCACTTTGCTGATTTTAATCTGTATCCTTCTGCTGTAATAAACCATAACCATGAGTGGAAGAGTTCCCGAGTTCTTCTAGTTATTACACTTGAGAGTGATCTTACAGACTCCTGACACACAAATGTGGTGACTATCACACAGATCTCCAGAATAAATCTTGAGATTTTTGATGAAAAATATCACACATTTCTTTTTAGAGCATATGACTCTTACACGCAAGACAGTAGCACGAGTTTACAGAGATGTAAGCATATTTACATACTCTTTGGTAATGTACATGTTGTGAGCAGGGGCAATTTGCCTTCTAACACTCATCAATATTATCTTACTGGGTTGGAATACTCATCTCTTATAACAAATAAAACAGCTGTTTTCTCTAAATGAGATATTATAGACAAAGTGAGTTTTGAATAAGCTTTTAACTTCTTATTTTGGAGGTGAGGAAGTACTGCATTCTTTGAATCTTTCTGTTGTTATTGGGAAATATCCAATGGAGAAAATATTGATCTTTTTTTTCTATTGTCTCAGTGAGCAACCCTTCCTCTGGCTTAGTTTGTAATAATGCTTAAGCCTACTGTTGAGGAAATGCCATTGGCTTGGCATCCTATAGGTGCAAGGAGTCCATTGGGACGATCACTTTATTCTCCCATTCTTCTAGTTGAAATATTTTCTCATAAATTGGACTTAAAACATTAGTTGGTATTGTGATGATTTGTTCGCCCATAGCTTTATTTGTTCTGATATCAAGAAGTCCCAGTGATGATCTAACATCCCTATAGTTATTAGAATTTGGAAATACTTATTAACTCTGAAGTCATGTTCAATCCATATATCTTTTTATTTTGTTTAGTTTACTGTAAATGTGAAATTGATTATATATTTTGTTTATTTACAAAATAAATACAATTTATAGTTATGAAATATAAGTTCATATATTTGAGGGACATGATAATTCTTTTAACTAATGTAAGTGACTACCTATTTAGAAAGAAACTTATTCTATTTCTATTTGCAAATAGATAATAATTTTATATAATAAAACTGAAAAGCCATTGACATAATTGAGATTTTTAGAGTTTTACTTTAGTTTTGACTTTAAAATACTGCATGCTATTTTAAGAAATTGGACTACTTGAAGAAATTTCAAATATTGGCAATCCACAAAAGGAAAGGAGAGAAAAATTCAATAGTAGTTCAGTAGGATATAAACCCTGCAGGCCTAACTGATAGTTATATTCCATCTGGTCCATGCTTATTTCTAGGGGAGGAATACAAGCTACACACTGAAATGAACCTGATGATTTTCCATAGCTGGCCAACAAGCTGTTGCGTTTGAGCCAGTTATAATATTCATATGTTATTTAGTTAGGTTTACTTTGAAAGTATTTTTCCAGTCTAATGAGATTTATGGATTTCCTTTTATGTGGAGGTTCTCTACATGCTTTATATGTTTATTCTTATCTTCTTGTCTTTTTTAAAGACTTTGCAAAATAAGAAACTATCAAAACATGCAATTTTGTTCTGATTTTGACTGTAGGGCATATGTATTATTCAAGGAGTAGACCAACTGGAACACGAATATGGCACAGAAGTATTTTTATTATGGTCATATAGGATTATCTGAATTTCATTAGTTGCTGCTGGTTTGTGCCTGAAAGAAATGTCCTTTATTATCATTGAAAACCTGCAAAATTTCATTCCCTGAGACTGGGCTAAATTGAGATCTTTGGCTTAATAAGATAGTTAGGAACTGGCATATTTATATACAATATAGAATGTTGATAATCTACAGATTTACTTTTCATGTGATTTCTTTGATTCTCTTTTGAGGCAATAGTATTTTATGCCAAAGAATGCCTACTTTGGTGATGGACTATATATGTGCAAAATCAGTTTTGATGTTTTTTATTTAGATTACATTGGCAAATTGTTTTATCTCTAAGCCTCAACTCCTTTATCTGTAATGTGGAGTCTTTTGTTTGTTTGGTTGTTTATTCATTTGTTTTATATGGTAGTGGGACAAAAAAAAGAAAAAGACACATAGATCAATAGAATATAATAGAGAGCCTAGAAATAAAATCTATGCTTATATGATCAACTAATCTATGCCAAAGAAGGCAAGAAAATAAAATGGGAAAAAGACAGTTTCTTTAATAAATGGTGCTGGAAAATCTGGATAGCTACATGCAAAAGAATGAAATGACCACTTTTTAATACCATATGCAAAAATAAACTCAGAATGGATTAAAGACCTATATGTGAGACTGAAAACCATAAAAATCCTGGAAAAGAATATAGGCAGTAACTTCTTTAACATTGGTCATAGCAACATTTTTCTAGATATGTCTCCTCAGCGAGGAAAACAAAAACAAAAGTAAACCATTGGAATTACATCAAAATAAAAAGCTTTTGCACAGCAAAGGAAATCAATAACAAACAAAAAAATCTACTAAGTGGGAGAATAAAATTGCAAAGTTCCATATATCTTATATAAAACTAAAATTCAAAATACATAAAGAACTTATACAACTCAATACCAAAAAATCCCAATCTGATTTAAAAATGTACAGAGGACCTGAATAGACACTTTTTTCCAAAAAAGACATACAGACAGCCAAGAGACACAGAAATACACCACCAATCATCAGGAAAGTACAAATCAAAACCACAATGAGATTTCACCTTATACTGGTCAGAATGGCTATTACACTATTAATAGGTATGTAAATTTGTACAGCCACTGTGGAAAGCAGTATGGAGTTTTTTCAAAAAAAATTAAAAGTAGAACTGCTCTATGACCCAATAATTCCACTACTGAGTATTTATACAAAGAAAATAAAAACAGCGGCACCTAGGTGGCTCAGTCATTGAGCATCTGCCTTCAGCTCAGGTCATGATCCCAGGGTCTTAGGGTCAAGCTCTGCATCAGGCTTCCTGCTTGGCTGGAAGCCTACTTCTCCCTTTCCCACCTTTTTCTCCCTCTGCTTGTGTTCTTTCCCTCACTGCCTTTGTCAAATAAATAAATAAATAAATAAAAATCTTTAAAAAAAAGAAAAGAAAAAAACACTAATTCAAAAAAATATATGCATCCTTATGTTTATTGCAGCATTCTTTATGATAGCTGAGATCTTGAAACAAGTTCCCTTCAATAGATGCGTGAATAAAGAAATAGTGGCATATCTATACATGGAATATTACTCAACTGTAAAAAGGGTGAGCTCTTACCATTTGTGACAACATGGATGGATCTAATGGGTATAATGCTAAGTGTTATATGTAAGACTGAGAAAGGTAGATATCATATGGTTTCACTCCTATGTGGAACTCTTTTTCCTTTTTTATAAGACAGTATGACATTTGAGGGTGGAAGCCTCAGTTTTATATCTTTAGTGTCTACCTTTCTTAATAAATGAGTTCCATTAACTAGTTCCAGTGGTTCTCTATCCCTTTATTTTTTTACATCCTTCTTTCCCTATTTATTTAACATAGCTTAAGAATAAGGCATTTTTCATTAAAAAAAAATGACTTCTTAGGACCAGCCTTCAGAAAGCTATGGGAAGAGTGCTTGCTCAGTTTAGTCAGTTAAGTGTCTGCCTTCTGCTCAGGTCATGATGCTGGGGTCCTGGGATCAAGGCCCATATAGGGCTACCTGCTCAGTAAGGAGTGTTCTTCTCCCTCTGCCCCTCCCCCCAACTCATACACACTCTCTCTCAAATGGATAAACAAAATCTCTAAACAAACTAAAGCCAAAAATATGTGGGAGAACTAAGAATCCAGGGGAACATGCATATTTTGGAAAACTAGCTCATGTGATTTTAATGGGCATTCAGCCATCATCAGTGTCAAGTGATAAAGCAGTTCCTAAACAGCAGTAATGAGTACAGATGCAGTTTAAGCAGTTTATTACTCATGTCATAGTAGACTGCTTGGTGTCTCATATTTCTATCATTCTCTTGTGTCCTTCAGGTCCCACGGAGCTGATGCACAGACAGGCCCAGGTAGATGTGCATGCAGTGGATTCATTGTGTCTTCTAGATTCTAAGATACTGAGATCCTGCTCTTCTGGCAAACTCTCCTCTCCTCTCTCTCTCTCTCTCTTTTTTTTTTTTTTTTCCTAGGAGAAGGTATTATCTTATCCTAGAATGTCTCTGGAGAAGGAGAGGAGATGCCTTTAACCTAATTACCCTAGAATGTGTCCAGGAGAGGCAGCTTAGGGTATTTCCAAAAGGTACTATCTTTACATCTCCATGGCTATTAGGTAAACATCTCTGAACACAGCTGTTAATGTTCTCTGCTCAGAAGATGTGCATATACACCACCCCCATACAAAATTATTTCCCAACACGAAGGGTATTGTATATATTATCTACTCTGAGAATTACATTTATAGTCCATGATTGTTTTATTTGTGATAAAAGTGAGATTCAAAATGTAAATGAATTAGAGAAAAGTTAAAGTTGAAACCCAGGTTTATTCATTGAATCTGGCATAGGATTCTCAATACTAGGTTGCTTGGTTGTCAATTTTTTTTTTTAAGATTTTATTTATTTATTGGACAGAGAGATAGATCACAAGCAGGCAGAGAGGCAGGCAGAGAGAAGAGGAAGCAGGCTCCCCGCTGAGCAGAGAGCCCGATGCGGGGCTCGATCCCAGCACCCTGGGATCATGACCTGAGCCAAAGGCAGAGGCTTAACCCACTGAGCCACCCAGGCGCCCCTTGGTTGTCAATTTTTATCTCTTTTCTTTTAGATGATTATTTCTGTTGTATGATTTACATATTTTACAACATTACAAAATATTGTTTTGAAATTATTTTTTTAGAAGTGGGATTTTATTTTTTAATTCAGTGTGACATCATCAAGAGACTTAATATTTTGTCTTCCTCTAAAGTATTTTTATATTAACTAATCATCTTTTGCTCTCAGAGTAAAGATGCTATTGAAAAATAGTACTTTCATAACACTTACTTTATAAGAGAACAAACTACACATTTTGATATCAAAATTTGAAAGTGTTAAATGAAAGTTTAGTCATAATTTTCATAAATATATCATCAGAAGAGTGGATCATTTTATAAGTGTATCATATTGAATTTTTTTTTTTTAGAAAGCTGAGTGTTTCTTTTTCCCAATTTATTTATTTTCAGAAAAATAAATAAATAAATAAATTCAGTATTAATTATTTTTTCACCACACCCAGTGCTCCATGCAAGCCGTGCCCTCTATAATACCCACCACCTGGTACCCCAACCTCCCACCCCCCCGCCACTTCAAACCCCTCAGATTGTTTTTCAGAATCCATAGTCTCTCATGGTTCACCTCCCCTTCCAATTTACCCCAAAGCACATACCCTCCCCAATGTCCATAACCCTACCCCCCTTCTCCCAACCCCCCTCCCCCAGCAACCCACAGTTTGTTTCGTGAGATTAAGAGTCACTTATGGTTTGTCTCCCTTCCAATCCCATCTTGTTTCATGGATTCTTCTCCCATACACTTAAGCCCCCATGTTGCATCACCACTTCCTCATATCAGGGAGATCATATGATAGTTGTCTTTCTCCGCTTGACTTATTTCGCTAAGCATGATACGCTCTAGTTCCATCCATGTTGTCGCAAATGCAAGATTTCATTTCTTTTGATGGCTGCATAGTATTCCATTGTGTATATATACCACCTCTTCTTTATCCATTCATCTGTTGATGGACATCTAGGTTCTTTCCATAGTTTGGCTATTGTGGACATTGCTGCTATAAACATTCGGGTGCACGTGCCCCTTTGGATCACTACGTTTGTATCTTTAGGGTAAATACCCAGTAGTGCAATTGCTGGGTCATAGGGCAGTTCTTTTTTCAACATTTTGAGGAACCTCCATGCTGTTTTCCAGAGTGGTTGCACCAGCTTGCATTCCCACCAACAGTGTAGGAGGGTTTTCCTTTCTCTGCATCCTCGCCAGCATCTGTCATTTCCTGACTTGTTCATTTTAGCCATTCTGACTGGTGTGAGGTGATATCTCATTGTGGTTTTGATTTGTATTTCCCTGATGCCGAGTGACCATCCATCTTTTTCAAAGAAATGGAACAAATAATTTTAAAATTTATATGGAACCAGAAAAGACCTCGAATAGCCAAAGGGATATTGAAAAACAAAGCCAAAGTTGGTGGCATCACAATTCCAAACTTCAAGCTCTATTACAAAGCTGTCATCATCAAGACAGCATGGTACTGGCACAAAAACAGACACATAGATCAATGGAACAGAAGAGAGAGCCCAGAAATAGACCCCCAACTCTATGGTCAACTAATCTTTCACAAAGCAGGAAAGAATGTCCAATGGAAAAAAGACAGCCTCTTTAATAAATGGTGTTGGGAAAATTGGACAGCCATGTGCAGAAAAATGAAATTGGACCATTTCCTTACACCACACACAAAAATAGACTCAAAATGGATTAAGGACCTCAATGTGAGAAAGGAATCCATCAAAATCCTTGAGGAGAACACAGGCAGCAACTTCTTCGACCTCAGCCGCAGCAACATATTCCTAGGAACATCGCCAAAGGCAAGGGAAGCAAAGGCAAAAATGAACTATTGGGATTTCATCAAGATCAAAAGCTTTTGCACAGCAAAGGAAACAGTTAACAAAATCAAAAGACAACTGACAGAATGGGAGAAGATATTTGCAAACGACATATCAGATAAAGGACTAGTGTCCAAAATCTATAAAGAACTTAACAAACTCAACACCCAAAGAACAAATAATCCAATCAAGAAATAGGCAGAGGACATTAACAGACGTTTCTGCAAAGAAGACATCCAGATGGCCAACAGACACATGAAAAAGTGCTCCATATCACTCGGCATCAGGAAAATATCATATTGAATTTTAAATGGTTACTTAAATTTTAAAATTTTAATGTTCTTCAATTTAAAAAAGTAATGGAAATTGTATTTAAAGTTATTTATTTAAAAATATCTTTATGGATATCTGTACTTATCATCTGTGTATAAATATGCTGTGATGTATTTCTGCTCATAGCTTAGACATATACTTAGTGGAGTCATACCAGCAAAAGGGTCATTAAATGGGGATAAAAAAGGGACCTGTCAAAGTATATGCTATTATGTTTTTGCTACAAAATTGTTTTGATCTAATATCAGGTTACATGTGTTCATTTTCTATATTTTCTATATTTAAGAATAGGCAACCCAAATGACTATTTCTCTCATAATGATAAGATAAAAAATTAAAATCTGATATTGAAAAGCAAGGTGTCTCCCAGGGATAGCAGATGGTTATCTTTCACAAAATTTTCAATCCTGGCTAAATTCATGGATGATTGTAATACAGGAAGTCACTACCCTCCAAACTCAGGGAAATCAACCATGCATTATTAGGGTGTGTGACTGATAGACAATGGATAATAAATGTGTACATTATATTTCTGTTTCTTCTCCAGCAGTTTTGGACTCAATACTCCACTTATTTCCTTAGCAGTATGGCATACAATAGCTTTTTACATTATTCCATGTATAAAGCTAAAGTTTTACAAAAATTATCTCATTGAATTTTTAAAATACACCCATGCATAGATACTATTGGTTTCTTGATGATAGAATAACTGAATATCCACAAGACTGTAAGCTTTATGAGGGCAGAAGTCTTGTCCATTTGTTCATCAATTTATATTTAGATCTATGGTACATGGTACACAGAAGCCAATATTTATTACCAAATGAAAAAAAATTCACCATTTTTAATGTGAAGATTCTGGGCTCTAACAGGCCAAATAATTTGTTTATAATTTTATAATGAGAAAGTATTATAATTAAATTAGTTCACTCACCTCAGCCTATTTGGCAGCAGCAAAATTCATCTTTCCATTTATAATTCTAAGGAGTTATCATGGGAAACTTTGAGGATAAAAGCACTATGCTCTTCTTCCCTTCTACATCAGGAGGGCTAAAAATGAAAGTACTTTTTTGAGTTCCTGGGATCTTTTCATATTGCATTTGTCTTATTGAACTCAGAGAGGTGAATTAAATGGAACTTGTCTCCTTAAAGTTTCATTGTTCTGTGGAGTAAAAACTATAAGTTAATTGCCTGTGATCATATAGAAAAATGGTTTATGGTTTAAATATCTTTGTCCTCAAAAGTCCTACCAAGGAAAGAAGAGAGAGTGAGAGAGAGAGAGAGAGAGAGAGATCCTATAGATTGTATCCAGAAGTTACCTGTAGTTTAAATATACATTTTCATTTCATTTGCTGAGCCTTTCTTCCTTTACCTTTTTGGTACATTCCCTGTTTAGTTGAATTTATAACCATTGACCTGCATTTTGCTTTATTCTTCTTAAAGTAGTTCAAAGGCATTCTGCAACCCTCCAAACAATAAATAACAAGAGTAATGTTTTCTAAGCAATAACTCATTTTAAGAATGGTCAATAAATACAAGCAAGGCAAGTCCCCAAAATTTTTTGGCAACTACTGAGAAGAAGGAGTAGGGAGAAAAAGTCATGTGGACTAGGTGCCTACTGATAGTTATGTGGATCATTTCCAGGCCTGCACTGAACCCCAGGCCAGCTCACTGTGGGCCATTTAGCACAAAATGGTTGGGAAAACAACACCTGGAAGCAATGGCTCCTGTCTTTTAGACCTGTTTGTCTTCAGCAGTTCCACTAGATGGGATCGGAATGGAATGGGTAATTGTTCTGATTTTGAGGCTAATTTTGCTTCTCCTGAATCCCAAGTACCAAATCCCATATAATTAATGGTGACTGTAACTAATTATCAGAATAAGAAAAAATTGAGAGTAAAAGATAGCAATATCAATAATTACAATGGAACAACTAGCTTAAAAAATGATTCTGGCATGCAAACTAGGACCTATGGTTATACTAAAAATGACAAATTCTGTCTAATTCCTGTATTTCTTTAGATATCATATAACTAGCAGAAACTGGATGTTCTTAATATTTTATCTTAATACTTATTACCACATACAGTGATAACATTTGCAGGAGTTACAAATTAACGTAACCGATTATATCTTGATATTTTTGAAACCTCCCCAATAATTTCTAATGGGTGTTGCAAACTTTCTCCCTGTCTGTTGTTGTTGCTGATATTATTTTTCTGTTCTGCAATTTACTTATTGGTATATTATTAGTTAGAGTAATTTAATAACCTATGGATATATTAGAGGCAATTGCTTCAGGAATTCAATACTATTTAATTTTTTCAGACACCTATAATTTGTGTTTTAGAGAAAATGGGAAAATGTATATATGAATAGTTTTATGTATACAAAATATCTTTGGAAGAAATCACAAAAATCATTTAATTCTCATTGTTTCTGGAAAAGGGAACTAAACGTTTGGGGTCAGGACAAAGTTTTACTGTATACTTTTTTGTACTGTTTGAATTTTGGGCAATGTGTTTTTAAAAATCATATTAAAATTAATCTAATTAAAATTTGTACTTATAAGTTTTCTTTATATGTAGAAGAAAGAGAATTTTCATTTTATGACATCCAGTTTCATTTCATGAAATACATGAAAATAAATAGATTTAAAGATTAAATTATATCCACTTCATAGTAAATTTAAGTACTTGATATAAATTGAAGTACCTTGAGTGTCCTAGAAATGAACATATCTGTTAATGTACATGAAACCATATTACAGAATAGACTAACCTATGCTTACCCAAATACCATTCTATGAAGTATTCATGTGTTCATATTCATTTATTAAAATGACTTTCATGCAAAAAATATACTATTTGGAAAATGCAGCATTCAGTGTACCTATTCAGGAGTTGCCCATTAAGAAATATTCAGGGAAAAAATTTTAATGATGTTTAAGGTGATTTTGTCTCAAACATAATTAACAGAACATGAGAGAGACAGAAGGTAAGACAGAGAAAGGGGAGGGCAGGGAAAGGGAGAGAGAATTAGAAGTATAGAAAAGTATAACAATATATTTATGTGATAATCAAGTTTGACAATCTTTATATAAAAAATTCTAATATTTATGATGCTCACTCTAGTGTCAGGAGCTAACAAATTCCCTTCTCCAGAATAATTTTTCACTCTTAATAATAAAGATGTCTATTATTTCCATATACTTACTTAAAATTTTATTCAATTCTTTTAAACTAAGAAAAAAAAAAGTTTATTCATTTCTCTTACCCCAATCCCTGCCTCTGGAAATCATCAATCTGTTCTCTGTATCTATGAACTTGAGTTTTTAAAAAAAGATTTCACATATAAGAGAGATTATAAGGTATGTATCTTTCTCTATCTTACTTATTTCACTTAGCATAATGCTTTCAAGGTCTATCCTGTCACAAATGGCAATATTTGATTTTTCTTTGTGGCTGAATAATATACCGAAATTTCTTCTTTATGGCTGAATAATATACCACATTTATCTGTCACTGAGCACTTAGGTTGTTTCCATGTCTTAGGTATTATAAGTAACGCTTCAATGAACATGAGGGTGCATTTCCCTGATAATTAATGCCCTTGAGCATCTTTTCATGTACATGTTGTCCATCTGTGTAATTTCTTTAGAAAGATGTATATTCAGATATTCTACCTGTTTTTTAGTCAGATTGCTTATTTCTTTGCTATGAGTTGTATGAGTTCTTTATATATTTCAGATATTAACCCCTTATAAGATGCACAATTTGCAAATATATTCTCCTATTTAGCAGGTTGCCTTTTCATTTTGTTGATGGATTCCTTTGCTGTGTAAATGCTTTTAAGTTTGATGTAGTTCCACTTGTTTATTTCTGCTTTTGTTGTCAGGTTCAAAAAATTATCACCAAGTCCTATGTCAGAAAGTCTACCACCTATGTTTTCTTCTAGGACTTTTGTGGTTTCAGGTCTTACATTCAAGTCTTTAATCTATTTTGAATTATATTCTCTGTATGATGTGAGATAGTGGTCTAGTTTTATTCTTTTGTATGTAGCTGCCCAGTTTTCCCAGCATCATTTATTGAAGAGACTATCCTTTCTCCATTGCATATTTTTGACTCCTATGTATAAATTAATTGACCATATATGCATGGGTTCATTTCTGGGTTCACTGTTCTGTTTTATTGATCTATTTGCCTGTTTCTATGCTGATTACCACACTGTTTTAATTGAGATAGCTTTGCAATATAGTGAAATAAGGGCGTGTGATCCCTTTTGTTTGTTCTTCTTTCTCAAGACAGATTTGGCTATTTGTGGGTTTTGGTAGTTTGAGACAAATATTAGGGTTGTTTGTTCTATTTTTTCTGAAGAATGTCATTTGAATTTTGATAGGGATTGGGTTGAATCTGTGTATTGTTTTGGATAATATGAATATTTTAACAATATAAATCCTTCCAATTCATGAACACAGAATATATTTCAATTTATTTGTGTTATATTGATTTTTTTTAATAAGTTTCCCGGGTACAGGTCTCTCACCTCCTTGGTTAAATTTATTCTTTGATATTTTGTTCTATTTGGTGCAATTGTAAATGAGATTGTTTTTAAAAATCTTTTTTCTGATACATCATTATTAATGTATAGAGACACAACAGATTTTTGTGTACTGAATTTGAATTATACATCTTTATTGTATTCAGTTATTAGTTTTAACAATTTTTGATTGAATCTTTAGGGTTTTCTATGTTTAATATAATGTCATATTGAAATAATGACAGTTTTACTTCTTCCTTTTTAACCTTACAAGAAATCTTATAGGGAAACCTTTAATCTGAAAAGAAAGGGTGCTAATTAATAACAAGAACACATATGAAAGAATAAATGTCACTGGAAAGGTAAATATACAGTAAAGGTAGTAGATTAATAATATCAAGCTTAAAGGTTAAAGGACAAAAGTAGTAAAGTAGTAAAACATAATTATGATCGGCTGGGTATGAGCTAGGCCCTGAAGTAGGTGAGTCCAAGCATATGAGCACTCAAAGAGCTGTTTTTCAGTTTGCTGGTGCTTATGGTTTTACCGGTCTTGAGACATGATCCCCAGTGGTTTTCAAAGTTAGGCTGTTCGGAGTCTCATCTCTCAAGTGCATGTCCTAAAAGTTGGGGTGCCTAATGTAGAATGTAAGCCCTTTGCTTCTCAGGGAAAACTTTAGGTTTTGAGTTTCTTCCTAGATGTGGGTTGCCATGCTGGGTATAAAGTCTTTGGTGAGATTGTGTCCCAGCTTGCCTGTCTTCTTTGATGTAGTTTTCAACTCATTTGTTCGATATGTAGCATCACTTAGCTAGGCTTTGGATTTTTTTTTAAAGGAAATTGTTTCAGCTGTAGCTGTAGACTCAGTATGTCTGTAGGAGGAGGTGTGTTTAGTATCTTCCTATGTCACCATCTTGAACTAGAACATCAATACTATTTTACAAGAAAATAAAAGCATATGGTAAACCTAATTTTTAAAATATCAAACTACATTTCTAAATTGAATCTAGGATTTGATCCTTATTTTCTCTTATCTGATGATTTTAAAGAAGGTAGACAAGTATTTCCTATTTAAAGACATACACATGAAAGCCTTGTTTACATATACATGAAATACATACACAAGAAAGCATATCATTGTATGTTACCTCTTTGAGAGACAGATTTGCATCTCTGTTTAAGCTTTAGTTTCCTGGGGAATGAAAACTATATTGGAAAAACAATTGCCATTGGGCCATTTTCCTGCTTGGGCTTGCCCAATCAGAGCCTAGGTCTCAGAACACTTCCTGACCAAGAGATAAGGAGCCTCAACAGCCTATGCCAAACTTATGGCTTTGTTTGGGAATATCTTTCCATGTTTCAAATTCAATGGGCACTCCACAGTTCTGCTTAAGTGTGTATATCATATGGCACTTGATCAGCTATATAACTATGTCCATCGGCTATGGGGAGGAAATGAGATCCTTCCACTGCAGCACAAAAGGAGTGCATGCAGGTCAATTGCCTTGTGTTGGTTGTCAGGAGAAATCTACTGGCTTTTGGGGATTGACGCCCACTATTGGGGTTGATCTTGTTCTGCCTCTTTTCTATGTGAGTAAGCATTGTTCTACCCAGTTCTTGAATATGTTGTGTTTTTCCTGGACTCTGATACCAGGATGAACAAAAGTGTTCAGACTCCTACTCCTAGTGATGATGAACAGATATCCTTTGCCTGGCAAATAGATTTACAGTCTACTGTGTAGAAATTTGACTAGATAACATTAACTACAGTAGTAGTAGTTTGCTCTAAAAAAGGTATATTCTAGAGACTGTGCCCAGAAATTACCTGCAAATTGAATGTGCTATATATGACCCACTCAGAGTTCAAATGCAAATGGTGAACATAAAATTCTCAATATATATGAAAAAAAAATCATGTTTACCCCAAATTCTCTGCTAACAAAAATATGAAATTCACCTTCTAATTCTATGGATTTAATTGAACTGTTTATACATATATAGGGGCAACCATAAATTTCACTAACTTCAGACTTGACTTTATATTTTGAAACCCAAAAATACCATCTCATTTTATATTGCATGAGTCAGGTTCAATGAAGTCAGTGAATTGTAATTTATTACCACATTAACAAATGAGTCATTTTTGGTAAATCACAGCTGTTTCTTCAAAGTTTCTATAAATGCCATTTCCTGAATTGGCAACAATCACAAGTAAGCAGTTTTATTTTTGTCTTGATAGCAAGGTGCAATATGAGCTACAATGGTTCATGTGCTTGCTCACAGTTGCTTGATATACCTTAAATTCCATTTAATTGGATATTCCAAATTCCATCTGACAACAGGTTGATCTAGAAAAAGGAAAGAAAAAAAAACAAGCAAAGGAAAGCAAGCTTTTTTAGGAGTTAGAATAATTATAGTTTTATATACAAAATGTTTGAAGTCCACATAACAGTCATGATGAAAGGCTATGCAGGGAAATCATAAAACACTCAAAAAGATTTCAGCTCCCTTGGCTAGATATAGTAGAGACCTTACCATTAAGATTTTCTTAGTACAATCAACAAGAAAGAGACCTGTGGGAAGAAAATAATGATTTTTGATCCCTTTCTCTCAGAGATCATACATACATTTAATATTCATTTCAACTTGACACTAAGTGAAACTTCATTCCCTGTTTATTTTCCATTTCACAGATGTTGTGAGAGAGGGAGAGACGGAGGGTAAGACTAGTAGATTATTTTTTGAATTATAATTTATTATATTTTAAGCAAGAGAAATCTACTCAAATTAGCTAAATCAAAGGAAATGGGGTTGTTTTAAAGATGAAGCTACACCTCATGGAAATTCAGGAAATTTTGAGAATTCTGACATTACAAAGGGAACAACTGTTGACATTTCTGGATAGAGCCCAACAGCAGGAGTTTATGTACTTGTGTGCTAATGCTGGGTAATTAACATCAATCACTTACACCCAAGGCAGGTTTTTGTTTTTTGTGTTTTTTTCCCCCCTACCTTGCTTCTGACTGAACACCTCTTGATGTACCTCTTCATTCAGTCTAGGGAAAGAACACGTTTATTTCTGGCTGGAAAGTGAATTGGAATTCAAATCATCTCTAGCTGGAAACGTAGGATCATATGATACAGAGTTGACTAGGTCCAGGGGATATCAGGAAGATAGAACATATTAAGTTAAAATGGAGATAACTGACATATCAGTTTCTTCTCAACCATTTTTTATATAACCCATATTAGAACAGTTAATCTATCCTTGATTATAGTCCTTGTCACAACGCATACAGTTCATATCCTTGCATCAGAATCAGAGAACCAGTGCAAAGACTTCTCAGTTTCTATTTTAAATTATCTAGAGCTCAATCTTTAAAATGAATGAACACTTTTCCTAATACCTCCAATATTTCTCTTCTTGTTTTCTATTTTAGAAATTCATGAAATGTTGGAGGTATTTATCTCCTAGAATTGCCATGGATTCTATGAATACTTCCTACAGATCACCGTGTGTATGTGTGTGTCTTCACAGGATATAGCTTAATGGTTATTGCAGTGCTCCTTGGGTTAAGTGGGCCTATTAAATTCTTCTATCCTTATTTGAAAATATGAATTCCATATTCCCTGTCCCTGACCATCACAAAACACTTGAACATCTCACTTTGCTCCCTCTCTGAGTTTTTTTTTCTGTTCAACTATGTCTGTTTTAATTTATGTGACTTACATTTGTTTCAAGTTTGTGTAACATAAGCAATGATATTCTAGATAATATGTAGATCTTGAAATACTACTTTATTCTTATTTGGGCAGAATGTCATTGAAGAATCACAGAAAGTAATAATTTAGGGACAGGTAATACAGTTGAGATAAATGTTACTTGGTAAAGTGAGTATTGTTATTAAGCACAAATTGGCGAAGTTCGTCTTTCAATCTGTGGTGACAGAATTATTTTAAAGTAATCCAAAAGAGCTGAGAAGACTATTAGGCTTTTGTTTGTTTGTTTTTTAAAGAATAAAACTCAGTATTACCTATGGTGTTGCTCGAGGTCCGATGAGTTTCATCCAAGTTACCTAACAGAGTCAAGGCAGAACTATCACCAAGTCTGAAACATAGCATTTTTAAATGTTAATTACCTCCCAGTATCAGAATGAACTGGGAAAATGATAAGCACATTTACTATGGAGCATCCAGGTCATGACGTCAGAGATTCTGAGTAGGAATTTCTATTTTTAAACAACATTCCAAGTGTTTTAGAAATTATTGAACCCCTGCCTTTGTGACTGGGATTTAGAGTAAAGGAAGCCTGGTATCTAATATTGAGTCCAGGATTTACTAGTTGTCTGACCATGGGAAAAATAGAATACTTAATCCCTCAAAAAACCTCCTTTTCTCGGGGCACCTGGGTGGCTCAGTGGGTTAAGCCTCTGCCTTCGGCTCAGGTCATGATCTCCGGGTCCTGGGATCAAGCTCCGCATCGGTCTCTCTGCTTAGCGGGGAGCCTGCTTCCCCCTCTCTCTCTGCCTGCCTCTCTGTCTACTTGTGATCTCTCTCTCTGTCAAATAAATAAAATCTTTCAAATCTTTCAAAAAAAAACAAAAAACAAAAAACCCCTTTTCTCATCTATAAAATGGGTATAATAATATTAGTGATCAATTTACAGGCCAACTGTGAAAATTAACAGAGTAATGAATATAACATGATTCATCTCAGGGCCTAGTAAAATTTTCCGGAAACTCAGTACTCAATCAGTGTTAATATTATCATCATTGACAACAGCAAATGACTTTTGTTTAATTAGCTTTGCTACTTTTGGGAAATTACAGGAAATTTCTGAGTCCGTTTCTTTATCTGTAAATGATACTCAAAGGACCCACCTCACACAGCTATAGGGCAAATAATAAAACAGTGAATGCTTTAAAGTACCTAGTACATTACTTGGTGTAAAGTTGGAGTTCACAAGTATAATAATTATTACCTTCAATTTCGGTGAATGAAAATAATTATTATCCTACAAAACCTGGAGGTTGGTAATTAAATAAAGCAGTTATTGAGGGAAAGAGTATGGCTCTTCCAGGTGGTATTTCAAAAGAACATAGATTCACATAGTTGCTATCGGTTCCCCTCCCAGCCATCCATGCTACTATCATACCAGGCAGATGGCAAAATGCTTCTCACTTTTCCATGCACATTAAATAGGAATCCCTCTAAGACATACTGTCTCTTAAATAAGGTTGTCAGCTTTAAAATAAAAATACAAGACACAGGGTTAATGTGAATTTCAGATAAGTAATAGGTGAAGTTTTAGTATTTTAATATTAATATGCCCCATGAATACCTTAGCATTTTTAAAAAATAATCTGTACACTCAACATGGGCCTCCGACTCACAACCCAGAGATCAAGAGTTGCATTGCTGTGCTGATCGAGCCAGCCAGGAACCTCTTTTATAGGTATATTTTGTACAATATGGGGGTCATACTTATAGTAAAACATAATACTCATTGTTTTTCTGAAATCCAAATATAATTGAACATTCTGTTTTTGTTTGTCAATCCTACTTTTATGACAGTGCTTGATATTCGTCTTACACTGACTTACTTGGATAAAAATGTTCATGAGGGTTGAACCCACAGACTAGATGATCCCCTATTTCAAAAAGATATATGGCTGAGACTGACTGCAGGCAACCATAGAAGGTATTTTCTGATTCTCAATCACTAAGATTCAGAAACTTGGGCAGTAAATCGTTATCTATTTGACTAACCTATAATTTTCCTCAGTTGGCTAGATAATGTCAGTCATTTTAATTCCATTTCTCTGCATACTCTTTTTTCTTTGAGCCTTCAGCATTTTACCCTCTTCACAAAGTGGAAGATGTCCATAATGCATTCCTTATTACTACGTTGCTGAGTGTCCCTGGGGACCCCTCTGTCTGAAAGTACTCTCCTGGCAGCAGTAGGAGGTCAGGGGTGACTGCTGACCTGAGAAAGGCATTGCCACTCTTCTTGATATGGCCCTTTCTTTTATTTCTCAACTTTTGTGTCAAAACCAATTTGAAAATAGCAAGCCTTGCTTTAAAAGTAAGTCAAAATAAAGTCTTGTTGATGACTGATGAAAAGAAAATATTTCATCTGTCTCTACATTGCAAGATCAAGGAATATAGAATCTACATAAAAAGCTGGATAAGCAACAAACCAACCGAACTGCCAGTATGGTGGATGGCTCAGGACCATGCGCTCTCTGTGAGATAGGGTGATCTGCATTCTGGTCCCCGCTCTACTGAGTGGCAAATAATGAAGATTTCAGATGCGTTCCCTAATTTATATGGTAAAATTTCTGCTGAATATTATTAAGATAATACTCCTCTAATTACTTATCTAGTTTTATTTTAGGTATTATATCATGTAGTATCTACAAATATTCAGGGCATTTTTATTTACTTTTTTATATTTTAAATTTGCATTCCTTTTACTGTGACTCAAGTTAAAAGCCTTATTTTCATGTATTAAAAACTGCTGATATTTCCTTCTCTGGGAACTGTCAGATCAGATCCTATGCTACTGGGTGGATGTTGAAAGTGACCGTTCTGAAGTCTGTGTAGTCAAATAACAGCAGATCAACTGAGGGCAAGTCAGATGCAGCCATTGGGACCATAATACTGAACAACTGTGAGCTTACTTGCTCCTTTGTTATACTGCCCCCAGTCACAGCCCTGAGACTGTACTCTGATGAGCGGCATCCCTCTCCTATACACTTTCTTGGAACTTCTGTTCACCTCTCTTTAAGTTCCTATTACACAGTGTGAGTATGGTTGATTGACCAAACTATAAAGTTCTAGAAAGCAAATTCCATCTCTAAGTAAGAATGGCAAAATTAGTACTGTTTATCAAGGGCTTATGTGCCCAGCACTATACTGACTTCTTTCTAAACATCATCTCCTTTAATCATCATAACAGTCTTATGAGTTAGATATAATTATCTCAATTTAAGTAATTTGTCCATGGTGACCCAGCTACCATGTATTTTGAATTTGAATTAAAAATTTAGTCTGAATTTGAAGGTTGCAATCTCTGTACTGTAAGAACTTGTGTTTCATATTAACTTCCACCTCATGTAGCATAGTGACAAAATGTGTGTACAATGAAAGATTATTAAATAAATTAATTAATGCCAAAGTTATATGTTTAAGACCCTAATTATGCTGCTGCTTCTTTCTTCTTAGCTCTTTGATATTGAATACTACTTTTTCTTTTCTCAGGAATGAGCAAGAAATTCCATTGGAATACATTATATATAGTAAAATGTTTTGTTATGAATATAAGTAATAAAATATTAATTATGTACAGACTATATAGTTGTTAGAATAAATTAAATCTTTACATAAACAGGGAAGAGAATATTTTGCCATTCTGGCTGCAAGGCTTTAAACTTCTCTCAAAACTCCAAAAAGTAGCATGTCTAGGAAGAAATTTTATTTTGGGACAGCTATTTACAACATGTCTTCAAGGCAGAATTTAATTTTGGAAAAAAATATATATAGTGAGGGAGAGAGAGATGGGTATAATGTCTTCAAGGAAATCAGAGTTAAGAAAAATAGCAAAGCAATTCCACTGTAGAACAAGAGTGAACTTTAAAAGATGGGTGTGGTATGAGTCTAAAAGGCATTTGGAAATTGACAACTATTAGATAATGGAAATAAAAGTTGAACATCTAGAAAAAATGAAATATTGTGATCTCTGTCTGTCAAATAAATAAATAGAAAAAATGAAATATATGTATATAGCTAGATGCCTACTTTTAACAAAAAATATTACACACACGGGGTTCTGTTTTATTATGGAGATAGATAAATAAAGCCTCAAGTAGAGAGTATACTAACCACACTTATGAATTATTTTATTATCATTCTTTCATCTTATTATACTTCTAATTTATTACATGACTTCAGTGTCAAGGAAAGAGGTAAAATGATTCAATATGATCATTTTTTCTGAATAACAAATTCTAAGATACTATATTCTAATTCCAGTGTTTCAAGGAATTGCATGCACCTAAGTCCAAAAACATTATTAGTGGAATTTAAGTGATGTTTAGAAATACTATTACTCAAAAAGAAAAAAAAATACCATTACTTTTCCTCTAAGCTTCCTAATATGTAATTTCTTTGTGAGTTTTTCTATATGGCTGATATTAAAATTCTTGTCAGTCACAATAAGGGATTTTTTTTCCATAAGTATGATTAAGAATCTCTAAAAGTATTATAAAAAAGACCAATAAAACCATTTTTAATATTAAATATGATTGTAATAGTCATGTATATCACCAAAGTTTGTGTTTTAATTCTTTAATTCTATGAATGCCTTTGTCTTAGAAAAGGAGTTTTGTTTACTGAAAATGTTTTGTGCTTTTTCCTGATACATTTTATTTTAAAAGTATCAGTTTCTTTAGTTATGCTGTATGTTCTATTACCTGATTAAAAGTTCTGTCATATTTTTCAAGTTTTTCCATCTGAAAAATGTTTATTTAAGTATTAACTAGCATTCACATGTATGATATCACTTCCTTCTTTTGCCCAGCATTATTAACAATTACTATAATATTGCTTCTAAGGAACATAGATATAATTTCCAACAGCTCTTCCACAATAGAATACCACCAACAGGGACTGTCTGTGTCCTTCATTCAGATGACTCACTATCAGCCAGCAGTATTCAATTTCCAAAAATCTCTGACCCCAACTTCACTCAGTTTGGAGTTATCATCATCTTACAGAAAAAAATCCATCCATTTTTAAATGGAAGTACATTTTCTCATTTAGACATCCTCCCAAAAGGCATAAAAAGTAATTTTCTCCTCTTGAAACTTCTGTGCTTAACATTTTATTTTGTCTGATCTTATGAAACATGATACTAGCAGTTTTCACTAGGGTTATGTGGAATAGAAAGTCTTGAGGACAATTAGATCGCTCTTTCATTTAATATACACCGATATGAAACTAACATCATATTCAAAATGATTCTGAAAAAATGACTTTACTGTAGCAAATGCAATTTTATCAATGCATTTCAATACACATTATTGTAATAAAATATGTATCTTTTTTTTAGTTTAGAAGGGACATTGAGGAACACTTGACTTTCATAAAATTATTATAACTATATTTTATAGCATATTGGATACTAATACATTATTGTCCCTGCTATATAGCTGAGAAAACTATATCCAGAGATAGGAAGTAACTGGTTCTAGGTCCAATAGCTTTTTAGAGCAGAATTATGACCAAATGAAAGACATCATATATCGAAATATGGTGTTTCTCTTAGTATTCTATTCTTCCATATATATACACGATGTAACAGTCTATGGATAACAACCAGATGTTGTCCATGTCCTTGAGGAGTTTACAGTCTATAGAGGATAGAAGATAAGTAGCCTGAGTTAGGCTTTAAGCAAAAATAGGATAAGTAATTATTTACTTTGCTTATTTATTGGTTATTGCCTCCCTTGACTACTAGAATAAGAATTCCATGAAGCCAGTGATCTTTATCTGTTTTTGTCAACACTGTATCCCTAGAGCCTAAGACAGTGCCTGATAGTCATTCAACAAATAGTTTTAAATGATTGAATGAAGTCAAGATTAAAAATGAAAAGGGTTAGAAGAGAGTAAAATGCATTGGAGTGGTGAAATACTTTCCCACCAGTTTAGGGAAGACTTCATGATCAGGATGTTGCCTATGTCTAGGACATTTCCTCCTGCCGTGTTTCTGCTTCCATGCTGTTTCAACCCCCCTGGCTTTTCCCAGTTGCTAATGAAAAGTAGCTAAGTAATCCTGTCTAACATATCCTAGCACTTGACACTATTTGTTAATTAACTATTGTTATTTTTTAAACCGTTCATTTTGGTAATTGTTAGCCTCCCACTTTTAAGGCTTAAACTCAATGGCAACAAGCATCTTTCTTTCCAGTGCTTTTTCACAGCATTAGAAAACCCAGTTATGTAAGAGCTAGATATTTGATAACTGAGGAAATAAATATAGTTGCAGAGGGAGACATGGGATTTGGGGAGTAGTCTAAGAGATAGATGCAAAATTCTGGCTAAAGCAGGATATCAAAAATTTCTTAGACTGGTGGAGTTCTTTTAGGAATTTAATATGGGAAATACTGAGAGAATCTAATTTTTAGAAAATTGACACAAATAGGAGGAAACATTTTTTGTTAGTTTGTTTTTTGAGACCTGCTTAAGGGAAAAATGAACTAAACTGCAGCTCCTGAGACAGACTCTATTTCTAGATTTCATGGGACTCTGCATTACCTTCCAGGTCCGATTTCCATGATCCTGTGGTTTCTGTTCATCTCTATAAATGTGACTTTGTGTTCTCTGATGTGATTTGTATTTTGATATCACACTTCTATTACTTTCATTAGTGTAATCTGCAAAATCTGTTGCTTACAACTAATTAAGTACGATATAGTTAATCAGACCAACTCAGTTCCTCTTCAAACAACTCTTTTATTTTCTTATTAGTTGACTATTTCCCCATCTTACCCGTCTTAAATAATTAAAAAGTAGAGTCCATTCTTTATATCATTTTATCTACATGGACCATGCTCAGTCAGGGCAGACGATTGGGACACCACTCTTATCCTCTGTCAGCCTTGTTGGTCTTAGGAGTTTCTAAAAATAAGAAGATCTCAGGGAGCACTGCTATCTATCAATGTGGTGTAGTTTGAAGGACACTGAAAAGATTGCCTAATCAAGCATACTTCCATGATATACCCTGCTGTGATTCCCTAAATGTCTATTTTTTAAGCCATTTTTAGAAACCCCTGTAGATACAAGCACATTTAAGTACAGCTATTGAACTATATTTGTCAGTCTGTGGAATTCTCAATATCAGGAATTACAATAATGAAAAAAATAGAATATTATTGTGGGTGATACACAGGAAGAGAAATTGCCCTAAAAAGACTTTTTGTAATTTTACAAAATACAAGTATTGGCATTTTACCTTTGCTTTATTTCTTTTTTTCCCCCCTAAATTTGCTGCCATTCTTTTACATTCTATTCTGAATACTATTTTACTTCCTGCTTTTTTAGCCCTATCGGCAAAAATGTTCAATCATAGATTTGAACAATTGATTTTTAAGTAGGATGATTACATACATATATCTCCTAATGAATAATGTCTTCTAGCTGTCTTTCAAGTACTCATTAAACTGCCTGTTGTTTTTGTCACAATTTGATTCCTCTTTTTCAGGAGAGGAGAATGGGGGGGAAAAAAAGGCAGACACATTAAAAAAAAAAAAAAAAAAAAAAAAGAAATCCCAGAGGCATCCAGACTGAAAGTTGTATTTTTCAGATTAAGAAATGGAGATCTTGAGATAATATAACTCCATAAGGAGTTACCCTGAGGGCCCCAGCCTACATAGATTCAATTAACCATTTGTGGGAGTGGGAATTCCAAGCAACCAAAGACTTATAACCCTCTGAAAGGGACTACATTGCTATATTCTCTGTGGCATCTCAGTAAATATTTGCTGATTTTAACTACCCCTTTTTCCAAGGGGTACACATTTCATTCTAAGTGTCACTTCATTTAAGAACAGTATTTATGTTGATCTTTGTCTCATAATTCTAATTATTCCAAGACCTTGTTTATGTATCCTTTTAAAAATTTTGTTAGTTTTGTATGTCTTAGTTTCCAGTCCTTTCCAAGTAAATTTACAAATAAAACAAAATCTTGATTATGTATTTGGCCAATATGGATTATAGTGCAGTTCTGTGATTACATTTTTTTAAACATCTGTATTATGTATGTCCTTTGGAGCCAATCCATTTTATCAGTTAATTATGTAATTAGGGCATTTTTTTTCATAACATATTATGCACTTCATAGAATGGAATAGCTTCTTCAAAGCCATTCTGGTCTGTCATATAATTAAGTAATTAAGTTTGATGCTCAATAAAGAAAATACCCTTTGAATAATAAGTGGAAAAGACAGCCTATAAGCAGTATGCAATATGTTTTCTTTCACAGCTTCATTACTGAAAACATAATGTATCATATGATAATACACATTCTTGATTACCATAACAAGAAAATGATGGAACAGTATTTCTAACTGTAATGAAAACCTCAAGAACAATTTATCTATATATAAATATAACTTAAACATAGTAAAATCTAGGGTGCTTTGAGAAAATCTGAGATTCATTTGATTGTTAAGGAAATAAAACTGAAGTTTTTAAAGACAATGTTAAAATATGCTTATAGTTTAAAAAAATCACACAAAGAAACAAAGTTTTTTAAAATTTTGAAAAGTTAAAAAAAAAAACAGAAGAAAGGTAAAATTTTCTTAGAAACATATTATGGTCCTAATGCTTCTGTGTTTTGTTTCTAGGCTCCACTTTATGTTTATTTTGTTAATAATAAATTAATTTAGGTATAATAGTAAAATATATATAAGATTTTATTTTCAATAATTATATCATTTTAAAATAAGTGACTTTAGATGAAAATAATTGGTTTCTAAAGATTATTACTGGAATTTTGCTTGAGCATCAATCAGAATTATTTAATTTTACAAATCACTAAACACTGATTATATTCAGCTCTAAATATTAAGTTAAGAATATTACTGTATCATTTCATATCCTTTCAGTGAGAACCAATGACTCTATTTTTATAAAAACAACTTAGGATAGACAGAGTGCTGGCCACCCAGGGGCAAGTGGCCTGGGACCTGGGGAACTCAATACCTGAGACTTGAGAGCTGAAAACCCATTCTCGGTACAGCAGAGATGTGCCATGCAGCTTGAGAAGATCCTCAATACATGGCAGTGAGTTTGGCAATGGTCGTGGTATAGAAAAGGGACCAAATAAATTGTCTCTGAGCCTTAGCAAAAGCTTCAAATAAATGAAGAATGATAAGAGGGGTCTAATATATTTTTTTGAAAGGACATTGGAATGAGAGGGATAACATTTAAAATTATTATAAAGCATTTTATGCTCAGAGAACTGTGTGTAATTTTATATTGCAGTTATGTTGAAGGGAAGTTGGGATTGAAATCACCTATGACAGGTGATGAGGCTGGAACTTAAGCACAATCCAAATTTTTGAGGACATTTGTATGTTTTACCAAGCAATTTGAACACTCTTCCGTAGTTAATGGGGTGCTCTTAAATGGTTTTAAGCAGGAGATTTAAATGACCAAGAAATACAGCTTAAAAGTTCACAATAGAAAATAAAGAGCTGATTGGAAAACAGGGAAACCCAAGTACAGGACCCAGTTGTCAAAGCGATAACTCAGGAAGGAAGTGAGATCTAAAATGAAGTAGTAGTGGGAATTAGAGTAAAAGGGTACAGATTTCTGAGCTGTTTTATAGTCACAATTGTTAGGACTTGGGCAGATGAGGTAGGAGTTGGGCAGATGAGGTGTATGACAGCCAGTCTCCAAGACAACCCCCAACTGATCTCCTTGTTGGTATTCACACCTTGTATGGTTACCTACCACAGTAAATGAAGTTGGTCTGTGTGATCAATAGAACACAGAACAGTTGATGGTATATCAGTTCCAAAATGAAATTATAAGAGATATTCCCACATGAGCACACAGTCTCTCTGTTGGATCATTTTCTTTGAGGAAAGTCAGCTATACGTTATTAGAAGCTTATGGAGAGATCCAACTGGTAAGGAACTGACACCACAAGCAATCAGTCTCTTGGATAAGCACAGCTTGAACACAAATCATCTAGTCCCATTCAAGCTTTCAGATAAGTGAGTGTCCAGCCAACAATTCAGTTGCTACATCATGAAGGACCTAAGGCAATACCACACAACAGTAAAATATTTCTCACAATGTTTGAAGCTGCCAAGCTTCGAGGCAATTTGTTATGCAGTAACATAACTATTAAAAAGCAAATGTGATCTCTCTCTGTCAAATAAATAAATAAAATCTTTAAAAAAAAAAAAAAAGCAAACAAAAAACAGAGCACAATTATCTGGTTTGTGCTATTAAGAAGATAATGGAACCATGAAGGGGAACAATTTAAAAATCAGAGTGGATGAATAATGGCCAAGGGAAGAAAATAAGTTGTCAGCCAAGAGAAGTTGTCAGTATGTAATTTCTCAATTGACTTAGAGCTCCCCCCCCAAAAAAATCATCTCAACTAGTGATAATGATTTGCCTAATTGATAAGCAAGAAAATGTGTTTGAGAAATAATTGAACTTAAGTTACGTAGTTTCATAGCAGCACAGTAATCCAGTTGTTATTGAATTTATTCGAAGGATAAAAATTTGTAACATCTCCCAACTATCTCTTGAATAATGTCCAAACTCATTGGCTTTAACTTTACTTCCCTAGCATTATTTCCAATTACTAATTTACTTATATATTATATTTTATCAAAACTATGTTGTTATTATCATATTCTCAGACAGAAATTCTCTTTCAGTGTTTTTTCTTACTGGGTTTCCTGCTAACAATCAGTTTTACCAACCAAAATTTTTGCTTTTATTTCAGTAACAGAATTCTACTTTAGAGAGGGCACACCATGCACTTAATGTATTTTCTTGATTATAAAATTACATTTAATCAGATTTAATTTTTCTTAAATGTAGATGATTTTTACTGTTGATATCAAAGTAAGGCAGCAGCTGCCAGTCAAAGGAATGCATTTTGATGCATTTATTATTGCCAGCACACGTGCAATGTATTTAAAGTAGTTCTTGATGACTTTCACCAATTGAGTTTCTTATCCAGGCAACCATAAAATAAGTGCATTCACTAAAATTTGTATCTTTACATGTATTTAAATGTCCTCAGCTTGAGAAAGAAACAAATTATCATATGTATGGATGATTAATTGCTACATTTCATACAATTTAAAAACAAATTTCAAGACTTTATTTTTAAATAATCTCTTTACTCAATATGGGGTTTGAATTTATAACCCTGAGATTAAGAGTCACATAATTTACTGACTGAGCCAGCCAGGCACCCTTAATATAATTTTTAAAATAGCCAAATTTCTCATAATAGATCATGACAGTTTGAAGTAGTGCTAAAACTAACATGACCAGTTTATAAAACTTGAAGGGCTACTATCAATAATCAATGATCTTCACTATGATATGAAAGTGTGTCATGTAGCCTTATGGAGCTTATGGAATCTGTTCATGAATAGAGCTGCTATATTACACAGAACCAAAGAGTACCTTTCATGTTTTATACAACTTGAAAGATGTATGTTTGAGGTAGATAATGAAGGAGCTCTGCTTACAATCCCAGTTTGGATCAACAGGGTTTTATTTTGATGTGATGTGATCTCTCTGATCTGAATAATTCAGAAAAATACCTTAAGAATATGATTATGGGGGCGCCTGGGTGGCTCAGTGGGTTAAAGTCTCTGCCTTCAGTTTGGGTCATGATCCCAGAGTCCTGGTTCGAGCCCAGCATCGGAATCTCTGCTCAGCAGGGAGCCTGCTTACTCCTCTCTCTCTACCTGCCTCTCTGCCTACTTGTGATCTCTGTCTGTCAAATAAATAAATAAAATCTTGAAAAAAAAAAGAATATGATCATGAAGAGTGTATAACTCGATCTAATTTAACTCTATTCTGATATTCAACAAGAAAGTAGTAATTTTATATAAAGATATATGCTCTTAGTAGTACATTTTTATGTGTATTTAATTTGTTTTATTTTTTTATCCATCTCCTCTCCATCTGTTATGATATGAATGGCAGATCTAAAATAGTAAAATCTTAAAGTGAGAATATATGGTACCATGATCCAAGGAGGAATATTCTGTAAATTTAGCATACTAAATATTTTCTTATTTAATTAAGGCTATTACTGAGTCTACAACTTTTTGTTAGAGGAGTAATGAGGGTTAAAGGACTGTTTTTTTGTTTGTTTGTTTGTTTGTTTATGACACTCAAATACAGGAAAATTAAAATGGCTAAATACTTAGAATATGTATAACTGCATAAATTTGGGAAATATGAAGTTATTTCTCTTTCTCATTTAGTTTTAGTGTGTGTGTGTAAGAGAGAGTGAGAGAGAGCTTGTTTTTCTTAAATACATATCAGTGTTCAGCTGGAGAAGGCTCATGGTCTCTTGGCAAAGGTTATTTAGTACGTACCATTTTATTTATAGATTTGACTGGAAATGGACACTGAATCCATCGAGAGCCATGCCCTTTTCATTTTTGTAGATGTAAAAAATAAAGTCTCTATTTTTTCATTAATGATAGATGTCCTTATTTTGATTATAAAGAAGCTTGAAAATTATGGTTAATTTTCTCATATGTTGAAACTTCAACCTTTCTCTTGAGGCTGATGTGCAATTAGAAGTATAGAATTGGGGCGCCTGGGTGGCTCAGTGGGTTGAGCCGCTGCCTTCGGCTCAGGTCATGATCTCAGGGTCCTGGAATCGGGTCCCGCATCGGGCTCTCTGCTCAGCAGGGAGCCTGCTTCCTCCATTCTCTCTCTCTCTGCCTGCCTCTCTGCCTACTTGTGATTTCTCTCTGTCAAATAAATAAATAAAAAATCTTAAAAAAAAAAGAAGAAGTATAGAATTGATGTATCTGATATTTCTTTATATCTTTCCTATGATTTGGAATTTGGGTTGTTTCATCTTTTCACCAGTCCTAGAGTTGGTTGTTCTAGTTCTTGTCATGTTAACTGTACTATGAGTCTTTAGTAGAAAGTTTTTGTTTTTGAAGCAAAATGTTTATTTTATATTTATCTTCAGTTATTTCATATGTATAAATTGTATTTGTATGCTCTTTTCCTATGTGTGTTATTTTGAGCTCCTTTTGTCCCCTCTTATTTTTTTCTATAAAAACCATATCATTATGCATCTTCATCACAGTACCTTATATTTACTTGATTTCATTATAGTATTTCTGTGGATTTTTTATAACATTTTCTTAGAGGCATTATTCAATATTAATTTTAACTGTTTCAAGTTCTTCTGGACAATTAAAGTATTATTTATGGACCCATCACTTGTTGAAGGTTTATTTTTCAACTTAAAATTGAGTACAATTGGATTATGATCTGATAAATTTGTTGTAAGAATATTGCAGTTTTCTGTCTTGAAGATTCTCCCCTGAGCAATAAACAATAATCAATTCCAGTGTGTCATTTATTTATTACAGGGAATATGTAAAGCCTTTTTCATTTAGATGTTCTCAATCCTCATAGTTCCAGTCGCAATATAAAATTATACTTCAGTTGATTATGAGTTGATGTTTGTTCCATTATAGTGTATCAATCTTCATAAATGACTAATGCACAAAAACAAATTTAAATTTGCAATGTCACTATTACACTTTTATTTTCTTTAAAACATCTAATCACCATCCTGTTTCACTTGATAAATGGTCTAAGTCAAAATAAATATCTTAATGATTTCAAATATATAATATATGCTGGAGTCATTACTCATAGTTGAATATATGTTTACTTCTTATAAACTTCTGGGATTCTCAGAATGGCTGAAAGTAGTAAAATTTTTGTTTATGAAATTAGAGAAACACATGTACTTTTTAGCTATATCTAGTTATAAGTTAGCATCTAAAGGAATAAGTATTTATATAACACCAAACAAGAAATGCAAGGCAGGACCACATGAAAGCTAATAATATGGCATCACTTACTAAATGTTTGTCTAACTTATATTTAGATGAAAGATTGAGTGTTACATGAGGGAAGGGCAAAGAAGGGCTATTTATTGGTAGAAGAACTTTTCTATCATGTATCAGTCTTGCTGTGGACTGACTTGTGTCCCTCATCCTTTTACCCCCATGAAAATTTTTATGTTGAAGTCATAACCTCCAATGTGACTGTATTTGGAGATAGGGCTTCTGAAGAAGTAATTAGGCAGCTGAGGCTATAAGGGTGGGATCCTGATCTGATAAGATTAGTATCCCTTTAAAAAGAGAATGAGAAACTGTCCCCCATCCTCCCATCACCTCTCTGGCATATGAGGACACAACTAGAAGACACCCTCCTGCAAACTCTCTGAAGATTCTGTCACCAGAGTCTGATCATGATGGCACCATGAACTCAGACTTCCAGTCTCCAGAACTATGAAAGAATGCATTTCTATTGTTTAAGCACCCAATCTGTTGTATTTGATTATACTAGTTTCAATTGACTCATGCAGGCCTGAATAACTGAGTTCTTGCTAACTGAATACAATGGACTAGATTTGACTTCTTCTAAAAGGCAAGACATACTTGTTGTAATTTTAGAATTTAGTGTAACTGAAAGAGATCTCACATTACATATCTCTAACTGTATACTATATTTTCCCTATATACAGGTTTCTCAATTCGCTATTCTTCCAGTGATAGTTTAGCACTTTTTATTAGATTTGTATCTTGGGCTTCCTAGCAGGATGGCAAACTTGAAATTCAGCTTTGCTTACTGCCATACATATCCATAATTTACTCTCAAATCTGTGGCACTGTAGGCTCCTAATACAGATGTTTCACCTGTCAAATAAAACATGGTAAATTTTGTCATCAGCTCCTGAACCAAAAATACCAAATTTTAATATTGAAACTATGACCCTTTGATCAAAAGTTAAGCAAACCAGAAATAGCAACAATTATCATTTACTGAAAGCGTACTTACTACCTTACTAATCTCTTCATCCCATCCTGAGTTTAGATAAACCTCATACTTTGCCTGAATTGTTTAATTTATAATTTGTTACTCAAAGATGAAGTCAAATTTTCTTAAAGACAAGCAAATGCCTTTTCATAACTTACCAGCTTCATCTCTGATTATTTTTTCTTTCTATAATATGCCACACTTATGAATGTAGACAATTACAAAAGTGAGTACAATTCTTATTAGTGTCTGTCATCAAAGGCACGGCCTATTTCCCCATTCCTTGAATCTATGTTGTTTCTGTGAGTTGCATTAGCCAGTAGAATGCAACAAAAGCAGGAATTGTGAATTCTGAATCTGGGATACAAGAAGTGTTGCATTCTTCTTCCTTGCTCTTAAATGCTGAAACTAGTCTATCAGACTATGAATGATCACATGTAGAGAGACCACATTTGCTCCCAGTTTTCCAGAGGGAGAAATCATAAACTAGTCAGACCAAGTCAGTCCTCAAGTGGCTACAGATGTATGAGTGAACCTAGCCAAGATCAGCTGAGACAAGCTGAAACATGAGAACCATTTAGCTGAAACCCACATAAATTGTTCACCTGTAAAATTATGAGCTAAATGTTTGTTGCATTAAGCTACTACATTTTGAGGTGGCTTATTACACAACAAATGCTAGAATTATTTACTTTCCCTATACTACTCTCCTCAAAGCTCTCCCTTTCATTCTCCTTATTCTTCAGAAATCAACACCAATGACCATCAATTCTAGTATGTTCCCAGTAAAAAAATTAAGGAAGATATCATTTGAGTTACTTATCTAAGCATATACCAATTTCTGTATATAGTAATTAGACATTCTGATTGGCCAGGCCTGCATCATGTTGAACCATGCATGGAGCTAGGGATAGTGGTATACCATGGTTGACAGATTGACCAGAACCTCATGGGAATAAAGTAAGAGTCATCTCCAAAATGAGATATGGATAATCTTTCTAGAAAATGGGCTGTGTAATCTAGGCTGTGAAAAGTAATAGTTTCTACAATCTATATCTTTTTCTTTCTTATGCATGTGTATGTCAGCCTAGGCATATTTCTAGGTATCAACCACCATGGTAACTACCTGCTTATTATTTGTCTTCATAAAAACTGTCAGCTCCTTGCAGGTAGGGGCAGAGTTTTATTCAATTTTGTTTCCTCAGAAATTAATACAAAGCCTGATACATTTTAGGAAATTAGATCTTTACAAAATTGATAAAGAAATTCTCCATGAATGTCAGGTCTGGACACTATATGACCTCTTCTTCATAAAGCCATTATTTTCAGGAATATAAACATAATGGGCTTTTCTAACACACAAAAGAAGACACAAACCTTGACAAAATGCTTAGAGAGAGGAAATTATGCCAAAAGACAAGAGATCTAATTGAAACAGATATAAAGAAGATGACTGAGGAGAATTTAAAGCAATAATAATAAGGATACTAGCTGGGCTTGAGAAAAGCTTGGAAGACATTAGGAAGATCTTACCACAGAGATAAAAGAGCTAAAAAACAATTAGGCAGAAATGAAAAATGTAATAACTGAAATTCAAAACTGATGGGATACAATGACTATAAGGAAGGAAGAAGCAGAGAAATGAATAAGTGATATAGAAGATAAACTTATGGAAAATATTGAAGCTGAAAAAAGAGAGAAAGAAAAATTACAGATCACGAGAGGAGACACAGGAACTCAGTGACTCAATCAATTGTAATAATATTTGTGTCATAGGAATCCTAGAAGAGAAAGGAAAGGGGGCAAGGAGAAGGTTTATTTGAGGAAATAATAACTGAAAACTTCCATAATCTGGAGAAGGAAACAGACATCCAAATCTAAAGGAGGCACAGAGAACTCATATCAAAATCAACAAAGACAGATGAACACCAAGACTTAAATTTGCAAAGTACTTAAATTTGCAAAATATAGTAATAATGAAAAAATCCTAAAAGCAGAAGGACCAAGTCCCTAACATACAAGGGAAGACCCCATAAGACTAGGTGCACACCTCTTCAAAGAAACCTAGCAAGCCAGAAGACAATGGCATGATATATTTAATATGCTGAATGGGAAAAATCTGCACCCAAGAATATTCTATCCAGCAAGGCTATCATTCAGAATAGGACAGATGAAGTATTTTCCAGATGAACAAAAATCGAAGGAGTTCATGACCACTAAACCGCCCTCAAGAAACATTAAAGGGGCAAGATGCCTGGGTGGCTCAGTCAGTTGAACATCTGCCTTCAGCTCAGGTGATGATCCTGGGATCAAGTCCTATAACAAGAGATGAAGAAGTGCACTATATAGTAATAAAGGGAACAATCAGACAAGAAGATCTAAAATTTGTAAATATTTATGCCCCCATATTAGCACCTAAATATAGAAAACAATTAATGACAAACATAAAGAAACTCATTGATAATAATACAATAATAGAGAATTTTAACACCCCACCTACATTAATGGACAGATCATCTAAGCAGAAAATCAAGAAGAAATAATAACTTTTTTTTAGATTTATTTATTTATTTAGATAGAGCACAAGCATAAGCAGGGTGGGGAAGGGGGGACAGACAAAGAGATAGGGAGAAGCAGGCCATCTGCTGAGCAGGGAGCTCAATGTGGGGCTTGATCCCAGGATCCTAGGATCATGACCTAAGCCAAAGGCAGACACTTAGCTGACTGAGCCACCCAGGAGTCCCAGAACAGTGGCTTTGACTGACACACTGGACCAGAGGGACTTTACAGATATATTCAGAACATTTCATTCTAAAGCATCAGAATACATATTCTTTTTGAGTGCACAAATGTTTTCTCCATTCAGATTACATGCTAAATTACAAATCAAGCTTCTATAAATAGAAGTAGACTGAGATCATATCATGCATATTTTCTACCATAACACTATGAAACTTGAAGTCAACCACAATAAAAATTTGGAAAGACCATAAATACATGGAGGTTAGACACATCTTACTGAAAACAAATGGGTCAACCAGAAAATTGAAAAAGAAATTTAAAAAAAATACATGGAAACAAATGAAAATGAAAACACAATGGTCCAAAACCTTTGGGATGCAGAAAAAATTGCATCAAAATAAAACACTCTGAATAGCAAAGGAAATAATCAACAAAACCAAAAGGCAGTCTATAGAAGGGGAGAATATATTTGCAAACGACATATATGATTAAGGATTAGTATCCAAAAGACTGTTAAGGACTTATGAAGTTCAGGGTCTTTCATGGTTGCATACAAATTTTAGGAATGTTTGGTTGAACGCTGTGAAAAACACTTTGGTATTTTATTGGGAATTGCATTAAAATGTAGACTGTTTTCTGTAATACAGACATTTTAACAATATTTGTTCTTCCAGTACATGAAGGGGAGAATATATTTGCAAACGACATATATGATTAAGGATTAGTATCCAAAAATCTGTAAAGGACTTACGAAGTTCAATGCCTGGAAAATAAATAAGCCAATTAAAAATGTGCAGAAAATACGAATAGATGTTTTTCCAAAGAAGACATACAGTTGGCCAATAGACACATGAAAAGTTGGTCAACATCACTTACCATCAAGGCGATACAAACCGAGGGGCACCTGGGTGGCTCAGTGTGTTAAAGTCTCTTCCCTCGGCTCAGGTCATGATCTCTGGGTCCTGGGATCAAGCCCCACATCGAGCTCTTTGCTCAGCAGGGAGCCTGCTTCCTCCTCTCTCTCTCTGCCTGCCTCTCTGCCTTCTTGTGATCTCTGTCAAATAAATAAATAAAATCTTTTTTAAAAAAGGCAATACAAACCTAAAATATCACCTCACAGCTGTCAAAATGGCTAAAATCAACAGTAGAAAAGATAACAAATGTTGGTGAGGATTGGAGAAAGAGCACTCTTACCCTGTTGCTAAGAATGTGAACTGGTGTAGCCACTCTGGAAAACCTCCACAGAGGTTCTTTAGAAAGTTAAAAAATGAAACAACCCTATGGTCCAAAAATCACACAGTAGGTTTTTACCCAAAGAATATAAAAATACTAATTCAAAGGGATACATACACCTTGATGTTTATAGCAGCAGTATCTACAATAGCCAAGTTATGGAAAAAGCCAGTGTCCATTGACTAATGAATGGATAAAAAGGAAGTAGATACATATATAGATCTATCTATCTTTCTAA
This sequence comes from Neogale vison, assembly GCF_020171115.1. Taxonomy (NCBI): domain Eukaryota; kingdom Metazoa; phylum Chordata; class Mammalia; order Carnivora; family Mustelidae; genus Neogale; species Neogale vison. Next base: position 60,772,290 of record NC_058092.1, read on the forward strand.
CTAATGGGATGGGATGGAATGGAACATTACTTAGCCATAAAAAGAATGAAATCTTGCAAACATGTGAATGTAGCTAGAGTATTATGCTAAGTGAAAAAGTCAGAGAGAGAAAAATATATGATTTCACTCATGTTGAATTTAAGAAACAAAACAAATGAACATAAAGAAAACAGAGAGAGACAAGCTAAAAAAACAGACTAATTTTAATACATTTTTAAAGATTTATTTATTTATTCTAGAGGGAAAGAGGTGGGGCAGGCAGGGGGGCAGAGGGAGAGTAAGGAAAATGTTAAGCAGACTCCACACTGAACAGAGATCCCAATGTGGGGCTTAATCTCACAACCTTGAGATCGTGACCTGAGCCAAAACCAAGAGTCTGACACTTAACTATCTGAGCCACCCAGAGCCCCAAGAAAACAGACTCTTAACTATAGAGAACAAACTGAGGATTATTGGAGGGGAGATATGTGGGGATGGGCTAAATGGATAATGGGTATTAAGGATTGCATTTACGATGAGCACTAGATGTTGGATATAAGTCATGAATTACCAATTTTCATACCTGAAACTAATATTGCACTCTATGTTAATGGAAAAGAATTAAAAAACAAACAAACAAACAAACAAAAACCTTGAAAAAAGAGAAAAAATAGTAAAAATGCTATCCTTATTTTTTTATTTCTTTAAAATTGTATTTATTGCCTTATAAATCACGCTTAGTAACAGAAAGTCGGTATGTTTTATAGTCTGAATTATTTCTGTTAAAAATAGGCTAACTTGAACAAAATCCTTCATTTTTACTGATTTTCTTCCTTAACTATTGACCATAATCACTGAACAATTCTTGGACAGCTTTGGGACTAATAGGTAGATAAAGTGACTAATTCATGTCTTAAGAAAATGGAATTTGCATTGCCAATTTATTTAGTTCTTGCAAACTTAAAAAGCTCTGTGTTGGGTAGTTTATTGCATTGATGGAGATAACTATTTTTTTAAATAAAACTAAATTTCTGATATTTTTATGCATAGAATAATGAGACACTAAAAGCACCATGGAGGTCACCCAGTCAGAGTTTTAGCCCAGTGCCTTCTTTCCTTAAATTCCCTGAACCACATATGTTAATAATAAAGTTATTTTCTTTTTTTAATAATATCTCATACCATTTTTGAACACAGAAAGAATTGAAAGAATTATATAGTGAACTCTCATACTCCAGTACCTATGTTTTTCAATTAACATTTTGCTATAATTGCTTTGTGACAAACATGTTCTTTCCTTTACCTGTTCACTAATCCATCCTTTTCTTTGATGGATTTTAAAGTAAGTTGCAAATATTAGTACACGAAACCCTTCAGCTTGCCCATCATTAAGCAGACAGAGAATGTGACTTCTTTTTAAGTTCTTTAACGTTGTGTGATTATCACTATGTAATGAACATTATTTCTGTTCCCCAAATGAGTCAACCTTTTCTAGTCCTGGGCCTATGCTGTGCTGGTCTCTCTAACTGGAAAGCTCCTAATTTCCATGCTTCTTTAGAGGTAAAATTCCTACTTGTCCTTCAGAGTGTCAGCTCAAATCTTATTTTCTCAACCTCTGTCTATATCCTGAATCTAAACTAGATGTATCCTGTTATTCTTGCTCAGGGCACCTTGTTATTGTCAATGACGTGCTTATTTGCTAGTTATTTGTTTCATGTAGGATTCTCCCACAAAATTATAAACTTAATAGTTCTTCATTATGTACTTGACATCCAGTGCAGTGTCTAGCGCATTGTTTCTGAAACATATCAGACAAATAAATATATGGAAAAATGTAAACGTTTATTTGAAACTGGAAAGAAATTGCCATTGTTAAGCAGGAAAAGCTAGGTTCTCTTTACTTTCTCAGGAAATGTGTGTGTGTGTGTGTGAATGAGCTCCATTTTTTGGTTTTGTTTTGTTTTTTACCATTTTTATGCTAGGACCATGTTTTGCTTTCCTTTTACCTTCTATCTCCCAAATTCTCCCCACAGATTCTCAAAATATGTCTCTAGATACATCTCTGAATCTATACACAATCACTGAAGAAAAAATTAAAGAGCAAGGAAAATAGTCAGAAACCTGATTAAAAGGGAAAATTCCCTGTGAGCTGTCTCACTTGTCAAGTCTACTCCAAAAGATGTCCCCAACAGAGATAATTTTCTCAAAATGAATTTATCTAGTTTTGGAAAACAAAATACTAAGTCTATGCTGGCAGAATATTTTAATCACCTTCCAAGTATTACTTTTAATAATTATATAAGAGAAAACCAAGGAAGCCTAATCCAAACCTCCTTCCATACAGACATGTATCATGGCCACTGATACTGAAGAAGCAGGCCTGTAACTGATCTTTTCCAAACAGATTTCATTAATTGAAATTCAAGGGGAGGAAGAAAGATAAACACTTGGGGAAGGTGAAATACTACATTCCTTGGTTATTCAAAATACAGATTAGCATTTCACAAGCTTTAGAAATTCTATTGTAAAGGAAACCCTTTCTCAATTCTAACATTTCCCAAACTTTTTTGACCAAATAATTCTTTCTTATGTGTCTTAGTCATAACTTGTAATAGCTAATAACATTAGCTTATGTTAATAGTTCATAATTCCATGAAATCCTTTGGGAAATGCTGTACTTAAGTTTGACCTATTTGTGTGCAAAGTATTGATCTTAGCATAATGATACATTTACATAGTCATGAAGTCTTAAGCTCATTTTTTTTAAAGCGTGCTCCCAGTCTGAAGTCAATGGACTTGTCAGAGATTTAGGTCTTTTGTGTACCTTGGAAGCTGCCACAGTGGTATAGGATATGGGTACTCTAGTAGTTTGGCATAAATGTCTTATTTCAGGCCTATGTTGTCTTCCTCCCCCCCATTATGTATGTTTCACTGCTCCCTTAGAGTGAAGTTTGTATTGTAAGACATCTCTGTCACTCAGAAATTCATTGTAAGGAAGATCTTATTTCTGACAGAAAAAAATATTCCATTTTAAAAATACTGCGATTCAAATTTCTCATAGCATACAACCCTGGTTAGAGTTAAGGTAGAATATTTCAGGACTGTATTTTCTCATCTGGTAGGTTTCTACTAGAGTGTCTTTCTTCCTTCCACTGTCTAATATGTATGTAATATTTTAGGTAACATATAAAGATCTAAATTCTACAAAATCCCCTGGATTGCCATTTTATGAAATAAAGTCAGTGTTTTCTTACAAATCTTACTTAGGGTCCTTTTTATTATAGGCGATATTTTCTGACAAGTGTGACATATGTGTTTCAAGCAGGAATTATTAATTTATTAGCACTTCTGTCTCAAAATTAATGCTAGGGGAAATATGTAAAAATTGTCTAATACAGAAATGCACAATATATTCAGGCCATTTTGATTGGGCAGTTTAAATATGTAAGCATTATCCCATAAAGTAATACACAACACAGTTAAGCCATTTTGTTTGGGCAGTTTCAAGGCAAGATATTGGAACCATGATAGTTTTTAATAAAAATATGAACAATTTTCAAACTATCATTATTGGAAATTAGCATTATTATTTTCACACTTTTTGCTACCTCAATGATATACAGCTTGTCAAAAGTTCTCCATTTAAGTTAAAATTAGTTTCATGTCAATTGAAGAACTTTAAAGAAATTAGGATAAATGCATCCTATTATATAAAAGTGCAAACTGTCCTTTTTTAGTAATAAGGTATTTTATTCTTTATCTTTCCATGAAAATCTTACTTAAATAGTGAATGTTTTAGAAGGTGATATAAAATAACAATTCGGTCCCAACTCTACTAGAAAAAAGTTAAAGTTCTGCAAAATGCAGAAAATGTTTTGATCTTGAAATTTCCCTGAAAGTGTATACATTGTTGACAAACAGAAAAAAATAATATAGAAATCACAATCAAATTAGAAAGATCTCTCACATGGTTCAGAAGCCAAAATCTTTCTTGATGGGAGCTACCTATGGCCAAATGATGATAGATGCCCTGTTTTATAAAGAAAACATAAACCAGTTAATATAATTTTGGAAGCTTTTAGCATAACCAGTTAATACAATTTTGATCTAAAATGGTGACAGTCTCCTTTTGATTCTAAATTGTAGTCATTTGCTTCCAGTAACGAGAGGCGAAATCCACACAGAAAAAAATTGGAGAAGCTAAAAAAAAAAATTGGAGAAGCTATGTATACATCTATTCATTTATATATATATACAGGTGTATATATAGAATGTATAGGTATAGGTATATATCTATTCATCTATATATATAGGTATAGATATATATCTATTTATATCTGTATTTTAAGATGGATTATAGATTATCTTTTTGAAGGTATTGGGCAGCACAAAATAAAATTAAGATGCAGAAAGAAAAATAATTTCAGATTGAAGATAAACCTAAATGAATATTAAATGTAGAAAATAATTGTTTATTCTTTATAGAATTGATGTATATAACAAAATTGCTATATTGTTTAGGAGGTAGGATAGATATAATTATCATTTATGAAATAATCATGTTCTTGTCCATTAGGAAAGTCTCAACAGATAGAAAAGGATGGACTCATATATGGCTTTCTCTGACCACAACACATTGAAGTACAAATCACTAAAAAGTAAAACTGTAGATAATCCTCTTATGTTTAAAAAAAAAATTAAGTAACTTAAAGGTCTAAATAACAAGCATCAAATCCTAGAGTTTAAAGAACACAGTAAATTAAAAAGTCAACAAAATTAAGTATGCCTGGGTGACTCAGTTGGTTAAACATCTGCTTTCTTTCGGCTGGGTCATGATCCCAGGGTCCTGAGATTGAGTTCCACATCCTGCTCCTTGCTCAGTGGAAGGCCTGCTTCTCCCTCTGTCACTCCCTCCTCTTGTGCTCTCTCACTCTCTCTCTCTGAGAAATAAAATATTTTTTTAAAAAGTCAGCAAAATTAACCTTGAATATCTAAAAATATGTCTTAGGTAAGATTAAAGGGTTTGTTTTGTTCCAATAATTTGATAATGATACTAAGTTCAAACATTTATCAATGCAACCCATCTTAACTTAATAAAGGAGAAAAGATTTGATTATTTCAATTGATTCAGAAAAATTCTAAAATAAAATTCAACAGCCATTCATAATAAAATACTCTAAGCAATCCTTCAATGAAAGTTCTAAGGGAACTTTCTTTTCTTTAAGATTATAGCAAATGTATCAAAAATTTATAACAAATTCATATTTATTTTAAAATATTGAAAACTTTCCCTTTGAGAACAGAAATGTCTGCTATCATCTGATCAAACATCTTATTTAATAAAGAATGTGTACATAAGCCATTTTAGCAGATTACATTTATAATATTCAATGCACCACTTAGTATAAAATAGAAACTGATAGCAAAAATGAGTCAGTACACAATTAGCAGTTAAACACTGTACACACTTAGATTAAAAAAAATTGATAAGAAACTTCCATGTGTTTTTGATATTATTGAGGTATTGATTAATTTCTTATGCTGACAATCTCTGGATATTATTATAGATTAAATATTAAATACACTGTCAAATATTTTAGTGAAATATTTAAAATTATTGAGGAAGTTCAATTATTCTCCCAGTTTTTCATAAAATGATGCAACACAGAGATTATTTAATTGACTGAAAATTCTATCTTCTTGCTACCTGGCATATAGAAAATTTCCATTAATAACACATATCAGCAAATACTAGTAGAATGTATTCTGTGGGTTATGGCTCTTTCCCTTGAAAAGACTGTAATCATACTAGGAAATGTGTGAAAATACATAAATAACAGTTAATAGTAGAAAATGAGAAGTGCCACCTGAAGGGAATCAAGAGAGGAGGCAGTATTTGAGAATAATGAGATAGTTCCTCTGGTAAAGGGATGAGTCAGGGTTGGTTAAGAACACCATACTTAGTATCTGTTTACCATATTTTTTACAATTTTTGTCCTGCTCAGTGCAAGTAGGAATTTCGTCAATCAGTAAAGATGGTCTTCATCAATTATCCATGTAAATTTATAAAAGTCTTTTCCTTGATCTAGTTTATCAGATAATTTCTTTTCTCTCAGATAATATAAGTAGGCACTACTAGACACAATATGTCCAGAAATGTGTTTCAGAAAGTTTATATAAAAAATTCAGTTTTATTATATCATAAATTAAACATTTTAAAAGTTTCATTATATTATAACTTAAATGTTTTAAAAAATGTTCCCAGTGTTTTAGGATCCTTTGACACCCTGTCAGGGACCATTACTGGTAGCTAAGAGGGAACTACTGTGTCTGCAGGGCTTCAGGCCGCTCCCTTCACTGCATAGACTTACCCATCTTTAATCACTTTTATGTATTGAGAAGTCTTCATTTTCATTTTAGACAAAGATTCCCAGTAGAAAGAAGAAAGAAAGAGACAGACAGAGAGAGAGAGAGAGGAAGAAAGAAAAAGAAAGGAAATAAAGGGGAGGAAGAAGCGAGGGAGGAAAGAAGGAAGGAAGGAAGGAAGGGAGGAAGGCAGAAGGGAGGAAGGAAGAAAGGAAGGAGGGGAGGAAAGATAGACTCAGAATTCTATTAACTCACTATTTAAAGGAGATGTAAAGAATATCTTCCTTATGCAGAAAACTGACACTGTCTACTCAATGTGCTTTTTATGGTTTACTTGGAAGTTTCACTTGAAGTTCAGTACTTGGAGTCATGCCCTACCTTCCCAGTATGGCTGGAATATCTGCAATCGTCTCCCACTCCCGGAACATACACATTTCATCATTCATTCATTTAACAAAGAGTTGTTTACTCCTTTTATGTAGGGAGTATAGACACTATGTTGATCAGGGTAAAAAGACCCACTCCCTGTCTTTTAAATTTCCCCTTGGTTTCAACTACCATTTAGATCTTTGCTTCAGGCCATACCTGACTATGGCTGTACCTCATTTTTTTTGCCTTATTATTATTATTTTTTAATCTTAACACTTTCACTTAAATCTTTCTCATTACTTGTGATTAAGACTTCTTGTATGCTCTAGGCACACAACATTTTATTATGCTCCCCTTTCTGGCGGTGTTTTACCTAGTCCAAGCTTATATTGCCACCCCTATTCCTCTTGCAATAATCTTTTTCTGCCTCATCCACCGTTAACATTTCTTTGAAAAGCTTGTCAAGACTCTTTGGTCCTAGGGCACCTAGGTGGCTCAGTCGGTTCAGCATCTAACTCTTGATTTTGGCTCAGGTCATGATCTCAGGGTCCTGTGATGGAGCCCCACATCAGCCTCCCTGATTAGTGAGGAGTCTGTTTCTCCATCTCCCTCTGCCCCTCTGCCTGCCTGTTTCCCTCTCTCTTTCTCTCTCTCTCTCCCTGTCCAATAAATAAATAACATCTTAAAAAAAAAATGACTTGGTTCAACTTCCTCATTTTTCTTTATTTCCCCAGTCCAGAGAGATGACACTAAGTCACTTTTCTCTAATTTGTTCATTCCACTTTGACAAATCCAGCAATTAATACTCTCTGTTATTAGTTAACCTGTGCCCCATTTCCCCTGTTTTTCACACTTTTTGCTTGAGTCTCTTTCTTTAATTTCTTTTTAAGACAGTACAATCTCCAGATGTTTTTCCTACCTTGTTAACCACTTTCAGTGCCCATTGCTAGATAGATACTCCCCAATATCACAACGTTGGAGTTTCTCCATGCTCAGTCCCATGTATTACACATAACATTTTCACAGAAATTTTTGGTGATCTCCTCCAGCCTCGTGGATTTAATGTCTTCTCACAAATTTAGATCTCTAACTATGTATGTATGACATTTACACTGAGAAACAGACTGATACATGAAACTGTATTCAGGACATTTCTTCGTAAATTGGCATCTAAAACTTAGCATGTTTAAGATACAGCTCTTCATTCTCTCTTCCAGACCACGCACATATAAATACACATCTGTGCATACACACATGCAGGAATACACACACACACACACACACACACACACACACACACTTTTTAATAATGGGTTCTGTATCAGAATAAGTGATGTCATATTCACCTAGTTCCCAGATTAATACCTAGTGGTCACCCTTTATTCTTTTTTCTCATTGAGGCTACTTCAGGGGGTTGCCTTAAATAATGTCTCTGCCCATCTTTGGCTTCACTACAATCACTTATTCTGATTTATCATTATAACATTTATCATTATCTGAAATGATAGTATATATTTAACAGTTCACTTATTTATTTTCTGTCTCCACTGCTAGAATATAAGCATATGATGCCAAGAACATTTTCTATGCTTTTTTTTTTTTTAAGAGGGGGAGAGAGAAAGAGTGCATGAGGAGTTGAGGGGTAGAAAGAAAGAGAAAGAGAGAATCTTAAGCAGGCTCCATGTGCTAGGAAGACAGAAGAAAAACAAATTCTACCCTGGAAGAATATATATTTGTATTTTCATATATATATGAAAAAAATATATATATATACTCTCTCTATATATATATATGAAAATACAAATATATATTCTTCCAGGGTAGAATTTGTTTTTCTTCTGTCTTCCTAGCACATAAAAGTCATGTATGAATATATCTGATGAACAGATGAGATAAAAAATGCTTTAGATTAAAATGTATTAGAGGGATACATCTGAAACTCATTCCTTACAGGGTTTATTTCTAAAAAAAATTTAAATAATTTCCTTTCAATATAGGTTCTTATGGCCATATATTATTTTTCTCTGCAACAAGTGCTCAACATTCCAGTAAAGGTATGCCCTGTACTCTCTTGAGAGAAGAACTTAGTTTTTAAGTGCTAATTTCTGTATGAGGGCAATTCTGAATAAAATAAAGTATTTTGGATACTTCAGGGAAAAATAATACACTAAGGGCTCTGCTGTTGGCAGATAAGAATAGTGTTGTCCAGTAAGTTGGTCTATTATTCCAAAATGGAGAATTAAGCCACTATTGTAATGCTCACTGATAATTTGCCCATAGTTTAATATCAGTGTAGCAAAGGGAGAACAGTAGGCATATGAAATTGTATAAAAATTCATATTAATGTATTTCCTAGCTATAAAATATAGAAGGTAGTCCTTATTAAGTGATATAAAAGCTTCAGCTATAGTGCAACAGTTGGTAAATATCAAATAAGATTTTAGAAAAAGGATGACAATTATTATTTTATTCCTTATATTTCTAGTGAGGCATGAATATTTTACTTTTCTTAGTGAGTCTCTTATTGTCCTTAAAGTATTTCCTCTAGAGAAAAATGAATGAGTCATCAAATTGGTACCATTGGGTATTAAAAAAAATGTACAAATTTAGCTCAATTGGTTCAATCTTGTGTCTTTTCCCTGGAATATTGACCACAATGAATAGTGATCTCTTAACCCCTACATCATGAACATAGTTGGAAATGAACCCAGGATCCACTTCTTAAGCCTGGAAGATGGCTTTCTTCTTGTGATCTTATTTTCAGACTTGATAAAATTTGAGGCTTATAGTGGATACCCTATCATTTTTCCAAAAGATTCTATAGCTCTACTTCCCTTATATGAGGGAACCAAGTTTTATTTTATATGAAAAGATAATTTCTGTCTGCAAAAGGAATAAAAAGTTTATGGCTCAGGATATGGTTTATACTGATTTTCTTATTTCAACCTTACTACTCATAGAGGTGAAATGATATTTTAATCCATATCTGGTTTCTTATGTCTCTTCTTATTCAACTTAGTCTAAGAAACACAAATCAGGATCATTATCTGAAGTCATGTGTGGTTGTAGGGATTCTAAATAAAAAATCTCGTTACATGATATAGGAGATGATGATCATAGCCCAAGGTAATTACATTTTAGGATAAAGACCAGGTTAGAGAAGCCAGAAATATGCCAACACATGTCAGGCTATCTAACACAAGCGTGGACCACTACATTTTCATGAAGGGAATACACTAGGGAAAATATGCCAAGAACCAGAAATGAAACACTAGAATAATCCCAGAACTACTTTTAGTCCTGCCCATCCCAAAAGTACAACTTTTAATAGCTTTTAACACCATAGATCACCTTTGTTTGTTTGTTTGTTTGTTTTTGTTTTGGCACATATTTGCCACCCCCCCCTTTTTTTTTTTGCCATTTTACGGTGCTCTCTGGAAAATGACAATTATATGAATAAATTTCCCACTCTGGTCAACCTGACTCTGTCAGTGGATACAGACTGAGTTTTGGCTTGCAAAACTTACTAGGGTTCACTAGAAAAGTTAAATAAAAAAAAAAAAAAAAAGGAAAGAGAAGAGAGAATATCAAAGCAATGTTTTAAAACACTAGAATACTAGAAATACAACTTGGGGGCATATTTGCTTAAAAAAGAGAGCAGGGTAAAAACAACAACAACAAAAACAAAACAAAACAAAAAACAAAACAACAACAAAAAATAGTAGAACCCTAGAAGTCCATGGAGAAATTATTAGATGTTGGTCAAATTACCTCATTTCTAAACTCCAATTCCCCATCTATAAAATGTATCTACTGATACATAAAAAATAGTGTTATTGTGAGAACTAAGAAAACCGATGTGAAAGCTCCTCTTGATTAATTTATTTATTCAGGGAGATTTATTTGAATCTAAATGTGATTTGAATGATGTTGATAAACTTTATGAACTTCGTGATGCATATTGAGAGAATGGTTGAAGAATAAGTTATGGCTTCATGTAATAAATGGCTTTCACCCATAATTGGGTGAAAATCAACCATTTTCCTAAAATTTAAAGTATTCTTTACTAGAGAAGGATTTTTGATGTTAAACTATATATTAGACATTTTAAATGTAATTCTCTTGGTTTCCACAGAGTATAAATTTTAAAAGAATAAACAGTTCTCTGGGTTTTTCATTTAAAGCTTTGTCCTCTGAAGTCCTTTGATGAATATTGTATTTATAGCCTCTGATGCCAGCCCCTTTAAAATACAAGGCTTTTCTAACTGCCTCTTTCATCTATGGCATTAGAGATGTTCAGAGGACAGGCAGTACAAAATAGCATGATTTGCATTCAATGCAGAATCTGAACAGTTAAACTTTCAAGTCTTAATGAAAGGTCATAAAATCTTACAGTACTGACCAAATAGATTTGCTAGAACATTAAATCCCCCATGAATCCTCCTGTACCACTTTAAACACAAGTTAAAATTGCAAATCATAAATACTGAATGCTTTCTTCCCTAATGTAAGTTCACTATTATAACCTTGTCTGGCAGAGATGCTCCACTTAAAGGTCTGTAACATTTTCATTATCAGCTCTATCTCTGAGGGTTTGGTAATGCAGCTGTTTCTGTTTGTAATGGGCTGAAAATGCTTATACTGATTTTTTTCTTGAAGTCAGATGCTAGTGTAGCTCTTTTTGGGTCCTGAGTTAAAATAAACAAAATCATCTTTGTTTTCAATTGTCTTTTCCATTATTGTCAGTGAAAAATACAATTCCATAACAGAACATATATTTTTATGAATATATTCTATCCAGTGCTTGGATGATTTCCATGGTGATGGGTTGTCACATTATGTGTTTGTGTATATGTGTGTGTGTGTGCGTGTGTGTGTGTGTGTATACACACACAGATAGGGTTGTTTTTTTTTTTTTTTCTCAAAACTTGATTTTCTTTGTGGTAAAAGGAATATGAAAGAAAAAAATCCCATTAAGATGCAGAGCATACCTTCACACATTAAGTTTCTACTTAAGTGGGACAGTAGACTTCTACTAATATAAAGTGTACTTGAGCATACAAAAGATTAAAATGTTCTGAAAAAGATTGAAATGTTCTGTATTGCATTTCACAAAATCAATGGCTTCTTGTCAATGAAAATATACAAAATGCATCTTTGAATGAGGTGAAATGTTAATAAGAAATCATTTTCAGTTTTGTATTATGTGCAGTTGTTTGCTAAAATGCATTCAGTATCAGAAATGTCATAGGAACTTGGGCTGGGTCTTAAATTTGGGAAACCTAAACCATAGTTGCCAAGATATTTTGAGGCATTGACCTGCTTGTTGATAGATAAGTAAAGGAAAGAGATGCTGAATGGAATCTGAATGACAAGGAGGAGGCTCCCTGGATGGATTAGTAGTCTCTGATTTCATTTCTGAAATTTCTCATGTTTGTATAAAGATATCTGTTATCAGTGACAAGATCCATCATCTCATTTTCCCTGGCGCCTTAAATTTCTGAGATAATTTACTAGAAGACAGAGGATAATCTGACTCTCAGAAACTTAGAGGGTTTCATTGACCACTTGACTTTGACAAGCTGTGAGAGTCAGGCAATGACCTGACCGTACAAATACAGAAAGTGAACCTCATTTTTCTAGGATATTACAATATGTTCTCTAGTCAACCCCCAATTCCACTCACTGCTATCACCACTTAACACATGGGTTAGGAGAAGTCACTCTTGATGTTATCTTGTCCTGACACTATCTCACGATAACATGGGATAAGCCATAAAGACTTAGGGCATCACACCACATACACTACATTTCAAGTTATATAGCTTTTACATATATAAGAAGCCTATAAAATATCATATCCTTGTTTAATTAACCCTAGGCAATTATTCTACTAGACCTATGCAGATATGTTGTAAGTGGTGATTTAGGAATGGAAATATATAGCATCATATTCTATATAACAGAAAATGAATGGTTGTGTATTTTAGACAGTTTGACTTTGAGAAGATAATGTCAGGTTTCTATAGGGATTGAACTGTAAGAAATCCAAAAATTTCAGGTCAGCTCAATTTACTTCAATTACATTTGAATCTCTGATGTATTTGTCACTCTGAGGCATCTACTATAGCAGGCCTCCCTATGTGTATATGTATGTGTGTATGTTTGTGTGTGTATATATGAAATTTCAGTGAAAAGTAAATAGCTCTTACCCTTCCTTTGGAAGACATTCTGCAATGCGATGCCATTTAAAATCTTTTCCTTCATTTATCAAGTAACAACTTAATTATTTCTTTTCTTTCTTTCACTGAAATACTTGAAACTCTAATAGATTCTGTCTTATCAATTCAGAGGGAGTAATAACTGGGATGCTGAGTCAGAAAAGAAGCAAATGGATTTAGTCAGAGCCTCTTTTAAGACCTTTATTTACACACAAAGTAACCGAGAAGGTCCTCACTGGGTCCCTTTAGTCTTATCTTTCTCCCATTCTGTCTTTGGGATGTTCACTCCCTGACCCTGCGTTCCCCTCCGGCAATGTACATAACTTATTTCATTCATTTTCTCTGTTACCAAGATGCCCTTTGCCAGTGCTTAATACTTTGGTCAAATGCATACCTAACTGTATTTTTCTACTGAACTGGAAGTGCTGGACACTTGCAATCGGTCCTATCTCCATGCTTAGGGTAATGGTTTGCATTTTGACTTGCTGCTCTGCCAGTCTTGAGAAGTTAGAGATCACCAGGCTATTTTAAAGAGTTCAGCCTTCCTAAAGGAGCCTTGATCATAAAAATACATTTTTCTAGAATATGCTTTGAATCATTGACCATTATAAGGTGTATCTGGATGTGTGTATATGGGACACAACTTCTTTAATTAATGTAAGACTCTTATAGGTAGAATATAAACAAATGTCTACTCATTTCACTAACCTTTCTGCGTTCTTACCATCTTTATTTCCTATTATATTGCCTCATTACAGAGAACTACAAAGATCTACTTCCTTCTGGTTAGAAAGAACATCTTCTGCTAGTCTCTCTCTATTTTTGACCATTAGACATTTGTTCTAAACTTCTATTTCCTGTTCACCTTGATGCTGTTAAACCTGGTCTTACCTAGGTGCCCTGTGGAAATAATTTAATGAAATAATTCATTAAAAATAATTACTCATGGTAAAATTAAATAGCAAAACATGTTTATTTATGACAATATATGCTACTTACCAAAGATAATGTTAGAAATTATAATATACTCAGTGGGGAGAAAAAACATAAATATTCAAAGAAATTCAGTGAAAAAAAAAAAAGGTTAAGCTAATCATTCAAATAAACTGTATGCAATTTGCTTACTTACATCTTCCTGGTAGAATTTTATTCTCTCCTTCTAGTTCTTTACTCCACTTCACAATTGACTATTATGTTTGTATTCATGGCAAATGAAATTTAGGACTTCATAATGTTGGATTTATTCATATACCACCTAAAATCATGTTACATAACATCCTAAGGTATGCATATCACAGTTTAAGAAACTTCATTCTATTTCTTTTTTTTTTTAAGATTTTATTTATTTATTTGACAGAGATCACAAGTAGGCAGAAAGGCAGGCAGAGAGAGAGGGGGAAGCAGGCTCCCTGCCAAGCAAGGAGCTTGAGTGGGACTCGATCCCAGAACCCTGAGATCATGATCTGAGCCAAAGGCAGAGGCCTAACCCACTGAGCCACCCAGGCGCCCCTTCCTTCTATTCCTAATATGACTTCTCTATCTTCCAAGGAAACCCAGGAACCCAGATAAAGTGATTTACAGGAGGGCATTAGATATAACCCTAAGATAGGTTTGCATAGACAAACATGACAGAGATTGGGTAGGTAAGTAAAGTAGTTGGAGACTAACATAATCCACTGGATCTGACAATTAATTGATCATTAGTTGTCTTCCAGAGTCTGGTTTGACGGGGAAAAAGGTATGATTCGACCTTGAGTAAAAATAGACAAGAGTTATATGTCACTTGACTAAAAAAAAAGAAGAGAATGATGGAAATTTAGACCACTACAACTTCCAAGGCTACCTGCATTTTTGAATGTGCAATTTCAAACATCTGCCAAAAGGATGTTAGATTGATAGACTTTAACAACTGCCAATTTTCAGATCACATTTCATAGGCAACCTCTAAGATATTACGGTGTTTGTTAGCATTAATCTCTGATCAATGTGGTTTGGAGGACTTGGTAAAACAGACTGCTGGTAAAATACATTCTAGGCTTTATTCTTCTGGAAATCTGGGGTACTGCCTGAGCATTTGCTTTTCTAACAATTTCCCAGGTGCTGCTGCTGCTGATTCATGGACCACACTTTATAGATATTAAAAAATACTGTTATAAATGAGTATTTTGGCAGGGGTGGGGGGACTCTGTTGCAATAGGTGAAATTACAGATAAGCTTAAATTTAGTTCAACTAAGAACAAAAAAAGGACAGAGCCATTCAAATAATTATGGTGATGGAATGAACTGAAAATAAATACCATCTCACCTAATATAGAAATATAACCAACCATGCTGTGATACTTATTGTATAATCACTCATCTTTATGTGAAAAACTCTGCTGACCTGGACAATATTCCATAGCCAGATCTCCTGCTGAGGTTTTCTTTTCTAGATACATAGGCTTTATAGCTTATGATTCACTATTTTCTCCTTTATTGTTGCTTAAGAGGATAGTAAACTGTCTTTCAATAAATAGTGATTAAAATTATATCTTCAGTCTTTTTCTGAAATGGAAGCTTAGTTCATACTAACAATAACAATTGTTTATGTATTACATTAGTGATTCACTATGCCTTTTGTTTATACCAGAGTACTTTGTTCTATTTATCTTAAATCAAGACTTCACACGTAACTTTGTAGTTTTTTGTCTTTGAACATAAAAATCCATGGAGTTTTCAGAACAAAGTAAAGATAAGGTTTATTTTGTCTTTGGATCAGTTAAAGGTGATTAAGTGGAGAATTCAACAAAATAATAACTTTTTAACTATTCAGAAGTGAATTATATTATCTGGAAAAAATACCTCCATCATATATATTCTGATATGCTTACAATTTGGGGACACTTTTGTTAGTTAATAACTCTTCAAATGAATAGACAGAATAAGAGGAAAAAAATAGCCTGAGAAATTAACTTCAGGAAAGCCTCTATAAACTTGGTGATAAAAAAGTAGACATTCATTTTATAGATCTTACCCACACCATACATATATGATATACATATTTTAGTATACATATTTTATCACACATATTTTAATGTGTGATTAAAAATTAAGGATAAAATTTGCAATGCCTTTGCTTTCATATTAAAAATAAAACAAAGTAGCCATTATTTTAAGATATGAAAGATCTGAAGATTTGTATCCTATTTCAGTGTGCTTTCACATTACACATTTTAAGTTCATTATGTGTTTTGAACTAACCAGATGACCTTGGGTAAGTCATTTGCTTGATTGAGTACTCATTAGCTTTGTCTGTAAAGTAAAGGTCACCCTAGACAACCTTCACATTTTCCTCAAAATTAACACATTGTGATTTTTTGGTTTCCTCACATCGAATTTGAGCAATTACCTTAAAGAGAAGCTGGAGAATTAGACAACAGTATTATAAAACTCCCTGTGTGTGTGTGTATATATATATATATATATATATATATGCATATATATATATGCATATATATGTATTTTTGAAACTAAATATATTTTAATAGAAAACAAAATACAAAATTACCATTTTCAGAAAACAGAAATATTTAATCCTCTTTTTCCCTTTGTATATATTTGACTATTATTAAGACAAGTTCATGCTTTCTTTTCTTTAGCTTCTAACTCCTGGAATACTTTCAGGCACCATATTTTTCCTATCACACTTCTATTTTTATGCTCACATATTAAGCTTTTCTAAAAAGTTATACCTTTTTGAACAGCAGATAGAAAAACTATCCTAATCAAGAAAAAGGGCTTTATGTCAAGTTATCTGACCATCCATTCTTCAAATTCCCTTATAAACTAAAAGAGTTAACACTACATTACATGTCTGAAAAACAATAAACACTTTTTTTTTTCTTTTAGGAAAGGTATTTGTGGAAGCAAATGTAATCAGAAGAAGAAAGAAAGTGAACACTTATCATACTTTCATTATACTCTGGGTACTCTGAGATATTAATTTTTATATAGGAAAGATACTGTGATGACAAAATATAAAGCTCATGCCCTGAAGATAATTATTTTATTGTTGTTCTTCAAATTTGTAAAAAAAAATTGAGAAGAATCTCTGTTTGAATCTTCAGAGAAATATGTATATATGTAATATATAAGATATACAGAATATGTAATGTTAGTAGTGTTAATATTATATTATCTACTTTTCACAAATGATAGATAGATAGATAGCTTTAGAAAGAAAAAGGGAGAGAAAGAGATTATGAGTCACTTCGCAAAAGTATCAGCTCATCTACACAGAAAAGTTTCAGTGACTTCAGCTGTGCTAGAAGATGGAAGAGTTGAAATTTTATGTTGTGCCCAGAGCATTTCTTCCTCTTTAGTTTACATTGAAGCTTCTATGGATGTGCCTAAGAGTGTTACCTTTTAGTTGGACTGTAAACTTCCTGCAAGTATATGTTATTAACTTGTGTTGCTGGCTTTGGTTATGTGTTGGATTTAGTCCAGAAAAGTGACACCAGTTTGAGCAGAGGAGAGAGGTGAGTCTCAATAAGGCCTAGATACTATTCTTTCTCCCCTTGCTTGATATATATCTTTTTCCTAGTGGTGTTGTCCTACCTTTACCAATGATACAAATAAATTAACAATGTTCAACGTCTCAACCTTGATTTCACACTTCTTAGTGAGTTCTGTGAAATTTCCATGCTTCATCATTTCCAGCTACTCACAAAAAGTATGTGTGAAATAACTGTGAAGACAGAGAAGCAAAACATGAAGTTGTAATAATTCATCTGTTAAAAAAAATTCTCTATATGGTATATGAACACTGACAGGACTTTTTTTATTTGACATTCAATTCCAACACTATAGACTTCTGCATCTGTCTAAGAAGCAGGAAAATGAATATTATAGGGCTGCCAAAACTAGGTGATGCTATAATTACCAGGTTTTTTAAACTTCCCCATATTTTTCCATATGCTGACAATGGCTTAAGCATAATATAATCATGTCTTACCCAGTTGAATTATATGTTTTCTTTCCTTTAACTAAGCTTTTGAAGCAATCCTTTGTTAGGCTTCAGCAGCAAAATATTTTAAAATCTTATAATTTATCACCTTTTACATCTTTACACTCAATTTATTGACAAATACTAGGTATGCAACTGTAGACACAGTTTTCAAAAAAAAAAAGCATAATCAGCATGGCTATTTATGAGTTTTCCTATTACATAATGTACACTCCCCTTAATGGAACAAACAATACAGAGGCAATAAATCCACTTTTTCATATGCTGCTATTTATATATCTATAAGGATATTATCATATGTCAAGTACATTTTTGAAGACTATTTTAATGAGAAAAAACTAAAAGCTTGATTGTAACTACTAATAAAAACTTTCTTCATTCGATATCTATTAAAGAAATTTCAATTCATCAGGAACTAATCACACTTCACTTTCTCTTTTTTTCTTCTTATGGTCAACATATAACAGAGCAGTTGAGGTGTATGATAATCAAAGAATTGTTCATGGTTGAATAAATTTAATATTCTTGCTTCATCAGAGCAGCATGTTAAAAAGCCCCCTGAATATTTAGCTTGATTGGTTAAGGCATTCAACTGGATTCTAACTGGATTTCTGCTATTAAAGATTTCAAATACAATACGGGTTGGGCCAAGGAATTGCTTTTATCCATCTCTTATATGACATGAAAATGGGATAGAAATAAGCTTTTTTCTAAAAACAAACACAAATAAATTAATAAAGCTATAATCCAATCTTTGCTATGCTAGTGGAGAAATAAACATTAATTTCTTTTTATAAGGGGAGGCTATTACATATATCTCAAGATATCTGGGACTATAAAAATAATCCAGTAGTGTAATACAAGAGAAAGTAGATATTTGTTTTCTCAGAAATCCCATTTAAAAACAATCAAAATGTCCTTTCCATCATATTCTGTGTAGATTGGCTATGGAGGCCTAATTATATTAGCATCTCAGTGACACATTATCTGTCTTCATGTCTCTCTGTAGTTATATATACATATATGCTACTTTCATCTGTATTTCCTAATCTTTCCCTCCAAAATATTCTTGTTCTCTCAATTACCATTTGTAGTCCACACACAGTTACATTTTTATAAGTGCTTTTACTGGGGCACCAAGGTGGTTTCCTCAGTTAAGCGGCTGCCTTCCACTCAGGCTGTGATCCCAAGGTCCTGGGATTGAGCCCTGTGTCAGGCTTTCTGCTCAGTGGAGAGACTGCTTCTTCCTCTCCTCTGCCTACTGCTCCCCCTGCTTGTGTGTGCACTCACTCGCTCACTCTGTGTCAAATAAATAAATAAATAAAATCTTTTTAAGAAAGTACTTGTACTGTTTTGTTAAAATTATGAGAACTAAAGACAAATAACCACAACAACCCAGGTAGGAAATGCTCATTCTTATATATGTAAACTCCTTATAACTTTAATCCATATAGTTTACATTATGCTATTTTTCCTTTTGGATTAGAATTTCTTCAGAAAAAGGAACTAGGTATTTTACTTCTTTAACTCTCTGGTGTTTAATATAATATGACATATTACACATAGTAACACAAAAGAAAGGTTTATTTTCCTTTAAATTATATTCATAAAAATGTATAGTAAACCTTTCTCTCTGATCCGCCTTCCATTCTTTCATTAAAGTAGAATGTAATAAAATAACTCATATAATTCTGTCTTTAGATCAGAACCAACAAGCTGACATTTCATGTCCCTTAAATAAAAGAAAGATGTGACAATTAAAAAAACAAAGTTGTGACAATCTAATAAATATTGGTCAAACTGTACACAAAGAAATATTTAGAATAGAACATGACTTGCAATAAAAAGCTCTAGGTATAACCAATGGTATAACATAATACCAAAATAAGTAGTTAGTAGTTATAACTACTATAATTACTGAAGAAAAAGAAGACAGGGCAAAAACATTTTTTTCAACTGTCTTTACTTGGTAGCTTAGTGTAAGTATGAATTATAAACTGAATTAAAAATACACACCTTTTTCCAATCAAAAGTTAATACAATCTTCATAAAAATCTTGATGATAACATGCTTAATGTTTAAGAAACCTGGAATAAAGAGTAAGCTAAGGATAGTAAGCATAGGTTTTTTATTTCAATGGAATTTTTTTCTGGTGGGATCAATTAGCATTTTAAATGCATATTATAACCACAATTATTTTGGGGGTCCAATTGGTAACACATGTTTTTCCTTATAAGTAAAGGTTGATCTAAATGACTTACATGTCTCCTAGGTAAATATAAAGATGTTTAATAGCTTTTGAAATGTTAGCCACCTAGTAGTATTAAACTGGAATATTTAAATATGATATTTAATACTTTAATCTTAAAAAGACAATCAGTGAAAATGAAGTTTAATAATATATAATCTGTGCAGCTAATTATACTGAGAATTTAGAAATGCAGACTTAAATGTGTGTGTGATATTGATCTGTCACTTCAGGAAAAGCTAATGAGATCACTCACTCTTCCCTGGGAAAGAAGAAGAAGGTACATGAGAATGGATATATATTGGTTCAAACCTAATTTTATTATAATCTGGACATTTAAATGTACTTAAAATTATGTTGAAAGGCAACTGGAAATCATTTGACTCTTCTTTTCTAATTAAACCCTCCAGATATGGATTAGTGATCCAAGAAATATGGACAAGCTTAGTCTTTCTGATGTTATGAATCTTGACCATTTAATTGGTTTTGAGTATCTTCTTAATGATGCTGTTTTCTAAAAGATCACATCTTTCTATCATGTGGCAGAATATTATTTTTGTTTAGTTTTGTTTTAGTTGGCTGATTTTGTGTGTATCACTTTTTAAATCAAGGATGATTATCCTATAGCTAGGAGAGCTTGAAGATAGACATACTTTTGTGTTTTCTGTCCATAAAACCCCAGTGGAACGCTGGTCATATTGCACAATAACAGAGTGAACTTATAAAATTTTCAGTTCCCAGACCAAGCCATATAACACAGAAAGTACAGGGTAGTGGATGGTTAAAATTGTGGAATTAAACTTAATGCAGTCTAAGTCTTGGCTGTCAGTTTATTCAATGATTGACTTTGGAAAATGTACTGATTTATCTTATTCTCAGCTTTCTCATTTATCAAATGTGGATAATAATAGCTACCTTCCGTGTTTATTGTATAGATTAGATATTATAGGTAAAATATTTGGCCCAGTAATCTATAGCTGGTAAGCATTATTATTATAATTTTTATTCATAATATATTTTATTGTTAATAATATGGGTACCAAAACAAACTATCCAAAGACCCACATTATAATCTATTAGACTGTAGTTTATTATAATCTCAACTGTTTGTTCTCCCAACGGCAAATTCCCAAATTCCACTTTTTAATTCTGAGAAGATGTAGCCAACCAGGAGAGTAGTATTTCTGGAACTGATTTTTTTTTTAAACTTAATAAACATCTATATAGTGGTTAGTATGTACCAAGCACCATAATAGGCACTTTAAATACTTCTTTACCTAATGCTCATAAAGACCCTATGAGGTAGGCCCTCTTCTTCTCATATTACAAATAAGACATCTGTAGTACAGCGAAATTTCATAACTCACCTGAGTACAGTTTGTAGTAGAAAGTGGCAGAGTGGGGGTTTGAATCCAGGAAGTCTTCTCAGCTTTAAAAACTATGTGCTCTACTCCTCTCTCACATGGCTCTATAGCCCTGGGTTTTACTGAGGCTACTTCAGGCCCTACTTCCTCCTGAGTTGCTGATGGTGTTGCCAGATCCAGATCTGTCACTCTGGCATTTGCTCCCTTTTGCTGACACTGTTGCTGAGAAGTTTATGGTCCTCCTCCCTTCTGCTTCCAGCCTCCAGCTGCACTGAAGAAAGATGCAGCTCTTTCCACCTTGAAAGGTGGAAAACAGATTTGCAGTCTGTGGGTGTTAGCAAACATAAACACCCTGATGTATAAATCCTTTCTCTTGCGTTCATTTCCATGAGTCAGATTCCTAAATTTTGGATTGACGGCTTCAAGAAAATACACATTTTGAATATTGATGAATGCTGATAGATTCTTTCCCAAAAAGACAATGCCAAATACTACTACCATGGATAACATATTAAGTGCTAGGGCACCTGGGTAGCTCAGACTGTTAAGCTGTCTGCCTTTGGCTCAGGTCATGATCCCAGAGGCCTGGGATCAAGCCCCCGGGATTGGGCTCCCTGTTTAGCAGGGAGTCTGATTCTCTCTCTCCCTCTGCCATTCCCCTGCTGGTTCTCTCTGGCTCTCTTTATCAAATAAACAAATAAATTCTTTAAAAAAATATGAGAGTGCCCATTTCACCATATAATCTCTGAAAAATTGAATGTTATCAATGTATATATATATATATATCAATAGACTATTTATCTGTCTATATATATAGATAGATAGATATAGATATAGATTTTTTTTTTTTTTGCCAGTTGGATAGGTTAAAACTTTGTGACTTATTCTTACAGTTTGCAATAAGGTTGAACATCTTAAGTTTACTGGTCCTTTTCTCTTTTCTAAATTAATAGATATAGTTAACAAATATGAACTACATCACTTCCTGTTTGTCATGTGCCTGGATCTGTGCTAAGAATTGTTTTTTATGAGTTATCTTATTTTCTCCAAAAAATTCCTGTATGCTATATAGGATTTTTATTCTCACTTTACTGGCAATTTATAGAAAGCTTACAAAATATCCTCCAGGCCAGACAACCAGTACGGGCTGAAGCCAGACACAACCCATATTTATATTCCACCTACATAAATAACTCTACTTTCCAAGCTCTAACTACATACTTTTATATTTCTTATTGATTTTCTTGTGGGACTACTTGTTCTTTACTTATCAGTATGGAAGGAATTTCTTTGTGTATTCAATAAGGGTGAGCTGGGGAAGGGATTTTAGTTAGAAAGGTTTTCTCCAGCCAGTCATTAAATCCTTCACCTAAGATCAGCAAGCATCTCATACACTGAGATCAAGTCACCTTTCTCTAGAAACCAGAACATGGGAACTATGATCACAATTCTCCCAGGCCTTTTCTCCCTATCTTTAGGAGTCAAGCAGGAGTTCTCAGAAATCCGCCCCTCCAGAGAATCCAGTATTAATAATATAGTTCAGTCATGACTATCTCTTGTAGATCATCTGGGACTAACCACATTAGGCATTTTATTGCTGCTTGTATCTGCTACAACAAGAATCCTCAGGCTCCCAGGTCATCCACTGTTCATCCCCAATTCTCTATCCCTTCTCACTTTTCTAAGGGTCACGAAACCCTTTCACTGGAAACCATGGGATTTATGGTTCATTATCAATACGATCTGTTATGCCCTCAAACTACTGAAAATTCCCATCACTGTTTTGCTCTTGAGAGAAATTAACTCTGCAGTAGGGTATTCTCTGCACCCTGTCAAGTGGTGGCTTTTTTTCTCTCTCAGCATTTTACAGGAATAGCTTACTTTATTGTGTTTCACTTTATTACACATTGCAGATGGTGTGTGTGTGTGTGTGTGTGTGTGTGTGTGTATGTTTCACACATTGAAGGCTTGTGGTAGCCCTGTGTTGAGCAAATCTATAGGCACCATTTTTTTCTGACAAAATTTGCTCACCTTAGGTTGCCGTATCAAATTTGAATAATTCTCACATCTTTTTCATTATTATTATATTTGTTTTGGTGGTCTGTGATTTGTAATCTTTGATAATACCTCTGTAATTGTTTTGGAATACAACAAAATGCACCCACATGAGGTGGCAAATATATGGATAAATGCTATGTGTTCCGATTGCCTCACAGACCAGTGGTTCCTCCATTACTCTCCCTCTTCTTGGGCCTCCATATCCTGAGGAACAATAATACTGAAATAATGAAACAAGTCAATTAATAACCTTATAATGGCCTATAAGTGTTCAAGGAAAAGAAAGAGTTACACATCTCACTATAAGCCAGAAGCTAGAAATTATTAAGCTTAGTGAGGAAAGCATGTCAAAATCCAAGACAGGCCAAAAGTGGGCATCCTTTGCCAAAGAGCCATGTTGTGAATGCAAAGGAAAATTTCTTGAAGGTAATTAAATGTGCTACTCCAGTGAACAAAAGAATGATAAGAATGCTAAACAGCCTTATTGTTGATATGGGGAAAGTTTGAGTGGTCTGGATAGAAGATCAAATCAGCCATAACACTCCCTCAAGCCAGGTTCTAACTCTCTTCAAGGCTATGAAGGCTGAGAGAGGTGAAGAAGCTGCAGAAGGAAAGTTGAAGCTAGCAGAGGTTTGTTCATGAGGTTTAAGGAAAGAAACTGTCCCTCCAACAGAAAAGTGCAAGTTGGAGCAGCAAGTGGAAGCTGCAGCAAGTTATCCAGAAGATCTGGCTAAGAAAATTTAAGAAGGCGGCTTATACTAAACAACAGATTTTCAATGTAGATGAGATAGTTTTATATTGGAAGAAGATGCCATTGAAGACTTTCACGATGAGAGAGAAGTTAATGCCTGACATCAAAGCTCTAAATAATAGGCTCTCTCTCTTATTAGGGTCTAATGCAGCTGGTGAGTTTAAATTGAAGCCAGTGCTCATTGACCATTCCAAAAATCCGAGGCTCCTTAAGGATGATGTTAAATCTACTGTGCTCTATAAATGGAAAAACAAAGCCTAGATGACAGCACATCTGTTTAGAGCGTGGTTTACTGAATATTTAAAGCCTACAGTTGAGAACTACCGCTCAGAAAAAGAAAAAAAAGATAACTTTCAAAATATTACTGCTCATTGTCACCTAAGAGCTCTGATGGAGATGCACAATTATGGAAACTAATGTTTTCATGCCTATTAACACACTATCTATTCTGCAGCCCCTGATTCAAGGGTCAATTTCAATTTTCCAGTTTTAGTATTTAAGAAATAACATTTTATAAACCTATAGTTGTCACAAATAGTTCTTTCTCTGATGGATATGGGAAAATTCTATCAAAAAACTTCTGGAGAGGAATCACCATTCTAGATGCCATTAAGAACATTCATGATTGGGGCATTTGAGTGGCTCAGTGGGTTAAAGCCTCTGCCTTCGGCTCAGGTCATGATCCTAGGGTCCTGGAATCGAGCCCAACATTGGGCTCTCTCCTAGGCAGGGAGCCTGCTTCCCTTCCTCTCTCTGCCTCTCTCTGCCTATTTGTGATCTCTATCTCTGTCAAATAAATAAATAAAATCTTAAAAAAAAAAAAAAGAACATTCATGATTCATGAAAAGAGGCCAAAATACAAACATTAACAGAAGTTTGGAAGAAGTTAATTCCAATCTACATTGGAATTGGAATGGATGACTTGCAGGGGTTCAAGACTTCATGGAAGAAGTGATTGCAGATGTGGTGGGAATAGCAAGAGAACTAGAATCTAATTGGAGTCTGAAGATGTGACTGAATTGCTTCAATCTCATAAGAAAATTTTAATGGATGAGAAGTTGCTTCTTATGGATGAACAAAGTGAGTGGTTTCCTCAGATGAAATCTACTCCTAGTGAAGATGCTGTTAATATTGTTGAAATGGCAACAAAGGATTTAAAATATTGCACAGACTTAGTTGATAAAGCAGTGGCAAGGCTTGAGAGGATTGACTCTTATTTTGAAAGACATTCTGCTTTGGGTATAATGCTGTCAAACAACATCACATGCTACAGGAAAACTGTTCTTGAAAGGAAGAATCAATCAATGCAGTAAATTTCATTGTTGTCTCATTTTAAGGAAATGCCACAATGACCCTAACCTTCAGCAACCACCACTGTGATCAGTCAGCAGCCATCAACATCAAGGCACGACCCACTACCAGCAAAAGATTATGAGTTACTGAAAGCTTAGATAATAACTAATATTTTTTAGCAATTATTTTTAATTAAGGCATGCTTATTTTTTTCAGACATAATGGTATTACATACTTAATAGACTAAGGTATCGTATAAATGATTTTTCTATGCACTGAGAAACAATAAAAAATTAATATGGCCCACTTTATTGAGATATTCTCTTTATTGTGGTGGTCTAGAACTAATCCACAATTATCTCCTAGGCATACCTGTACTTCTGACTGGAAAGTGGTAGGGGTCTTTGATCCCTATTTTGACTTTGGGACTATTCTTCCCAAACACCCTCTAATTTTATATCTCATATCTTTATAACTTCGTATTATATCACCAATTATCCCTCATTTTAGCTGTCATTCATTGTCCTCAAATCCATTCTCCCTCTTCTCAATAATGGCATTTACCTTTTCAGTCACTGTTCCTAAGATTACCCCATCTGAATCCTTAGCAATTTCAACATAGATGCAAATGATACTTCAACACTTTAGCCTTTCAGTCCTTGAAAATCTTTCTTTCATTAGCGATCTCCTCTTCCACCCTTTCTCATGTAGAATTGCAATACTTCCATCATCCTAATATACTTCCTATCTGACAACCACTTCTTTAGCCTTGCTCACTTTTACCTCATACCAGATCCAACCTGCTTACCCTCCAATTCATTGCCCACACTACATTGCCATTTTTCCTTACTGCCTTAATATCTCCACTTCCTTCCTTAGTTAGATTAAACTCTGTGGTTAATCATAAATGTTTGCATAGTCTTTCAATTCTCTTGTACTTCTTTCTCATTTCTTTGAATTTGCTTGATTACAAAACTCATAATGTTAAATTCTTTCTGCCTCTCCAATCTTTGTCTTTTTCATCGATGATCTTGGTTTCTACTGCACTGAAACATTGAATTCATTCCCATAGAATCTCATTCCCATATACTTTACCTCCGCTTCTTTCTTTAAAATTAATATATAGTGTATTATTTGCCCCAGGGGTACAGGTCTGTGAATTGTCAGGCTTACACGCTTCACAGCACTCACCATAGCACATACCCTCCCCAAAGTCCATAACCTAACCACCCTCTCCCCACCCTCCTCCCCCCAGAACCCTCAGTTTGTTTTGTGATATTAAGAGTCTCTTATGGTTTGCCTCCCTCCTGATCCCATCTTGTTTCATTTTTTTCCTTCCCTCCCCCTGAAATCCCCACTTTGCCTTTCAAATTCCTCATATCATGGAGATCATTGTCTTTCTCTGATTGACTTATTTCACTCAGCATAATACCCTATAGTTCCATCCACGTTGTTGTAAATGGCAAGATTCCATTTCTTTTGATGGTTGCATAGTAGTCCATTGTGTGTATTGTGTGTGTGTGTGTGTGTGTGTAAAATCACTTCTTCTTTATCCATTAATCTGTTGATGGACATCTAGGTTCTTTCCATAGTTTGGCTATTGTGGACATTGCTGCTATAAACATTCAGATGTATGTGCCCCTTTGGATCACTACATTTGTATCTTTAGGGTAAATACCCAGTAGTGTAATTGCTGGGTCATAGGGTAGCTCTATTTTTAACTTTTTGAGGAACCTCCATGCTGTTTTCCAGAGTGGCTACACCAGCTGCATTCCCCACCAACAGTGTAGGTGGGGTCTCCTTTCTCCACACCCTCACCAGCATCTGTCCTTTTCCCTACTTGTTAATTTTAGTTATTCTGACTGGCATGAGGTGGTATCTCATTGTGGTTTTGATTTGTATTTCCCTGATGCCAAGTGATGTGGAGCACTTTTTCATGTGTCTGTTGGCCATCTGGTTGTCCTCTTTGCTGAAAGGTCTGTTGATGTTCTCTGCCCATTTCTTGATTGGATTATTTGTTCTTTGGGTGTTGAGTTTGCTAAGCTCTTTATAGGTTTTGGATACTAGCCCTTTACCTGATATGTCATGTGGGAATATCTTCTCCCATTCTTTCACTTGTCTTTTGGTTTTGTTGACTGTTTCCTTTGCTGTGCAAAAGCTTTTGATCTTGATGAAGTCCCAATAGTTCATTTTTTGCCATTGCTTCCCTTGCCTTTGGCGACGTTTCTGGGAAGAAGTTGTTGATGCTGTGGTTGAAGAGGTGCCTGCCTGTGTTCTTCTCAAGGATTTTGATGGTTTCCTTTCTCACACTGAGGTCTTTCATCCATTTGGAGTCTATTTTTGTGTGTGGTATAAAGAGATGGTTCAGTTTCATTCTTCTGCATGCAGCTGTCCAATTTTCCCAACACCACTTGTTGAACAGACTGCCTTTTTTCCATTGGACATTCTTTCCTGCTTTGTCAAAGATTAGTTGACCATAGAGTTGAGGGTCTATTTCTAGGCTCTCCATTCTGTCCCATTGATCTATGTGTCTGTTTTTGTGCCAGTACCATACTGTCTTGATGATTACAGCTTTACTTTACCTCCTCTTCTGTAACCATAAGTCAGGGGTTCTCAACTTTGGCACTACTGACATTTTGGACTGGAAAATACTTTAATGTGGGAGTTGTTCTGTGCACTACAGGATTGTTGGCAGCATCCCTGGCCTCTACCCATTAAATGCTCACAGAAACCCTCTTCACAATCATGACCGTTAAAAATGTTTCCATGTATTGCCAAATGTTCTCTGGCAGGAGTAAGCAGATAAATGAATGAAAACCACTGTCATAGATGAATTTTTGTAGTCGTATCAAAAGCCAATTCCTCTCTTTATTATCTCATCCATTTTTATGAATTTAAGGACATGGCTTTAAAAATTTACTTCTCCTTTCTCTCTCTTCTAGGATTTATTTTTTATTCTTATTTTTATAAACTTGCAAATGTGTTTATTATTCCCACTTGGGAAAAAAAAAGAAAGAAAACAAAGGGAAAAAAAGACTTTTATGATTCCAGTTTCCTCTCCATCTATCTCTTTAATTTTTCTTTCCTCCATGTTGGAGGAAAAAGAAAGAAAAAGAAGAAACTCATGGGTAAACTCACAGTAAAGTACATGTAAAAGTGTCCAAAGTTTCACAAAAATTGGATAACAGAAGTAAAAAAGGGCAAAGTTTATTGTTCAAAATTTACATCATAATTCTATTTGGAAAATGTCTAGGTCAGTTTTGATTTGAAAACTGTTCCTGTTTCCTGTTCTTAATAAGAAAAAAATAAATAGTTTCTATTTTCTCATGGCTTATCTTAGTATGAAAAAATTGCAGATGTTCCTTTTCATGACTATCTTGAAATGCAAAGCTTTTGGAATGTGAAACTTTTCCATGATGTGTGGTATACTTAGTCAAAATGTCCAAGGCTAAGTTAAAAAAAAAAAAAAGTCAGATTTTTTTGAAAGCAAAATGTCTGCTGAAGAGTTGCTATAGTCACTATGTCTAATTTCTCTCCTTTTTTAAAACTCATTGCTATCTGGCTTTTGCTCCCACTGATCCACTTAAAACTGCTTTTGTTACAGTAACTGATGACATCCATATTGCTAAATCCAATTGTCAGTTCTCTTCTTCCTGCATCTGCTAGCTGCTTTGGGCACAGTTGACCTTCTGTGATATATTTTCTTTATATGGTTTCCATAATATTAAATTCACTATATTTTTTCCCTCTTATTTCATTGGTTGCTGTCTGTCTCAGACTCCTTTGCAACCTATTCCTTATTTTCTTGAACTTTGAATATTAAAGTACACCACAGCTTACTACTTACTGCTTTTTCACTCTTCTATCTACACTCATTATTTTGGTGATTGATTGTAAATGTAAATTTTAATTTTAGCTGTCAGCCCATAACTCTTCAGTGCATTTCTATAACACAGATCTCTTTCAAAAATTCTAGATATGTATATCCAATTTCTTTTTGGCTTATCTACTTGAACATTTAATACATTTCTTGAAGTTATCATGTCTAAAACTCTTGATTTTCTACCATGGAAGTAGTCTTCCCCATCTCAGTTACTGTCACCTCAATTTTTCCGGTTCTTCAGGATAAAACCTGGAATCATCTTTAACACCTCTTTCTAATATATCAAGGACTATTCTGACAGTCTTTCCAGAAACCAACCGCAACCTTCAACCTCCACTACAATGATCACATGGCTTAAGCCAACATAATCACACACTTTGATTACATCAATAGCCATCTATAAATTTATGTTAGGTGGTATTATTATTCCTAATTATCCACGTATTTATTTCTCTTTCTTTTTAGAATATTATGCAGACCTTCTTATTTCCATGTAACTTGTAGGCAATGTCAGCTTCTTGAGTATGTGACCTTTACTTGGGTTAATGCTCTGCTCTTGCCATCTTAAGATGTCTAATGTCTTTTGAATAAGAGATCTCACACTTCAGTTTTGCATTGGGGCTTTAAAATTATGTATCCAGTATTACTTGCAGTGCCACTCCTTGAAGGAAAAGAATTGTCTAACAGAATGCTTGGGGATTTCACGTGGCAATCCTGGCAGAAGTTTAAAGAGTTATTTTGTGAGGCCACTTTCTCTCATTTTTTTTCCTTCTGCACTGAAAGTGGCATTCCCCAGATATGGGCTGTTCCTTTATCCTGGATCCTAAAATGAACAAGCCCTTGGGGAACAGAGCCATAGCTGATCCTAGCTAATGTCTAATATGAGATAAAAATAAATATTTTTGTACAAGCACTGATATTTGGTTGTTTTCCTATCTTACAATAAGCTACTGGAGGCCAACTAATATACAAATTTCTCTGCTTCATCCCCTTGTCTCTCTATAGTTCATTCTTGACAAAATAGTCATAATGGTTCTTTTAATAGTGAGGTTAAATCATATCATGGCTTTGCTCAAAATGATGCAATGACTGTATTGTTTTTATTTTGTTTTGTTTTTTCATTCAGATGAAAAGCCAAAGGCCTTGCAATGGCAAGCATGATTTTCTTCCCCCACCACTCTTATTTCCCTGACCCCATCTCTTGCTGTGTTCCCACATTTTACCATACCATAGACATGAATTCCTTCTTGTTGTTTTGTGAATGTGCCAGGGACACTTCAGATGTTGGAACTTTTCTTGAGCAGTCACACTTTTAGAATGCTCTCCTTCCACATATCTGCCTTACTAATTCCCTCATCTTCATGTCTGCTCAAATCCTACATTGCCAATGAGGCAAAACTTGACCACTCTAAATTAGATGCTTCACACTTCTACTGAGCATGTAGAAAATAAGATCAAATGATCTTCCTTTTTTCTTCTTATTTTTCTTCCAGTAGCATGTATAATTTATTAAGACATTTATTTATTTATTTAGTATTTTCTTTCATAGCTGTCTGTCTTCTCCCATTAGAATGTAAGCTTCCTTGGGCGCCTGGGTGGCTCAGTGGGTTAAGCCGCTGCCTTCAGCTCAGGTCATGATCTCGGGGTCCTGGGATCGAGTCCCGCATCGGGCTCCCTGTTTGGCGGGGAGCCTGCTTCCTCCTCTCTCTCTCTCTCTCTCTGCCTGCCTCTCTGCCTACTTGTGATCTCTGTCTGTCAAATAAATGAATAAAATCTTAAAAAAAAAAATTTAAAAAAAAAAGAATGTAAGCTTCCTAAAGACAGGGATATTTGTTTCCACCAATATTTCCCAGTTTTTAAAATATTGCCTAAAACGTAGTTGATATTCCATAATCATTTATTGGATATGTTGAGATTGAAAGAGGTCTATACATGGATACATTATTTTACATCCTCTCTGCCCATATCCCTTAAAGTCTCTTACTCCTCTCATATCCATACACTTTTTGGTAAAACCCTAACTATGGCTAAAGATTATAGTGTGAGTGCTAAGTGACTGCACATAGTAGCTGAATGTCTCTAGAGTAAAAGAAACAAGTATGTTGAGTTGTTTCACATTGAATTTAGGATGACCAGTCTTTTTTGGGCCCTCACTTTTTTTTTTTCTAGGTACATTTTTAAAATTTTAATTAAATTAATTAACATATAATGTATTATTGGTTGCAGAGGTAGAGGTCAGTGATTCATTAGTCTTATATAATACTCAGTGCTCATCACATCACCTGTCCTCCATAATGTCCATCATGCAGTTACCTGCTCCCAAACCCCTTCTCTCCAACAACTCTCAGTTTGTTTTCTATGATTATGGTTTGTCTTATGGTTTATCTCTTATGGTTTGTCTCCTTTATGGTTTGTCTCCCTCTTTGATTTCATCTTGTTTTCTTTTTTCCCTCTTCCCCTATGGTCCTTTGTTTTGATTCTTAAATTCCATATATGAGTGAGATCATATGAAACTTATCTTTCTCTGACTTATTTCACTCAGCATAATACCCTCTAGTTTCATCCATATCATTGCAAGTGGCAAGATTTCAATTTTTTGATGGCTGGGTAACATTCCATTGTGTGTGTGTGTGTGTGTGTGTGTACGTGCACATGTGTGTGTATGCACACACAGGATACACACACACACACACACACATATATATATATATATATATTACATAGATACAACAACAATATAGACCACTATAGCTGCAGTGTAGGTAATGAAGTAGACAGATTTCCTGATAAACTCTGAAGAAATAATAAATGTAGTTTGCTGAAGAATTGGTTATGGAAGTAAGGGAAAAAGTGTAAGTGTAGCTCTATGTCTTTAAGTGTAACTCTATGTCTTTGCCCTGTGCAATTTGAATGGAGTTGCCATTCACAACAGTGGAAAAAGCCACATGATAGGCAGGTTTGAAGGGGGGAAAATATCTATATCTATATCTATATCTATATATATATATACCTGATATATATATATATCTTATATATTTATATATAAAATATCTTTATTCATCCGTGGATGGACATCTGGGCTCTTTCCATAGTTCGGCTATTGTGGACATTGCTGCTATAAACATTGGGGTGCAGGTGCCCCTTTGGATCACTACATTTGTATCTTTGGGGCCCTCAGTTTTACCTAGGAGTCAAATTACATTTTCTTGTTCCATTCATTCTTTGTCTCCCAAATGAAAAATTTTTACCTCTTTCTTTAAACATCTAATCCATTATCTTTTATTTTGATTCTTTCTGAAATGTCTTATTTTCAAATCCCATTAAAAAACAAAAACAAAATAAACACTGTCAGGAAAGAACTTCCACAAGTTCCCACAGTTATATATGCCAGCAATGCTGCATTTTTCCACTGAAGGAATAATGCCATTCCTTCAGTTATGTTGGACGAATTTTCCACATTCAAATTGAAGGTCAGCACTTCTGTGTCTACTGAATAACATCTTTCTTTGCTTCTTCAAGAACAATGTACTAGCAACACTCCTTTATTTCCAACAAAATCAGTTTTTAAGTCTCTAGAGGATGACTTTCATCAGCATACACAAAAACCATAATTCTCCCATTTTAAAAAAGAAAAACTAAAAACAAAACAAATAAACAAACAAACAAAAAAAAACCCACTAATATACAACTTCAATCAGTTACTGTATCAGTCCTCTCCTTTTCTTTATAATGAAGCTCCTTAGGAAAGTTGGTGTGTTCTTGCTATCTCAAACTCCTCTTTAGGCAGAATTTGCCCTTACTCCTCCACTATTCTGTTCTTGACAAATCACCAATGACCTCCATATCACTCTATACAACAATTTTCAACTTTAATACACTTAACTTGCTATCAACATATGCCACAGTGTTCCTTGAAAACACTTCCTAACTTGGTTTCCAGCACACCACATACTGCTTTTTTTCCTCTTTCTCCTTTAGTCATTCCATTTCAAGCTCCTTCCTATTTCCTATTCATCAAACTAAACTTTTATCTTTTCCATCTTTCATAGCCATTGTTAATTTCCCATAGCCTTAAGGATTCAATATCATTTTTACTCTAATGCCTCCCATACTCATATTTTAAGACCTGATGTATTTTTTGAACTCCAGTCTCAAAAATCCAACTCCTTCCTATCCATCTGGTCTTAAATTTTCAATAGGCATTTTTACCTTATCAAGTTTAAAACTGAACTTCTGATCTTTCTCTTTTTCCCCTTTAAACCTGCCTATCATGTGGCTTTTTCCACTGCTGTGAATGGCAACTCCATTCAAATTGCACAGGGCAAAGTCAGAGAGTTACACTTAAAGACATAGAGTTACACTTACACTTTTTCCCTTACTTCCATAACCAATTCTTCAGCAAACTACATTTATTATTTCTTCGGAGTTTATCAGAAAATCATTACCTACACTGCAGCTATAGTGGTCTATATTGCTGTTGTATCTATGTAGTATTATTTACATGACCTTCTAATTGATCTCCCTGCTCATGCATTTACTGTCTTAGAACATAATCTTAACAGAGCTATTCCTTGATTCTTTTAAAATTTAACTCACATCATTCTAGGCCCCTGCTTCAAAGCTCTCCAATGCCTTTCCAACTGAAGTAAAGCCGAAGGCCTTAGTAATGTTTAAAGACTCTGCAATTTCTAACCTTCTTTAAAGAAAGCCTGCTTTTTGCCCCTTGCTCACTTTGATCAACATCATTGGCTCTCTTGCTTTTCTTGAAACATACCAGATATGTGTGTGCTTATCTGAAGAATTTTACAAAAGGTCTTTTCTTTGCCTGAACTGCTTTCTTTTCAGACATCTTCACAATTCTCTTTCACTTCATGTAGTTTTTAAATCAAGGATCTCTGTTGTGAACCTCTCCCTAATGCCCTACTTAAACATTGCAATATTTTCTGGTATCCCATACCCACTTTCTTGCTTTACTTTTTTTCTTAGCAGTTATCACTTTCTGACCTACTGTACTACTATTTACAATTTTAACTGAAGCATTAGACAAAGTTCATAAAATCATAGAATGTAGATAGATAGATAGGTGATAGATATAATCAGTGAATGAGTGGATAAAATATAAGATAGACTATTAAAAATGGGTAAAAAATATATTTACTGAAAGAGGGATATTGGCTGCTGGAGGACGTGGAAGCTCTAAGGGTCTTTGTTTTTTTCATGGAAATAGTAAATAAACTGTCTAGTTGATAATAGTAAATAAACAACTCTCTGTCTAAAATAACTTTATAGGAGCTCTAGAAATCTGTCAAATATCTCAAGCAACCAAGCAAATGCACAATTAAAAAAAATTACAAGGAAATTTGGGCATGTTTTTATTTGCCTTTGCCTTACGTTCTTCTTGATGCATTGTGCCCTTGGTGTAATCTGGAGGAAATTAGAGCTGTGTCACCAGTTATGTTCTATAAACCAGAGAAAATAGAACCGACCTAAATTACAACATTATAAATTACCTTAGAGATTGGCTTCTGCAGTCATGTAGGTGAGCTCTCAGGCACCCAAAGGAGCACAGCTCATATGGGAAGCTAGAAAATGTTTCATAAAAGCTACAATGGGACAAACCACAAGCAGTTGCCTGGGGCAAGAGATTACTGATTAAGGAATACAATACAACAGCTAAAGTCACCAGAAGAAAACAAGGATGAGAGTCTGAGGAAAATTTACACATTGAAAAGTAGCCATATACACTACACAGGGGAGTGTGAAACAAGGACATACCCTTGCCTAAGGAAGACACATGCACAGAAAAGTCCTAAAAGAATCATAAACCTTAATGCCAAGCTGATTCTAAGGTTCAGATATGTCTTTCTAATTGGTGAAAATTTCCTGCAGAGAGACAGTCTTCAAGAACTAGTAGAGGTAACTGATTTTTTAAAAATTCTCAATTTTCAAACAAAAAAACCACAAAACATACAAAGAAACAGGAAAACATATTTATTTATTTGTTTGCTTGTTTATAGATTTTATATATTTATTTATTTGAGAGAAAGAGCACAAGAGGGAGGGCAGAGGGAGAGGGAGAAGCAGACTCCCCACTGAGCAGTAAGCCTGATGCAGGGCTCAATCCCAGGACCCTAGGATCATGATCTGAGTCTAAGGCAGAAACTTAACCAAGTGAGGCGCTTAGGTGCCCCAGAAACATGAATATTTAAAGGAGCAAGTAAATTCCCAGAAACTACTCCTGAAAAACTCAAGATGTGATCATACTAGGTAAAGACTTTCAAATGTCACCTTGAACACTTGGAGAGCTAAAGAAAAATATGAACAGAGAACTGGGAATAGAGGGAAACTACCTCAACAAAATAAAAGCTATATATATATATAAACCCACAGTTAACATTACACTCAATGGTAAAAGATTGATAATTTTTTTTCCAAGATTAGGAATAAGATGAAGATGCTTATTTTCCATCCTTCTAAAGAATGAATGGATCAACCAGAAAATTAAAGAAGAATTGAAAAAATTCATGGAAACAAATGATAATGAAAACACAATGGTTCAAAATCTGTGGGCCACAACAAAGGCAGTCCTGAGAGGAAAATATATAGCAGTACAAGACTTTCTCAAGAAACAAGAAAGGTCTCAGGTACACAACCTAACCCTACACCTAAAGGAGCTGGAGAAAGAACAAAAAGGAACCCCTTAACCCAGCAGGAGAAGAGAAATCATGAAGATCAGAGCAGAACTCATTGAAATAGAAACAAACAAACAAAAAAAACCAAAACAAAACAAACCAAAACAAAACAATAGAACAAATCAATGAAACTAGGAGCTGGTTCTTTGAAAGAATTAATAAGATTGATAAACCCCTTGCCAGACCTATCAAAAAGAAAAGAGAAAGGACCCAAATTAATAAAATCATGAATGAAAGAGGAGAGATCACAACTAACACCAAAGAAATACAAACTATTATAAGAACATACTATGAGAAACTCTACGCCAACAAATTTGACAATCTGGAAGAAATGGATGCATTCCTAGACACATATAAACTACCACAACTGAACCAGGAAGAAATAGAAAACCTGAACAGACCCATAAGCAGTAAGAAGATTGAAAGAATCATCAAAAATCTCCAAACAAACAAAAGCCCAGGGCCAGATGGCTTCCCGGGGGAATTCTACCAAACATTTAAAGAAGAACTAATTCCTGTTCTCCTGAAACTGTTCCAAAAAAATAGAAATGGAAGGAAAACTTCCAAACTCATTTTATGAGGCCAGCATCACCTTGATCCCAAAACCAGACAAGGATCCCATCAAAAAAAAAAAAAAGAATTACAGACCAATATCCTTGATGAACACAGATGCAAAAATTCGCACCAAAATACTAGCCAATAGGATTCAACAGTACATTAAAAGGATTATTAACCACGACCAAGTGGTGCAACCTTCCAGGTGCAACCTTCCAGGGCTGCAAGGTTGGTTCAACATCCACGAATCAATCAATGTGATACAGTACATCAATAAAAGAAAGAACAAGAACCATATGATACTCTCAATAGATGCTGAAAAAGCATTTGAAAAAGCATCTGACAAAGCATTTGACAGCATCCCTTCCTGATCAAAACTCTTCAAAGTGTAGGGATAGAAGGCACATACCTCAATATCATCAAAGCCATCTATGAAAAACCCACTGCAAATATCATTCTCAATGGAGAAAAACTGAAAGCTTTTCCACTAAGATCAGGAACACGACAGGGATGTCCATTATCACCACTGCTATTCAACATAGTACTAGAAGTCCTAGCCTCAGCAATCAGACAACAAAAGGAAATTAAAGGCATCCAAATCGGCAAAGAAGTCAAACTATCACTGTTCGCAGATGATATGATACTATAGGTGGAAAACCCAAAAGACTCCACTCCAAAACTGCTAGAACTTGTATAGGAATTCAGTAAAGTGTCAGGATATAAAATCAATGCACAGAAATCAGTTGCATTTCTCTACACCAACAACAAGACAGAAGAAAGAGAAATTAAGGAGTCAATCCCATTTACAACTGCACCCAAAACCATAAGATACCTAGGAATAAACCTAAACAAAGAGGCAAAGAATCTATACTCAGAAAACTATAAAGTACTCATGAAAGAAATTGATGAAGACACAAAGAAATGGAAGAATGTTCCATGCTCCTGGATTGGAAGAATAAATATTGTGAAAATGTCTATGCTATCTAAAGCAATCTACATATTTAATGCAATTCCTATCAAAGTACCATCCATCTTTTTCAAAGAAATGGAACAAATAATCCTAAAATTTATATGGAACCAGAAAAGACCTCGAATAGCCAAAGGAATATTGAAAAAGAAAGCCAAAGTTGGTGGCATCACAATTCCGGACTTCAAGCTCTATTACAAAGCTGTCATCATCAAGACAGCATAGTACTGGCACAAAAACAGACACCTAGATCAATGGAACAGAATAGAGAGCCCAGAAATAGACCCTCAACTCTATGGTCAACTAATCTTTGACAAAACAGGAAAGAATGCCCAATGGAAAAAAGACAGCCTCTTCAGTAAATGGTTTTGGGAAAATTGGACAGCCACATGCAGAAAGATGAAATTGGACCATTTCCTTACACCACACACGAAAATAGACTCAAAATGGATGAAGAATCTCAATGTGAGACAGGAATCCATCAAAATCCTTGAGGAGAACACAGGCAGCAACTTCTTCGACCTCAGCTGCAACAATATCTTCCTAGGAACATTGCCAAAGGCAAGGGAATCAAGGGCAAAAATGAACTCTTGGGATTTCATCAAGATCAAAAGCTTTTGCACAACAAAGGAAACAGTTAACAAAACCAAAAGACAACGGACAGAATGGGAGAAGATATTTGCAAACAACATATCAGATAAAGGGCTAGTGTCCAAAATCTATAAAGAACTTAGCAAACTCAACACCCAAAGAACAAATAATCCAATCAAGAAATGGGCAGAGGACATGAACAGACATTTCTGCAATGAAGACATCCAGATGGCCAACAGACACATGAAAAAGTGCTCCATATCACTCGGCATCAGGGAAATACAAATCAAAACCATGATGAGATATCACCTCATACCAGTCAGAATGGGTAAAATTAAGAAGTCAGGAAATGACAGATACTGGCGAGGATGCAGAGAAAGGGGACTCTCCTACACTGTTGGTGGGAATGCAAGCTGGTGCAACCACTCTAGAAAACAGCAAGGAGGTTCCTCAAAATGTTGAAAATAGAACTACCCTATGACCCAGCAATTGCACTACTGGGTATTTACCCTAAAGATACAAACATAGTGATCCGAAGGGGCAGGTGCACCTAAATGTTTATAGCAGCAATGTCCACAATAGCCAAACTATGGAAAGAACCTAGATGTCCATCAACAGATGAATGGAACAAGAAGAGGTGGTAGATATACACAATGGAATACTATGCAGCCATCAAAAGAAATGAAATCTTGCCATTTGTGAAGATGATGGATGGAACTAGAGCGTATCATGCTTAGCAAAATAAGTCAAGCAGAGAAAGACAACTATTATATGATCTCCCTGATATGAGGAAGTAGAGATGCAACATGGGGGGTTAAGGGGATAGGAGAAGAATAAGTGAAAAAAGATGGGATTGGGTGGGAGACAAACCATAAGTGACTCTTAATCTCACAAAACAAAGTGAGAGTTGCTGGGGGGAGGGGGGTTGGGAAAAGGAGGGTGGGGTTATGGACATTGGGGAGGGTATGTGCTATGGTGAGTGCTGTGAAGTGGGTAAACCTGGCGATTCACAGACCTGTACCTGTGGGGATAAAAATATATTTTTGTTTATAAAAAATAAAAAAATCTTAAATTAAAAAAAAGATGCTTATTTTCATCACATTTGTTCATGGTATTACTGAGGGCTTAGACAGAACAATAAGTCAGGAAAAGAAGTCAATTCATCCAAATTGAAAAAGAGAAAGCAATCTGCACAGTGAAGGAAATTTTCAACAAAACTAAAAGGCACCCTTCAGAATGGGAGAAGATATTTGCAAATGATTTATCTGATAAAGGGTTAATATCCAAAATAAAAAACTTATAAAACTCCAATCTAAAAAGCAAATAATCCAGTTAAAGGATAGACAGATGACATGAATAAACATTTTGCCAAAGAAGACATACAGCTGGCCAACAGACACATGAAAAGATGTGCAACAACACTCATCATTAGGGAAATACAAATCAAAAGTATAATGAGATATGACCTCACAGCTGTTAGAATGGCTAAAATTAACAAGACAAGAAACAACAGTTGTTGGCGAGGATGTCGAGAAAGGGCAATCCTCTTCGACTGTTGGTTGAGTTGGAATGCAAATTGGTCCAGCTCCTGTGGAAAAGAGTATGGCAGTTTCTCAAAAAGTCAAAATGGAATTACCCTATGTCTTAGCAATTGCACTTCTAGGTATTTATGCAAAAGATACAAAAATACTAATTCTAAGGGATACATGCATCCGATATTTATAACAGCATTATCAACAATAGCCAAATTATAGAAAAAGCCCAATGCTGATCATCGAGTGGATAAAGAAGTGGTATATATATACAGTAGAATATTACTCAGACATAAAAAAAGAATGAAATCTTTGCAAAACATTTTCAAGGGCATGA